>NC_140579.1:1051674707-1052874707 GCF_964204655.1 Triturus cristatus
ACACACACACCCCCACAACCATACCCACAACCACACCCACACCCAACCACAACCACACACACAACCTCACACACAACACACACACAACCTCACAAACAATCACACACACAAACCACACACACAAGCACAACCACACACACAACCACAACCACACACACACAACCATATATACAACCACACACACACAACCACACACAACCACACACACAACCACACAAACAACCACACACACAAACATACCCACAACCATACCCACAACCACACCTGCACACACCCCACAACCACACACCCACCCACAACCATACCCACAACCACACCCACACCCAACCACAACCACACACACAACCACACACACAACAACACACACAACCACACACACAACACACACACACAACCACAACCACACACACAACCAAACACACAACCACACACACACAACCACATACACAACCAGAGCCACACACACAACACACACAACCACACACAACACACTAAACCACACACATGACCACACATACACAACCACACAAAACCACACACACAACCACACATCTACACGCACTCACAACCACACCCACACCCACAACCGCACCCACAACCACACAACCACACAACCCCACACACTACCACAACCACACACACAAGCACACAAACAACCACACAAACACAACCATACCCACAACCATACCCACAACCACACCCACACAACCACGCCTGCACACACACACAACCACACACACACACACACACCCACACCCACAACCACACCCACACCCAACCATAACCACACACACAACCACACACACAACCTCACAAACAACCACACACACAACCACACACACAACCATAACCACACACACAACCACAACCACTAACACACACACAACCATACATACAACCACACACACACAACCACACACAACCACACACACAACCAGAACCACACACACACAACCACACACACAACCACACACACACAACCGCACACACAACCACACAAACAACCACACACACACAACCATACCCACAACCATACCCACAACCACACCCACACAACCACACCTGCACACACACACAACCACATACACAACCACACACACAACCACACAAACAACCACACACACACAACCATACCCACAACCATACCCACAAACACACCTGCACACACACACAACCACACACACACAACCGCACATCCACAACCACACACACACACCCACAACCATACCCACAACCACACCCACACACAACCACACACACAACCAGAACCACACACACAACCACATACACAACCACACACACAACCACACAAACAACCACACACACAACCATACCCACAACCATACCCAAAACCACACCCACACAACCACACCTGCACACACACACAACCACACACACACAACCACACACCCACAACCACACACACACACACAACCATACCCACAATCACACCCACACCCAACTACAACCACACACACACAGCCACACACACAACCACACACACAGAACCACAACCACACATATAACCATACACACAACCACACACACACAACCACACACACAACCACAGCCACGCACACAACACACAACCACACACACAACACACAAAACCACTCACACAACCACACACACACAACCACACAAACACTCACCCACCCACCCACAACCACACCAGCACACATACACAACCACACAAAACCACACACACAACCACACATCCACACACACTCACAACCACACCCACACCCACAACCGCACCCACAACCACACAACCACACACACAACCACAACCACACACACAACCACACACACAACCACACCCACAACCACACACACACAACCACACACACAACCACACACATACACAACCACACACATACACAACCACACACACAGAACCACATACACAACCACACAAAGCCACACACACAACCACACACAACCACACATCGACACAAACCCACAACCACACACACACACCCATAACTGCACCTACAACCACACAACCACACACACAAAAACACAAATGCAACCACACATACACAACCACAAACACAACCACACCCACACAACCACACCCACACCACACACAACCACACACCCACAGCCACACCCACACACCCACACCCATACAACCACACATACCCGCACAACCACACCCAACAACACCCACAGAACCACACACACAACCATACACACAACCACACAGAACCACACACACAACCACGCATACACAACCACACAAACAACCACACACACACAACCACACACACAACCACACATACAACCACACCATACAACCACACACACGACCACACACAACCACAACCACAATCACACACACACAACCACACACACACACAACCACACACATACACAACCACACAAAACCACACATACAACCACACATACACACACACCCACAACCACACCCACACCCACAACCACACAACCACACACACAACCACAACCAAACAACCACACACAACCAAACAAACAACCACACCCACACAACCAGAACCAACCACACCCACAATCACACAGACACACCCACAGACACACAACCACACACACCACACACATACAACCACACACACCACCACACAGACACAACCACACACAAACAACCACAAACACACACAACCACACACACACAACCACACACACAACTACACACACAACCACACCCACAACCACACGCAACCACACACACAACCAAAACCACACACAACCACACACACAACCACATACACAACCACACATACACAACCCCAACCAAACAAACAACCACACCCACACAACCAGAACCAACCACACCCACAATCACACAGACACACCCACAGACACACAACCACACACACCACACACATACAACCACACACACCACCACACAGACACAACCACACACAAACAACCACAAACACACACAACCACACACACACAACCACACACACAACTACACACACAACCACACCCACAACCACACGCAACCACACACACAACCAAAACCACACACACAACCACACACACAACCACATACACAACCACACATACACAACCCCACACACACAACTACACACACAACCACACAAACAACCACACAAACAACCACACAAACACAACCATACCCACAACCATACCCACAACCACACCCACACATCCACCCCTGCACACACACAACCACACACACACACCCACAACCATACCCACAACCATACCCACACCCAACCACAACCACACACACAACCTCACACACAACCACACACACAACCTCACAAACAATCACACACACACAAGCACAACCACACACACAACCACAACCACACACATACAACCATATATACAACCACACACACACAACCACACACAACCACACATACAACCAAAACCACACACACAACCACACACACACAACCACACACACAACCACACACACAACCACACAAACAACCACACACACAAACATACCCACAACCATACCCACAACCACACCTGCACATACCCACAACCACACACCCACCCACAACCTTACCCACAACCACACCCACACCCAACCACAACCACACACACACAACCACACACACAACAACACAAACAACCACACACACAACACACACACACAACCACAACCACACACACACAACCAAACACACAACCACACACACACAACCACATACACAACCAGAGCCACACACACAACACACACAACCACACACAACACACTAAACCACACACACGACCACACATACACAACCACACAAAACCACACACACAACCACACATCTACACGCACTCACAACCACACCCACACCCACAACCGCACCCACAACCACACAACCACACAACCCCACACACTACCACAACCACACACACAAGCACACAAACAACTACACAAACACAACCATACCCACAACCATACCCACAACCACACCCACACAACCACGCCTGCACACACACACAACCACACACACACACCAACACACACACCCACAACCACACCCACACCCAACCACAACCACACACACACAACCACACACATAACCACACACACAACCTCACAAACAACCACACACACAACCACACACACAACCATAACCACACACACAACTACAACCACTAACACACACACAACCATACATACAACCACACACACACAACCACACACAACCACACACACAACCAGAACCACACACACACAACCACACACACAACCACACACACACAACCGCACACACAACCACACAAACAACCACACACACACAACCATACCCACAACCATACCCACAACCACACCCACACAACCACACCTGCACACACACACAACCACATACACAACCACACACACAACCACACAAACAACCACACACACACAACCATACCCACAACCATACCCACAAACACACCTGCACACACACACAACCACACACACACAACCGCACATCCACAACCACACACATACACCCACAACCATACCCACAACCACACCCACACACAACCACACACACAACCAGAACCACACACACAACCACATACACAACCACACACACAACCACACAAACAACCACACACACAACCATACCCACAACCATACCCAAAACCACACCCACACAACCACACCTGCACACACACACAACCACACACACACAACCACACACCCACAACCACACACACACACACACAACCATACCCACAATCACACCCACACCCAACTACAACCACACACACACAACCACACACACAACCACACACACAGAACCACAACCACACACATAACCATACACACAACCACACACACACAACCACACACACAACCACAGCCACACACACAACACACACAACCACACACACAACACACAAAACCACTCACACAACCACACACACACAACCACACAAACACTCACCCACCCACCCACAACCACACCAGCACACATACTCAACCACACAAAACCACACACACAACCACACATCCACACATACTCACAACCACACCCACACCCACAACCGCACCCACAACCACACAACCACACACACAACCACAACCACACACACAACCACACACACAACCACACCCACAACCACACACACACAACCACACACACAACCACACACATACACAACCACACACATACACAACCACACACACAGAACCACATACACAACCACACAAAGCCACACACACAACCACACATCGACACAAACCCACAACCACACACACACACCCATAACTGCACCTACAACCACACAACCACACACACAAAAACACAAATGCAACCACACATACACAACCACAAACACAACCACACCCACACAACCACACCCACACACACACACAACCACACACCCACAGCCACACCCACATACCCACAACCATACAACCACACATACCCGCACAACCACACCCAACAACACCCACAGAACCACACACACAACCATACACACAACCACACAGAACCACACACACAACCACACACACAACCACACAAACACTCACCCACCCACAACCACACCCACACACATACACAACCACACAAAACCACACACACAACCACACATCCAAACACACTCACAACCACAACCACACCCACAACTGCACCCACAACCACACACAACCACAACCGCACACACACAAGCACATACACATGCAAGCACACACACACAACCACACACACAACCACACACACAACCACACAAACAACCACACACACAAACATACCCAGAACCATACCCACAACCACACCTGCACACACCCACAACCACACACACACCCACAACCACACCCACACACAACCACACACACAACCAGAACCACACACACAACCACATACACAACCACACACACAACCACACACACAACCATAACCACACACACAACCACAAACACACACACAACCATACATACAACCACACACCCACAACCACACACACAACCAGAACCACACACACAACCATACAAACACAACCGCACACACACAACCACACACACAACCACGCATACAGCCACACCATACAACCACACTCACAACCACACACAACCACACACACACACAACCACAATCACACACACACAACCACACACACACACACAACCACACACATACACAACCACACAAAACCACACATACACACACACCCACAACCACAACCACACAACCACACACACAACCACAACCACACAACCACACAAACAACCACACCCACACAACCAGAACCAACCACACCCACAACCACACAGACACACCCACAGACACACAACCACACACACACAATAACACACACAACCACACACACCACACACATACAACCACACACACAACCACACAGACACAACCACACACAAACAACCACACACACACAACCACACATACACAACCACACACACAACCACACTGACACACATACACAACCACATAAAACCACACACACAACCACACATCCACACACACTCACAACCACACCCACACCCACAACTGCACCAACAACCACACAACCACACAACCACACACACAACCACAACCACACACACAAGCACACACATAATCACACACACAACCACACCCACAACCACACACACACAACCACACACACACAACCACACACATACACAACCACATCCACAACCACACACACAACCACACACACACATACACAACCACACAAAGCCACATACACAACCACACACAACCACACATCCACACACACCCACGACCACACACACACCCATAACTGCACCTACAACCACACAACCACACACACAACCACACAAATGCAACCACACACACACAACCACACACACAACCACACACACACAACCACACAAACCACCACACACCCACAACCACACCCACAACCACACACAACCACACACACAACCACAACCACATACACAACCACACACACCCAACCACAACCACACACACACAACCACACACACAACCACACACACAACCTCACAAACAACCACACACACAACCACACACACAACCTCACAAACAACCACACACACAACCACACACACACACACACAACCATACATACAACCACACACAGACAACCACACACAACCACACACACAACCAGAACCACACACACAACCACACACACACAACCACACACACAACCACACAAACAACCACACACACACACAACCATACCCACAACCATTCCCACAACCACACCCACACAACCACACCTGCACACACACACAACCACACACACACCCACAACCACACCCACACACACACAACCATACCCACAATCACACCCACACCCAACCACAACCACACACACACAACCACACACACAACCACACACACAACCACACACACACAACCACAACCACACACACAACCAAACACACAACCACACACACACAACCACACACAACCACAGCCCCACACACAACACACACAACCACACAAACAACACACAAAACCACACACACAACCACACAAACACTCACCCACCCACAACCACACCCACACCCATACACAACCACACAAAACCACACACACAACCACACATCCACACACAACCACACCCACACACATAACCACACACATACACAACCACACACACAGAACCACACACACAACCACACACACAACCACACACACACAACCACACAAACACTCACCCACCCACAATCACACCCACACACATACACAACCACACAAAACCACACAAAACCACACACACAACCACACATCCAAACACACTCACAACCACAACCACACCCACAACCGCACCCACAACCACACAACCACAACCACACACACAAGCACACATACAAGCACACACACACACAAGCACACACACCCACACACACATAACCACACCCACACACAACCACACACACACAACCACACATACAACTACACACACAACCACAACCACACACAACCAAAGCCACACACAACCACACAACCACACACACACACAACCACCCACACACAACCACACACATACACAACACACAACTACACACACAACCATACCCACAACCACCCCCCCACAACGACAACCACACCCAAATACCACACCCACCCACACACACAACCACACACCCACAACCATACCCACACACTACAACGACACCCACACAACCACAACCACACAAACACACCCAACCACACACACACAACCATAAACAACCACACACACAACCACACACACACAACCACATAAACCACCACACATGCACAACCACACACAACCACACACACAACCACAACCACATGCACAACCACACACACCCAACCACACACACACAACCATACACATAACCACACACATACAACCACACACACACAACCACACACACAACCACACACAACCACACAAACAACTACACACACAACCACACCACAACCATACCCTCAACCACACCCACACAACCACACCCACACACACAACCACATACCCACAACCACACCCACACACCCACAACCACACCCACACCCACACAACCACACCCACCCACACAACCACACCCAACCACATCCACAGAACTACACACACAACCATACACACAACCACACAGAACCACACACACAACCACACACACAACCACATGCACAACCACACCCAACCACACCCAACCACACAACCACACACATACACAACCACACAAAACCACACACACAACCACACACAACCTTACATCCACACACACCCCCCACAACCACACCCACACAACCACACCCACCCACACACCCACCCACACACCCACAACCACACCCACACACCCACAACCACACCCACACAACCACAACCACACAACCACACCCAACCACACACACACAACCATACACACAACCACAAACACACAACCACACACACACAACCACAACCACACAAACCACCACACATGCACAACCACACCCACTACCACATACAACCACACACACAACCACAACCACATGCACAACCACACACTCCCAACCACACAAACAACCACACACACACAACCACACACACAACCATACCCTCAACCACACCCACACAACCACACCCACACACACAACCACATACCCACAACCACACCCACACCCACAACCACACCCACACAACCACATCCACCAACACAACCACACCCAACCACATCCACAGAACCACACACAACCATACACACAACCACACAGAACCACACACACAACCACATGCACAACCACACCCAACCACACTCAACCACACACATACACAACCACACAAAACCACACACACAACCACACACAACCACACATCCACATACACACAACCACACCCACAACCACACACACAACCACACAACCACACACACAACCACAACCACACACACAACCACACACAACCACACACACAACCACACACACAATCACACACATTCACCACACCCGCAACCACCCACAACCACACACACAACAACAACCACATACACAACCACACACTCACAACCACACTTACAACCACACACACAACCACACACACAACCACACAAACTATCACACATACAACCAAACCCACACAACCACACCCACACATGCACACACAACAACACACCCACAACCACACCCATACAACCACATCCACCCACACAACCATACCCAACCACACCCACAGAACCACACACACAACCACACACACACAACCACAAACACACAACCACACACACACAACCACACACACACACACACAACACACACACAACTACACACACAACCACACACACAACCACACATACACAACCACACATACAACCACACACACACAACCACACACACACAGCCACACACATACACAACCACACAAAACCACACAGACAACCACACACAACCACACATACACACACACCCACAACCACACACGCCCACAACCACACAAACACACACACAACCACAACCACACAACCACACACAACCACACTCACAACCACACAACCATACCTACAACCACACCCCCACAGCCACACACACACAACCACACCCACCCACACACACAACCATACACCCACAACCACACCCACATTCCCACAACCACACCCACACACCCACAACCACACCCAACCACACACACACAACCATACACATAACCACACACACACAACCACACTCACAACCACACACACAACCACACACACAACCACACAACTATCACACACACAACCAAACCCACACAACCACACCCACACATGCACACAAACAACCACACACACACAACCACACACACAACCATACCCTCAACCACACCCACACACCCACACCCACACACACAACCACATACCCACAACCACACCCACACCCACAACCACACCCACACAACCACATCCACCAACACAACCACACCCAACCACATCCACAGAACCACACACAACCATACACACAACCACACAGAACCACACACACAACCACATGCACAACCACACCCAACCACACTCAACCACACACATACACAACCACACAAAACCACACACACAACCACACACAACCACACATCCACATACACACAACCACACCCACAACCACACACACAACCACACAACCACACACACAACCACAACCACACACACAACCACACACAACCACACACACAACCACACACACAATCACACACACTCAACCACACCCGCAACCACCCACAACCACACACACAACAACAACCACATACACAACCACACACTCACAACCACACTTACAACCACACACACAACCACACACACAACCACACAAACTATCACACATACAACCAAACCCACACAACCACACCCACACATGCACACACAACAACACACCCACAACCACACCCATACAACCACATCCACCCACACAACCATACCCAACCACACCCACAGAACCACACACACAACCACACACAACCACACACACACAACCACAAACACACAACCACACACACACAACCACACACACACACACACAACACACACACACAACTACACACACAACCACACACACAACGACACATACACAACCACACATACAACCACACACACACAACCACACACACACAGCCACACACATACACAACCACACAAAACCACACAGACAACCACACACAACCACACATACACACACACCCACAACCACACACGCCCACAACCACACAAACACACACACAACCACAACCACACAACCACACACAACCACACTCACAACCACACAACCATACCTACAACCACACCCCCACGCCACACACACACAACCACACCCACCCACACACACAACCATACACCCACAACCACACCCACATTCCCACAACCACACCCACACACCCACAACCACACCCAACCACACACACACAACCATACACATAACCACACACACACAACCACACTCACAACCACACACACAACCACACACACAACCACACAACTATCACACACACAACCAAACCCACACAACCACACCCACACATGCACACACACAACAACACACCCACAACCACACCCATACAACCACATCCACCCACACAACCATACCCAACCACACCCACAGAACCACACACACAACCACACACAACCACACACACACAACCACAAACACACAACCACACACACACAACCACACACACACACACAACACACACACACAACTACACACACAACCACACACACAACCACACATACACAACCACACATACAACCACACACACACAACCACACACACACAGCCACACACATACACAACCACACAAAACCACACAGACAACCACACACAACCACACATACACACACACCCACAACCACACACACCCACAACCACACAACCACACACACAACCACAACCACACAACCACACACAACCACACTCACAACCACACAACCATACCTACAACCACACCCCCACAGCCACACACACACAACCACACCCACCCACACACACAACCATACACCCACAACCACACCCACATTCCCACAACCACACCCACACACCCACAACCACACCCAACCACACACACACAACCATACACTTAACCACACACACACAACCACACACACACAACCACACACATACAACCATACACACAACCACACACACAATCACACAAACATAACCACACACACAACCACACACACAATCACACACAACCACACACACAACCACACAAACAACCACACACACAACCACACCCACAACCCTACCCTCAACCACACCCACAACCACACACAACCACACATACACAACCATATACACACAACCACAAACACACAACCACACACACACAACCACACAACCACACACACACACAACCACACACACACACACACACCACACACACAACACACACACAACCACACATACAATCACAACATACAACCACAAACACAACCACACACAACCACACACACACAACCACACATACAACCACACACACACAACCACACACATACACAACCACACAAAACCACACAGACAACCACACACAACCACACATACACACACACACACACAACCACACCCACACCCACAACCATACCCACAACCACACAACCACACACACAACCACATGCACAACCACACCCACACAACCATACCTACAACCACACCCCACAACCACACCCATACCCATACAACCACACCCACCCACACCCACAACCACACACCCACAAGCACACCCACACACCCACAACCACACCCACACAACCACAACCACACAACCACACACACAACACAACCACACACACAAGCACACACACACACAAACCACCACACACACACAACCACACCCACAACCACACACTTAACCACAACCATATACACAACCACACACACACAACCACACACACAACCAAACACAACAACACAAACAACCACACACACAACCACACCCACAACCATACCCTCAACCACACCCATACAACCATACCCACACACACACACATAACCACATACCCACAACCACACCCACACACCCACAACCACGCCCACACAACCACACCCACCCACACAACCACACCCAACCACACCCACAAAACGACACAGAGAACCATACACACAACCACACAGAACCACACACACAACCACACACACAACCACACACACAACCACACCCAACCACACCCAACCACACACACAACCACACACACACAACCACACACAACCACATACAAACACACACAACCACACACAAACACACACAACCACACACACAAAACCACACACAACCACGCACACACAACCACACAAACACCCACCCAACCCTCAACCACAACCACACCCAACCATACCCACAACCACCCACAACCATACACACAACCACACATACACAACCACACACACACACACAACCACACTCACACAACTACACACAGAATGTCACATACAACCACACCATACAACCACACACACAACACACACAACCACACACACACACAACACAACCACAATCACACACACACAACCACACACACACACACAACCACACACATACACAACCACACAAAACCACACACACAACCACACATACACCCACACCCACAACCACACCCACACCCACAACCGCACCCACAACCACATAACCACACACACAACCACAACCACACAACTACACACACAACCACACACACAACCACACAAACAACCACACCCACACAACCAGAACCAACCACACCCATAACCACACAGACACACCCAGAGACACACAACCATACAAACACAACCACACACACACATCCACACCCACCCACACACATACAACCACATACACAACCACACAGACACAACTACACACAAACAACCACACACACACACACCACACACACAACCACACACACAACCACACACACAACCTCACCCACAACCACATGCAACCACACACACACCAGATCCACACAAACAACCACACACACACAACCCAACACACACACACCAACACACAACCACAACCAACACCACACCAACTCACCATACCCACAACCATACACAACACACACACAACACCCTGCACACACACACAACCACAACCCACACCTCTACCACACCAACCACACAACACCAACCACAACCACACACACCACACACACCACACACACACAACCTCACAAACACACACACACAACCACACACACAACCTCACAACACACACTACACACACAACCACACACAACCACACACACACCTCATCACACACACACCTACAACCACACACAACTCACACCACACACAACACAACAGAACCACACACATACTCACACACACACACAACCACACATACACAACACACACACACACACACACACACACACACACAACCATACCCACAACCATTCCCACAACCACACCCACACAACCACACCTGCACACACACACAACCACACACACACAACCACACACCCACAACCACACCCACACACCCACAACAATACCCACAATCACACCCACACCCAACCACAACCACACACACACACAACCACACACACACAACCACACACACAACCACACACACAACCACACACATACACAACCACAACCACACACACAACCAAACACACAACCACACACACACAACCACACACACAACCACAGCCACACACACAACACACACAACCACAACCACACACAAAACCACACACACAACCACACAAACACTCACCCACCCACAACCACACCCACACACATACACAACCACACAAAACCACACACACAACCACACATCCACTTACAATCACAACCACACCCACAACCGCACCCACAACCACACAACCACACAACCACACACAACCACAACCACACACACACAACCACACACACAACCGCACACACAACCACAACCACACACACAACCACACACATAACCTCACACATACACAACCACACACACAGAACCACACACAGAACCACACACACAACCACTGTTGGACAGGCCACATGAAGGGCTTGCTCCCTCCCCGCATGACAAGGCCCAAGCCCCGGACTCCCAGGTGTTACCCACAAGGGCAACCCGCACCCCGTCTCCCAACGGAACTCCTGCCCCCGGACAGCCATGTATCATGGGGCCGAACCACTACCGGCTCCCTCGGCCGGATCAGCCGCCATCTTGGACACTGCGCCACGAGGCCGCGTGGCCTCAGCTCGACCCTAACCCTGGGCCTGGCCCGGCCCCGACATCCCGGCACCACCATCCACCCAGGAGGTGAACGGACCACTTGGCAGGTCAATGGGAGAAAGAAGTGTCGATGGCTCTCCTCTGCCAGGTGCCGATTGCCCTCCAGCTCCCCCAGGCGCTGGCTCCACCCCCTGCTGGGTGTCTGGACTCCCTCATCCCGGACCCCCCGACCTCCAAGTGCGAGGGTCCGGACATCAAAGGGCGCCAGACCTATAACTAGGGCAGCTCCAGAGCAGGAAGGCAGTTGTATCCTGGAGTCGAGAGACACCGAGAAGAACTCAGCCTTGACGGACTACTGGCGCTGCCGTAGCCCTGCCTTGTGAAATATCGTCCTGCCTGCTGGCGCTGCCGCGGCCTTCTGCATCATCCATCCTCGTCGGGACCTGCTGGCGCTGCCGCGGACCGTTGTAACGACCACCTTCATCGGGACCTGCTGGCGCTGCCGCGGACCGTGTAACGACCACCTTCATCGGGACCTGCTGGCGCTGCCGCGGACCGTGTAACGACCACCCTCACCGGGACCTGCTGGCGCTGCAGCGGCCCGTCCAAGCTAGAACACCGAGCTCGAGGATTGTGAGCTATCCACCATACCATCTCAGCTACCAGATTGGTAACCAGACTGTCCCGCTACCCCCTTTTCCCAAACCACGAGACTAGAATCGAGGGGACCCCTGAGTCCAGACCTCCTTGTACCATTTCATCGTACCTTAAGAAATCACCTATAAAGAACGTTAAATCCTATCCTTGTGTGGTGTATATCTGTGGGGGGGAAGTTATTCATCTGTACGATCGCTGGAGACGGCTCTCCCCGGAGACCTCTCCCCTTGTCCTCGGCCGACCCTCCCGGTCCGTCTAACAACCACACACACACAACCACACACATACACAACCACACAAAGCCACACACACAACCACACACAACCACACATCCACAACCACACACACACCCATAACCACACCTACAACCACACAACCACACACACAGAACCACACACACAACCAGACACACAACCACACACACACAACCACACACATACACAACCACACAAAGCCACACACACGACCACACACAACCACATATCCACACACACTCACAACCACACCCACAACCACACACACAACCACACAACCACACACACAACCACACACACACAACCACACACACAACCACACACACAACCACAACCACACACACAACCACACACATACACAACCACACACACAGAACCACACACAGAACCACACACACAACCACACACACACAACCACACACATACACAACCACACAAAGCCACACACACAACCACATACAACCACATATCCACACACAACCACAACCACACACACACCCATAACCACACCTACAACCACACAACCACACACACAACCACACAAACGCAACCACACACAAACAACCACACACAACCACACACACACAACCACACAAACCACCACACACGCACAACCACACCCACAACCACACACACAACCACGTACACAACACACACACACACAACCACACACACAACCACACACACAATCACACACACAAAACCATACACACAACCACACATCCAAACACACTCACAACCACACCCATACCCACAACTGCACCCACAACCACACAACCACACACACAACCACACACACAAGCACACACAAGCACACACAACCACACACACATAACCACAAACACACACAACCACACACACACAACCACACACACAACTACACACACACAACCACACACAACCACAGCCACACACAACCACACAACCACACACACACACACAACCACACACACAACCACACACATACACAACACACAACCACACACACAACCATACCCACAACCACCCCCCACAACCACAACCACACCCACACAACCACACCCACCCACACACATAACCACATACCCACAACCACACCCACACACCCACAACCACACCCACACAACCACAACCACACAACCAAACCCAACCACACACACACAACCATATACACAACCACACACACACAACCACACATACACAACCACACACACACAACCACACACACAACCACACACACACAACCACACACACACAACCACACACACAACCACACCCACAACCACACACAACCACACACACAACCACAACCACATGCACAACCACACACACACACAACCACACACACATAACCATACACACAACCACACACACACAACCACACACACACAACCACACACACACAACCACACACACAACCACACACAACCACACAAACAACCACACACACAACCACACCCACAACCATACCCTCAACCACACCCACACAACCACAACCACACCCACACACACAACCACATACCCACAACCACACCCACACTCCCACAACCACACCCACACAACCACACCCACCCACACAACCACACCCAACCATATCCACAGAACCATGCACACAACCAGAACCACACACACAACCACATACACACAACCACATACACAACCATACACACACAACCCCACACACACAACCACACAAACAACCACACAAACTCAACCATACCCACAACCATACTCACAACCACACCCACACAACCACGCCTGCACACACACACAACCACACACACACACCCACAACCACACCCACAACCACACCCACACCCAACCACAACCACACACACACAACCACACACACAACCACACAAACAACCTCACAAACAACCACACAAACAACCACACACACACACAACCATACATACAACCACACACACACAACCACACACACAACCAGAACCACACACACAACCACACACACACAACCACACAAACAACCACACACACACAACCATACCCACAACCATACCCACAACCACACCCACACAACCACACCTGCACACACACAACCACACACACACAACCACATACACAACCACACACACAACCACACACACAACCACACACACACAAACAAAACCATACACACACAACCATACACACAACCACACACAACCACACACACAACCACAGCTATACACACAACACACACAACCACACACAACACACAAAACCACACACAACCACACAAACACTCACCCACCCACAACCACACCCACACACATACACAACCACACAAAACCATACACACAACCACACATCCACACACATTCACAACCACACCCACACCCACAACCGCACCCACAACCACACAACCACACAACCACACACACAACCACAACCACACACACAACCACACACACAACCACACACACACAACCACACACACAACCACACACATACACAACCACACACACACAACCACACACACAACACACACAACCACACACACACAACCACACACATACACAACCACACAAAGCCACACACACAACCACACACACCCACACATCCACATACACCCACAACCACACACACACACACCCATAACCGCACCTTCAACCACACAACCACACACACAACCACACAAACACAACCACACACACACAACCACACACACAACCACACACACACAACCACACAAACCACCACACACACACAACCACACCCACAACCACACACAACCACACACACAACCACATACACAACCACACACACACAACCACACACACAACCACACACACAATCACACACACACAACCACACACACAACCACACAAACAACCACACACACAACCACACCCACAACCACACCCACACACCCACAACCACACAACCACACATACCCACACAACCACACACAACCACACCCACAGAACCACACACTCAGCCATACACACAACCACACAGAACCACACACACAACCACACACACAACCACACAAACACTCACCCACCCACAACCACAACCACACACACAAGCACACACACAAGCACACACACACCCACAACCGCACCCACAACCACACAACCACACAACCACACACAAAACCACAACCACACACACAAGCACACACACACACAAGCACACACAACCACACACACATAACCACAAACACACACAACCACACTATTGGAGCCGGCCTCGTGGCATGGTCCTGTTCCCCCTCGCCAAGCTGCACGAGGTCCCCTGCACCTCGGGGCTCCTCCATTTTGGATTGTACGTAACTCTGCGCACCAGCTGACCCCGTCGCGGCTCGACCGAAGCGGACCTACAACCGGAGCCCTGCTGACTGTGTCGCGGCTCGACCTAAGCGGAACTACCACCCGAGCCCTGCAGACCCCGTCGCGGCTCTCCACGTCCGAGCTGCTTTGAGACCAGCACCTGCCGCTCCGGTCCCCGGAGCCACCTTCGGCCTAACGCAAGGTCTGGCGCAGAGCTTCCCCGTACCAGGCTGGTACCAAGACTGTCCCGCTACCCTGTCCCTACAAAGACATTGAGACTCTTTCTGGATCTCTAAATCCCCCTGTAAATATTTCAAATGTGCTACTATTGATAAAGTACCTAGATAAGCAACTGATACGGAGTCCTGTGTGGTGGTGTTACTGGGCCTAGTACGATCATAGGAGAAAGACCTCTCCTAGGAGGCTTCTCAGCGGCGCTCGGCTATAACCTTGCGGTAGGAAGGTGCCCCGGAGTGGGCCCCCTGACTCCCCGGTGGTCCTCCCTCCAACACACACACACACAACCACACACACAACTACACACACACAACCACACACAACCACAGCCACACACAACCACACAACCACACACACACACAACCACACACACACAACCACACACATACACAACACACAACCACACACACAACCACACACACAACCACACACATACACAACCACACACACAGAACCACACACACAACCACACACACACAACCACACACATACACAACCACACAAAGCCACACACACAACCACATACAACCACCTATCCACACACACCCACAACCACACACACACCCATAACCACACCTACAACCACACAACCACACACACAACCACACAAACGCAACCACACACAAACAACCACACACACAACCACACACACACAACCACACAAACCACCACACACGCACAACCACACCCACAACCACACACACAACCACGTACACAACCACACACACACAAAACCACACACACAACCACACACACAATCACACACACAAAACCACACACACAACCACACATCTAAACACACTCACAACCACACCCACACCCACAACTGCACCCACAACCACACAACCACACACACAACCACACACACAAGCACACACACAAGCACACACAACCACACACACATAACCACAAACACACACAACCACACACACACAACCACATACACAACTACACACACACAACCACACACAACCACAGCCACACACAACCACACAACCACACACACACACAACCACACACACAACCACACACATACACAACACACAACCACACACACAACCATACCCACAACCACCCCCCACAACCACAACCACACCCACACAACCACACCCACCCACACACATAACCACACACACACAACCACACACACAACCACACACACAATCACACACACAAAACCACACACACAACCACACATCCAAACACACTCACAACCACACCCACACCCACAACTGCACCCACAACCACACAACCACACACACAACCACACACACAAGCACACACAAGCACACACAACCACACACACATAACCACAAACACACACAACCACACACACACAACCACACACACAACTACACACACACAACCACACACAACCACAGCCACACACAACCACACAACCACACACACACACAACCACACACACAACCACACACATACACAACACACAACCACACACACAACCATACCCACAACCACCCCCCACAACCACAACCACACCCACACAACCACACCCACCCACACACATAACCACATACCCACAACCACACCCACACACCCACAACCACACCCACACAACCACAACCACACAACCACACCCAACCACACACACACAACCATATACACAACCACACACACACAACCACACATACACAACCACACACACACAACCACACACACACAACCACACACACACACCCACACACACACAACCACACACACAACCACACCCACAACCACACACAACCACACACACAACCACAACCACATGCACAACCACACACACACAACCACACACACATAACCATACACACAACCACACACACACAACCACACACACACAACCACACACACACAACCACACACACAACCACACACAACCACACAAACAACCACACACACAACCACACCCACAACCATACCCTCAACCACACCCACACAACCACAACCACACCCACACACACAACCACATACTCACAACCACACCCACACTCCCACAACCACACCCACACAACCACACCCACCCACACAACCACACCCAACCACATCCACAGAACCATGCACACAACCAGAACCACACACACAACCACATACACACAACCACATACACAACCACACACACACAACCCCACACACACAACCACACAAACAACCACACAAACTCAACCATACCCACAACCATACTCACAACCACACCCACACAACCACACCTGCACACACACACAACCACACACACACACCCACAACCACACCCTCAACCACACCCACACCCAACCACAACCACACACACACAACCACACACACAACCACACACACAACCTCACAAACAACCACACAAACAACCACACACACACACAACCATACATACAACCACACACACACAACCACACACACAACCAGAACCACACACACAACCACACACACACAACCACACACACAACCACACACACAACCACACAAACAACCACACACACACAACCATACCCATAACCATACCCACAACCACACCCACACAACCACACCTGCACACACACACAACCACACACACACAACCACACACCCACAACCACACACACACACCCACAACCATACCCACAATCACACCCACACCCAACCACAACCACACACACACAACCACATACACAACCACACACACAACCACACACACAACCACACACACACAACCACAACCATACACACACAACCATACACACAACCACACACACAACCACACACACAACCACAGCTATACACACAACACACACAACCACACACAACACACAAAACCACACACACAACCACACAAACACTCACCCACCCACAACCACACCCACACACATACACAACCACACAAAACCACACACACAACCACACATCCACACACATTCACAACCACACCCACACCCACAACCGCACCCACAACCACACAACCACACAACCACACACACAACCACAACCACACACACAACCACACACACAACCACACACACACAACCACACACACAACCACACACATACACAACCACACACACACAACCACACACACAACACACACAACCACACACACACAACCACACACATACACAACCACACAAAGCCACACACACAACCACACACAACCACACATCCACATACACCCACAACCACACACACACACACCCATAACCGCACCTTCAACCACACAACCACACACACAACCACACAAACACAACCACACACACACAACCACACACACAACCACACACACACAACCACACAAACCACCACACACACACAACCACACCCACAACCACACACAACCACACACACAACCACATACACAACCACACACACACAACCACACACACAACCACACACACAATCACACACACACAACCACACACACAACCACACAAACAACCACACACACAACCACACCCACAACCATACACTCAACCACACCCACACCACCACACCCACACACACACACACACATAACCACACACCCACAGCCACACCCACACGCCCACAACCACACAACCACACATACCCACACAACCACACCCAACCACACCCACAGAACCACACACTCAGCCATACACACAACCACACAGAACCACACACACAACCACACACACAACCACACAAACACTCACCCACCCACAACCACAACCACACACACAAGCACACACACAAGCACACACACAAGCACACACACACCCACAACCGCACCCACAACCACACAACCACACAACGACACACACAACCACAACCACACACACAAGCACACACACACACAAGCACACACAACCACACACACATAACCACAAACACACAAAACCACACTATTGGAGCCGGCCTCGTGGCATGGTCCTGTTCCCCCTCGCCAAGCTGCACGAGGTCCCCTGCACCTCGGGGCTCCTCCATTTTGGATTGTACGTAACTCTGCGCACCAGCCTACGTGACCCCGCTCAACCCGGCCTCGGCCCCAGCAAGCCCCGACATCAAGGCGCCAACAACTGGCCAGGGGGTACCACGTGAACACTTCCCCACTCCTGGCAGAGGGCACACACACAATCACACACACACAACCACACACACAACCACACAAACAACCATACACACAACCACACCCACAACCATACACTCAATCACACCCACACCACCACACCCACACACACACACATAACCACACACCCACAGCCACACCCACACACCCACAACCACACAACCACACATACCCACACAACCACACCCAACCACACCCACAGAACCACACACTCAGCCATACACACAACCACACAGAACCACACACACAACCACACACACAACCACACAAACACTCACCCACCCACAACCACAACCACACACACAAGCACACACACAAGCACACACACAAGCACACACACACCCACAACCGCACCCACAACCACACAACCACACAACCACACACACAACCACAACCACACACACAAGCACACACACACACAAGCACACACAACCACACACACATAACCACAAACACACACAACCACACTATTGGAGCCGGCCTCGTGGCATGGTCCTGTTCCCCCTCACCAAGCTGCACGAGGTCCCCTGCACCTCGGGGCTCCTCCATTTTGGATTGTACGTAACTCTGCGCACCAGCCTACGTGACCCCGCTCAACCCGGCCTCGGCCCCAGCAAGCCCCGACATCAAGGCGCCAACAACTGGCCAGTGGGTACCACGTGAACACTTCCCCACTCCTGGCGGAGGGCAGTATCGATGGGACCCCCAACCATCCTGCCACACCTAGGTGCGATCGCCCCACAGCTCTCCTGGGCCTGGCGCCTCTCCTGCTGAGCATATGGCCGCTCCCGACCCGGACTCTCCGCCCCGCGGGCGCAAGGGTCCGGACATCAAAGGGCTCCAGACCTATATCTGGGGCGACCCTGCAACAGGACAGCAGTTGTATCCCGGAGTCAAGAGCCCTGCTGATCGGATCGCGGCTGACCCTACGGAGAAAGACTCATCATGGAACCACGCTCTGAGCCCTGCTGACTACGTCGCGGCTCCACCGTTCTTAAAGACCTTCACGAACCCTTGGGGCCCTGCTGACGCTGTCGCGGCCCGACCTTGTTGAACTTGCCATCAGAGCCCAGCTGACCCCGTCGCGGCTCGACCGAAGCGGACCTACCACCGGAGCCCTGCTGACTGTGTCGCGGCTCGACCCAAGCGGAACTACCACCCGAGCCCTGCAGACCCCGTCGCGGCTCTCCACGTCCGAGCTGCTTTGAGACCAGCACCTGCCGCTCCGGTCCCCGGAGCCACCTTCGGTCTAACGCAAGGTCTGGCGCAGAGCTTCCCCGTACCAGGCTGGTACCAAGACTGTCCCGCTACCCTGTCCCTACAAAGACATTGAGACTCTTTCTGGATCTCTAAATCCCCCTGTAAATATTTCAAATGTGCTACTATTGATAAAGTACCTAGATAAGCAACTGATACGGAGTCCTGTGTGGTGGTGTTACTGGGCCTAGTACGATCATAGGAGAAAGACCTCTCCTAGGAGGCTTCTCAGCGGCGCTCGGCTATAACCTTGCGGTAGGAAGGTGCCCCGGAGTGGGCCCCCTGACTCCCCGGTGGTCCTCCCTCCAACACACACACACACAACCACACACACAACTACACACACACAACCACACACAACCACAGCCACACACAACCACACAACCACACACACACACAACCACACACACACAACCACACACATACACAACACACAACCACACACACAACCACAACCACACACACAACCACACACATACACAACCACACACACAGAACCACACACAGAACCACACACACAACCACACACACACAACCACACACATACACAACCACACAAAGCCACACACACAACCACATACAACCACCTATCCACACACACCCACAACCACACACACACACCCATAACCACACCTACAACCACACAACCACACACACAACCACACAAACGCAACCACACACAAACAACCACACACACAACCACACACACACAACCACACAAACCACCACACATGCACAACCACACCCACAACCACACACACAACCACGTACACAACCACACACACACACAACCACACACACAACCACACACACAATCACACACACAAAACCACACACACAACCACACATCCAAACACACTCACAACCACACCCACACCCACAACTGCACCCACAACCACACAACCTCACACACAACCACACACACAAGCACACACACACAAGCACACACAACCACACACACATAACCACAAACACACACAACCACACACACACAACCACACACACAACTACACACACACAACCACACACAACCACAGCCACACACAACCACACAACCACACACACACACAACCACACACACAACCACACACATACACAACACACAACCACACACACAACCATACCCACAACCACCCCCCACAACCACAACCACACCCACACAACCACACCCACCCACACACATAAACACATACCCACAACCACACCCACACACCCACAACCACACCCACACAACCACAACCACACAACCACACCCAACCACACACACACACAACCATATACACAACCACACACACACAACCACACATACACAACCACACACACACAACCAAACAAACCACCACACATGCACAACCACAGCCACAACCACACACAACCACACACACAACCACAACCACATGCACAACCACACACACACAACCACACACACATAACCATATACACAACCACACACACACAACCACACACACACAACCACACACACACAACCACACACACAACCACACACAACCACACAAACAACCACACACACAACCACACCCACAACCATACCCTCAACCACACCCACACAACCACAACCACACCCACACACACAACCACATACCCACAACCACACCCACACTCCCACAACCACACCCACACAACCACACCCACCCACACAACCACACCCAACCACATCCACAGAACCATGCACACAACCAGAACCACACACACAACCACATACACACAACCACATACACAACCACACACACACAACCCCACACACACAACCACACAAACAACCACACAAACTCAACCATACCCACAACCATACTCACAACCACACCCACACAACCACGCCTGCACACACACACAACCACACACACACACCCACAACCACACCCACACCCAACCACAACCACACACACACAATCACACACACAACCACACACACAACCTCACAAACAACCACACAAACAACCACACACACACACAACCATACATACAACCACACACACACAACCACACACACAACCAGAACCACACACACAACCACACACACACAACCACACACACAACCACACACACAACCACACAAACAACCACACACACACAACCATACCCACAACCATACCCACAACCACACCCACACAACCACACCTGCACACACACACAACCACACACACACAACCACACACCCACAACCACACACACACACCCACAACCATACCCACAATCACACCCACACCCAACCACAACCACACACACACAACCACATACACAACCACACACACAACCACACACACACAACCACAACCATACACACACAACCATACACACAACCACACACACAACCACACACACAACCACAGCTATACACACAACACACACAACCACACACAACACACAAAACCACACACACAACCACACAAACACTCACCCACCCACAACCACACCCACACACATACACAACCACACAAAACCACACACACAACCACACATCCACACACATTCACAACCACACCCACACCCACAACCGCACCCACAACCACACAACCACACAACCACACACACAACCACAACCACACACACAACCACACACACAACCACACACACACAACCACACACACAACCACACACATACACAACCACACACACACAACCACACACACAACACACACAACCACACACATACAACCACACACATACACAACCACACAAAGCCACACACACAACCACACACAACCACACATCCACATACACCCACAACCACACACACACACACCCATAACCGCACCTTCAACCACACAACCACACACACAACCACACAAACACAACCACACACACACAACCACACACACAACCACACACACACAACCACACAAACCACCACACACACACACACAACCACACACACAACCACACACAACCACACACACAACCACATACACAACCACACACACACAACCACACACACAACCACACACACAATCATACACACACAACCACACACACAACCACACAAACAACCACACACACAACCACACCCACAACCATACACTCAACCACACCCACACCACCACACCCACACACACACACACATAACCACACACCCACAGCCACACCCACACACCCACAACCACACAACCACACATACCCACACAACCACACCCAACCACACCCACAGAACCACACACTCAGCCATACACACAACCACACAGAACCACACACACAACCACACACACAACCACACAAACACTCACCCACCCACAACCACAACCACACACACAAGCACACACACAAGCACACACACACCCACAACCGCACCTACAACCACACAACCACACACACAACCACAACCACACACACAAGCACACACACACACAAGCACACACAACCACACACACATAACCACAAACACACACAACCACACTATTGGAGCCGGCCTCGTGGCATGGCCCTGTTCCCCCTCGCCAAGCTGCACGAGGTCCCCTGCACCTCGGGGCTCCTCCATTTTGGATTGTACGTAACTCTGCGCACCAGCTTACGTGACCCCGCTCAACCCGGCCTCGGCCCCAGCAAGCCCCGACATCAAGGCACCAACAACTGGCCAGGGGGGTACCACGTGAACACTTCCCCACTCCTGGCAGAGGGCACACACACAATCACACACACACAACCACACACACAACCACACAAACAACCATACACACAACCACACCCAGAACCATACACTCAACCACACCCACACCACCACACCCACACACACACACATAACCACACACCCACAGCCACACCCACACACCCACAACCACACAACCACACATACCCACACAACCACACCCAACCACACCCACAGAACCACACACTCAGCCATACACACAACCACACAGAACCACACACACAACCACACACACAACCACACAAACACTCACCCACCCACAACCACAACCACACACACAAGCACACACACAAGCACACACACAAGCACACACACACCCACAACCGCACCCACAACCACACAACCACACAACCACACACACAACCACAACCACACACACAAGCACACACACACACAAGCACACACAACCACACACACATAACCACAAACACACACAACCACACAATTGGAGCCGGCCTCGTGGCATGGTCCTGTTCCCCCTCGCCAAGCTGCACGAGGTCCCCTGCACCTCGGGGCTCCTCCATTTTGGATTGTACGTAACTCTGCGCACCAGCCTACGTGACCCCGCTCAACCCGGCCTCGGCCCCAGCAAGCCCCGACATCAAGGCGCCAACAACTGGCCAGGGGTACCACGTCAACACTTCCCCACTCCTGGCGGAGGGCAGTATCGATGGGACCCCCAACCATCCTGCCACACCTAGGTGCGATCGCCCCACAGCTCTCCTGGGCCTGGCGCCTCTCCTGCTGAGCATATGGCCGCTCCCGACCCGGCCTCTCCGCCCCGCGGGCGCAAGGGTCCGGACATCAAAGGGCTCCAGACCTATATCTGGGGCGACCCTGCAACAGGACAGCAGTTGTATCCCGGAGTCAAGAGCCCTGCTGATCGGATCGCGGCTGACCCTACGGAGAAAGACTCATCATGGAACCACGCTCTGAGCCCTGCTGACTACGTCGCGGCTCCACCGTTCTTAAAGACCTTCACGAACCCTTGGGGCCCTGCTGACGCTGTCGCGGCCCGACCTTGTTGAACTTGCCATCAGAGCCCAGCTGACCCCGTCGCGGCTCGACCGAAGCGGACCTACCACCGGAGCCCTGCTGACTGTGTCGCGGCTCGACCCAAGCGGAACTACCACCCGAGCCCTGCAGACCCCGTCGCGGCTCTCCACGTCCGAGCTGCTTTGAGACCAGCACCTGCCGCTCCGGTCCCCGGAGCCACCTTCGGCCTAACGCAAGGTCTGGCGCAGAGCTTCCCCGTACCAGGCTGGTACCAAGACTGTCCCGCTACCCTGTCCCTACAAAGACATTGAGACTCTTTCTGGATCTCTAAATCCCCCTGTAAATATTTCAAATGTGCTACTATTGATAAAGTACCTAGTTAAGCAACTGATACGGAGTCCTGTGTGGTGGTGTTACTGGGCCTAGTACGATCATAGGAGAAAGACCTCTCCTAGGAGGCTTCTCAGCGGCGCTCGGCTATAACCTTGCGGTAGGAAGGTGCCCCGGAGTGGGCCCCCTGACTCCCCGGTGGACCTCCCTCCAACACACACACACACAACCACACACACAACTACATACACACACAACCACACACAACCACAGCCACACACAACCACACAACCACACACACACACAACCACACACACACAACCACACACATACACAACACACAACCACACACATAACCATACCCACAACCACCACCCCCACAACCACAACCACACCCACACAACCACACCCACCCACACACACAACCACATACCCACAACCACACCCACACACCCACAACCACACCCACACAACCACAACCACACAACCACACCCAACCACACACACACAACCATATACACAACCACACACACACAACCACACACACTCAACCACACCCACACAACCACACATACACACACACAACCATATACCCACAGCCACACCCACACACCCACAACCACAATCACACCCACACAACCACACCCACCCACACAACCACACCCAACCACACCCACAGAACCACACACACAACCATACACACAACCACACAGAACCACACATACAACCACACACACAACCACACGCACAACCATACCCGACCACACACAACCACACAAACACACACACACAACCACACAAAACCCCACACAACCACACAAACAACCACACACAACCATACCCACAACCATACCCTCAACCACGCCCACACAACCATACCCACACACGCATACATATACACACACAACCACATACCCACAACCACACCCACACACCCACAGCCACACCCATACACCCACAACCACACCCACACCCACACAACCACACCCACACAACCACACCCAACCACACCCAACCACACCCACAGAACCACACACACAACCATACACACAACCACACACAACCACACACACACAACCACACACCCACAACCATACACACACACAACCATACCCACACACACACACAACCACACATACAACCATACACACAGCCACACACACAACCACAGCCACACACACAACACACACAACCACACACACAATACACAAAACCACACACACAACTACACACACACAACCACAACCACACACACAACCACACAAAACACCACACAACAACACACAACCACACACACAACCACACACAACCATGCACATACACATAACCACACACAACCACACCGAACCACACAACCACTCCCACAACCACACACACAATCACACACAACCATATCCACACACACAACCACACAACCAAACACACACAACCACACACACACAACCACACACACAACCACAACATACAACCACACACACAACCACACACAATCACACATACAGAACCACACCCATAACCACACACACAACCACACACACAACCACACACATATACAACCACACAAAACCACATACACAACCACACATAACCACACATCCACACCCACACCCAAACCACACCCACATACCCACAACCACACCCACAACCACACAACCACACACATAACCAAACACACGCAACCACACACACACAACCACACAAACAACCACACACACAACTACACCCACAACTACACACAACCACACATACAACCATAACCACATTCACAACCACACACACACAACCACACACATAACCACACACACACAACCACACACACAACAACACACAACCACTCAAACAACCACACACAAAACCACACCCACAACCATACCCTCAACCATACCCACACAACCACACCCACACACACACACACAACCACACACCCACAACCATACCCACACACCCACAACCACACCCACACTCACACAACCACACCCACCCTCACAACCACACCCAACCACACCCACAGAACCACACACACAACCATACACACAGCCACACACAACCACACACACAACCACACACACACACAACCACACACACACAACCATACACACAACCACACACACAATCACACCAACACAACCACACAGAACCACACACACAACCACACGCACAACCACACCCAACCACACCCAACCACACAACCACACACACACAACCACACACACAACCACAAAAACAACAACGCACACACAACAATACCCACAGCCATACCTACAACCATAACCACACAACCACACCTGCACACACACAACCACACACACACAACCACACACCCACAACCACACACACACACCCACAACCATACCCACAACCACACCCACACCCAACCTCAACCACACACACACACAACCACACACACAACCACACACACAACCACACACAAACAACCACACACACACAACCACACACACAACCACAACCACACACACAACCACAACCACACACTCAACCATACACACAACCACATTCACACAACCACTCACACAACCACAGCCACACACACAACCACACACACACAACCACAACCACACACACAATCACATACACAACCACACACAACACCACACAACCACACACAACCACACACAACCACTCACACACACAACCACACACAACCTCGCCATACCACACAACCACACCCACAACCACACACACACAACCACAACCACACACAACCACACAACCAAATACACACATCGACACACACACAACCACACACATAACCACAACATACAACCACACACACAACCACACATACAGAACCACACCCACACCCACAACCACACACACAACCACACACACAACCACACACATACACAACCACACACACAACCACATACAACCACACATCCACACACACATCCACAACCACACCGACACCCACAACCACACCCACAACCACACAACCATACCCACAACCACAACCACACACACACAACCACACAACCACACCCACAACCACAACCACACACACAACCACACACACACAACCACATACACAAGCACACACACAAGCACACAAACAACCACACACACAACCACATCCACAACCACACACAACCACACACACAACCACAACCACATACATAACCACACACACACAACCACACACACAACCACATACCCACAACCACACCCACACACCCACAACCACACCCATACACCCACAACTACACCCACACCCACACAACCACACCCACACAACCACACCCAACCACAACCACACACACACAACCACACACACACAACCACACACACAAGCACACACACAAGCACACAAACAACGACACACACAACCACATCCACAACCACACACAACCACACACACAACCACAACCACATACATAACCACACACACACAACCACACACACAACCACACACACACAACCACACACAACCACACACAACCACACAAACAACCACACACAACCATACCCACAACCATACCCTCAACCACGCCCACACAACCATACCCACACACGCATACATATACACACACAACCATATACCCACAACCACACCCACACACCCACAGCCACACCCATATACCCACAACCACACCCACACCCACACAACCACACCCACTCAACCACACCCAACCACACCCAACCACACCCACTAGAACCACACACACAACCATACACACAACCACACACAACCACACACACACAACCACACACCCACAACCATACACACACACAACCATACCCACACACACACACAACCACACATACAACCATACACACAGCCACACACACAACCACAGCCACACACACAACACACACAACCACACACACAACACACAAAACCACATACACAACTACACACACACAACCACAACCACACACACAACCACACACAACACCACACAACAACACACAACCACACACACAACCACACACAACCATGCACATACACATAACCACACACAACCACACCGAACCACACAACCACTCCCACAACCACACACACAATCACACACAACCATATCAATACACACAACCACACAACCAAACACACACAACCACACACACACAACCACACACACAACCACAACATATAACCACACACACAACCACACACAATCACACATACAGAACCACACAAAACCACATACACAACCACACATAACCACACATCCACACCCACACCCAAACCACACCCACATACCCACAACCACACCCACAACCACACAACCACACACATAACCAAACACACGCAACCACACACACACAACCACACAAACAACCACACACACACAACTACACCCACAACTACACACAACCACACATACAACCATAACCACATTCACAACCACACACACACAACCACACACATAACCACACACACACAACCACACACACAACAACACACAACCACTCAAACAACCACACACAAAACCACACCCACAACCATACCCTCAACCATACCCACACAACCACACCCACACACACACACACAACCACACACCCACAACCATACCCACATACCCACAACCACACCCACACTCACACAACCACACCCACACTCACAACCACACCCAACCACACCCACAGAACCACACACACAACCATACACACAGCCACACACAACCACACACACAACCACACACACACAACCACACACACACAACCATACACACAAAACCACACACACAACCACACACAACCACACAAACAACCACACACTCAACCACATATCCACACCCACACCCACACACCCACAACCATACCCACACCCATACAACCACACCCACCCACACAACCACACCAAACCACACCCACAGAACCACACACACAACCATACACACAACCACACAGAACCACACACACAACCACACGCACAACCACACCCAACCACACCCAACCACACAACCACACACATAACCACAACCACACTTATGCAACAACACACACACAACCACACAACCAAGCACACACACACAACTACACCCACAACCACACACAACCACACATACAACCATAACCACATACACAACCACACACACACAACCACACACACAACCACACACACAACCACACAAACAACCACACCCACACCCACACAACCATACCTACAACCACACCCCCACAACCACACACACACAACCACACACACACAACCATACACACAACCACACACACAATCACACACACACAACCACACACACAACCACACACAACCACACAAACAACCACACACACAACCACACCCACAACCATACCCTCAACCACACCCATACAACTACACCCACACACAACCTGTGAGAAGTTGGCCTGGTATATGCTGTTCACTAGTTCTAGTGACCACCTTGTACCATGCCAAGCAACCCTTATGGTGTGGTTGTAAGTCAACCTTTTCGGACTAGCTGCCCTAGTGGTAGCGTAGGCTAAGCAGTCTTTGAGGCTAAACTCGTGAAGCGTGTTAAGCAAGCTGTTTTACCAATAGTAACCCCCTTTTATACCAATGAAAGGACACCACACAGATATATATTCAAAATATATATGTATTTATTTCTCAAAGTAACCCCTAGTCTCTTTATGAGCACAGGAGCACAAATCGTCAAACAAGATTATCACAGAATACACAGAAGTTGCACTTTATATGGATAGGCCCTGGTGGCCACTCGAACCATATACTAAAATAGTGGTATAAGTACCACGAACAGAAAAGGGAAAAGGCCTAGGGCCTCTAGAATCGCTGGGCCTACAAGGAGCTAACGTCAGTTAGTGACCAGGAGGTCCACGGGTGGCGTGTGCAGAGCAAATAGTCACACGCGTGCTCCCATAGGTTTCAATGGGTGCGTAAAAAGTACAAAGTTACTGCAAAAGGAATCTTCCGGATGACCTAGGAACTTAAGATTTGGAACACAGGCACTAGAGATGTATTACTACACATGGGCACCGGAGTACCAGCTTTACCTCACCCACAGGAAGCGGGTGCATAGGCCTCAAAGTGCGTCGGGTTTCTTCTATCTGTTCCGTTGAGCCTGGGACAAAGATGCTGCAGGCGGTCGGTCGGGAAGAGATGCAGTGGATCCAAGAGTGGATCGGAGATGTTGAAGACCTGTAAGCAGAGGGGACAGTGTTCACAGTCACTAGCCAGTGACCAGCGTGGCACCAGGTGGGTACCAGGCGATGTCGGGTGCAAACAGGTGATGAGGGGTAGCTTGTCTCCGCAGCCACGTGGTCCCTGAAGGTCGACGACGTCCAGGAGTCGGCTCACGAGCTGTCCCACGCAGGCTCTCGCTGTCGGCGGTGTCGGCGACTTGATCGAAGCAAACAAGCCTTGGCAAAAGCAATTGCAGGAGGATTCGGAAATCAGCTGTTGGTTCTGACCAGCAAGGTCAGAGGGATTGCTCCTTTGGAGGGGAGCAAGGGCCAGTCTGGAGCAACCAGACCAGCGGTGTTTGTCGTAGATTTCGTCGCCAAGATGGCCACTAGCCAGCGGGCCAGCAACCGGTTAGGCGCGTCGAGTGGCAAAATGCAGAAGGGCCCCACGCAGATCGTGGAGATGCTGGAGGGCTCACCTTTGGTGCAGATGCTGCTCGAGGGTTGGGCTTCTCAGGACCCAAAGCACAACTTGGAGGGAGCCTCGGTTGTTGCACTGGTCAGCTTGTCGTAGTCGTTCCAAGATGGCTGGCTCCACGTGTCTCGGTGCCTCCACGGGTCTCCTCTTTTCAGGGACTGTGGATCGGGCGGTGAGAGGTCTGGAGGTCCAGGTCTTGTCAGTCTCTGGGCTCGGGCTCCGGCGGGAGGCGGCGGCAAAGCAGACGGTGATTCGCTGGATGGTGCTTGCGTTAGCAAGGTGGTCACTCCCTGACCACAGGGGAGATTTTCTTCAGTCTTCTGTGCAGCAGAATGTCGAAGTTCCCGTCTTCTTCTTAGTTTCAAGTTGATTCCAGGATGTCTAAAGTCTTAGGACACAGCTCCTACCTTTATTCGGATTCTAGGGGCCGGACTACCTGCTAGGTCCCTCCCTATGGGTGGGACCAGGAAGGGGGGTGGTTACACCCCCAATCCTTTGTCCAGCTCGCCCCAGGCCCGGGACTGGTGTGCCCCAGGACCGGTTTGAACTGGCATATGCACCGAGGCTCCTTGTGAGCCACAGGCATGTCTGGTTTCTTTCAAGCCCTACCTGACCAATACACAAAATCCTGTCTGGGGTGGTGCACGCACCTCCCCTGGCAGGAAACCCTTTGTCCACACCTCCCAAGCTGGAAGGACTCCCAGCAGCAGGAGGGCAGACTTGTGTCTGTGGTGGCAGCATCCATTTTGTGGAGCTGAGGCTATGTCTGATTTTACCCGGGTTTCAGGTACTGTACATGTCGTGTCCCTCTAGAAGGGTGGAATGCTAACCCCGTCGCCAGAATTGGCGAGGGGTTAGTATTCCAATTCGTATGACACCTTACTCGACATGTTTTGATAAAGCCAAACCAAAGATAGCATTTAACCGCGAGGTTCATAATGCACTTAAGAGTATATGGTATGACGATATCTGGAAACAGTAGAAGGAAGTTGTTCCGACCACTGCAGACAGGCTCAGCTCATGCCAGAGCACCATCTCACATGGAACCAAGCACTCTGCCTTCAGGATTGTTAAGGCCTGCCATAGGAGTGACTTATAGGTTACCAGGTGTCCCATTTAAGGTTAGGTATAGGTATACTACACCTAAGTAAGAGGTGATTACACCAACTTACCCCAGCTGAGTGATCAGCCAGTTGTGTCAGATTGTTAGGCCAAGCCTGGGGTGGCATAATACATGCTGCAGCCCCTGGCAGGCCTTGGGTACACCAATGCCCTGGGTACCTAGTGTACACTGGTACAGGGGCTGACAGGGTGATCCACTTCCAATTGGTTATGCACCTAGGGTGCATAGTTTTAATTTAGTAGAGAGAACAGCAGGCTGGGGGTTTGATTGGCAGGCCCACAGCCTCAATATGTCAAAAACCAGTGAAGCAAAAAGCAAAAATTTGGGGTGACCATAGGATAGCAGACCCTACTCTCCTACACAACCCCCCCCCAAACGCTGGGACATTAAACTAGCCTTGACCAGTCTCGTCTTCATGTCCTAAGTGGAAGTACCTGGAGAGACCATCTGCATTCCCATGGTCAGTACCTGGCCGGTGCTCCACTGTAAAGTCCATCCCCTGTAGGGAAATGGACCACCTAAGCAGTTTGGGGTTTTCACCCTTCATCTGATTTAGCCACAAGAGGGGCTTATGGTCGGTCTGAATCTTGAAGTGAGTGCCAAACAAGTATGGCCTCAGCTTCTTCAGGGCCCACACCACAGCAAAGGCCTCCCTCTCAATAGCTGACCAATTCTTCTCTCTGGGGGTCAACCTTCTGCTAATAAAAGCAATGGGTTGGTCTTGACCATCTACATTAAGTTGTGACAGCACAGCTCCCACACCCAACTCAGAAGCATCTGTTTGGACAATAAACTCTTTGGAGTAGTCAGGACTTTTCAGGATAGGTGCAGAGCACATGGCCTCCTTCAGGTCATCAAATGCCTTTTGACAGCTTACTGTCCACTGAACCTTTTTGGGCATCTTCTTGGATGTCAGATCATTAAGAGGAGTCACAATGGACCCATAGTTCTTAACAAACTTCCTGTAGTACCCAGTCAAGCCCAAGAAAGCTCGAACTTGAGTCTGGGTGGTTGGAGGGGACCAGTCCTTGATGGATTGTATCTTACTCTCCAGTGGTTGAACTTGGCCTCCACCCACAAGGTGGCCCAAATATACAACCTTACTCTGCCCTATCTGGCACTTAGTAGCCTTGATAGTGAGGCCTGCCCTCTGCAGGGCCTCAAGAGCCTTCTTCAGGTGGATCAGGTGATCCTCCCAGGTGGAGCTAAAGACAGCAATGTCATCCAGATATGCTGCACAAAAGTCATCCAACCCAGTAAGGACTTGGTTCACCAGCCTTTGGAAGGTGGCAGGTGCATTCTTCAGACCAAAGGGCATCACCACAAACTGATAATGCCCACCTGGGGTTGAGAATGCTGTTTTGGCCTTAGACTCCTCAGCTAATCTGATTTGCCAATAGCCAGCTGTTAAGTCAAATGTGCTCAAAAACTTTGCAGAAGCTAGTTTGTCTATGAGCTCATCTGCCCTTGGAATAGGGTGTGCATCTGTCCTGGTGACAGCATTGAGTCCTCTGTAATCCACACAGAACCTCATCTCTCTCTTGCCATCTTTGGTGTGAGGTTTGGGGACCAGAACCACTGGGCTAGCCCAGGGGCTCTCTGAGGGTTCAATGACACCTAATTCCAGCATTTTATGTACCTCAGCCTTTATACAGTCCCTGACGTGGTCAGGTTGTCTGTAAAGTTTGTTCTTTACAGGCAGACTGTCACCAGTGTCCACAACATGGGTACACCAGTCAGTTTGACTAGGTATCAAGGAAAACATATGTGAAAATGATTGTAGAACCTGTCTACATTCAGTCTGCTGATGGGCAGTGAGGTTGCCTCCAAGGGTCACTCCTTCAACTGAGCCATCTTCAGGGTTCTGAGACAACAGGTCTGGGAGAGGGTCACTCTCTTCCTCCTGTCCCTCATCTGTAGCCATGAGCACGCCCATGTCTGCCCTGTCAACATATGCTTTAAGCCTGTTAACATGGAGTACCCTGTGGGGACTCCTGGGAGTTCCTAGGTCGACCAAGTAGGTGACCTCTCCCTTCTTTTCCAGGATTGTATGGGGTCCAGACCATTTGTCTTGGAGTGCTGCTGGGGCCACTGGCTCCAACACCCATACCTTCTGTCCTGGCTGATACTCAACCAAGACAGCCTTTTGGTCATGCCAAGCTTTCTGTAAGGCCTGGCTTGCCTCAAGGTTTTTAGATGCCTTCTCCATATACTCAGCCATCCTGGAGCGGAGACCAAGTACATAGTCCACTATGTCTAGCTTAGGCTTTTTGAGAGGTAACTCCCATCCTTCCTTCACCAAACACAGTGGGCCTCTCACAGGGTGCCCAAACAACAATTCAAAGGGGCTGTAGCCAACTCCTTTTTGTGGGACCTCTCTGTAAGCAAACAGAAGGCAGGGTAGAAGGATATCCCATCTTCGCCTGAGCTTTTCAGGTAATCCTTTGATCATACCCTTTAGGGTCTTGTTGAATCTCTCAACAAGCCCATTGCATTGTGGGTGATAAGGGGTGGTGAACTTGTAGTTGACACCACATTCCTTCCACATAGCTGTCAAGTATCCTGACATAAAGTTGGTACCTCTGTCAGATACTACCTCCTTAGGAAACCCCACTCTGGAGAATACTCCCAGCAGGGCCCTGGCCACAACAGGAGCTGTAGTGGTCCTAAGGGGAATTGCCTCTGGGTACCTGGTGGCATGATCCACTACCACCAGTATAAATCTGTGCCCAGATGCAGTGGGAGGATCCATGGGACCCACTATGTCTATTCCCACTCTTTCAAAGGGAACCCCCACCACAGGTAGTGGTATCAGGGGGGCCTTTGTTGTGCCACCTGATTTGCCACTGGCTTGGCAGGTAACACAGGAGCGACAAAACTCCTTTGTATCTTCATTCATATGAGGCCAGTGAAAGTGAGGGACAAGTCTGTCCCAGGTCTTGTTCTGGCCTAGGTGTCCTGCTAAAGGAATGTCATGGGCCAAGGTAAGAAGGAAGCCCCTAAATTGCAGAGGTATAACCAACCTCCTGGTTGCACCAGGCTTGGGGTCTCTAGCCTCTGAATAAAGGAGCCCTTCATCCCAATACACTTTATGGGTACCTTGAGCATTCCCAGCAGCCTCAGCAGCAGCCAGCTGTCTGAGGGGTTCAAGAGAGGGACAGGATAACTGAGCCTGCCTCAAGTCAGCCCTTGAAGGTCCCCCTGTCCCCAGAAACTCAACCTGATCAGGTTCAAGCTCTTCAGGGACAGTTCCTTCAGGGTCCTCTAGATCAGCTTCCTGGGAAGGCTGATCATCACTCTGAGGCAGGGGGGAAGGCACAGCCTTGACCCTCCTGTTCTTCTTCTTGGTAGGTGCTTGGTCCATTGTTCCAGGATCCAAGACCTGTGGTTCAGTGAGGCACTTTTTGGCCTGTGACCTGGTCACAGCAAGGACACGTGATGATATCCCTAACATCTCTGCATGAGTCCTGTACTCCACTTCTGACCATAGAGAACTCTCTAGGTCATTGCCCAACAAACATTCTACTGGGAGGTCTGCACTAACCACAACCCTTTTGAGGCCAGTTACCCCTCCCCATGAGAAGTTAACAACTGCCACACTGTGTGAAGTAGTGGCATTGCTGGCATTGGTCACCAGGTAGTTCTCACCTGATATGTACTGTCCAGGGTCCACAAAGCCTGGTGTCACCATAGTGACACTGGCACATGTGTCCCTGTAGGCTTGAGCCACTTTGTCATTAATTAAAGGAGTCTGTCTGTACTTGCCCAGGTTACTGGGGCTCACAGTCAGGGACAAATCAATGTCCCCATCACAGATCAAGACTGCCTGTGTAAGGGTTCTGTCTAAGTCAGAATCTCCTTCAGTTCCCATAGTGATTCCCACTACACCCTTTGTCTGGGGACCAACACTGCTAACAGTAGTACTGGGAGCAGGTGCCTTAGGGGCAACAGTGTTGGGGGCTCCACCCTTTTTGCAATCACTAGTCCAGTGAGTTGTATTTTTACAATGATTGCACCAGGGTTTCTTCTGACCTTCTTTCTTCTTCTTGGACTGTTGGGACCCACCCTCCTTAGCAGTAGTTTGGGGCCCTGTTGAAGACTTCTGGTCTTTAGGTTTCTGATCTCCACCCTTTTGGTCTGTTTTCTTCTGATCACCCCCTTGGCCCTGGTTCTGGTTCTTTTGCTTAACCCTGGTTCTGACCCATTTGTCTGCCTTCTTTCCCAATTCTTGGGGAGAGGTCAGATCAGAGTCAACCAAGTGTTGATGCAGTTGCTGGTTTTGACAGTTATTTAAAATCTGTTCTCTCATCATCAAATTATACAATCCTGTAAAATCAGATACCTTACTTCCCAGCAACCAACCCTCCAAAGCCTTAGTGGCACATTCAATGTATTCAGACCAGTCCTGAGTCTGTGTCTTTTGGGTGTCTCTGAACATTAACCTGTACTGCTCAGTGGTTAAGCCTAACCCATCAACTAGAACACTCTTCAGGACTCTGTAGTTTCTGACATCCTCTTCTCTAACAGTGAGGAGTCTGTCTCTGCCTCTTCCTTCAAAGGAGAGCCAGAGGATTGCTGCCCACTGATCTTCAGGAACCTGCTGTACTTTGCAGGCTCTCTCAAGAGCAGTTATCCACTTGTGGATGTCATCCCCACTTTTGTAGGGGGGCACAACCTTAGACAGGTTTCTATTGTCGAAAACCCTATCTTTGTCCTTAGGGACAATGCTGCCACCAGTGGGTATAGACCCACTCTCTTTATGCTGTCTAGCCTTGCTAAGTTTCTCTTCCATCAGGGCTACTTCTAGCTCCTGCTTCCTGATCCTCAGCTGGGCCTCTTGCATCTTGGCCTCATGTTCCCTCCTCTGAGGGGTGGTCATCCTTCTCCTGGAGTGACCTTGAGAGCCTCTAGAGCCATGGGAAGCATTGGAGTCACCTGAGCGATTCCTTTGCCTTCCAAGCCCTGTGTTAAGTCCACTGGGGAGATCCAGTGGGTTGAACCCACTGTCAGTCCCCAATAGCCTTGGTTTAGCTGGGCCAAGTATAATACTTGGCACTGGGCTAGTTCTCCCTTCATCCTCACTACTGTCAGTATCCTTTTCACTCTCATCCTCTGTGGTAGGCATCCCATCTAAGGGGTGACTATTGGGAAGGGGTACTTCAGTGGCATCTTTAGAAGGGGGGCCTCCTGTTCCTGTCCCTAAGGGGGCTAACTGGGAAGCTTTCTTGAGTGCTCTCTGATTCTCATCATTCTGTAAGAGCTCTCTGAGCTCAGCAGAGTTTGGGTTCTTGGGCTGTTTAAGGCCTCTAAGAGTTGCCAAATGCCTGAGCTCATTCTGATTAAGGGTAGCAAAGCTGGATGGTGCCCTCTGGGGGTCACTCTCAACAGAGATGGGTACAGTGGACCCCTCTGCCCCGGCCATTGCTCTTAAGTGTGGGTGGATGTGTTGCAATCTACCTACACTTGGGTTTACCTACTAAACCTATCTAGTAGTTGTAGTCAGGGTGTGCTACTCCCTTTGCTCTACAACAACTAAGTTCAGTAGAACTTAAGTATATCTAATCTTGTTTTATATGTACCTACAGGTACCTATGTGATCTTTCAATTGGTAACCAAGAGATTACAATGGTAAAACACAGCAAGCTCAAATCCAACCGCTGCTCACCAATGTGAGAAGTTGGCCTGGTATATGCTGTTCACTAGTTCTAGTGACCACCTTGTACCATGCCAAGCAACCCTTATGGTGTGGTTGTAAGTCAACCTTTTCGGACTAGCTGCCCTAGTGGTAGCGTAGGCTAAGCAGTCTTTGAGGCTAAACTCGTGAAGCGTGTTAAGCAAGCTGTTTTACCAATAGTAACCCCCTTTTATACCAATGAAAGGACACCACACAGATATATATTCAAAATATATATGTATTTATTTCTCAAAGTAACCCCTAGTCTCTTTATGAGCACAGGAGCACAAATCGTCAAACAAGATTATCACAGAATACACAGAAGTTGCACTTTATATGGATAGGCCCTGGTGGCCACTCGAACCATATACTAAAATAGTGGTATAAGTACCACGAACAGAAAAGGGAAAAGGCCTAGGGCCTCTAGAATCGCTGGGCCTACAAGGAGCTAACGTCAGTTAGTGACCAGGAGGTCCACGGGTGGCGTGTGCAGAGCAAATAGTCACACGCGTGCTCCCATAGGTTTCAATGGGTGCGTAAAAAGTACAAAGTTACTGCAAAAGGAATCTTCCGGATGACCTAGGAACTTAAGATTTGGAACACAGGCACTAGAGATGTATTACTACACATGGGCACCGGAGTACCAGCTTTACCTCACCCACAGGAAGCGGGTGCATAGGCCTCAAAGTGCGTCGGGTTTCTTCTATCTGTTCCGTTGAGCCTGGGACAAAGATGCTGCAGGCGGTCGGTCGGGAAGAGATGCAGTGGATCCAAGAGTGGATCGGAGATGTTGAAGACCTGTAAGCAGAGGGGACAGTGTTCACAGTCACTAGCCAGTGACCAGCGTGGCACCAGGTGGGTACCAGGCGATGTCGGGTGCAAACAGGTGATGAGGGGTAGCTTGTCTCCGCAGCCACGTGGTCCCTGAAGGTCGACGACGTCCAGGAGTCGGCTCACGAGCTGTCCCACGCAGGCTCTCGCTGTCGGCGGTGTCGGCGACTTGATCGAAGCAAACAAGCCTTGGCAAAAGCAATTGCAGGAGGATTCGGAAATCAGCTGTTGGTTCTGACCAGCAAGGTCAGAGGGATTGCTCCTTTGGAGGGGAGCAAGGGCCAGTCTGGAGCAACCAGACCAGCGGTGTTTGTCGTAGATTTCGTCGCCAAGATGGCCACTAGCCAGCGGGCCAGCAACCGGTTAGGCGCGTCGAGTGGCAAAATGCAGAAGGGCCCCACGCAGATCGTGGAGATGCTGGAGGGCTCACCTTTGGTGCAGATGCTGCTCGAGGGTTGGGCTTCTCAGGACCCAAAGCACAACTTGGAGGGAGCCTCGGTTGTTGCACTGGTCAGCTTGTCGTAGTCGTTCCAAGATGGCTGGCTCCACGTGTCTCGGTGCCTCCACGGGTCTCCTCTTTTCAGGGACTGTGGATCGGGCGGTGAGAGGTCTGGAGGTCCAGGTCTTGTCAGTCTCTGGGCTCGGGCTCCGGCGGGAGGCGGCGGCAAAGCAGACGGTGATTCGCTGGATGGTGCTTGCGTTAGCAAGGTGGTCACTCCCTGACCACAGGGGAGATTTTCTTCAGTCTTCTGTGCAGCAGAATGTCGAAGTTCCCGTCTTCTTCTTAGTTTCAAGTTGATTCCAGGATGTCTAAAGTCTTAGGACACAGCTCCTACCTTTATTCGGATTCTAGGGGCCGGACTACCTGCTAGGTCCCTCCCTATGGGTGGGACCAGGAAGGGGGGTGGTTACACCCCCAATCCTTTGTCCAGCTCGCCCCAGGCCCGGGACTGGTGTGCCCCAGGACCGGTTTGAACTGGCATATGCACCGAGGCTCCTTGTGAGCCACAGGCATGTCTGGTTTCTTTCAAGCCCTACCTGACCAATACACAAAATCCTGTCTGGGGTGGTGCACGCACCTCCCCTGGCAGGAAACCCTTTGTCCACACCTCCCAAGCTGGAAGGACTCCCAGCAGCAGGAGGGCAGACTTGTGTCTGTGGTGGCAGCATCCATTTTGTGGAGCTGAGGCTATGTCTGATTTTACCCGGGTTTCAGGTACTGTACATGTCGTGTCCCTCTAGAAGGGTGGAATGCTAACCCCGTCGCCAGAATTGGCGAGGGGTTAGTATTCCAATTCGTATGACACCTTACTCGACATGTTTTGATAAAGCCAAACCAAAGATAGCATTTAACCGCGAGGTTCATAATGCACTTAAGAGTATATGGTATGACGATATCTGGAAACAGTAGAAGGAAGTTGTTCCGACCACTGCAGACAGGCTCAGCTCATGCCAGAGCACCATCTCACATGGAACCAAGCACTCTGCCTTCAGGATTGTTAAGGCCTGCCATAGGAGTGACTTATAGGTTACCAGGTGTCCCATTTAAGGTTAGGTATAGGTATACTACACCTAAGTAAGAGGTGATTACACCAACTTACCCCAGCTGAGTGATCAGCCAGTTGTGTCAGATTGTTAGGCCAAGCCTGGGGTGGCATAATACATGCTGCAGCCCCTGGCAGGCCTTGGGTACACCAATGCCCTGGGTACCTAGTGTACACTGGTACAGGGGCTGACAGGGTGATCCACTTCCAATTGGTTATGCACCTAGGGTGCATAGTTTTAATTTAGTAGAGAGAACAGCAGGCTGGGGGTTTGATTGGCAGGCCCACAGCCTCAATATGTCAAAAACCAGTGAAGCAAAAAGCAAAAATTTGGGGTGACCATAGGATAGCAGACCCTACTCTCCTACACAACCACATACCCACACCCACATACCCACAACCACACCCACACCCACACAACCACACCCAACCACACCCACAGAACCACACACACAACCATACACACAACCACACACACAACCACACACACAACCACACACACAACCACACACAACTATACCCAACCACACAACCACACACATACACAACCACACAAATTCACACACACAACCACAACCACACACATGCAACCACACACACACAACCACACACACAACTACTCACACCCAACCACACAAACAACCACACACACACAACCACACCCACCCACAACCACACACACAACAACAACCACATACACAACCACACACAACCACACATCCACACACACACACACACACACAACCACACCAACACCCACAACACACCCATAACCACACTACCACACAACCACATACACAACCATAACCACACACATGCAACCAAACACACACAACCACACACACAACCACACACACAACCACACACACATCCACACCCACAACCATACCCTCAACCACACCCACACAACCACACCCACACATGCACACACACACACACAGACAACCATACACCCACAACCACATCCACACACCCACAACCATACCCACACCCATACAACCACACCCACCCACACAACCACATACAACCACACCCACAGAACCACACACACAACCACACACACAACCACACATACACAACCACACACACAGAACAACAAACACACAACCACACACACACAACCACACACACACACACAACCATGCACACACAACTACACACACAACCACATACACAGCCACACATACGACCACAACATACAACCACACACACAACCACACACAACCACACACAACCACACACACAACCACACACACACAACCACACACAACCACACAAACAACCACACACTCAACCACATACCCACACCCACACCCACACACCCACAACCACACCCACACCCACACAACCACACCCACCCACACAACCACACCCAACCACACCCACAGAACCGCACACACAACCATACACACAACCACACGCACAACCACACCCAACCACACCCAGCCACACAACCACACACATAACCACAACCACACACACACAACCATACACACAACCACACACACACAACCACACACACAACCACACACAACCACATAAACAACCACACACACAACCACACCCACAACCATACCCTCAACCACACCCACACAACCACACCCACACACACACACAACCACATACCCTCACCCACACCCACACACCCACAACCACACCCACACCCACACAACCACACCCACCCACACAACCACACCCAACCACACCCACCCACACAACCACACCCAACCACACAACCACACCCAACCACACCCACCCACACAACCACACACACAACCACACGCACAACCACACCCAACCACACAACCACACACATACACAACCACACAAAATCACACACACAACCACACACAACCACACATCCACATACACACCCACAACCACACCCACAACCATACCCACAACCACACAAAATCACACACACAACCACACACAACCACACATCCACATACATACCCACAACCACACCCACAACCACACCCACAACCACACAACCACACACACAACCACAACCACACACATGCAACCACACACACACACAACCACACACACAACCACACACACAACCACACAAACAACCACACACACACAACCACACACACAACAACAACCACATACACAACCACACACCCACAACCATACCCTCAACCACACCCACACAACCATACCCACACATGCACACACACACAACCACACACCCACAACCACATCCACACACCCACAACCATACCCACACCCATACAACCACTCCCACCCACACAACCACACCCAACCATACCCACAGAACCACACGAACAACCACACACAACCACACATACACAACCACACACACAGAACCACAAACACACAACCACACACACACAACCACACACACACACACAACCATGCACATATAATTACACACACAACCACACACAGCCACACATACAACCACAACATACAACCACACACACAACCACACACAATGACACACACACAACCACACACACAACCACACACACATAACCACACATATACACAACCACACAAAACCACACATACACACACACCCACAACCACACCCACACCCACAACCACACCCACAACCAAACAACCACACACAACCACAACCACATAACCACACACAAAACCACACAATCAACCACACCCACACAACCAGAACCAACCACAACCACACAGATACAACCACACTACACACACAACCACACCCAACCACACCCACAGAACCACACACACAACCATACACACAGCCACACACAACCACACACACAACCACACACACACAACCACACACACACAACCATACACACAAAACCACACACACAACCACACACAACCACACAAACAACCACACACTCAACCACATATCCACACCCACACCCACACACCCACAACCACACCCACACCCACACAACCACACCCACCCACACAACCACACCAAACCACACCCACAGAACCACACACACAACCATACACACAACCACACAGAACCACACACACAACCACACGCACAACCACACCCAACCACACCCAACCACACAACCACACACATAACCACAACCACACTTATGCAACAACACACACACAACCACACAACCAAGCACACACACACAACTACACCCACAACCACACACAACCACACATACAACCATAACCACATACACAACCACACACACACAACCACACACACAACCACACACACAACCACACAAACAACCACACCCACACAACCATACCTACAACCACACCCCCACAACCACACACACACAACCACACACACACAACCATACACACAACCACACACACAATCACACACACACAACCACACACACAACCACACACAACCACACAAACAACCACACACACAACCACACCCACAACCATACCCTCAACCACACCCATACAACTACACCCACACACAACCACATACCCACACCCACATACCCACAACCACACCCACACCCACACAACCACACCCAACCACACCCACAGAACCACACACACAACCATACACACAACCACACACACAACCACACACACAACCACACACACAACCACACACAACTATATCCAACCACACACATACACAACCACACAAATTCACACACACAACCACAACCACACACATGCAACCACACACACACAACCACACACACAACTACTCACACCCAACCACACAAACAACCACACACACACAACCACACCCACCCACAACCACACACACAACAACAACCACATACACAACCACACACAACCACACATCCACACACACACACACACACACAACCACACCAACACCCACAACACACCCATAACCACACTACCACACAACCACATACACAACCATAACCACACACATGCAACCAAACACACACAACCACACACACAACCACACACACAACCACACACACATCCACACCCACAACCATACCCTCAACCACACCCACACAACCACACCCACACATGCACACACACACACACAGACAACCATACACCCACAACCACATCCACACACCCACAACCATACCCACACCCATACAACCACACCCACCCACACAACCACATACAACCACACCCATAGAACCACACACACAACCACACACACAACCACACATACACAACCACACACACAGAACAACAAACACACAACCACACACACACAACCACACACACACAACCATGCACACACAACTACACACACAACCACATACACAGCCACACATACGACCACAACATACAACCACACACACAACCACACACAACCACACACAACCACACACACAACCACACACACACAACCACACACAACCACACAAACAACCACACACTCAACCACATACCCACACCCACACCCACACACCCACAACCACACCCACACCCACACAACCACACCCACCCACACAACCACACCCAACCACACCCACAGAACCGCACACACAACCATACACACAACCACACGCACAACCACACCCAACCACACCCAGCCACACAACCACACACATAACCACAACCACACACACACAACCACACACACACACAACCACACAAATACCCACACATACACAACTATACCCACAACCACACATACAACCATAACCACATACACAACCACACACACACAACCACACACACAACCACACACACAACCACACAAACAACCACATCCACACAACCATACCTACAACCACACCCCCACAACCACACCCACAACCACACCCATACAATCACACCCATCCACACTCACAACCATATACCCACAACCACACCCACCCACCCACAACCACACCCAGACAACCACAACCATACAACCACACCTAACCACACACACACAACCATACACACAACCACACACACACAACCACACACACACAACCACACACACACAACCATACACACAACCACACACACAATCACACACACACAACCACACACACAACCACACACACACAACCACACACACAACCACACACAACCACATAAACAACCACACACACAACCACACCCACAACCATACCCTCAACCACACCCACACAACCACACCCACCCACCCACAACCACAACCACACAACCACAACCACACAACCACACCCAACCACACACACACAACCATACACACAACCACACACACACAACCACACACACACAACCACACACACACAACCATACACACAACCACACACACACAACCACACACACAACCACACACAACCACATAAACAACCACACACACAACCACACCCACAACCATACCCTCAACCACACCCACACAACCACACCCACACACACACACAACCACATACCCTCACCCACACCCACACACCCACAACCACACCCACACCCACACAACCACACCCACCCACACAACCACACCCAACCACACCCACCCACACAACCACACCCAACCACACAACCACACCCAACCACACCCACCCACACAACCACACACACAACCACACGCACAACCACACCCAACCACACAACCACACACATACACAACCACACAAAATCACACACACAACCACACACAACCACACATCCACATACACACCCACAACCACACCCACAACCATACCCACAACCACACAAAATCACACACACAACCACACACAACCACACATCCACATACATACCCACAACCACACCCACAACCACACCCACAACCACACAACCACACACACAACCACAACCACACACATGCAACCACACACACACACAACCACACACACAACCACACACACAACCACACAAACAACCACACACACACAACCACACACACAACAACAACCACATACACAACCACACACCCACAACCATACCCTCAACCACACCCACACAACCATACCCACACATGCACACACACACAACCACACACCCACAACCACATCCACACACCCACAACCATACCCACACCCATACAACCACTCCCACCCACACAACCACACCCAACCATACCCACAGAACCACACGAACAACCACACACAACCACACATACACAACCACACACACAGAACCACAAACACACAACCACACACACACAACCACACACACACACACAACCATGCACATATAATTACACACACAACCACACACAGCCACACATACAACCACAACATACAACCACACACACAACCACACACAATGACACACACACAACCACACACACAACCACACACACATAACCACACATATACACAACCACACAAAACCACACATACACACACACCCACAACCACACCCACACCCACAACCACACCCACAACCAAACAACCACACACAACCACAACCACATAACCACACACAAAACCACACAATCAACCACACCCACACAACCAGAACCAACCACAACCACACAGATACAACCACACTACACACACAACCACACACACATAACCACACCCACCCACACACACACTACCACACAGACACAACCACAACCACACACAACCACACATACAACCAGAACCACACACACAACCACACACACACAACCACACACACAACCATACACACAACCACACACACACACAACCATACCCACAACCATACCCACAACCACACCCAAACAACCACACCTGCACACACACAACCACACACACACAACCACACACCCACAACCACACACACACACACACATGCAACCATACCCCAACAAACACACTACCACACACACAACCACACACACACAACCTCACAAACAACCACACACACACAACCACACACACAACCACACACATAACCATACACACAACCACACACACAGCCACACACACAGCCACAGCCACACACACAATCACACACACAACACACAAAACCACATACACAACTACACACACACAACCACACACACAACCACACACAACACCACACAACAACACACAACCACACACACAACCACATGCAACCATGCCCATACACCCAACCACACCCAACCACACCCAACCACACAACCACACCCACAACCACACACACAACCACAATCACATACAACCATAACCACACACACAACCACACAACCAAACACACACAACCACACACACAACCACACACACAACCACAACATACAACCTCACACACAACCACACACAACCACACATACAGAACCACACCCACAACCACACATATAACCACACACACAACCACACACAACCACACACATACACAACCACACAAAACAACACACACAACCACACATAACCACATATCCACACACACACACACAACCACACACACACAACCACACACACAACCACACAACCACACACATGACCACAACCACACACACACAACCACACACACACAACCACACAAACAACCACACACACACAACTACACCCACAACCACACATACAACCATAACCACATACACAACCACACACACACAACCACACACACAACCACACACACACAACCACACACACAACCACACACAACCACACCCACAAAACCACACACACAACCACACAACCACACACACACATAACCACACACACACAACCATACACACAACCACATACACAATCACACACACACAACCACACACACAACCACACACACACAACCACACACACAACCACAGACAATCACTCAAACAACCACACACACAACCACACACACAACCACACCCTCAAACACACCCACAACCACATACAACCACACATACACAACCACACACACACAACCACAAACACACAACCACACACACACAACCACACACACACATAACCACACACACAACTACACACACAACCACACACACACAACCACACATACAATCACAACATACAACCACATACACAACCACACACAACCATACACACACAACCACACATACAACCACACACACACAACCACACACATACACAACCACACAAAACCACACAGACAACCACACACAACCACACACACACACACAACCACACCCACACCCACAACCACACAACCACAACCACACAACCACACACACAACCACAACCATACAACCACACACACAACCACACAAACAACCACACCCATACAACCATACCTACAACCACAACCACACCCACACAACCACAACCACCCAACCACACCCAACCACACACACACAACCATACACACAACCACACACACAACCACACACACACAACCATACACACAACCACACACACAATCACACACACACAACCATACACACAACCACACACACACAACCACACACACAACCACACTCACCCACACAAACAACCACACCCACAACCACACCCACAACCATACCCTCAACCACACCCACACAACCACACACACACACACACACAAAACCACATACCCACACCCACACCCACACACCCACAACCACACCCACACAACCACACCCACCCACACAACCACACCTAACCACACCCACAGAACCACACACACCACCATACACACAACCACACAGAACCACACACACAACCACACACACAACCACACACAACCACACCCAACCACACAACCACACACATACACAACCACACAAAATCACACACACAACCACACACAACCACACATCCACACACACACCCACAACCACACACACAACCATACCCACAACCACACAACCACACACACAACCACAACCCCACACACACAACCACACACACACAACCACACACACAACCACACCCACCCACAACCACACACAACAACAACCACATACACAACCACACACTCACAACCACACACACAACCACACACACAACCACATACATAACCACACAAACTACCACACACAACCACACCCACAACCATACCCTCAACCACACCCACACAACCACACCCACACATGCACACACACACACAACCACACACCCACAACCACATCCACACACCCACAATCACACCCACACCCACACAACCACACCCACCCACACAACCACACCCAACCACACCCACACAACCACACACACAACCACACACAACCACACATACACAACCACACACACAGAACCACAAACACACAACCACACACACGCAACCACACACACACACACAACCACGCACACACAACTACACACACAACCACACACACACAACCACACACACACAACCACACATATACACAACCACACAAAACCACACATACACACACACCCACAACCACACCCACACCCACAACCACACCCACAACCACACAACCACACACACAACCACAACCACACACAAAACCACACACACAACCACACAAACAACCACACCCACACAACCAGAACCAACCACACCCAAAACCACACAGACACAACCACACCCACACACACACAACCACACACACACACAACCACACACACACAACCACACCCACCCACACACACACACAACACACGCAACCACACAGACACAACCACACACTCACACAACCACACACACACAACCATACACACACAACCACACACACAACCACACACACAGCCACACACACACAACCACACAAACAACCACACACAACCACTACCACAACCACACACAACCACACACACAACCAGAACCACACACACAACCACACATACAACCACACACACACAACCACACACAACCACACAAACAACCACTCACACACAACCATACCCATGACCATACCCACAACCATACCCACACAACCACACCTGCACACACACACAACCATATATACTCCCCAACAACCATACGCACAACCACACCCATACCCAACCACAACCACACACACACACACAACCACACACACAACCACATACACAACCACACAAACACAACCACAGAACCACACACACAACCATAATGGCACACACACAACCCCAAAGACAACCACACACACACACAACCATACACACAACCACACACACGAGAACCACACACACACACACAACCACACATACAACCACATGCACACAACCACACACACACAACCACACACACAACCACAAAAACCACACACACACACACCCATACCCACAACCATACCCACAACCACATCCACACAACCACACCTGCATACACACACAACCACACACACACAACCACACACCCACAACCACACCCCCCCACAACCATACCCACAACCACACACACACCCAACCACAACCACACACACAACCACACACACACAACCTCGCAAACAACCACACACACACACAACCACACACACAACCACAACCACACACACAGCCCCAACCACAACCACACACACAACCATACACACAACCACATTCACACAACCACACACACAACCACAGCCACATACACAACACACACAACCACATACACAACACACAAAATCACAAACACAACCACACACACACAACCACACACACAACCACATACACAACCACACACAACACCACACAACCACACACAACCACACACAACCACACACACACACAACCACACCCAACTTCACTCAACCACACAACCACACCCACAACCACACACACATAACCACAACCACACACAACCACAACCACACACACAACCTGTTAGAAGGCGACCTCAGAGGGGCCCGGAAGGGGCCCTGACTGCCCTGAGACCCACCCTCGAGGTATCGTAGCCGGGCACTGGCGGGAGACTCCTCAGGGGAGGAACCTCGTATCTAGGATCGTACACTCGGCACCACACGACAGAGAGACAGTACACGAGAAGTTCTTAAGAGCAAATCTTTATCAGATCGGAGTTGTGGGATCTTTATGATCAGCAAGGCAAAATATATACAAGTAGAGCGCGGGCTCACAAAGTCTTGGAGGGGGGTTAGGAGGTAGCGGGACAGTCTTTGGGGATAAGAATCAAATGCAGGAGCGTACCCGGCGCACAGCTCACAATCCTCGAGCTGGGGGATACGCTTGTCGTCGTGGGGTCCGGCGGGACCAAGAGAGTCTGTGGGAGCCGCGAGTCACTCGGCAGGCTCGAGTATAAGTTCGGAGGCCTTACGATCTTCAGGGAGCCGCGAGTCACTCAGCAGGGCTCAAGCACAAGTTCAGAGGTCTTACGATCTTCAGGGAGCCGCGAGTCACTCAGCAGGGCTCAAGCACAAGTTCGGAGGTCTTACGATCTTCAGGGAGCCGTGAGTCACTCAGCAGGGCTCAGGCACAAGGTCGGAGGTCTTACGATCTTCAGGGGAGCCGCAAGTCACTCAGCAGGGCTCAGGTGTTCCAAGGCGAATCTGCCGGACAGTCCCAGAGCACCCCTTGTTATAGGGCGACTCCTCTTTGATGTCCGGAGTCTGTGCAGGCAGGGGTCTTGTCACCTGGGGGTCGCTTGTTGGGGGTTTCCTGCCATTGTCCTTTGATCCTTTCAGGGCCGGGTCGGGAGGAGCCCGAGACACCCAGCAGGCGTGGAGCCAGCCCTCGGGGAGGCCGGCGGGTCGATCGAAACCCACCTTCCCAGGGAAGCGCAGAGGTGTGATGGAAACTGCTCCTCCCTTTCTCATCCCAAGGGGAGCGCGATGTCCTCCAGCCGGAGTGGCGCCTCTAGGCCAGGGTCGCGCTGGGGCCGGGCGGCCATCTTGGTGCATGAAGTGGGCACGCTGGCCCGGGGTGGCCGAAGGAGGAAGGCCACGGACGGGGGAAGTCCGGGTCGGGTGTGTGTGTTCTGGTGGGAAGGATCGGCTAGGCCGTGGGCTTGGGGCTGGTGTGAGGTGCAGGGGTCAGGTCTGACTATGTTACGAGGGCCGGGTCTAACACAACCACACAACCAAACACACACATCCACACACACACAACCACACACACACAACCACACACACAACCACACCCACACAACCATACCTACAACCACAACCATACCCACACAATGACAACCACCCAACCACACCCAACCACACACACACAACCACACACACACAACCACACACACACAACCACACACACACAACCATACACACAACCACACACACAACCACACACATGCAACCACACACACAACCACACTCAACCACACAAACAACCACACCCACAACCACACCCACAACCATACCCTCAACCACACCCACACAACCACACACACACACAACCACAAACCCACACCCACACCCACACACCCACAACCACACCCACACAACCACACCTACCCACACAACCACACCCAACCACACCCACAGAACCACACACACAACCATACACACAACCACACAGAACCACACACACAACCACACACACAACCACACACAACCACACACAACCACACAACCACACACATACACAACCACACAAAATGAGACACACACAACCACACACAACCACACATCCACACACACACACACAACCTCACCCACAACCATACCCACAACCACACAACCATACACACAACCACACACACGCAACCACACACACACAACCACACACACAACCACACCTACACAACCACACCCACCCACAACCACACACACAACAACAACCACATACACAACCACACACTCACAACCACACACACAACCACACACACAACCACATACACAACCACACAAACTACCACACACAACCACACCCACAACCATACCCTCAACCACACCCACACAACCACACCCACACATGCACACACACACAACCACACACCCACAACCACATCCACACACCCACAATCACACCCACACAACCACACCCACCCACACAACCATACACACAACCACACAGAACCACACACACAACCACACACACAACCACATGCACAACCACACCCAACCACACCCAGCCACACAACCACACACATAACCACAACCACACACATGCACCCACACACATACAACCACACAAACACCCACATACACACAACTACACCCACAACCACACATACAACCATAACCACATTCACAACCACACACACACAACCACACACACAACCACACACACAACCACACAAACAACCACACCCACACAACCATACCTACAACCATACCCCCACAACCACACCTACAACCACACCCATACAATCACACCCATCCACACACACAACCATACACCCACAACCACACCCACCCACCCACAACCACACCCAGACAACCACAACCACACAACCACACACAACCACACACACACCCATACACACAACCACACAGACACAACCACACACACACAACCACACACACACAACCATACACACAACCACACTCACAATCACACACACACAACCACACACACAAACACACACACAACCACACACATAACCACACACAACCACATAAACAACCACACACATAACCACACCCACAACCATACCCTCAACCACACCCACACAACCACACCCACCCATCCACAACCACACCCACACAACCACAACCACACAACCATACCCAACCACACACACACAACCATACACACAACCACACACACACAACCACAACCACACACATAACCATATACACAACCACACACACAGCCACACACACAGCCACAGCCACACACACAACCACACACACAACACACAAAACCACACACACAACTACACACACACAACCACACACACAACCACACACAATACCACACAACAACACACAACCACACACACAACCACATGCAACCACGCACATACACACAACCACACCCAACCACACCCAACCACACAACCACACCCACAACCACACACACAACCACAATCACATACAACCATAACCACACACACAACCACACAACCAAACACACACAACCACACACACAACCACACACACACATCCATACACACAACCACAACATACAACCTCACACACAACCACACACAACCACACATACAGAACCACACCCACAACCACACATGCAACCACACACACAACCACACACATACACAACCACACAAAACCACACACACAACCACACATAACCACATATCCACACACACACAACCACACACACAACCACACAACCACACACATAACCACAACCACACACACACAACCACACACACACAACCACACAAACAACCACACACACACAACTACACCCACAACCACACACAACCACACATACAACCATAACCACATACACAACCACACACACAACCACACACACAACCACACACACACAACCACACACACAACCACACACAACCACTCAAACAACCACACACACAACCACACCCACAACGATACCCTCAACCATACCCACACAACCACACCCACACACACATACATACACAACCACATACCCACAACCATACCCACACACCCACAACCACACCCACACAACCACACCTACCCTCACAACCACACCCAACCACACCCACAAAACCACACACACAACCACACAACCACACACACACACAAGCACACACACACAACCATACACACAACCACATACACAATCACACACACACAACCACACACACAACCACACACACACAACCACACACACAACCACACACAATCACTCAAACAACCACACACACAACCACACATACAACCATACCCTCAAACACACCCACAACCACATACAACCACACATACACAACCACACACACACAACCACAAACACACAACCACACATACACAACCACACACACACACAACCACACACACACAACTACACGCACAACCACACACACAACCACACATACAATCACAACATACAACCACATACACAACCACACACAACCACACACACACAACCACACATACAACCACACACACACAACCACACACATACACAACCACACAAAACCACACACAACCACACACACATACATACAACCACACCCACACCCACAACCACACAACCACAACCACACAACCACACACACAACCACAACCATACAACCACACACACAACCACACAAACAACCACACCCACACAACCATACCTACAACCACGACCACACCCACACAACCACAACCACCCAACCACACCCAACCACACACACACAACCATACACACAACCACACACACAACCACACACATACAACCATACACACAACCACACACACAATCACACACAAACAACCACACACACAACCACACACATACAACCACACACACAACCACACTCAACCACACAAACAACCACACCCACAACCACACCCACAGCCATACCCTCAACCACACCCACATAACCACACATACACACACACAATCACATACCCACACCCACACCCACACACCCACAACCACACCCACACCCACACAACCACACCCACCCACACAACCACACCCAACCACACCCACAGAACCACACCCACAACCATACACACAACCACACAGAACCACACACACAACCACACACAACCACACCCAACCACACCCAACCACACAACCACACACATACACAACCACACAAAATCACACACACAACCACACACAACCACACATCCACACACACACCCACAACCACACCCACCATACCCACAACCACACAACCACACACACAACCCCAACCACACACACGCAACCACACACACACAACCACACACACAACCACACCCACACAACCACACCCACCCACAACCACACACACAACAACCACATACACAACCACACACTCACAACCACACACACAACCACATACATAACCACACAAACTACCACACACAACCACACCCACAACCATACCCTCAACCACACCCACACAACCACACCCACACATGCATACATACACACAACCACACACCCACAACCACATCCACACACCCACAATCACACCCACACAACTACACCCACCCACACAACCACACCCAACCACACCCACAGAACCACACACACAACCACACACAACCACACATACACAACCACACACACAGAACCACAAACACACAACCACACACACGCATCCACACACACACACACAACCACGCACACACAACTACACACACAACCACACACACAGCCACATATACACCATCCAACCACACACACAACCACACACAACCACACACACACAACCACACAGACAACCACACACACACAACCACACATATACACAACCACACAAAACCACACATACACACACACACCCACAACGACACCCACACCCACAACCACACCCACAACCACACAACCACACACACAACCACAACCACACACAAAACCACACACACAACCACACAAACAACCACACCCACACAACCAGAACCAACCACACCCAAAACCACACAGACACAACCACACCCACACACACACAACCACACACACACACAACCACACACACGAAACCACACCCACCCACACATACACACAACACACGCAACCACACAGACACAACCACACACTCACACAACCACACACACACAACCACACACACAACCACACACACCACCACACACACAGCCACACACACACAACCACACAAACAACCACACACAATCACACCCACAACCACACACACACAACCAGAACCACACACACAACCACACATACAACCACACACACACAACCACACACAATCACACAAACAACCACACACACACAACCATACCCACAACCATACCCACAACCACACCCACACAACCACACCTGCACACACACACAACCATATATAGTCCCCAACAACCATACCCACAACCACACCCACACCCAACCACAACCACACACACACACACAACCTCACACAGCCACACACACAACCACACAAACACAACCTCACAGCCACACACACACAACCATACACACAACCACACACACACAACCACACACACAACGAGAACCACACACACACACACAACAACACATACAACCACATGCACACAACCACACACACACACAACCACACACACAACCACAAAAACCACACACACACAACCATACCCACAACCATACCCACAACCACATCCATACAACCACACCTGCATACACACACAACCACACACACACAACCACACACCCACAACCCCCCCCCACAACCATACCCACAACCACACACACACCCAACCACAACCACACACACAACCACACACACACAACCTCACAAACAACCACACACATGCAACCACACAGACAACCACAACCACACACACAGCCCCAACCACAACCACGCACACAACCATACACACAACCACACTCACACAACCACACACACAACCACAGCCACATACACAACAGACACAACCACATACACAACACACAAAATCACACACACAAACACACACACACAACCACAACCACACACACAACCACATACACAACCACACACAACACCACACAACCACACACACAACCACACACAACCACACACACACACAACCACAACCAACTTCACCCAACCACACAACCACACCCACAACCACACACACACAACCACAACCACACACAACCACAACCACACACACAACCACACAACCACACCCACACAACCATACCTACAACCACAACCACACCCACACAACCACAACCACCCAACCACACCCAACCACACACACACAACCATACACACAACCACACACAAACAACCACACACACACAACCACACACACACAACCATACACACAATCACACACACAATCACACACACACAACCACATACACAACCATACACACACAACCACACACACAACCACACTCAACCACACAAACAACCACACCCACAACCACACCCACACCACCACACACACACACAACCACACACCCACACCCTCACCCACACACCCACAACCACACCCACACCCACACAACCATACACAACCCCACAACCACACCCAACCACACCCACAGAACCACACACACAACCATATACACAACCACACAGAACCACACACAGAACCACACACACAACCACACACAACCACACCCAACCACACAACACATACACAACCACACAAAATCACACACACAACCACACACAACCACACATCCACACACACACCCATAACCTCACCCACAACCATACCCACAACCACACAACCATACACACAACCACAACCACACACACGCAACCACACACACACAACCACACTTACAACCACACCCACACAACCACACCCACCCACAACCACACACACAACAACAGCCACATACACAACCATACACTCACAACCACACTGTTAGACCCAGCCCTCGTAACATAGCTAGACCTGACCCCTGCACCTCACACCAGCCCCCAAACCCACGGCCTAGCCGATTCTTCCCACCAGAACTCACACGCACCCAACCCGGACTTCCCGTCCGTGGCCTTCCTCCTTTCGGCCACACCGGGCCCGCGTGCCCACTTCATACAACAAGATGGCCGCCCAGCCCCAGCACGACCCTGGCCTAGAGGCGCCACTCCGGCTGGAGAACATCGCGCTCCCCCTGGGATGAGAGAGGGAGGAGCAGTTTCTATCACACCTCTGCGCTTCCCTGGGAAGGTGGGTTTCGATCGACCTGCCGGCCTCCCTGAGGGCTGGCTCCACGCCTGCTGGGTGTCTGGGACTCCTCCCGACCCGGCCCCGGAAGGATCAAAGGACAATGGCAGGAAACCCCAACAAGCGACCCCTAGGTGACAAGACCCCTGCCTGCACAGACTCCGGACATCAGAGAAGAGTCGCCCTATAACAAGGGGTGCTCTGGGACTGTCCGGGAGATTCGCCTTGGAAACATCTGAGCCCTGCTGAGTGACTCGCGGCTCCCTGAAGATCGTAAGACCTCCGAACTTGTGCTTGAGCCCTGCTGAGTGACTCGCGGCTCCCTGAAGATCGTAAGACCTCCAAACTTGTACTTGAGCCCTGCTGAGTGACTCGCGGCTCCCCAAAGATCGTAAGACCTCCGAACTTGTGCTTGAGGCCTGCTGAGTGACTCGCGGCTCCCTGAAGATCGTAAGACCTCCGAACTTGTGCTTGAGCCCTGCTGAGTGACTCGCAGCTCCCACAGACTCTCGTGGTCCCGCCGGACCCCACGACGACAAGCGTATCCCCCAGCTCGAGGATTGTGAGCTGTGCGCCGGGTACGCTCCTGCATATGATTCCTAACCCCAAAGACTGTCCCGCTACCTCCTGACCCCCCTCCAAGACCTTGTGAGCCCGCGCTCTACTTGTATATATTTTGCCTTGCTGATCATAAAGATCCTACCACTCGATCTGATAAAGATTTGCTCTTAAGAACTCCTCGTGTGGTGTCTCTCTGTCGTGTGGTGCCGAGTGTACGATCCTAGAAGTGAGGTTCCTCCCCTGAGGAGTCTCCCGCCAGTGCCCGGCTACGATACTTCGAGGGTGGGTCTCAGGGCAGTCAGGGCTCCCTCCGGGCCCCTCTGAGGTCACCTTCTAACACACACACACAACCACACACACAACCACATACACAACCACACAAACTAACACACACAACCACACCCACAACCATACCCTCAACCACACCCACACAACCACACCCACACATGCACACACACACACAACCACACACCCACAACCACATCCACACACCCACAATCACACCCACACCCACACAACCACACCCACCCACACAACCGCACCCACAGAACCACACACACAACCACACACAACCACTTATACACAACCACATACACAGAACCACAAACCTACAAACCCACAACCACACACACGCAACCACACACACACACAACCACGCACACACAACTACACACACAACCACACACACAGCCACATATACAACCACAACATCCAACCACACACAACCACACACAACCACACACACACAACCACACACACAACCACACACACAACCACACACAAACAACCACACATATACACAACCACACAAAACCACACACACACACACACACAACCACAACCACACACAAAACCACATACACAACCACACAAACAACCACACCCACACAACCAGAACCAACCACACCTAAAACCACACAGACACAACCACACCCACACACACACAACCACACACACAAACAACCACACACACCCACACCCACCCACACACACACACACAACACACGCAACCACACAGACACAACCACACATCCACACAACCACACACACACAACCACACACACACAACCACACACACAACCACACACACAGCCACACACACACAACCACACAAACAACCACACACAACCACACCCACAATCACACACAACCACACACACACACAACCAGAACCACACACAACCTCACATACAACCACACACACACAACCACACACAACCACACAAACAACCACACACACACAACCATACCCACAACCACACCCACAACCACACCCACACAACCACACCTGCACACACACACAACCATATATACTCCCCAACAACCATACCCACAACCACACCCACACCCAACCACAACCACACACACACACAACCACACACACAACCACACACACAACCACACAAACACAACCTCACAAACAACCACACACACAACCATAATGACACACACACAACCCCAACCACAACTACACACACACACAACCATACACACAACCACACACACACAGCCACACACACAATGAGAACCACACACACACACACACACAACCACACATACAACCACATGCACAAAACCACACACACACAACCACACACACAACCACAAAACCCACACATACACAATCATACCCATAACTATACCCACAACCACACCCACACAAACACACCTGCATACACACACAACCACACACACACAACCACACACCCACAACCACACACACACCCCCACAACCATACCCACAACCACACAAACACCCAACCACAACCACATACACAACCACACACACACAACCTCACAAACAACCACACACACGCAACCACACACACAACCACAACCACACACACAGCCCCAACCACAACCACACACACAACCATACACACAACCACACTCACACAACCACACACACAACCACAGCCACATACACAACACACACAACCACATACACAACACACAAAATCACACACACAACCACACACATACAACCACAACCACACACACAACCACATACACAACCACACACAACACCACACAACCACACACACAACCACACACAACCACACACACACACAACCACACCCAACTTCACCCAACCACAAAACCACACCCCCAACCACACACACACAACCACAACCACACACAACCACAACCACACACACAACCACACAACCAAACACACACATCCACACACACACAACCACACACACACAACCACAACATACAACCACACACAACCACACATACAGAACCACACCCATAACCACACACACAACCACACACACACAACCACAACCACACACACACAACCACACACACACAACCACACCCCCCCCACAACCATACCCACAACCACACACACACCCAACCACAACCACACACACACAACCACACACACACAACCTCACAAACAACCACACACACGCAACCACACACACAAACACAACCACACACACAGCCCTAACCACAACCACACACACAACCATACACACAACCACACTCACACAACCACACACACAACCACAGCCACATACACAACACACACAACCACATACACAACGCACAAAATCACACACACAACCACACACACACAACCACAACCACACACACAACCACATACACAACCACACACAGCACCACACAACCACACTCACAACCACACACAACCACACACACACACAACCACACCCAACTTCACCCAACCACACCCACAACCACACACACACAACCACACACAACCACAACCACATACATAACCACACAACCAAACACACACATCCACACACACACAACCACACACACAACCACACACACAACCACAACATACAACCACACACAACCACACATACAGAACCACACCCATAACTACACACACAACCACACACACACAACCACAACCACACACACACAACCACACACACACAACCACACACACAACCACACACACAACCACACAAACAACCACACACACAACCACATCCACAACCACACACAACCCCAACCACATACACAACCACACACACACAACCACACACACAACCACACACACAACCACACACACACAACCACACACACAACCACTCAAACAACCACACACACAACTATACCCACAACCATACCCTCAACCACACCCACACAACCATACCCACACACGCATACATACACACACACAACCACACACACACACAACCACACCCACACACCCACAACTATACCCACACCCACACAACCACATCCACACAACCACACCCAACCACACCCACAGAACCACACACACAACCATACACACAACCACACACAACCACACATACACAACCACACACACACAACCACACACACAAGCACACATACAACCACACACACACACACAACCACACACATACAACTATACACACACAACCACACACACAACCACACATACAACCACAACATACAAGCACACACAACCACATACACACAACCATACCCACAACCACACACAACCACACATACACACACAAACCCACAACCACACCCACAACCGCACCCACAACCACACACACAACCACAACCACATACACAACCACACACACAACCACACACACACAACCACATACACACACAACCACACATATACAATCACACACATACACAACCACAACACACAACCACACACACAACCATATCCACAACCACACCAACACAACCACACCCACAACCACACCCACACAACCACACCCACCCACACACACAACCACACAACCACAAACACACCCACAACCACACCCACAAACACACCCATACCCACACAACCACACCCAACCACACACACACACAACCATACACACAACCACACACACACAACCACACACACAACCACACACACAACCCCGCACACCCACACAAACAACCACACACACAACCACTCCCACAATAATACCCTAAACCACACCCACACAACCACACCCACAAACACACAACCACACACACAACCACACCCACACACCCACAACCACACCCACACCCACACAACCACACCCACTCACACAACCACACACAACCACACCCACAGAACCACACACACAACCACACACACAACCAAACCCAACCACATCCAACCACACATCCACACATACACAACCACACCCACAACCACACACACAACCACATACACACAACCACACCCATACACACCCACACAAAACCACACACACAACCACACATAACCACACATCCACACACAACACCCACACCCACAACCACACAACCACACACATAACCACACACAACCACACACACAACCACACACCCACAACCACACACACCCACAACCACACCCATACCACACAATCACACCCACACAACCACACACAACCACACACACACACAACCATACACACAACCACACACACACAACCACACACACAACCACACACACACATCCACAGACACAACCATGCACAACCACACAAACAACCACACACACAACCACTCCCACAACCATACCCTAAACCACACCCACACAACCACACCCACACACACACACAACCACACACCCACAACCACACCCATGCACCCACAACCACACCCACACCCACACAACCATACCCACCCACACAACCACACACAACCACACCCACAGAACCACAAACACAGCCATACACACAACCACACAGAACCACACACACAACCACACACACAACCACACGCACAACCAAACCCAACCACACCCAACCACACATCCATACACACACAACCACACACACAACCACACACACACAACCACACCCAACCACATACAAACACACACAACCACACACAAACACACACAACCACACACCCACAACCACACACACAACCACGCACACACCTACAACCACACCCACAACCACACAACCACAAACACAACCACAACCACACACACAACCACACACACAACCACACAAACAACCACACCCACACAACCAGAACCAACCACAACCACACAGACACAACCACACCCACATACACACAACCACACTCACACAACCACACCCACCCACACACACACACAACTACACACACAACCACACAGACACAATCCCAACCACACACAACCACACACACAACCAGAACCACACACACAACCACACACACTCAACCACACACACAACCACACACCCAAATCCACCCACACACCCACAACCATACCCACAACCACACCCACACCCAACCACAACCACACACACACTCAGCCACACACACAACCACACACACACACAACCACACACACACAGCCACACACAACCACAACCACACCCACACACACACACACAACCACACACACAACCACAACCACACAACCACACACAAAACCACACACACGACCACACAAACAACCACACCCACACAACCAGAACCAACCACAACAACACAGACACAACCACACCCACACACTCAACCACACACACACAACTACACCCACCCACACACACAACCACACACACAACCACACATACAACCAGAACCACAAACACCCACACACACACAACCACACACACACACACAACCATACCCACAACCATGCCCACACCAACACAACCACACCTGCACACACATAACCACACACACATAGCCATGCACCCACAACCACACACACACACAACCATACCCACACACACACACAAAACCAAACACACAACTACACACACACAACCACAACTACACACACAACCACACACAACACCACACAACAACAAAGAACCACACACACAACCACACACAACCACGCACATACACACAACCACACCCAACCATACCGAACCACACAACCACAACCACACACAACCATAACCACACACACAACCACACAACCAAACAGACACAACCATACAAAAAACCACACACACACAACCACACACACAACCACAACATACAACCACACACACAACCACACACAACCACACATACAGAACCACACCCACAACCACACACACAACCACACACACACAACCACACACATACACACCCACACAAAACCACACACACAACCACACATAACCACACATCTACACACACACCCACAACCACACCCACACCCACAACCCCACCCACAACCACACAACCACACACATAACCACAACCACACACACGCAACCACACACACAAAACCACACAAACAAACACACACACACCTACACCCACAACCACACACAACCACACATACAACCATAACCACATACACAATCACACACACAACCACACACACAACCACACACACACAACCCCACACACAACCATACACAACCACTCAAACAACCACACACACAACCACACCCACAACCAAACACTCAACCATACCCACACAACCACACCCACAAATACACACACACAACCACACACCCACCCACCCACAACCACACCCACAACCACACCCACACAACCACATCCACACCCAACCACACCCATAACCACACACAACCACACATACACAACCACACACACAACCACACACACACAACCACACACACACACACACGCAAGCACACACACAACTACACACACAACCACACACACAACCACACATACAACCACAACATACAAGCACACACACAACCACACAACCACACCCACAACCACACACACACAACCACACACAAACACACATACACACACACACACCCACAACCACACCCACACCAAAAACCGCACCCACAACCACACAACCACACACACAACCACAACCACACACACAACCACACACACAACCACACACACACACACAACCACACATACACAATCACACACATACACAACAACAACACACAACCACACACACAACCATACCCACAACCATACACACACAACCATACCCACAACCACACCCACACAACCACACCCACCCACACACACAACCACACACCCACAACCATACACACAATCACACCCACACAACTACATACAACCACACACACAACCATACACACAACCACACACACACAACCACACACACAACCACACACACACAACCACACACATAACCACACACAACCACACAAACAACCACACACACAACCACTCCCACAACCATACCCTAAACCACACCCACACAACCACACCCATACACACACACAACCACACAATCACAACCACACCCACGCACCCACAACCACACCTAAATCCACACAACCACACCCACCCACACAACCACACACAACCACACCCACAGAACCACACACACAGCCATACACATAACCACACAGAACCACACACACAACCACACACACAACCACACGCACAACCAAACCCAACCACACCCAACCACACATCCACACACACACAACCACACACACAACCACACACACACAACCACACCCAACCACATACAAACACACACAACCACACACAAACACACACAACCACACACACACAACCACACACACAACCACGCACACACCTACAACAATACCCACAACCATACAACCACACACACAACCACACACACAATCACACAAACAACCACACCCACACAACAAGAACCAGCCACAATCACACAGACACAACCACACCCACACACACACAACCACACTAACACAACCACACACACAACCACACACACAACCACACAGACACAATCACAGCCACACACAACCACATACACAACCAGAACCACACACACAACCACACACACACAACCACACACACAACCACACACCCAAAACCACCCACACACCCACAACCATACCCACAACCACACACACCCAACCACAACCACACACATACACAACCACACACACAATCACACACACACACAACAACACACAACCACAACCACACACACAACCACACACACACTCAACCACACACACACAACCACACACATACACAACCACAACACACAACCATACATACAACCATACCCACAACCACACCCACACAACCACACCCACAACCACACCCACATAACCACACCCACCCACACAAACAACCACATACCCACAACCACACACACACACAATCACACCCACAACCACACCCACACAACCACACCCACACAACCACACAGAACCACACACACAACCATACGCACAACCACACCCAACCACACCCAACCACACAACCACAAACACACAACCACACACACAACCACACGACCACACTTAACCACATACAAACACACCCAACCACACACAAACACACACAACCAGACACACACAACCACACGTACAACAACAACGTATACATAAACACACACACAACCACACACACACACAACTACACCGACAACCACACACACAACCACACACACAACCACAACATACAACCACACACACAACCACACCCAACCACACACACACAACCACACCCACAACCACATACACACAACCACACACACACACCACCACACACCTACACAACCACACAAAACCACACACACAACCACACATACATACACACACCTACAACCACACCCACAACCGCATCTACAACCACACAACCACACACACAACCACACACACAACCACACAAACAACCACACGCACACAACCAGAACCAACCACACCCAAAACCATACAGATACAACCACACCCACACACACACAACCACACACACACAACCACACCCACCCACACACACAACACACGCAACCACACAGACACAACCACACACACACACAACCACACACACACACAACCACACACACACAACCACACACACAACCACACACACAGCCACACACACACAACCACACAAACAACCACACACACAACCACACCCACAACCACACACAACCACACACACACAACCATAACCACACACACAACCACACATACAACCACACACACACAACCACACACACAACCACACACACAACCACACACACACAACCATACCCACAACCATACCCATAACCACACTACAACAACCACACCTGCACATACACACAACCATACACACACACCCACAACCATACCCATAACCACACCCACACCCAACCACAACCACACACACACAACCACACACACAACCACATATACAACCACACAAACACAACCTCACAAACAACCACACACAGAACCACACACACAACCATAATGACACACACATAACCCCAACCACAACCACACACACACACACAACCATACACACAACCACACACACACAACCACACACACAACCAGAACCACACACACACAACCACACACACACCCACATGCACACAACCACACAGACACAACCACACACACAACCACAAAAACAACCACACACACAACCATACCCACAACCATAACCACAACCACACCCACACAACCACACCTGCATACACACACAACCACACACACACAACCGCACACCCACAACCACACACACCTACCCACAACCATACCCACAACCACACCCATACCCAACCACAACCACACACACACACAACCACACACACAACCACACATACAACGACACACACTCAACCTCACAAACAACCACACACACACAACCACACACAACCACACACACAACGACATACACACAACCTCACAAACAACCACACACACACAACCACACACATAACCACACACAACCACACAAACAACCACACACACCTACCCACAACCATACCCACAACCACACCCATACCCAACCACAACCACACACACACACAACCACACACACAACCACACATACAACGACACACACACAACCTCACAAACAACCACACACACACAACCACACACAACCACACACACAACGACATACACACAACCTCACAAACAACCACACACACACAACCACACACACAACCACAACCACACACACAACCCCAACCACAACCACACACACAACCATACACACACATAAACACACAAACACCCACCCACTCACAGCCACACCCACACAACCACAACCACACCCAACCACACCCACAACCACACACAACCACACACACACAACCACACATACACAACCACACACACAACCACACACACACAACCACACACACACAACCACACACACAACTACACATACAACCACACCCACAACCACACATACAACCACAACACACAACCACACACACAACCACACACAACCACACACACACAACCATACCCACAACCACATACACACAACCACACACACACACAACCACACACCTACACAACCACACAAAACCACACACACAACCACACATACATACACACACCCACAACCACACCCACAACCGCACCCACAACCACACAACCACACACACAACCACACACACAACCACACAAACAACCACACCCACACAACCAGAACCAACCACAACCAAAACCACACAGACACAACCACACCCACACACACATACAACCACACACACACAACCACACCCACCCACACACACACACAACACACACAACCACACAGACACAACCACACACACACAACCACACACACACACAACCACACACACACAACCACACACACAACCACACACACAGCCACACACACACAACCACACAAACAACCACACACACAACCACACCCATAACCACACACAACCACACACACACAACCAGAACCACACACACAACCACACATACAACCACACACACACAACCACACACACAACCACACAAACAACCACACACACAACCATACCCACAACCATACCCACAACCACACCACAACAACCACACCTGCACATACACACAACCATACACACACCCCCACAACCATACCCACAACCACACCCACACCCAACCACAACCACACACAACCACACACACAACCACACACACAACCACACAAACACAACCTCACAAACAACCACACACAGAACCACACACACAACCATAACGACACACACATAACCCCAACCACAACCACACACACACACAACCATACACACAACCACACACACACAACCACACACACAACCAAAACCATACACACAACCACACACACACAACCACACACACTCCCACATGCACACAACCACACACACACAACCACACACACAACCACAAAAACAACCACACACACACAACCACACACCCACAACCACACCCACACCCCCACAACCATACCCACAACCACACCCACACCCAACCACAACCACACACACACACACAACCACACACACAACCACACACACAACCACACATACAACGACACACACACAACCTCACAAACAACCTCACACACACAACCACACACACAACCACAACCACACACAACCCCAACCACAACCACACACACAACCATACACACAACCACACTCACACAACCACACACACAACCACAGCCACATACACAACACACACAACCACAGCCACAACACACAAAATCACACACACAACCACACACACACAACCACAACCACTCACACAACCACATACACAACCACATACAACACCACACAACCACACACACAACCACACGCAACCATGCACACACACAACCACACACAACTTCACCTAACCACACAACCACACCCACAACCACACACACACAACCACAACCACACACAACCACAACCACACACACAACCACACAACCAAACACACACATCCACACACACACAACCACACACACAACCACAACATATAACCACACACACAACCACACATACAGAACCACACCCACAACCACACACACAACCACAACCACACACAACCACACACACAACCACACAAACAACCACAGACACAACCACAACCACACACAACCACACACACAACCACAACCACATACACAACCACACACAACCACACACACAACCACACACACACAACCACACACAACCACACACACAACCACACCCACAATCATACCCTCAACCACACCCACACAACCATACCCACACACACATACATACACACACACAACCACACACCCACAACCACACCCACACACCCACAACCACACCCACACAACCACACCCAACCACACCCACAGAACCACACTGTTAGAAGGCAACCTCAGAGGGGCCCGGAGGGGGCCCTGACTGCCCTGAGACCCACCCTCGAAGTATCGTAGCTGGGCACTGGCGGGAGACTCCTCAGGGGAGGAACCTCGCTTCTAGGATCGTACACTCGGCACCACACGACAGAGAGACACCACACGAGGAGTTCTTAAGAGCAAATCTTTATCAGATCGAGTGGTAGGATCTTTATGATCAGCAAGGCAAAATATGTACAAGTAGAGCGCGGGCTCACAAGGTCTTGGAGGGGGGTTAGGAGGTAGCGGGACAGTCTTTGGGGTTAGGAATCAAATGCAGGAGCGTACCCGGCGCACAGCTCACAATCCTCGAGCTGGGGGATACGCTTGTCGTCGTGGGGTCCGGCGGGACCAAGAGAGTCTGTGGGAGCTGCGAGTCACTCGGCAGGCTCGAGTATCAGTTCGGAGGTCTTACGATCTTCAGGGAGCCGCGAGTCACTCAGCAGGGCTCAAGCACAAGTTCGGAGGTCTTACGATCTTCAGGGAGCCGCGAGTCACTCAGCAAGGCTCAAGCACAAGTTCGGAGGTCTTACGATCTTCAAGGAGCCGCGAGTCACTCAGCAAGGCTCAAGCACAAGTTCGGAGGTCTTACGATCTTCAGGGAGCCGCGAGTCACTCAGCAGGGCTCAGGTGTTCCCAAGGCGAATCTGCCGGACAGTCCCAGAGCACCCCTTGTTATAGGGCGACTCCTCTTTGATGTCCGGAGTCTGTGCAGGCAGGGGTCTTGTCACCTGGGGGTCGCTTGTTGGGGTTTCCTGCCATTATCCTTTGATCCTTCCAGGGCCGGTGTGAGAAGTTGGCCTGGTATATGATGCTCACTAGTTAAAGTGATCACCTTGTACCATGCCAAGCAACCCTTATGGTGTGGTTGTAAGTCAACCTTTTCGGACTAGCTGCCCTAGTGGTAGCGTAGGCTAAGCAGTCTTTGAGGCTAAACTCGTGAAACGTGTTAAGCCAGCTGTTTTACCAAATGTAACCCCCTTTTATACCAATGAAAGGACACCACACAGATATATATTCAAAATATATATGTATTTATTTCTCAAAGTAACCCCTAGTCTCTTTATGAGCACAGGAGCACAAATCGTCAAACAAGATTACAGTAGAATACACAGAAGTTACACTTTATATGGATAGGCCCTGGTGGCCGCTCGAACCATATACTAAAATAGTGGTATAAGTACCACGAACAGAAAAGGGAAAAGGCCTAGGGCCTCTAGAATCGCTGGGCCTACAAGGAGCTAACTTCAGTTAGTGACCAGGAGGTCCACGGGTGGCGTGTGCAGAGCAAATAGTCACACGCGTGCTCCCATAGGTTTCAATGGGTGCGTAAAAAGTACAAAGTTACTGCAAAGAGGATCTTCCGGATGGACTAGGAACTCAAGATTTGGAACACAGGCACTAGAGATGTAATACTACACTTGGGCACAGGAGTGGCAGCTTTACCTCACCCACAGGAAGCAGGTGCATAGGCCTCGAAGTGCGTCGGGTTTCTTCTATCTGTTCCGTGGAGCCTGAAGACAAAGATGCTGCAGGCGGTCGGTCCGGGAGAGATGCGGTGGATCCAAGAGTGGATCGGAGATGTTGAAGACCTGTAAGCAGAGGGGACAGTGTTCACAGTCACTAGCCAGTGACCAGCGTGGCACCAGGTGGGTACCAGGCAATGTCGGGTGCAAACAGGAAGAAGGGTGTAGCTTGTCTCTGCAGCCACGTGGTCCCTGGAGGTCGACGACGTCCAGGAGTCGGTTCACGAGCTGTCCCACACAGGCTCTCGCTGTCGGCGGTGTCGGCGACTTGATCAAAGCAAACAAGGCTTGGCAAAAGCAATTGTTGTAGGAGATGAAATAAGCTGATGGTTCTGACCAGCAAGGTCAGAAGGACTGCTCCTTTGGAGGGGAGCAAGGGCCAGTCTGGAGCAAACAGACCAGCAGTGTATTTTGTGAAGTTCATCGCCAAGATGGCTACTAGCCAGCGGGCCAGCAACCGGTTAGGCGCGTCGAGTGGCAAAATGCAGAAGGGCCCCACGCAGATCGTGGAGATGCTGGAGGGCTCACCTTTGGTGCAGATGCTGCTCAAGGGTTGGGCTTCTCAGATCCCAAAGCACAACTTGGAGGGAGCCTCGGTTGTTGCACTTGTCAGCTTGTCGTGGTCATTTCAAGATGGCTGGCTCCACGTGTCTCGGTGCCTCCACGGGTCTCCTCTTTTCAGGGACTGTGGATCGGGCAGTGAGAGGTCTGGAGGTCCAGGTCTTGTCAGTCTCTGGGCTCGGGCTCCGGCGGGAGGCGGCGGCAAAGCAGATGTTGATTCGCTGGATGGTGCTTGCGTTAGCAAGGTGGTCACTCCCTGACCACAGGGGAGATTTCCTTCAGTCTTCTGTGCAGCAGAATGTCGAAGTTCCCGTCTTCTTCTTAGTTTCAAGTTGATTCCAGGATGTCTGAAGTCTTAGGACACAGCTCCTACCTTTAAGCGGATTCTAGGGGCCGGACTACCTGCTAGGTCCCTCCCTAAGGGTGGGACCAGGAAGGGGGGTGGTTACACCCCCAATCCTTTGTCCAGCTCGCCCCAGGCCCGGGACTGGTGTGCCCCAGGACCGGTTTGAACTGGCATATGCACCGAGGCTCCTTGTGAGCCACAGGCATGTCTGGTTTCTTTCAAGCCCTACCTGACCAATACACAAAATCCTGTCTGGGGTGGTGCATGCACCTCCCCTGGCAGGAAACCCTTTGTCCACACCTCCCAAGCTGGAAGGACTCCCAGCAGCAGGAGGGCAGACTTGTGTCTGTGGTGGCAGCATCCATTTTGTGGAGCTGAGGCTATGTCTGATTTTACCCGGGTTTCAGGTACTGTACATGTCGTGTCCCTCTAGAAGGGTGGAATGCTAACCCCGTCGCCAGAATTGGCGAGGGGTTATGTAGGAGAGTAGGGTCTGCTATCCTATGGTCACCCCAAATTTTTGCTTTTTGCTTCACTGGTTTTTGACATATTGAGGCTGTGGGCCTGCCAATCAGACCCCCAGCCTGCTGTTCTCTCTACTAAATTAAAACTATGCACCCTAGGTGCATAACCAATTGGAAGTGGATCACCCTGTCAGCCCCTGTACCAGTGTACACTAGGTACCCAGGGCATTGGTGTACCCAAGGCCTGCCAGGGGCTGCAGCATGTATTATGCCACCCCAGGCTTGGCCTAACAATCTGACACAACTGGCTGATCACTCAGCTGGGGTAAGTTGGTGTAATCACCTCTTACTTAGGTGTAGTATACCTATACCTAACCTTAAATGGGACACCTGGTAACCTCTAAGTCACTCCTATGGCAGGCCTTAACAATCCTGAAGGCAGAGTGCTTGGTTCCATGTGAGATGGTGCTCTGGCATGAGCTGAGCCTGTCTGCAGTGGTCGGAACAACTTCCTTCTACTGTTTCCAGATATCGTCATACCATATACTCTTAAGTGCATTATGAACCTCGCGGTTAAATGCTATCTTTGGTTTGGCTTTATCAAAACATGTCGAGTAAGGTGTCATACGAATTGGAATACTAACCCCTCGCCAATTCTGGCGACGGGGTTAGCATTCCACCCTTCTAGAGGGACACGACATGTACAGTACCTGAAACCCGGGTAAAATCAGACATAGCCTCAGCTCCACAAAATGGATGCTGCCACCACAGACACAAGTCTGCCCTCCTGCTGCTGGGAGTCCTTCCAGCTTGGGAGGTGTGGACAAAGGGTTTCCTGCCAGGGGAGGTGCGTGCACCACCCCAGACAGGATTTTGTGTATTGGTCAGGTAGGGCTTGAAAGAAACCAGACATGCCTGTGGCTCACAAGGAGCCTCGGTGCATATGCCAGTTCAAACAGGTCCTGGGGCACACCAGTCCCGGGCCTGGGGCGAGCTGGACAAAGGATTGGGGGTGTAACCACCCCCCTTCCTGGTCCCACCCATAGGGAGGGACCTAGCAGGTAGTCCGGCCCCTAGAATCCGCTTAAAGGTAGGAGCTGTGTCCTAAGACTTCAGACATCCTGGAATCAACTTGAAACTAAGAAGAAGACGGGAACTTCGACATTCTGCTGCACAGAAGACTGAAGAAAATCTCCCCTGTGGTCAGGGAGTGACCACCTTGCTAACGCAAGCACCATCCAGCGAATCACCGTCTGCTTTGCCGCCGCCTCCCGCCGGAGCCCGAGCCCAGAGACTGACAAGACCTGGACCTCCAGACCTCTCACCGCCCGATCCACAGTCCCTGAAAAGAGGAGACCCGTGGAGGCACCGAGACACGTGGAGCCAGCCATCTTGGAACGACTACGACAAGCTGACCAGTGCAACAACCGAGGCTCCCTCCAAGTTGTGCTTTGGGTCCTGAGAAGCCCAACCCTCGAGCAGCATCTGCACCAAAGGTGAGCCCTCCAGCATCTCCACGATCTGCGTGGGGCCCTTCTGCATTTTGCCACTCGACGCGCCTAACCGGTTGCTGGCCCGCTGGCTAGTGGCCATCTTGGCGACGAAATCTACGACAAACACCGCTGGTCTGGTTGCTCCAGACTGGCCCTTGCTCCCCTCCAAAGGAGCAATCCCTCTGACCTTGCTGGTCAGAACCAACAGCTTAAACTCCTTGCCTACAACAATTGCTTTTGCCAAGGCTTGTTTGCTTCGATCAAGTCGCCGACACCGCCGACAGCGAGAGCCTGCGTGGGACAGCTCGTGACTCGACTCCTGGACGTCGTCGACCTTCAGGGACCACGTGGCTGCAGAGTCAAGCTACACCTTCCTTCCTGTTTGCACCCGACATCGCCTGGTACCCACCTGGTGCCACGCTGGTCACTGGCTAGTGACTGTGAACACTGTCCCCTCTGCTTACAGGTCTTCAACATCTCCGATCCACTCTTGGATCCACTGCATCTCTTCCCGACCGACCGCCTGCAGCACTTTTGTCTACAGGCCCCACGGAACAGATAGAAGAAACCCGACGCACTTCGAGGCCTATGCACCCGCTTCCTGTGGGTGAGGTAAAGCTGGCACACCTGTGCCCATGTGTAGTAATACATCTCTAGTGCCTGTGTTCCAAATCTTAAGTTCCTAGGTCATCCGGAAGATTCCTTTTGCAGTAACTTTGTACTTTTTACGCACCCATTGAAACCTATGGGAGCCCGCGTGTGACTATTTGCTCTGCACACGCCACCCGTGGACCTCCTGGTCACTAACTGACGTTAGCTCCTTGTAGGCCCAGCGATTCTAGAGGCCCTAGGCCTTTTCCCTTTTCTGTTCGTGGTACTTATACCACTATTTTAGTATATGGTTCGAGTGGCCACCAGGGCCTATCCATATAAAGTGCAACTTCTGTGTATTCTGTGATAATCTTGTTTGACGATTTGTGCTCCTGTGCTCATAAAGAGACTAGGGGTTACTTTGAGAAATAAATACATATATATTTTGAATATATATCTGTGTGGTGTCCTTTCATTGGTATAAAAGGGGGTTACTATTGGTAAAACAGCTTGCTTAACACGCATCACGAGTTTAGCCTCAAAGACTGCTTAGCCTACGCTACCACTAGGGCAGCTAGTCCAAAAAGGTTGACTTACAACCACACCATAAGGGTTGCTTGGCATGGTACAAGGTGGTCACTAGAACTAGTGAACAGCATATACCAGGCCAACTTCTCACATTGGTGAGCAGCGGTTGGATTTGAGCTTGCTGTGTTTTACCATTGTAATCTCTTGGTTACCAATTGAAAGATCACATAGGTACCTGTAGGTACATATAAAACAAGATTAGATATACTTAAGTTCTACTGAACTTAGTTGTTGTAGAGCAAAGGGAGTAGCACACCCTGACTACAACTACTAGATAGGTTTAGTAGGTAAACCCAAGTGTAGGTAGATTGCAACACATCCACCCACACTTAAGAGCAATGGCCGGGGCAGAGGGGTCCACTGTACCCATCTCTGTTGAGAGTGACCCCCAGAGGGCACCATCCAGCTTTGCTACCCTTAATCAGAATGAGCTCAGGCATTTGGCAACTCTTAGAGGCCTTAAACAGCCCAAGAACCCAAACTCTGCTGAGCTCAGAGAGCTCTTACAGAATGATGAGAATCAGAGAGCACTCAAGAAAGCTTCCCAGTTAGCCCCCTTAGGGACAGGAACAGGAGGCCCCCCTTCTAAAGATGCCACTGAAGTACCCCTTCCCAATAGTCACCCCTTAGATGGGATGCCTACCACAGAGGATGAGAGTGAAAAGGATACTGACAGTAGTGAGGATGAAGGGAGAACTAGCCCAGTGCCAAGTATTATACTTGGCCCAGCTAAACCAAGGCTATTGGGGACTGACAGTGGGTTCAACCCACTGGATCTCCCCAGTGGACTTAACACAGGGCTTGGAAGGCAAAGGAATCGCTCAGGTGACTCCAATGCTTCCCATGGCTCTAGAGGCTCTCAAGGTCACTCCAGGAGAAGGATGACCACCCCTCAGAGGAGGGAACATGAGGCCAAGATGCAAGAGGCTCAGCTGAGGATCAGGAAGCAGGAGCTAGAAGTAGCCCTGATGGAAGAGAAACTTAGCAAGGCTAGACAGCATAAAGAGAGTGGGTCTATACCCACTGGTGGCAGCATTGTCCCTAAGGACAAAGATAGGGTCTTTGACAATAGGAACCTGTCTAAGGTTGTGCCCCCCTACAAAAGTGGGGATGACATCCACAAATGGATAACTGCTCTTGAGAGAGCCTGCAAAGTACAGCAGGTTCCTGAAGACCAGTGGGCAGCAATCCTCTGGCTCTCCTTTGAAGGAAGAGGCAGAGACAGACTCCTCACTGTTAGAGAAGAGGATGTCAGAAACTACAGAGTCCTGAAGAGTGTTCTGGTAGATGGGTTAGGCTTAACCACTGAACAGTACAGGTTAATGTTCAGAGACACCCAAAAGACACAGACTCAGGACTGGTCTGAATACATTGAATGTGCCACTAAGGCTTTGGAGGGTTGGTTGCTGGGAAGTAAGGTATCTGATTTTACAGGATTGTATAATTTGATGATGAGAGAGCAGATTTTAAATAACTGTCAAAACCAGCAACTGCATCAACACTTGGTTGACTCTGATCTGACCTCTCCCCAAGAATTGGGAAAGAAGGCAGACAAATGGGTCAGAACCAGGGTTAAGCAAAAGAACCAGAACCAGGGCCAAGGGGGTGATCAGAAGAAAACAGACCAAAAGGGTGGAGATCAGAAACCTAAAGACCAGAAGTCTTCAACAGGGCCCCAAACTACTACTAAGGAGGGTGGGTCCCAACAGTCCAAAAAGAAGAAAGAAGGTCAGAAGAAACCCTGGTGCAATCATTGTAAAAATACAACTCACTGGACTAGTGATTGCAAAAAGGGTGGAGCCCCCAACACTGTTGCCCCTAAGGCACCTGCTCCCAGTACTACTGTTAGCAGTGTTGGTCCCCAGACAAAGGGTGTAGTGGGAATCACTATGGGAACTGAAGGAGATTCTGACTTAGACAGAACCCTTACACAGGCAGTCTTGATCTGTGATGGGGACATTGATTTGTCCCTGACTGTGAGCCCCAGTAACCTGGGCAAGTACAGACAGACTCCTTTAATTAATGACAAAGTGGCTCAAGCCTACAGGGACACATGTGCCAGTGTCACTATGGTGACACCAGGCTTTGTGGATCCTGGACAGTACATACCAGGTGAGAACTACCTGGTGACCAATGCCAGCAATGCCACTACTTCACATAGTGTGGCAGTTGTTAACTTCTCATGGGGAGGGGTAACTGGCCTCAAAAGGGTTGTGGTTAGTGCAGACCTCCCAGTAGAATGTTTGTTGGGCAATGACCTAGAGAGTTCTCTATGGTCAGAAGTGGAGTACAGGACTCATGCAGAGATGTTAGGTATATCATCACATGTCCTTGCTGTGACCAGGTCACAGGCCAAAAAGTGCCTCACTGAACCACAGGTCTTGGATCCTGGAACAATGGACCAAGCACCTACCAAGAAGAAGAACAGGAGGGTCAAGGCTGTGCCTTCCCCCCTGCCTCAGAGTGATGATCAGCCTTCCCAGGAAGCTGATCTAGAGGACCCTGAAGGAACTGTCCCTGAAGAGCTTGAACCTGATCAGGTTGAGTTTCTGGGGACAGGGGGACCTTCAAGGGCTGACTTGAGGCAGGCTCAGTTATCCTGTCCCTCTCTTGAACCCCTCAGACAGCTGGCTGCTGCTGAGGCTGCTGGGAATGCTCAAGGTACCCATAAAGTGTATTGGGATGAAGGGCTCCTTTATTCAGAGGCTAGAGACCCCAAGCCTGGTGCAACCAGGAGGTTGGTCATACCTCTGCAATTTAGGGGCTTCCTTCTTACCTTGGCCCATGACATTCCTTTAGCAGGACACTTAGGCCAGAACAAGACTTGGGACAGGCTTGTCCCTCACTTTCACTGGCCTCATATGAATGAAGATACAAAGGAGTTTTGTCGCTCCTGTGTTACCTGCCAAGCCAGTGGCAAATCAGGTGGCACAACAAAGGCCCCCCTAATACCACTACCTGTGGTGGGGGTCCCCTTTGAAAGAGTGGGAATAGACATAGTGGGTCCCATGGATCCTCCCACTGCATCTGGACACAGATTTATACTGGTGGTAGTGGATCATGCCACCAGGTATCCAGAGGCAATTCCCCTTAGGACCACTACAGCTCCTGTTGTGGCCAGGGCCCTGCTGGGAGTATTCTCCAGAGTGGGGTTTCCTAAGGAGGTAGTATCTGACAGAGGTACCAACTTTATGTCAGGATACTTGACAGCTATGTGGAAGGAATGTGGTGTCAACTACAAGTTCACCACCCCTTATCACCCACAATGCAATGGGCTTGTTGAGAGATTCAACAAGACCCTAAAGGGTATGATCAAAGGATTACCTGAAAAGCTCAGGCGAAGATGGGATATCCTTCTACCCTGCCTTCTGTTTGCTTACAGAGAGGTCCCACAAAAAGGAGTTGGCTACAGCCCCTTTGAATTGTTGTTTGGGCACCCTGTGAGAGGCCCACTGTGTTTGGTGAAGGAAGGATGGGAGTTACCTCTCAAAAAGCCTAAGCTAGACATAGTGGACTATGTACTTGGTCTCCGCTCCAGGATGGCTGAGTATATGGAGAAGGCATCTAAAAACCTTGAGGCAAGCCAGGCCTTACAGAAAGCTTGGCATGACCAAAAGGCTGTCTTGGTTGAGTATCAGCCAGGACAGAAGGTATGGGTGTTGGAGCCGGTGGCCCCAGCAGCACTCCAAGACAAATGGTCTGGACCCCATACAATCCTGGAAAAGAAGGGAGAGGTCACCTACTTGGTCGACCTAGGAACTCCCAGGAGTCCCCACAGGGTACTCCATGTTAACAGGCTTAAAGCATATGTTGACAGGGCAGACATGGGCTTGCTCATGGCTACAGATGAGGGACAGGAGGAAGAGAGTGACCCTCTCCCAGACCTGTTGTCTCAGAACCCTGAAGATGGCTCAGTTGAAGGAGTGACCCTTGGAGGCAACCTCACTGCCCATCAGCAGACTGAATGTAGACAGGTTCTACAATCATTTTCACATATGTTTTCCTTGATACCTAGTCAAACTGACTGGTGTACCCATGTTGTGGACACTGGTGACAGTCTGCCTGTAAAGAACAAACTTTACAGACAACCTGACCACGTCAGGGACTGTATAAAGGCTGAGGTACATAAAATGCTGGAATTAGGTGTCATTGAACCCTCAGAGAGCCCCTGGGCTAGCCCAGTGGTTCTGGTCCCCAAACCTCACACCAAAGATGGCAAGAGAGAGATGAGGTTCTGTGTGGATTACAGAGGACTCAATGCTGTCACCAGGACAGATGCACACCCTATTCCAAGGGCAGATGAGCTCATAGACAAACTAGCTTCTGCAAAGTTTTTGAGCACATTTGACTTGACAGCTGGCTATTGGCAAATCAGGTTAGCTGAGGAGTCTAAGGCCAAAACAGCATTCTCAACCCCAGGTGGGCATTATCAGTTTGTGGTGATGCCCTTTGGTCTGAAGAATGCACCTGCCACCTTCCAAAGGCTGGTGAACCAAGTCCTTACTGGGTTGGATGACTTTTGCGCAGCATATCTTGATGACATTGCTGTCTTTAGTTCCACCTGGGAGGATCACCTGATCCACCTGAAGAAGGCTCTTGAGGCTCTGCAAAGGGCAGGCCTCACTATCAAGGCTACTAAGTGCCAGATAGGGCAGAGTAAGGTTGTGTATTTGGGCCACCTTGTAGGTGGGGGCCAAGTTCAACCACTGGAGAGTAAGATACAGTCCATCAAGGATTGGTCCCCTCCAACCACCCAGACTCAAGTTCGAGCTTTCTTGGGCTTGACTGGGTATTACAGGAAGTTTGTTAAGAACTATGGGTCCATTGTGACTCCTCTTAATGATCTGACATCCAAGAAGATGCCCAAAAAGGTTCAGTGGACAGTAAGCTGTCAAAAGGCATTTGATGACCTGAAGGAGGCCATGTGCTCTGCACCTATCCTGAAAAGTCCTGACTACTCCAAAGAGTTTATTGTCCAAACAGATGCTTCTGAGTAGGGGTGGGCGGAATTTGCGTAATCGCCTTACGCAAATCTCCGCGAAACGGTAAAAAATCTCCGCGAACACGCAGAAATTCCGCGAACACGCGGAATTGCTTGTTCGCGATACTTTTTTCCTGTTCGCGATCGCTGTTTGCGTGCTCGGGGTGAAATATCTCGCGAACACGCATATTGAGAACGCGAACAAGCAAAAAATTTCGCGAAGTCGCGGAACGCAGATTTTTGGGCAATTTCGCGTTCTCCGCGGAACGCGAAATTACCCAAATTCCGCAAATTCCGCGAACGGAACGGAATTTACCGCCCAGGCCTACTTCTGAGTTGGGTGTGGGAGCTGTGCTGTCACAACTTAATGTAGATGGTCAAGACCAACCCATTGCTTTTATTAGCAGAAGGTTGACCCCCAGAGAGAAGAATTGGTCAGCTATTGAGAGGGAGGCCTTTGCTGTGGTGTGGGCCCTGAAGAAGCTGAGGCCATACTTGTTTGGCACTCACTTCAAGATTCAGACCGACCATAAGCCCCTCTTGTGGCTAAATCAGATGAAGGGTGAAAACCCCAAACTGCTTAGGTGGTCCATTTCCCTACAGGGGATGGACTTTACAGTGGAGCACCGGCCAGGTACTGACCATGGGAATGCAGATGGTCTCTCCAGGTACTTCCACTTAGGACATGAAGACGAGACTGGTCAAGGCTAGTTTAATGTCCCAGCGTTTGGGGGGGGGTTGTGTAGGAGAGTAGGGTCTGCTATCCTATGGTCACACCAAATTTTTGCTTTTTGCTTCACTGGTTTTTGACATATTGAGGCTGTGGGCCTGCCAATCAGACCCCCAGCCTGCTGTTCTCTCTACTAAATTAAAACTATGCACCCTAGGTGCATAACCAATTGGAAGTGGATCACCCTGTCAGCCCCTGTACCAGTGTACACTAGGTACCCAGGGCATTGGTGTACCCAAGGCCTGCCAGGGGCTGCAGCATGTATTATGCCACCCCAGGCTTGGCCTAACAATCTGACACAACTGGCTGATCACTCAGCTGGGGTAAGTTGGTGTAATCACCTCTTACTTAGGTGTAGTATACCTATACCTAACCTTAAATGGGACACCTGGTAACCTCTAAGTCACTCCTATGGCAGGCCTTAACAATCCTGAAGGCAGAGTGCTTGGTTCCATGTGAGATGGTGCTCTGGCATGAGCTGAGCCTGTCTGCAGTGGTCGGAACAACTTCCTTCTACTGTTTCCAGATATCGTCATACCATATACTCTTAAGTGCATTATGAACCTCGCGGTTAAATGCTATCTTTGGTTTGGCTTTATCAAAACATGTCGAGTAAGGTGTCATACGAATTGGAATACTAACCCCTCGCCAATTCTGGCGACGGGGTTAGCATTCCACCCTTCTAGAGGGACACGACATGTACAGTACCTGAAACCCGGGTAAAATCAGACATAGCCTCAGCTCCACAAAATGGATGCTGCCACCACAGACACAAGTCTGCCCTCCTGCTGCTGGGAGTCCTTCCAGCTTGGGAGGTGTGGACAAAGGGTTTCCTGCCAGGGGAGGTGCGTGCACCACCCCAGACAGGATTTTGTGTATTGGTCAGGTAGGGCTTGAAAGAAACCAGACATGCCTGTGGCTCACAAGGAGCCTCGGTGCATATGCCAGTTCAAACCGGTCCTGGGGCACACCAGTCCCGGGCCTGGGGCGAGCTGGACAAAGGATTGGGGGTGTAACCACCCCCCTTCCTGGTCCCACCCATAGGGAGGGACCTAGCAGGTAGTCCGGCCCCTAGAATCCGCTTAAAGGTAGGAGCTGTGTCCTAATACTTCAGACATCCTGGAATCAACTTGAAACTAAGAAGAAGACGGGAACTTCGACATTCTGCTGCACAGAAGACTGAAGAAAATCTCCCCTGTGGTCAGGGAGTGACCACCTTGCTAACGCAAGCACCATCCAGCGAATCACCGTCTGCTTTGCCGCCGCCTCCCGCCGGAGCCCGAGCCCAGAGACTGACAAGACCTGGACCTCCAGACCTCTCACCGCCCGATCCACAGTCCCTGAAAAGAGGAGACCCGTGGAGGCACCGAGACACGTGGAGCCAGCCATCTTGGAACGACTACGACAAGCTGACCAGTGCAACAACCGAGGCTCCCTCCAAGTTGTGCTTTGGGTCCTGAGAAGCCCAACCCTCGAGCAGCATCTGCACCAAAGGTGAGCCCTCCAGCATCTCCACGATCTGCGTGGGGCCCTTCTGCATTTTGCCACTCGACGCGCCTAACCGGTTGCTGGCCCGCTGGCTAGTGGCCATCTTGGCGACGAAATCTACGACAAACACCGCTGGTCTGGTTGCTCCAGACTGGCCCTTGCTCCCCTCCAAAGGAGCAATCCCTCTGACCTTGCTGGTCAGAACCAACAGCTTAAACTCCTTGCCTACAACAATTGCTTTTGCCAAGGCTTGTTTGCTTCGATCAAGTCGCCGACACCGCCGACAGCGAGAGCCTGCGTGGGACAGCTCGTGACTCGACTCCTGGACGTCGTCGACCTTCAGGGACCACGTGGCTGCAGAGTCAAGCTACACCTTCCTTCCTGTTTGCACCCGACATCGCCTGGTACCCACCTGGTGCCACGCTGGTCACTGGCTAGTGACTGTGAACACTGTCCCCTCTGCTTACAGGTCTTCAACATCTCCGATCCACTCTTGGATCCACTGCATCTCTTCCCGACCGACCGCCTGCAGCACTTTTGTCTACAGGCCCCACGGAACAGATAGAAGAAACCCGACGCACTTCGAGGCCTATGCACCCGCTTCCTGTGGGTGAGGTAAAGCTGGCACACCTGTGCCCATGTGTAGTAATACATCTCTAGTGCCTGTGTTCCAAATCTTAAGTTCCTAGGTCATCCGGAAGATTCCTTTTGCAGTAACTTTGTACTTTTTACGCACCCATTGAAACCTATGGGAGCCCGCGTGTGACTATTTGCTCTGCACACGCCACCCGTGGACCTCCTGGTCACTAACTGACGTTAGCTCCTTGTAGGCCCAGCGATTCTAGAGGCCCTAGGCCTTTTCCCTTTTCTGTTCGTGGTACTTATACCACTATTTTAGTATATGGTTCGAGTGGCCACCAGGGCCTATCCATATAAAGTGCAACTTCTGTGTATTCTGTGATAATCTTGTTTGACGATTTGTGCTCCTGTGCTCATAAAGAGACTAGGGGTTACTTTGAGAAATAAATACATATATATTTTGAATATATATCTGTGTGGTGTCCTTTCATTGGTATAAAAGGGGGTTACTATTGGTAAAACAGCTTGCTTAACACGCATCACGAGTTTAGCCTCAAAGACTGCTTAGCCTACGCTACCACTAGGGCAGCTAGTCCAAAAAGGTTGACTTACAACCACACCATAAGGGTTGCTTGGCATGGTACAAGGTGGTCACTAGAACTAGTGAACAGCATATACCAGGCCAACTTCTCACAGGTTAGTATTCCAATTTGTATGACACCTTACTCGACATATTTTGATAAAGCCAAACCAAAGATAGCATTTAACCGCGAGGTTCATAATGCACTTAAGAGTATATGGTATGACGATATCTGGAAACAGTAGAAGGAAGTTGTTCCGACCACTGCAGACAGGCTCAGCTCATGCCAGAGCACCATCTCACATGGAACCAAGCACTCTGCCTTCAGGATTGTTAAGGCCTGCCATAGGAGTGACTTATAGGTTACCAGGTGTCCCATTTAAGGTTAGGTATAGGTATACTACACCTAAGTAAGAGGTGGTTACACCAACTTACCCCAGCTGAGTGATCAGCCAGTTGTGTCAAATTGTTAGGCCAAGCCTGGGGTGGCATAATACATGCTTCAGCCCCTGGCAGGCCTTAGATACACCAATGCCCTGGGTACCTAGTGTACACTGGTACAGGGGCTCACAGGGTGATCCAATCAATTGGGTATGTACCTAGGGTACATGGAGTCCATTTTAAAGAGAGAACAGCCAGGCTGAGATCCTGAATGGCAGGATCTCAGGCCAACTAAGTCGAAAAACCAGCTAGACACTAGGCAAAAATTTGGGGGTAACCATAGTCAGATATCCACCTTCCCACAGCCGGGTCGGGAGGAGTCCCGGACACCCAGCAGGCATGGAGCCAGCCCTCGGGGAGGCCGGCAGGTCGATCAAAACCCACCTTCCCAGGGAAGCGCAGAGGTGTGATAGAAACTGCTCCTCCCTCTCTCATCCCAGGGGGAGCGCGATGTTCTCCAGCCGGAGTGGCGCCTCTAGGCCAGGGTCGCGCTGGGGCTGGGCGGCCATCTTGTTGCATGAAGTGGGCACGCGGGCCCGGTGTGGCCGAAAGGAGGAAGGCCACGGACGGGAAGTCCGGGTTGGGTGCGTGTGAGTTCTGGTGGGAAGAATCGGCTAGGCCGTGGGTTTGGGGGCTGGTGTGAGGTGCAGGGGTCAGGTCTAGCTATGTTACGAGGGCCGGGTCTAACACGCGTCCCCCCCCAGCTGAAAGCCGGAGAGAACTACCCATCCTCTTGGGGGTTCTCTTCGCTGAGGCGGAAGAACCGGGAGAGGCCATCGGCGTTGGCGTGGTCAGTCCCAGGGCGGTGTTCCACGGTGAAATCCATCCCCTGGAGGGAGATTGACCACCGCCGTAGCTTGGGGTTTTCTCCTCGCATCTGCATGAGCCATCGCAAGGGGCGATGGTCGGTTTGGACCTTGAAATGGGTGCCGAACAGGTAAGGGCGTAGTTTCTTGAGGGCCCAGACTACGGCGAACGCCTCGTGCTCGATGGTGCTCCATCTCTGTTCCCTGGGCAATAGCCTTCGGCTGAGGAAGGCTACGGGCTGGTCGAGGCCTTGGTCATTTACCTGGGAGAGGACTGCCCCGATGCCATGCTCTGCGGCATCAGTTTGTACTACAAATTCTTTGGAGTAGTCGGGGGCCTGGAGGACGGGGGCAGTACACATGGCTGCTTTCAGGGCCTCGAACGCCTCTTGGCAGGCAGGGGACCACTGTACCTTCTTGGGCTGCTTTTTGGACGTGAGTCCCGTGAGGGGACCGACCAGGCTGCCGTAATTCCGGATGAATCTCCGGTAGTAGCCCGTGAGGCCCAGAAAGGCTCGGACCTCCGTTTGGGTCGTGGGGGGTTCCCAGGCTAGGATGGCGTCGATTTTGGGCTGTAGGGGGGCGACCTGTCCGCTTCCGACCTGGTGCCCCAGGTAGGTTACCGAACCTTGCCCAATCTGGCACTTGCTGGCTTTCACGGTGAGGCCTGCCTGGTGCAGGGCGGTCAGCACCCTCCGGAGGTGCTGGAGGTGCTCACTCCATTCGGAGCTAAAAACTGCGATATCGTCGCGATATGCCGCACTGAATTTTTCTAGCCCAGCCAGGACTCTATTTACCAGTCGCTGGAAGGTGGCCGGGGCATTTTTCATCCCGAAGGGCATCACGCGAAAGCGATAGTGCCCATCCGGGGTGGAGAAGGCGGACCGCTCCTTGGCTCCCTCTGTGAGCGCAATTTGCCAGTAGCCGCAGGTGAGGTCAAAGGTGCTGAGGAACTGAGCAGCCCCGAGCCGGTCAATGAGCTCGTCGGCTCGGGGAATGGGGTGGGCATCGGCTCGGGTGACTTCATTGAGTCCCCGGTAGTCCACGCAGAAGTGGAGTTCCGGTGCGACCCCGGGGGCAGCTGCTTTTGGGACCAGGACCACGGGCTGGCCCAGGGGCTGTCTGAGGGTTCGATCACGCCTAGGGTCAACATTTTTGAGACTTCGGCTTGGATACAGGACCGGACCCGATCAGGGACCCAGTAGGCCCGGTGTCTCACTGGCGGGCTGTCCCCGGTATCCACATCGTGGACACACCAGTCGGTGACCTTAGGGACCAGGGAGAAGAGGTCCGAAAACTGCCCTAGGAGCTGGCGGCAATCCTCACGTTGCTGGGGAGTGAGAGACGGGGAGAGGTTCACTCCCTCTACGGAGCCGTCCTTCTCTTTGGTGCACAGGAGATCAGGGAGAGGATCTGACTCCTCCTCGGACCCGTCATCAGTGGCCAGTAGGAGGCTCAGCTCCGTCCGCACAAAGTGGGGCTTGAGGCGGTTCACGTGGAGGACCCGGAGGGGGTCCCGGGGGGACTGGACGTCCACCAAGTACGTGACCTGGCTCTTCCGCTCAACCACTTTGAAGGGCCCGGTCCATTTATCCTGGAGGGCGCAGGGTTTCACGGGGGCCATGACCCATACCTGCTGGCCCGGCTGAAACTCGACCAGAGTGGCGTTCTGGTCATACCAGCGCTTCATCTCCTCCTGACTCGCCTCCAGGTTGGCCTCGGCCATCTCTCGGAACCTCCTAGTCTGATTTCGGAGGGTCAGGACGTAACGGAACACATCTCGGGGGGAGGCCTCGGGGCGCCGCCTCCCAGCCTTCCTTGACCAGGCTGAGGGGCCCCCTGACGGGGTGCCCGTAGAGTAACTCAAAGGGGCTGAACCCCAAGGATTTCCGGGGAACTTCTCGGTATGCGAATAGGAGGCAGGGGAGCAGGATGTCCCACTTACGCCGGAGGGGCTCTTCCAGGCCCGCGATCATCCCCTTCAGAGTCCGGTTAAACCGCTCTACCAGGCCGTTTCCTTGGGGGTGGTACGGGGTGGTGAACTTATAGGACACCCCGCATTGTGGCCATAAGGACTTCATGTATCGGGAGATAAAGTTGGTACCGCGATCGCTCACGACCTCGCGGGAAAAACCCATGCGGGAGAAGATCCCCATCAATGCCCGGCCCACCACGGGGGCTGTGTCGGTGCGCAGGGGGATGGCCTCAGGGTAACGGGTGGCATGGTCCACCAGGACGAGGATGAACCGGTGCCCTTGGGAAGTTGGGGGGTCCAGAGGTCCTACAATGTCAATCCCGACCCGCTCAAAAGGGGTACTGATGACAGGGAAGGGTTGGAGGGGAGCCTTGCGCTTTCCTCCGCTCTTCCCACTGGCCTGGCACGTGGGGCAGGACTTGCAGTGGGCTTCTACGTCTGCTTTCATTCTGGGCCAGTAGAAGTGAGTCACGAGGCGACTGTACGTTTTGTCCTGGCCCAAGTGGCGTGCGAGGGGGACGTCGTGGGCCAAACCCAGGAGGAGGTTTCAGAAGCGTAGGGGTACCACCAGCACCCGGCCAGACCCTAGCTCCACCGACTTCTGTTCGCTGTACAAAAGGTCATTCTCCCAATACACCCGGTGCGTCCCCGTCTGGTCGCCGGCAGCCTGGGCCTCTGCCTGTTGCCGGGGCCCGACCAGGGAAGGACAGGTAGCCTGCTCTCGGCAGAACTCCTCTCGGGAGGGGCCCCCTTCGTGGTGCCACTGGGCTAATTCGGGCAGATCGCCTAACTCGGTGACTTGGGGGGAGTCGGAAGGCGGGGGTTCGTCACTGGCGATCGACTCTTCTGGTGGGGGAATGTGGGGACCCTCGGCCGGGACCATCCTATTTTCAGGGGTCGGGGCGTAGTCGACTTCCCTCAGGGGGGTTAGTCGAGCCGCCATGGATCGAGTGGTGGCGCACACCCACTCCGGGAGGCCCATCATCCCTAGGTGGGTCTTGCGCTCGACTTGTCTCCAGGGGGAACTTTCCAGGTCGTTCCCCAGGAGACAGTCGACGGGCTGGGAGGTTCTTACCGCGACCTTCAGTTTACCGACCACCCCTCCCCACTCAAAGGGCACCAGGGCTACCTTACATAGGCTTTCTGTGTTGTCGGCTGAAATGACAGGGCAAAATACGTTGGGGAGGACCTGGTCTTCGTGGACTAAATGGCTGAGGACACCGGTGATGCTGGCCCCGGTGTCACGGAGGGCTTCTACTTGGTGGCCATTGATCGTTACGAGCTGCCCATATTTCTTTGTGTTAGGGGGCAGGAGGCTCCCGGGGACCATCTCTCTATCTCCTAAGGATACTAGGGCCATAGCGGCGGGTTCCCACTCCTCGGCCTCCTCAACCTCCTCCCCCAGTGCTACATTGGCTATCTGTCTAGCTGGGGGTGCTGCCTGGGTGGTGCGTGGGGCCATGAGGCATTCAGGGTCATTGGCGTAATGCCCGGGCTTCTGGCAAGGAAAACAAGTGATGGTTACCCGGTGCCCCCGTCTCAGGGTGGGGGCGGATACAGCTGGTGGGGGTGCCGGGAAAGGTGGAGGTTGGGACTTCGGGGGACTAGCCTGGGACTCTCTCTGCCCTCCCTGGTTTCCCCCCCCTCTCTGGCGGGGTGGTCCCTGACTGGCTCGGGGGTATTCTCCTACCGGGCCCCGGGAGACCTGGGTGTTGGTCCAGCGATCCGCCTCGACAGCCAGCTTTCTTGGGTCCGTGAGCTTGCTGTCGAGCAGATGCTGGCGTAGTTCCACAAAGCAGTTCGCAGCCAGGTGTTCCCACAACATAAGGTCGGTTAGTTCTTCCAGGGTGGTTACCTTGCTGCCCTTGATCCACCCATCGAAGGCGCGGCTGAAGAAATTCACATATTCCACCCAGGTGGTACCCGGGATCTTCTGGCAGTCCCGGGACCGCTGGCGGTACATCTCCGGGGTGAGGCCGTACCTCGTGAGGAGGGCCGCTTTCATGTGGTCATAAGAGGTCTGCATGGAGGTGGGTAGGTCGAGCAGGGTGTCTCTCCCTTCGCTCAGGAATCGTCCCCACAACCCAGCCCCCCAATCCTTCTGCGGGACCCGATGGGAGGTCATGGCGACCTCGTAGGCCCGGAACCACTGCTGAATGTCATCATTTTTGTAATATTCTTTGACCACATCCTTGGGGATGTGGACCTTCTGCTCCGCCGGGGCGGCCGCCTCCCGGTTCCCCGGGGGCCGCGCTTCTTCGCTTCTTGCTTTCAGTTCTATTTCCTTCAAGCTGCGTTCATGCTCCAGTTGAAGTCTCCTTCCCTCGTGTTCGCGTTGGAGTTTCTTCTCTTCTAGTTCTCCTTGTACTCGCAACTGTTCTACTGCTAGCTTTTTCTCGGCTAATTTCAACTCGCCCTCAATTTTGAGTTTGGCTAATTCGAGCTCGTGATGGCGACTTTTTTCTCTGTCTGCAAGTTCCTCCGGGGATAGGCCCCCGTCTGGTACGAAGCCTCGCACCTGGTTGCTGTTGCGTTCTCCTTGGGAGGGTCCAGCTTCGTCGTGGGGCTCCCCTGCTCCTTCTGGGCGGGAGGCCCCAGAATCCACCCAAGCTTGCAGTGCCTTTTGCATATCTTCTTTGGTGTTGAGACCAGTGGTAGCGATTTTGAGTTCCTTACAGAATTGTTTTAGTTCTTTGTGAGTGTACTCTTCCAGCTGTTCCACCTGGAACACGGCACTGGTGTCGTTTTCTGTGAGAACCACGGCGTTTCCTTCTGCCATCTTTGTCGGTAGTGCGTCAGCCGTTCACGGTACGATCTCTAGATGATGAGCCCGAATCCTGTCGCTTGCCACCAATGTTAGAAGGCGACCTCAGAGGGGCCCGGAGGGGGCCCTGACTGCCCTGAGACCCACCCTCGAAGTATCGTAGCCGGACACTGGCGGGAGACTCCTCAGGGGAGGAACCTCGCTTCTAGGATCGTACACTCGGCACCACACGACAGAGAGACACCACACGAGGAGTTCTTAAGAACAAATCTTTATCAGATCGAGTGGTAGGATCTTTATGATCAACAAGGCAAAATATGTACAAGTAGAGCGCGGGCTCACAAGGTCTTGGAGGGGGGTTAGGAGGTAGCGGGACAGTCTTTGGGGTTAGGAATCAAATGCAGGAGCGTACCCGGCGCACAGCTCACAATCCTCGAGCTCGGGGATACGCTTGTCGTCGTGGGGTCCGGCGGGACCAAGAGAGTCTGTGGGAGCTGCGAGTCACTCGGCAGGCTCGAGTATCAGTTCGGAGGTCTTAAGATCTTCAGGGAGCCGCGAGTCACTCAGCAGGGCTCAAGCACAAGTTCGGAGGTCTTACGATCTTCAGGGAGCCGCGAGTCACTCAGCAAGGCTCAAGCACAAGTTCGGAGGTCTTACGATCTTCAGGGAGCAGCGAGTCACTCAGCAATGCTCAAGCACAAGTTCGGAGGTCTTACGATCTTCAGGGAGCCGCGAGTCACTCAGCAGGGCTCAAGCACAAGTTCGGAGGTCTTACGATCTTCAGGGAGCCGCGAGTCACTCAGCAGGGCTCAGGTGTTCCCAAGGCGAATCTGCCGGACAGTCCCAGAGCACCCCTTGTTATAGGGCGACTCCTCTTTGATGTCCGGAGTCTGTGCAGGCAGGGGTCTTGTCACCTGGGGGTCGCTTGTTGGGGTTTCCTGCCATTGTCCTTTGATCCTTCCAGGGCCGGGTCGGGAGGAGTCCCGGACACCCAGCAGGCATGGAGCCAGCCCTCGGGGAGGCCGGCAGGTCGATCGAAACCCACCTTCCCAGGGAAGCGCAGAGGTGTGATAGAAACTGCTCCTCCCTCTCTCATCCCAGGGGGAGCGCGATGTTCTCCAGCCGGAGTGGTGCCTCTAGGCCAGGGTCGCGCTGGGCGGCTGTAGGAGAGTAGGGTCTGCTATCCTATGGTCACCCCAAATTTTTGCTTTTTGCTTCACTGGTTTTTGACATATTGAGGCTGTGGGCCTGCCAATCAGACCCCCAGCCTGCTGTTCTCTCTACTAAATTAAAACTATGCACCCTAGGTGCATAACCAATTGGAAGTGGATCACCCTGTCAGCCCCTGTACCAGTGTACACTAGGTACCCAGGGCATTGGTGTACCCAAGGCCTGCCAGGGGCTGAAGCATGTATTATGCCACCCCAGGCTTGGCCTAACAATTTGACCACGTCAGGGACTGTATAAAGGCTGAGGTACATAAAATGCTGGAATTAGGTGTCATTGAACCCTCAGAGAGCCCCTGGGCTAGCCCAGTGGTTCTGGTCCCCAAACCTCACACCAAAGATGGCAAGAGAGAAATGAGGTTCTGTGTGGACTACAGGGGTCTCAATGCTGTCACCAGGACAGATGCATACCCTATTCCAAGGGCAGATGAGCTCATAGACAAACTAGCTTCTGCAAAGTTTTTGAGCACATTTGACTTAACAGCTGGCTATTGGCAAATCAGATTAGCTGAGGAGTCTAAGGCCAAAACAGCATTCTCAACCCCAGGTGGGCACTACCAGTTTGTGGTGATGCCCTTTGGTCTGAAGAATGCACCTGCCACCTTCCAAAGGCTGGTGAACCAAGTCCTTACTGGGTTGGATGACTTTTGCGCAGCATATCTTGATGACATTGCTGTCTTTAGCTCCACCTGGGAGGATCACCTGATCCACCTGAAGAAGGCTCTTGAGGCTCTGCAAAGGGCAGGCCTCACTATCAAGGCTACTAAGTGCCAGATAGGGCAGAGTAAGGTTGTATATTTGGGCCACCTTGTAGGTGGAGGCCAAGTTCAACCACTGGAGAGTAAGATACAATCCATCAAGGATTGGTCCCCTCCAACCACCCAGACTCAAGTTCGAGCTTTCTTGGGCTTGACTGGGTACTACAGGAAGTTTGTTAAGAACTATGGGTCCATTGTGACTCCTCTTAATGATCTGACATCCAAGAAGATGCCCAAAAAGGTTCAGTGGACAGTAAGCTGTCAAAAGGCATTTGATGACCTGAAGGAGGCCATGTGCTCTGCACCTATCCTGAAAAGTCCTGACTACTCCAAAGAGTTTATTGTCCAAACAGATGCTTCTGAGTTGGGTGTGGGAGCTGTGCTGTCACAACTTAATGTAGATGGTCAAGACCAACCCATTGCTTTTATTAGCAGAAGGTTGACCCCCAGAGAGAAGAATTGGTCAGCTATTGAGAGGGAGGCCTTTGCTGTGGTGTGGGCCCTGAAGAAGCTGAGGCCATACTTGTTTGGCACTCACTTCAAGATTCAGACCGACCATAAGCCCCTCTAGTGGCTAAATCAGATGAAGGGTGAAAACCCCAAACTGCTTAGGTGGTCCATTTCCCTACAGGGGATGGACTTTACAGTGGAGCACCGGCCAGGTACTGACCATGGGAATGCAGATGGTCTCTCCAGGTACTTCCACTTAGGACATGAAGACGAGACTGGTCAAGGCTAGTTTAATGTCCCAGCGTTTGGGGGGGGGGTTGTGTAGGAGAGTAGGGTCTGCTATCCTATGGTCACCCCAAATTTTTGCTTTTTGCTTCACTGGTTTTTGACATATTGAGGCTGTGGGCCTGCCAATCAGACCCCCAGCCTGCTGTTCTCTCTACTAAATTAAAACTATGCACCCGAGGTGCATAACCAATTGGAAGTGGATCACCCTGTCAGCCCCTGTACCAGTGTACACTAGGTACCCAGGGCATTGGTGTACCCAAGGCCTGCCAGGGGCTGAAGCATGTATTATGCCACCCCAGGCTTGGCCTAACAATTTGACACAACTGGCTGATCACTCAGCTGGGGTAAGTTGGTGTAATCACCTCTTACTAAGGTGTAGTATACCTATACCTAACCTTAAATGGGACACCTGGTAACCTATAAGTCACTCCTATGGCAGGCCATAACAATCCTGAAGGCAGAGTGCTTGGTTCCATGTGAGATGGTGCTCTGGCATGAGCTGAGCCTGTCTGCAGTGGTCGGAACAACTTCCTTCTACTGTTTCCAGATATCGTCATACCATATACTCTTAAGTGCATTATGAACCTCGCGGTTAAATGCTATCTTTGGTTTGGCTTTATCAAAACATGTCGAGTAAGGTGTCATACGAATTGGAATACTAACCCCTCGCCAATTCTGGCGACGGGGTTAGCATTCCACCCTTCTAGAGCGACACGACATGTACAGTACCTGAAACCCGGGTAAAATCAGACATAGCCTCAGCTCCACAAAATGGATGCTGCCACCACAGACACAAGTCTGCCCTCCTGCTGCTGGGAGTCCTTCCAGCTTGGGAGGTGTGGACAAAGGGTTTCCTGCCAGGGGAGGTGCATGCACCACCCCAGACAGGATTTTGTGTATTGGTCAGGTAGGGCTTGAAAGAAACCAGACATGCCTGTGGCTCACAAGGAGCCTCGGTGCATATGCCAGTTCAAACCGGTCCTGGGGCACACCAGTCCCGGGCCTGGGGCGAGCTGGACAAAGGATTGGGGGTGTAACCACCCCCCTTCCTGGTCCCACCCATAGGGAGGGACCTAGCAGGTAGTCCGGCCCCTAGAATCCGCTTAAAGGTAGGAGCTGTGTCCTAAGACTTCAGACATCCTGGAATCAACTTGAAACTAAGAAGAAGACGGGAACTTCGACATTCTGCTGCACAGAAGACTGAAGGAAATCTCCCCTGTGGTCAGGGAGTGACCACCTTGCTAACGCAAGCACCATCCAGCGAATCAACGTCTGCTTTGCCGCCGCCTCCTGCCGGAGCCCGAGCCCAGAAACTGACAAGACCTGGACCTCCAGACCTCTCACCGCCCGATCCACAGTCCCTGAAAAGAGGAGACCCGTGGAGGCACCGAGACAAGTGGAGCCAGCCATCTTGAAACGACCACGACAAGCTGACAAGTGCAACAACCGAGGCTCCCTCCAAGTTGTGCTTTGGGATCTGAGAAGCCCAACCCTCGAGCAGCATCTGCACCAAAGGTGAGCCCTCCAGCATCTCCACGATCTGCGTGGGGCCCTTCTGCATTTTGTCACTTGATGCGCCTAACCGGTTGCTGGCCCGCTGGCTAGTAGCCATCTTGGCGACGAACTTTACAAAATACACCACTGGTCTGGTTGCTCCAGACTGGCCCTTGCTCCCCTCCAAAGGAGCAGTCCTTCTGACCTTGCTGGTCAGAACCATCAGCTTATTTCATCTCCCACAACAATTGCTTTTGCCAAGGCTTGTTTGCTTTGATCAAGTTGCCGACACTGCCGACAGCGAGAGCCTGCGTGGTACAGCTTGTGAACCGACTCCTGGACATCGTCCACCTCCAGGGACCACGTGGCTGCAGAGACAAGCTACACCTTTCTTCCTGTTTGCACCCGACATTGCCTGGTACCCACCTGGTGCCACGCTGGTCACTGGCTAGTGACTGTGAACACTGTCCCCTCTGCTTACAGGTCTTCAACATCTCCGATCCACTCTTGGATCCACCGCATCTCTCCCGGACCGACCACCTGCAGCATCTTTGTCTTCAGGCTCCACGGAACAGATAGAAGAAACCCGACGCACTTCGAGGCCTATGCACCCACTTCCTGTGGGTGAGGTAAAGCTGGCACACCTATGCCCAAGTGTAGTATTACATCTCTAGTGCCTGTGTTCCAAATCTTGAGTTCCTAGTCCATCCGGAAGATCCTCTTTGCAGTAACTTTGTACTTTTTACGCACCCATTGAAACCTATGGGAGCACGCGTGTGACTATTTGCTCTGCACACGCCACCCGTGGACCTCCTGGTCACTAACTGAAGTTAGCTCCTTGTAGGCCCAGCGATTCTAGAGGCCCTAGGCCTTTTCCCTTTTCTGTTCGTGGTACTTATACCACTATTTTAGTATATGGTTCGAGCGGCCACCAGGGCCTATCCATATAAAGTGCAACTTCTGTGTATTCTACTGTAATCTTGTTTGACGATTTGTGCTCCTGTGCTCATAAAGAGACTAGGGGTTACTTTGAGAAATAAATACATATATATTTTGAATATATATCTGTGTGGTGTCCTTTCATTGGTATAAAAGGGGGTTGCATTTGGTAAAACAGCTGGCTTAACACGCTTCACGAGTTTAGCCTCAAAGACGGCTTAGCCTACGCTACCACTAGGGCAGCTAGTCCGAAAAGGTTGACTTACAACCACACCATAAGGGTTGCTTGGCATGGTACAAGGTGATCACTTTAACTAGTGAGCATCATATACCAGGCCAACTTCTCACAGCGGCCATCTTGTTGCATGAAGTGGGCACGCGGGCCCTGTGTGGCCGAAAGGAGGAAGGCCACAGACGGGAAGTCCGGGTTGGGTGCGTGTGAGTTCTGGTGGGAAGAATCGGCTAGGCCGTGGGTTTGGGGGCTGGTGTGAGGTGCAGGGGTCAGGTCTAGCTATGTTACGAGGGCCGGGTCTAACACACACACACAACCATACACACAACCACACACAACCACACATACACAACCACACATACACAACCACACACACACAACCACACACACAAACACACACACACACACACACACAACCACACACACACAACTATACACACACAACCACACACACAACCACACATACAACCACAACATACAAGCACACACACAACCACACACACACAACCACACCCACAACCACACACACACAACCACACACAACCACACATATACACACAAACCCACAACCATACCCACACCCACAACTGCACCCACAACCACACAACCACACACACAACCACAACCACACACACAACCACACACACAACCACACACACACACAACCACACACACACACAACCACACATACACAATCACACACATACACAACCACAACACACAACCACACACAACCATACCCACAACCACACCCACATAACCACACCCACAGCCACCCACACACAACCACACCCACCCACCCACAAAACCACACAACCACAACCACACCCACACCCACAGCCACACCCACAACCACACCCACAAAACCACACCCACACAACCACACCCAACCACACACACACAACCATATACACAACCACACACACACAACCACACACATAACCACACACACACAACCACATACAACCACACACAACCACACAAACAACCACACACACAACCACTCCCACAACCATACCCTAAACCACGCCCACACAACCACACCCACACACACACACAACCACACACCCACAACCACACCCATGCACCCACAACCACACCCACACCCATACAACCACACCCACCCACACAACCACACCCAACCACATCCACACAACCACACAAACAACCAAACCCAACCATACCCAACCACACATCCACACACACACAACCACACACACAACCACACACTCACAACCACACACAACCACATACAAACACACACAACCACACACAACCACACACACACAACCACACACACAACCACACACACACCCACAACCACAACCACACATACAACCACACACACAACCACACACACAACCACACAAACAACCACACCCATACAACCAGAACTAACCACACAGACACAACCACACCCACACACACACAACCACACACACAACCACACACCCAAAACCACCCACACACCCACAACCATACCCACAACCACACACACCCAACCACAACCACACACATACACAACCACACACACAACCACACACACACTCAACCACACACACACAACCACACACATACACAACCACAACACACAACCACTCCCACAACCATACCCTAAACCACACCCACACAACCACACCCACACACACACACAACCACACAACCACACCCATGCACCCACAACCACACCCATACCTACACAACCACACCCACCCACACAACCACACCCAACCACATCCACAGAACCACACACACAACCACACACACAACCACACGCACAACCAAACCCAACCACACCCAACCACACATCCACACACACACAACCACACACACAACCACACACTCACAACCACACCCAACCACATACAAACACACACAAGCACACACAAACACACACAACCACACACACACAACCACACACACAACCACACACACACCCACAACCACAACCACAACCACACAACCACACATACAACCACAACCACACACACAACCACACACACAACCACACAAACAACCACACACACACAACCAGAACCAACCACAACCACACAGACACAACCACACCCACACATACACAACCACACACACAACCACACACAAAACCACACACATGACCACACAAACAACCACACCCACACAACCAGAACCACCCACAACCACACAGACACAACCACACACACAACCACACATACAACCATACCCACCCACACACACACAACCACACACACACACAACCACACACACACAACCACACACACAACCACACATACAGCCACACACACACAACCACACAAACAACCACACACACAACCACACCCACAACCACACACACACAACCAGAACCACACACACAACCACACATGCAACCACACACACAACCACACAAACAACCAAACACACACAACCATACATACCCACAACCATACCCACAACCACACCACAACAACCACACCTGCACATACACACAACCATACACACACCCCCACAACAATACCCACAACCACACCCATACCCAACCACAACCACACACACACACACAACCACACACACAACCACACACACAACCACACAAACACAACCTCACAAACAACCACACACAGAACCACACACACAACCATAACGACACACACATAACCCCAACCACAACCACACACACACACAACCATACACACAACCACACACATACAACCACACACACAACCAGAACCACACACACAACTGCACACACACAACCACACACACAACCACAACCACACACACAACCACAACCACAACCACACATACAACCATACACACAACCACACTCACACAACCACACACACAACCACAGCCACATACACAACACACACAACCACACACACAACACACAAAATCACACACACAACCACACACACACAACCACAACCACTCACACAACCACACACACAACCACAACCACTCGCACAACCACATACACAATCACACACATACACAACCACAACACACAACCACACACACAACCATACCCACAACCACACCCACATAACCACACCCACAACCACACACACACAACCACACCCACCCACACACACAACCACACAACCAAACACACACCCACAACCACACCCACAACCACACCCACAAAACCACACACACACAACCACACCCAACCACACACACACAACCATACACACAACCACACACACACAACCACACACAACCACACACACACAACCACACACAACCACACAACCACACAAACAACCACATACACAATCACACCCACAACCACACACAACCACACACACACAACCAGAACCACACACACAACCACACATACAACCACACACACACAACCATACACACAACCACACAAACAACCACACACACACAACCATACATACCCACAACCATACCCACAACCACACCACAACAACCACACCTGCACATACACACAACCATACACACACCCCCACAACAATACCCACAACCACACCCACACCCAACCACAACCACACACACACACACAACCACACACACAACCACACACACAACCACACAAACACAACCTCACAAACAACCACACACAGAACCACACACACAACCATAACGACACACACAACCCCAACCACAACCACACACACACACAACCACACACATAACCTCACAAACAACCACACACACAACCACAACCACACACACAACCCCAACCACAACCACACATACAACCATACACACAACCACACTCACACAACCACACACACAACCAGAGCCACATACACAACACACACAACCACACACACAACACACAAAATCACACACACAACCACACACACACAACCACAACCAATCACACAACCACACACACAACCACAACCACTCACACAACCACATACACAATCACACACATACACAACCACAACACACAACCACACACACAACCATACCCACAACCACACCCACATAACCACACCCACAACCACACACACACAACCACACACACCCAACCACACAACCACAACCACACACACATCCATAACCACACCCACAACCACACCCACAAAATCACACCCACACAACCACACCCAACCACACACACACACATAACCATACACACAACCACACACACACAACCACACACAACCACACACTCACAACCACACACAACCACACACAATCACACAAACAACCACACACACAACCACTCCCACAACCATACCCTAAACCACGCCCACACAACCACACCCATACACACACACAACCACTCACCCACAACCACACCCATGCGCCCACAACCACACCCACACCCATACAACCACACCCACCCACACAACCACACCCAACCACATCCACAGAACCAAACACACAACCACACACACAACCACACGCACAACCAAACCCAACCACACCCAACCACACATCCACACACACACAACCACACACACAACCACACACTCACAACCACACCCAACCACATACAAACACACACAACCACACATAAACACACACAACCACACACACACAACCACACACACAACCACACACACCCACACCCACAACCAGAACCACACAACCACACATACAACCACACACACAACCACACACACAACCACACAAACAACCACACCCACACAACCAGAACCAACCACAACCACACAGGCACAACCATACCCACACACACACAACCACACACAACCACAACCACACAACCACACACAAAACCACACACACGACCACACAAAAAACCACACCCACACAACCAGAACCAACCACAACCACAACCACACAGACACAACCACACACACAACCACACACACACAACCACACCCACCCATGCACACACAACCACACACACACACAACCACACACACACAACCACACACACAACCACACACACAGCCACACACACACAACCACACAAACAACCACACACACAACCACACACACAACTACACACAACCACACACACAACCAGAACCACACACACAACCACACATACAACCACACACACACAACCATACACACAACCACACAAACAACCACACACACACAACCATACCCACAACCATACCCACAACCACACCACAACAACCACACCTGCACATACACACAACCATACACACACCCCCACAACCATACCCACAACCACACCCACACCCAACCACAACCACACACACACACACAACCACACACACAACCACACAAACACAACCTCACAAACAACCACACACAGAACCACACACACAACCATAACAACACACACATAACCCCAACCGCAACCACACACACACACAACCATACACACAACCACACACACACAACCAGAACCACACACACAACCACACACACATAACCACACACACACCCACATGCACACAACCACACACACACAACCACACACACAACCACAAAAACAACCACACACACACAACCATACCCCCAGCCATACCCACAACCACACCCACACAACCACACCTGCATACCCACACAACCACACACACACAACCACACACCCACAACCACACACACACACCCACAACCATACCCACAACCACACCCACACCCAACCACAACCACACACACACACAACCACACACACAACCACACACAACCACACATACAACGACACACACACAACCTCACAAACAACCACACACACACAACCACACACAACCACAACCACACCCACACCCAACCACAACCACACACACAACCACACACATAACCACACACACAACCACATATACAACGACACACACACAACCTCACAAACAACCACACACACACAACCACACACAACCACAACCGCACACACAACCCCAACCACAACCACACACACAACCATACACACAACCACACTCACACAACCACACACACAACCACAGCCACATACACAACACACACAACCACACACACAAAATCACATACACAACCACACACACACAACCACAACCACTCACACAACCACATACACAACCACACACAATACCACACAACCGCACACACAACCACATACAACCATGCACACACACAACCACACACAACTTCACACAACCACACAACCACACCCACAACCACACACACACACACCCACAACCACACCCACACACCCACAACCACACCCACACAACCACACCCACACAACCACACCCAACCACACCCACAGAACCACACACACAACCATACACACAACCACACACAACCACACATACACAACCACACATACACAACCACACACACACAACCACACACACAAACACACACACCCACACATAACCACACACACACAACTATACATACACAACCACACACACAACCACACATACAACCACAACATACAAGCACACACACAACCACACATGCACAACCACACCCACAACCACACACACACAACCACACACAACCACACACACAAACCCACAACCATACCCACACCCACAACTACACCCACAACCGCAACCACACACACAACCACACACACAACCACACACACACACAACCACACACACACACACAACCACACATACACAATCATACACATACACAACCATAACACACAACCACACACACAACCATACCCACAACCACACCCACATAACCACACCCACAACCACACACACACAACCACACCCACCCACACACACAACCACACAACCACAACCACACACACCCACAACCACACCCACAACCACACCCACAAAACCACACCCACACAACCACACACAACCACACACACACACAACCATACACACAACCACACACACACAACCACACACATAACCATACACACACAACCATACACAACCACACACAACCACACACAACCACAAAAACAACCACATACACAACCACTCCCACAGCCATACCCTAAACCATGCCCACACAACCACACCCACACACACACACAACCACTCACCCACAACCACACCCATGCACCCACAACCACACCCACACACATATAACCACACCCACCCACACAACCACACCCAACCACATCCACAGAACCACACACACAACCACACACACAACCACACGCACAACCAAACCCAACCACACCCAACCACACATCCACACACACACAACCACACACACAACCACACACTCACAACCACACCCAACCACATACAAACACACACAACTACACACAAACACACACAACCACACACACACAACCACACACAAAACCACACACACACCCACAACCACAACCACAACCACACGATCACACATACAACCACAACCACACACACAACCACACACACAACCACACAAAAAACCACACCCACACAACCAGAACCAACCACAACCACACAGACACAACCACACCCACACACACACAACCACACACACAACCACAACCACACAACCACACACAAAACCACACACACGACCACACAAACAACCACACCCACACAACCAGAACCAACCACAACCACACAGACACAACCACACACACAACCACACACACACAACCACACCCACCCACACACACAACCACACACACACACAACCACACACACACAACCACACAAACAACCTCACATACAGCCACACACACACAACCACACAAACAACCACACACACAACCACACCCACAACCACACACAACCACACACACACAACCAGAACCACACACACAACCACACATGCAACCACACACACATAACCATACACACAATCACACAAACAACCACACACACACAACCACACACACAACCACACACACAACCACTCAAACACAACCTCACAAACAACCACACATAGAACCACACACACAACCATAACGACACACACATAACCCCAACCACAACCACACACACACACAACCATACACACAACCACACACACACAACCACACACACAACCACACATACAGCCACACACACACAACCACACAAACAACCACACACACAACCACACCCACAACCACACACAACCACACACACACAACCAGAACCACACACACAACCACACATACAACCACACACACACAACCATACACACAACCACACAAACAAACACACACACACAACCATACCCACAACCATACCCACAACCACACCACAACAACCACACCTGCACATACACACAACCATACACACACCCCCACAACAATACCCACAACTACACCCACACCCAACCACAACCAAACACACACACACAACCACACACACAACCACACACACAACCACACACACAACCACACACACAACCACACACACAACCACACACACAAAACCTCACAAACAACCACACACACACAACCACACACACAACCACAACCACACACACAACCCCAACCACAACCACACACACAACCATACACATACATAAACACACAAACACCCACCCACCCACAACCACACCCACAACCACACCCACAACCACACCCACACAACCATAACCACACCCAACCACACCCACAACCACACACAACCACACCCACAACCGCACCTACAACCACACAACCACACACACAACCACACAAACAACCACACCCACACAACCAGAACCAACCACACCCAAAACCACACAGACACAACCACACCCACACACACATACAACCACACACACACAACCACACCCACCCACCCACCCACCCACACAACACACGCAACCACACAGACACAACCACACACACACAACCACACACACACAACCACACACACACAACCACACACACACAACCACACACACAGCCACACACACACAACCACACAAACAACCACACACACAACCACACCCACAACCACACACAACCACACACACACAACCAGAACCACACACACAACCACACATACAACCACACACACACAACCACACACACAACCATACCCACAACCACACCACAACAACCACACCTGCACATACACACAACCATACACACACACCCACAACCACACCCACACCGAACCACAACCACACACACACACACAACCACACACACAACCAAACACAACCACACAAACACAACCTCACAAACAACCACACACAGAACCACACACACAACCATAACGACACACACATAACCCCAACCACAACCACACACACACAACCATACACACAACCACACACACACAACCACACACACAACCAGAACCACACACACAACCACACACACACAACCACACACACACCCACATGCACACAACCACACATACACAACCACACCCACAACCACAAAAACAACCACACACACACAACCATACCCACAACCATAACCACAACCACACCCACACAACCACACCTGCATACACACACAACCACACACACACAACCACCCACCCACAACCACACACACACACACACACAATCATACCCACAACCACACCCAACCACAACCACACACACACACAACCACACACACAACCAAACACAACCACACATACAATGACACACACACAACCTCACAAACAACCACACACACACAACCACACACACAACCACAACCACACACACAACCAAAACCACAACCACACACAACCATACACATACATAAACACACAAACAAACACCCACCCACCCACAACCACACCCACAACCACACCCACACAACCACAACCACACCCAACCACACCCACAACCACACACAACCACACACACACAACCACACATACACAATCACACACACAACCACACACACACAACCACACACACACACACAAGCACACACACCTAACTACACATACAACCACACACACGACCACACATACAACCACAACATACAACCACGCACACAACCACACCCAACCACACACACACAACCACACCCACAACCACATACACACAACCACACACACACACAACCACACACCTACACAACCACACAAAACCACACACACAACCACACATACATACACACACCCACAACCACACCCACAACCGCACTCACAACCACACAACCACACATACAACCACACAAACAACCACACCCACACAACCAGAACCAACCACAACCAAAACCACAGACACAACCACACCCACACACACACACAACCACACACACAACCACACCCACCCACACACACATACAACATATGCAACCACACAGACACAACCACACACACACACAACCACACACACACAACCACACACACTCAACCACACACACAACCACACACACAGCCACACACACACAACCACACAAACAACCACACACACACAACCTCACCCACAACCACACACAACCAGAACCACACACACATCCACACATATAACCACACACACACAACCACACACACAACCACACAAACAACCACACACACACAACCATACCCACAACCATACCCACAACCACACCACAACAACCACACCTGCACATACACACAACCATACACACACACCCACAACCATACCCACAACCACACCCACACCCAACCACAACCACACACACACACACAACCACACACACAACCACACAAACACAACCTCACAAACAACCACACACAGAACCACACACACAACCATAACGACACACACATAACCCCAACCACAACCACACACACACACACACAACCATACACACAACCACACACACACAACCACACACACAACCACACATACAACGACACACACAACCTCACAAACAACCACACACACAACCACAACCACACACACAACCCCAACCACAACCACACACACAACCATACACACAACCACACTCACACAACCACACACTCAACCACAGCCACATACACAACACACACAACCACACACACAACACACAAAATCACACACACAACCACACACACACAACCACAACCACTCACACAACCACACACACAACCACAACCACTCACACAACCACATACACAATCACACACATCCACAACCACAACACACAATCACACACACAACCATACCCACAACCACACCCACATAACCACACCCACAACCACACACACACAACTACACCCACCCACACACACAGCCACACAACCACAACCACACACATACCCACAACCACACCCACAACCACACCCACAAAACCACACCCACACAACCACACCCAACCACATACACACACAACGATACACACAACCACACACACACAACCACACACAACCACACACACACAACCACACACAACCACACACAACCACACAAACAACCACACACACAACCACTCCCACAACCATACCCTAAACCACGCCCACACAACCACACCCACACACACACAACCACTCACCCACAACCACACCCATGTACCCACAACAACACCCACACCCATACAACCACACCCACCCACACAACCACACCCAACCACATCCACAGAACCACACACACAACCACACACACAACCACACGCATAACCAAACCCAACCACACCCAACCACACATCCACACACACACAACCACACACACAACCACACACTCACAACCACACACAACCACATACAAACACACACAAACACACACACAACCACACACACACACACACAACCACAACCACAACCACACAGCCACACATACAACCACAACCACACACACAACCACACACACAACCACACAAACAACCACACCCACACAACCAGAACCAACCACAACCACACAGACACAACCACACCCACACACACACAACCACACACACAACCACAACCACACAACCACACACAAAACCACACACACGACCACACAAAAAACCACACCTACACAACCAGAACCAACCACAACCACACAGACACAACCACACACAACCACACACACACAACCACACCCACCCACCCACACACAACCACACACACACACAACCACACACACACAACCACATACACAACCACACACACAGCCACACACACACAACCACACAAACAACCACACACACAACCACACCCACAACCACACACAACCACACACACACAACCAGAACCACACACACAACCACACATACAACCACACACACACAACCATACACACAACCACTCAAACAACCACACACACACAACCATACCCACAACCATACCCACAACCACACCACAACAACCACACCTGCACATACACACAACCATACACACACCCCCACAACCATACCCACAACCACACCCAACCACAACCACACACACACACACAACCACACACACAACCACACAAACACAACCTCACAAACAACCACACACAGAACCACACACACAACCATAACGACACACACATAACCCCAACCACAACCACACACACACACAACCATACACACAACCACACATACACAACCAGAACCATACACACAACCACACACACATAACCACACACACACCCACATGCACACAACCACACACACACAACCACACACACAACCACAAAAACAACCACACACACACAACCATACCCACAACCATACCCACAACCACACCCACACAACCACACCTGCATACCCACACAACCACACACACACAACCACACACCCACAACCACATACACACACCCACAACCATACCCACAACCACACCCACACCCAACCACAACCACACACACACACAACCACACACACAACCTCACACACAACCACACATACAACGACACACACACAACCTCACAAACAACCACACACACACAACCACACACAACCACAACCACACACACAACCCCAACCACAACCACACACACAACCATACACACAACCACACTCACACAACCACACACACAACCACAGCCACATACACAACACACACAACCACACACATAACACACAAAATCACACACACAACCACACACACACAACCACAACCACTCACACAACCACATACACAACCACACACAACACCAAACAACCGCACACACAACCACATACAACCATGCACACACACAACCACACCCAACTTCACCCAATCACACAACCACACCCACAACCACACACACACACACACCCACAACCACACCTACACACCCACAACCACACCCACACAACCACACCCACACAACCACACCCAACCACACCCACAGAACCACACACACAACCATACACACAACCACACACAACCACACATACACAACCACACATACACAACCACACACACAAAACCACACACACAAACACACACACCCACACAGAACCACACACACACAACTATACACACACAGCCACACACACAACCACACATACAACCACAACATACAAGCACACACACAACCACACACGCACAACAACACCCACAACCACACACACACAACCACACACAACCACACATACACACACAAACCCACAACCATACCCACACCCACAACCACACCCACACTCAACCACACACACTCACACAACCACACATACATAATCACACACATACACAACCACAACACACAACCACACACACAACCATACCCACAACCACATCCACATAACCACACCCACAACCACACACACACAACCACACCCACCCACACACACAACCACACAACCACACACACACCCACAACCACACCCACAACCACACCCACAAAACCACACCCACACAACCACACACAACCACACACACACAACCATACACACAACTACACACACAACCACACACATAACCACACACACACAACCACACACAACCACACACAACCACACAAACAACCACACACACAACCACTCCCACAACCATACCCTAAACCATGCCCACACAACCACACACACACACACACACACAACCACTCACCCACAACCACACCCATGCACCCACAACCACACCCACACACATACAACCACACCCACCCACACAACCACACCCAACCACATCCACAGAACCACACACACAACCACACACACAACCACACACACAACCAAACCCAACCACACCCAACCACATATCCACACACACACAACCACACACACAACCACACACTCACAACCACACCCAACCACATACAAACACATACAACCACACACAAACACACACAACCACACACACACAACCACACACACAACCACACACACACCCACAACCACAACCACAACCACACAACCACACATACAAACACAACCACACACACAAACACACACACAACCACACAAACAACCACACCCACACAACCAGAACCAATCACAACCACAGACAAAACCACACCCACACACACACAACCACACACACAACCACACACAAAACCACACACACGACCACACAAACAACCACACCCACACAACCAGAACCAACCACAACCACACAGACACAACCACACACACAACCACATACACACAACCACACCCACCCACACACACACAACCACACACACACACAACCACACACACACAACCACACACACAACCACACATACAGCCACACACACACAACCACACAAACAACCACACACACAACCACACCCACAACCACACACAACCACACACACACAACCAGAACCACACACACAACCACACATACAACCACGCACACACAACCATACACACAACCACACAAACAACCACACACACACAACCATACCCACAACCATACCCACAACCACACCACAACAACCACACCTGCACATACACACAACCATACACACACCCCCACAACAATACCCACAACCACACCCACACCCAACCACAACCACACACACACACACAACCACACACACAACCACACACACAACCACACAAACACAACCTCACAAACAACCACACACAGAACCACACACACAACCATAACGACACACACAACCCCAACCACAACCACACACACACACAACCACACACACAACCTCACAAACAACCACACACACAACCACAACCACACACACAACCCCAACCACAACCACACATACAACCATACACACAACCACACTCACACAACCACACACACAACCAGAGCCACATACACAACACACACATCACACACACAACACACAAAATCACACACACAACCACACACACACAACCACAACCAATCACACAACCACACACACAACCACAACCACTCACACAACCACATACACAATCACACACATACACAACCACAACACACAACCACACACACAACCATACCCACAACCACACCCACATAACCACACCCACAACCACACACACACAACCACACACACCCAACCACACAACCACAACCACACACACATCCACAACCACACCCACAACCACACCCACAAAATCACACCCACACAACCACACCCAACCACACACACACACACAATCATACACACAACCACACACACACAACCACACACAACCACACACTCACAACCACACACAACCACACACAATCACACAAACAACCACACACACAACCACTCCCACAACCATACCCTAAACCACGCCCACACAACCACACCCATACACACACACAACCACTCACCCACAACCACACCCATGCGCCCACAACCACACCCACACCCATACAACCACACCCACCCACACAACCACACCCAACCACATCCACAGAACCAAACACACAACCACACACACAACCACACGCACAACCAAACCCAACCACACCCAACCACACATCCACACACACACAACCACACACACAACCACACACTCACAACCACACCCAACCACATACAAACACACACAACCACACATAAACACACACAACCACACACACACAACCACACACACAACCACACACACCCACACCCACAACCAGAACCACACAACCACACATACAACCACACACACAACCACACACACAACCACACAAACAACCACACCCACACAACCAGAACCAACCACAACCACACAGGCACAACCATACCCACACACACACAACCACACACAACCACAACCACACAACCACACACAAAACCACACACACGACCACACAAAAAACCACACCCACACAACCAGAACCAACCACAACCACAACCACACAGACACAACCACACACACAACCACACACACACAACCACACCCACCCATGCACACACAACCACACACACACACAACCACACACACACAACCACACACACAACCACACACACAGCCACACACACACAACCACACAAACAACCACACACACAACCACACACACAACTACACACAACCACACACACAACCAGAACCACACACACAACCACACATACAACCACACACACACAACCATACACACAACCACACAAACAACCACACACACACAACCATACCCACAACCATACCCACAACCACACCACAACAACCACACCTGCACATACACACAACCATACACACACCCCCACAACCATACCCACAACCACACCCACACCCAACCACAACCACACACACACACACAACCACACACACAACCACACAAACACAACCTCACAAACAACCACACACAGAACCACACACACAACCATAACAACACACACATAACCCCAACCGCAACCACACACACACACAACCATACACACAACCACACACACACAACCAGAACCACACACACAACCACACACACATAACCACACACACACCCACATGCACACAACCACACACACACAACCACACACACAACCACAAAAACAACCACACACACACAACCATACCCCCAGCCATACCCACAACCACACCCACACAACCACACCTGCATACCCACACAACCACACACACACAACCACACACCCACAACCACACACACACACCCACAACCATACCCACAACCACACCCACACCCAACCACAACCACACACACACACAACCACACACACAACCACACACAACCACACATACAACGACACACACACAACCTCACAAACAACCACACACACACAACCACACACAACCACAACCACACCCACACCCAACCACAACCACACACACAACCACACACACAACCACACACACAACCACACATACAACGACACACACACAACCTCACAAACAACCACACACACACACAACCACAACCGCACACACAACCCCAACCACAACCACACACACAACCATACACACAACCACACTCACACAACCACACACACAACCACAGCCACATATACAACACACACAACCACACACACAAAATCACATACACAACCACACACACACAACCACAACCACTCACACAACCACATACACAACCACACACAATACCACACAACCGCACACACAACCACATACAACCATGCACACACACAACCACACACAACTTCACACAACCACACAACCACACCCACAACCACACACACACACACCCACAACCACACCCACACACCCACAACCACACCCACACAACCACACCCACACAACCACACCCAACCACACCCACAGAACCACACACACAACCATACACACAACCACACACAACCACACATACACAACCACACATACACAACCACACACACACAACCACACACACAAACACACACACCCACACATAACCACACACACACAACTATACATACACAACCACACACACAACCACACATACAACCACAACATACAAGCACACACACAACCACACATGCACAACCACACCCACAACCACACACACACAACCACACACAACCACACACACAAACCCACAACCATACCCACACCCACAACCACACCCACAACCACACAACCACACACACAACCGCAACCACACACACAACCACACACACAACCACACACACACACAACCACACACACACACACAACCACACATACACAATCATACACATACACAACCATAACACACAACCACACACACAACCATACCCACAACCACACCCACATAACCACACCCACAACCACACACACACAACCACACCCACCCACACACACAACCACACAACCACAACCACACACACCCACAACCACACCCACAACCACACCCACAAAACCACACCCACACAACCACACACAACCACACACACACACAACCATACACACAACCACACACACACAACCACACGCATAACCATACACACACAACCATACACAACCACACACAACCACACACAACCACAAAAACAACCACATACACAACCACTCCCACAGCCATACCCTAAACCATGCCCACACAACCACACCCACACACACACACAACCACTCACCCACAACCACACCCATGCACCCACAACCACACCCACACACATATAACCACACCCACCCACACAACCACACCCAACCACATCCACAGAACCACACACACAACCACACACACAACCACACGCACAACCAAACCCAACCACACCCAACCACACATCCACACACACACAACCACACACACAACCACACACTCACAACCACACCCAACCACATACAAACACACACAACTACACACAAACACACACAACCACACACACACAACCACACACAAAGCCACACACACACCCACAACCACAACCACAACCACACGATCACACATACAACCACAACCACACACACAACCACACACACAACCACACAAAAAACCACACCCACACAACCAGAACCAACCACAACCACACAGACACAACCACACCCACACACACACAACCACACACACAACCACAACCACACAACCACACACAAAACCACACACACGACCACACAAACAACCACACCCACACAACCAGAACCAACCACAACCACACAGACACAACCACACACACAACCACACACACACAACCACACCCACCCACACACACAACCACACACACACACAACCACACACACACAACCACACAAACAACCTCACATACAGCCACACACACACAACCACACAAACAACCACACACACAACCACACCCACAACCACACACAACCACACACACACAACCAGAACCACACACACAACCACACATGCAACCACACACACATAACCATACACACAATCACACAAACAACCACACACACACAACCACACACACAACCACACACACAACCACTCAAACACAACCTCACAAACAACCACACATAGAACCACACACACAACCATAACGACACACACATAACCCCAACCACAACCACACACACACACAACCATACACACAACCACACACACACAACCACACACACAACCACACATACAGCCACACACACACAACCACACAAACAACCACACACACAACCACACCCACAACCACACACAACCACACACACACAACCAGAACCACACACACAACCACACATACAACCACACACACACAACCATACACACAACCACACAAACAAACACACACACACAACCATACCCACAACCATACCCACAACCACACCACAACAACCACACCTGCACATACACACAACCATACACACACCCCCACAACAATACCCACAACTACACCCACACCCAACCACAACCAAACACACACACACAACCACACACACAACCACACACACAACCACACACACAACCACACACACAACCACACACACAACCACACACACAAAACCTCACAAACAACCACACACACACAACCACACACACAACCACAACCACACACACAACCCCAACCACAACCACACACACAACCATACACATACATAAACACACAAACACCCACCCACCCACAACCACACCCACAACCACACCCACAACCACACCCACACAACCATAACCACACCCAACCACACCCACAACCACACACAACCACACCCACAACCGCACCTACAACCACACAACCACACACACAACCACACAAACAACCACACCCACACAACCAGAACCAACCACACCCAAAACCACACAGACACAACCACACCCACACACACATACAACCACACACACACAACCACACCCACCCACCCACCCACCCACACAACACACGCAACCACACAGACACAACCACACACACACACAACCACACACACACAACCACACACACACAACCACACACACACAACCACACACACAGCCACACACACACAACCACACAAACAACCACACACACAACCACACCCACAACCACACACAACCACACATACACAACCAGAACCACACACACAACCACACATACAACCACACACACACAACCACACACACAACCATACCCACAACCACACCACAACAACCACACCTGCACATACACACAACCATACACACACACCCACAACCACACCCACACCGAACCACAACCACACACACACACACAACCACACACACAACCAAACACAACCACACAAACACAACCTCACAAACAACCACACACAGAACCACACACACAACCATAACGACACACACATAACCCCAACCACAACCACACACACACAACCATACACACAACCACACACACACAACCACACACACAACCAGAACCACACACACAACCACACACACACAACCACACACACACCCACATGCACACAACCACACATACACAACCACACCCACAACCACAAAAACAACCACACACACACAACCATACCCACAACCATAACCACAACCACACCCACACAACCACACCTGCATACACACACAACCACACACACACAACCACCCACCCACAACCACACACACACACACACACAATCATACCCACAACCACACCCAACCACAACCACACACACACACAACCACACACACAACCAAACACAACCACACATACAATGACACACACACACCTCACAAACAACCACACACACACAACCACACACACAACCACAACCACACACACAACCAAAACCACAACCACACACAACCATACACATACATAAACACACAAACAAACACCCACCCACCCACAACCACACCCACAACCACACCCACACAACCACAACCACACCCAACCACACCCACAACCACACACAACCACACACACACAACCACACATACACAATCACACACACAACCACACACACACAACCACACACACACACACAAGCACACACACCTAACTACACATACAACCACACACACGACCACACATACAACCACAACATACAACCACGCACACAACCACACCCAACCACACACACACAACCACACCCACAACCACATACACACAACCACACACACACACAACCACACACCTACACAACCACACAAAACCCACACACACAACCACACATACATACACACACCCACAACCACACCCACAACCGCACTCACAACCACACAACCACACATACAACCACACAAACAACCACACCCACACAACCAGAACCAACCACAACCAAAACCACAGACACAACCACACCCACACACACACACAACCACACACACAACCACACCCACCCACACACACATACAACATATGCAACCACACAGACACAACCACACACACACACAACCACACACACACAACCACACACACTCAACCACACACACAACCACACACACAGCCACACACACACAACCACACAAACAACCACACACACACAACCTCACCCACAACCACACACAACCAGAACCACACACACATCCACACATATAACCACACACACACAACCACACACACAACCACACAAACAACCACACACACACAACCATACCCACAACCATACCCACAACCACACCACAACAACCACACCTGCACATACACACAACCATACACACACACCCACAACCATACCCACAACCACACCCACACCCAACCACAACCACACACACACACACAACCACACACACAACCACACACACAACCACACAAACACAACCTCACAAACAACCACACACAGAACCACACACACAACCATAACGACACACACATAACCCCAACCACAACCACACACACACACACACAACCATACACACAACCACACACACACAACCACACACACAACCACACATACAACGACACACACAACCTCACAAACAACCACACACACAACCACAACCACACACACAACCCCAACCACAACCACACACACAACCATACACACAACCACACTCACACAACCACACACTCAACCACAGCCACATACACAACACACACAACCACACACACAACACACAAAATCACACACACAACCACACACACACAACCACAACCACTCACACAACCACACACACAACCACAACCACTCACACAACCACATACACAATCACACACATCCACAACCACAACACACAATCACACACACAACCATACCCACAACCACACCCACATAACCACACCCACAACCACACATACACAACTACACCCACACACACAGCCACACAACCACAACCACACACATACCCACAACCACACCCACAACCACACCCACAAAACCACACCCACACAACCACACCCAACCACATACACACACAACGATACACACAACCACACACACACAACCACACACAACCACACACACACAACCACACACAACCACACACAACCACACAAACAACCACACACACAACCACTCCCACAACCATACCCTAAACCACGCCCACACAACCACACCCACACACACACACAACCACTCACCCACAACCACACCCATGTACCCACAACAACACCCACACCCATACAACCACACCCACCCACACAACCACACCCAACCACATCCACAGAACCACACACACAACCACACACACAACCACACGCATAACCAAACCCAACCACACCCAACCACACATCCACACACACACAACCACACACACAACCACACACTCACAACCACACACAACCACATACAAACACACACAAACACACACACAACCACACACACACACACACAACCACAACCAGAACCACACAGCCACACATACAACCACAACCACACACACAACCACACACACAACCACACAAACAACCACACCCACACAACCAGAACCAACCACAACCACACAGACACAACCACACCCACACACACACAACCACACACACAACCACAACCACACAACCACACACAAAACCACACACACGACCACACAAAAAACCACACCTACACAACCAGAACCAACCACAACCACACAGACACAACCACACACACAACCACACACACACAACCACACCCACCCACCCACACACAACCACACACACACACAACCACACACACACAACCACATACACAACCACACACACAGCCACACACACACAACCACACAAACAACCACACACACAACCACACCCACAACCACACACAACCACACACACACAACCAGAACCACACACACAACCACACATACAACCACACACACACAACCATACACACAACCACTCAAACAACCACACACACACAACCATACCCACAACCATACCCACAACCACACCACAACAACCACACCTGCACATACACACAACCATACACACACCCCCACAACCATACCCACAACCACACCCAACCACAACCACACACACACACACAACCACACACACAACCACACAAACACAACCTCACAAACAACCACACACAGAACCACACACACAACCATAACGACACACACATAACCCCAACCACAACCACACACACACACAACCATACACACAACCACACATACACAACCAGAACCATACACACAACCACACACACATAACCACACACACACCCACATGCACACAACCACACACACACAACCACACACACAACCACAAAAACAACCACACACACACAACCATACCCACAACCATACCCACAACCACACCCACACAACCACACCTGCATACCCACACAACCACACACACACAACCACACACCCACAACCACATACACACACCCACAACCATACCCACAACCACACCCACACCCAACCACAACCACACACACACACAACCACACACACAACCTCACACACAACCACACATACAATGACACACACACAACCTCACAAACAACCACACACACACAACCACACACAACCACAACCACACACACAACCCCAACCACAACCACACACACAACCATACACACAACCACACTCACACAACCACACACACAACCACAGCCACATACACAACACACACAACCACACACATAACACACAAAATCACACACACAACCACACACACACAACCACAACCACTCACACAACCACATACACAACCACGCACAATACCAAACAACCGCACACACAACCACATACAACCATGCACACACACAACCACACCCAACTTCACCCAATCACACAACCACACCCACAACCACACACACACACACACCCACAACCACACCTACACACCCACAACCACACCCACACAACCACACCCACACAACCACACCCAACCACACCCACAGAACCACACACACAACCATACACACAACCACACACAACCACACATACACAACCACACATACACAACCACACACACAAAACCACACACACAAACACACACACCCACACAGAACCACACACACACAACTATACACACACAGCCACACACACAACCACACATACAACCACAACATACAAGCACACACACAACCACACACGCACAACAACACCCACAACCACACACACACAACCACACACAACCACACATACACACACAAACCCACAACCATACCCACACCCACAACCACACCCACACTCAACCACACACACTCACACAACCACACATACATAATCACACACATACACAACCACAACACACAACCACGCACACAACCATACCCACAACCACACCCACATAACCACACCCACAACCACACACACACAACCACACCCACCCACACACACAACCACACAACCACACACACACCCACAACCACACCCACAACCACACCCACAAAACCACACCCACACAACCACACACAACCACACACACACAACCATACACACAACTACACACACAACCACACACATAACCACACACACACAACCACACACAACCACACACAACCACACAAACAACCACACACACAACCACTCCCACAACCATACCCTAAACCATGCCCACACAACCACACACACACACACACACACAACCACTCACCCACAACCACACCCATGCACCCACAACCACACCCACACACATACAACCACACCCACCCACACAACCACACCCAACCACATCCACAGAACCACACACACAACCACACACACAACCACACACACAACCACACACACAACCACACACTCACAACCACACCCAACCACATACAAACACATACAACCACACACAAACACACACAACCACACACACACAACCACACACACAACCACACACACACCCACAACCACAACCACAACCACACAACCACACATACAACCACAACCACACACACAAACACACACACAACCACACAAACAACCACACCCACACAACCAGAACCAATCACAACCACAGACAAAACCACACCCACACACACACAACCACACACACAACCACACACAAAACCACACACACGACCACACAAACAACCACACCCACACAACCAGAACCAACCACAACCACACAGACACAACCACACACACAACCACATACACACAACCACACCCACCCACACACACACAACCACACACACACACAACCACACACACACAACCACACACACAACCACACATACAGCCACACACACACAACCACACAAACAACCACACACACAACCACACCCACAACCACACACAACCACACACACACAACCAGAACCACACACACAACCACACATACAACCACGCACACACAACCATACACACAACCACACAAACAACCACACACACACAACCATACCCACAACCATACCCACAACCACACCACAACAACCACACCTGCACATACACACAACCATACACACACCCCCACAACAATACCCACAACCACACCCACACCCAACCACAACCACACACATACACACAACCACACACACAACCACACACACAACCACACACATAACCACAACCACACACACAACCCCAACCACAACCACACATACAACCATACACATACATAAACACACAAACACCCACCCACCCACAACCACACCCACAACCACACCTACACAACCATAACCACACCTAACCACACCCACAACCACACACAACCACACACCCACAACCACACCCACAACCGCACCTACAACCACACAACCACACACAACCACACATGCAACCACACAAACAACCACGCCCACACAACCAGAACCAACCACACCCAAAACCACACAGACACAACCACACCCACACACACATACAACCACACACACAACCACACCCACCCACACACACACACAACACATGCAACCACACAGACACAACCACACACACACACAACCACACACACACACAACCACACAACCACACACACAACCACACACACAGCCACACACACACAACCACACAAACAACCACACACACAACCACACCCACAACCATACACAACCACACACACACAACTAGAGCCACACACACAACCACACATACAACCACACACACACAACCACACACACAACCATACCCACAACCACACCACAACAACCACACCTGCACATACACACAACCATACACACACCCCCACAACCATACCCACAACCACACCCACACCCAACCACACACACACACAACCACACACACAACCACACACACAACCACACAAACACAACCTCACAAACAACCACACACAGAACCACACACACAACCATAACGACACACACATAACCCCAACCACAACCATACACACACACAACCATACACACAACCACACATACACAACCAGAACCATACACACAACCACACACACATAACCACACACACACCCACATGCACACAACCACACACACACAACCACACACACAACCACAAAAACAACCACACACACACAACCATACCCACAACCATACCCACAACCACACCCACACAACCACACCTGCATACCCACACAACCACACACACACAACCACACACCCACAACCACATACACACACCCACAACCATACCCACAACCACACCCACACCCAACCACAACCACACACACACACAACCACACACACAACCTCACACACAACCACACATACAACGACACACACACAACCTCACAAACAACCACACACACACAACCACACACAACCACAACCACACACACAACCCCAACCACAACCACACACACAACCATACACACAACCACACTCACACAACCACACACACAACCACAGCCACATACACAACACACACAACCACACACATAACACACAAAATCACACACACAACCACACACACACAACCACAACCACTCACACAACCACATACACAACCACACACAACACCAAACAACCGCACACACAACCACATACAACCATGCACACACACAACCACACCCAACTTCACCCAATCACACAACCACACCCACAACCACACACACACACACACCCACAACCACACCTACACACCCACAACCACACCCACACAACCACACCCACACAACCACACCCAACCACACCCACAGAACCACACACACAACCATACACACAACCACACACAACCACACATACACAACCACACATACACAACCACACACACAAAACCACACACACAAACACACACAACCACACACACACAACCAGAACCACACACACAACCACACATACAACCACACACACACAACCACACACACAACCATACCCACAACCACACCACAACAACCACACCTGCACATACACACAACCATACACACACACCCACAACCACACCCACACCGAACCACAACCACACACACACACACAACCACACACACAACCAAACACAACCACACAAACACAACCTCACAAACAACCACACACAGAACCACACACACAACCATAACGACACACACATAACCCCAACCACAACCACACACACACAACCATACACACAACCACACACACACAACCACACACACAACCAGAACCACACACACAACCACACACACACAACCACACACACACCCACATGCACACAACCACACATACACAACCACACCCACAACCACAAAAACAACCACACACACACAACCATACCCACAACCATAACCACAACCACACCCACACAACCACACCTGCATACACACACAACCACACACACACAACCACCCACCCACAACCACACACACACACACACACAATCATACCCACAACCACACCCAACCACAACCACACACACACACAACCACACACACAACCAAACACAACCACACATACAATGACACACACACAACCTCACAAACAACCACACACACACAACCACACACACAACCACAACCACACACACAACCAAAACCACAACCACACACAACCATACACATACATAAACACACAAACAAACACCCACCCACCCACAACCACACCCACAACCACACCCACACAACCACAACCACACCCAACCACACCCACAACCACACACAACCACACACACACAACCACACATACACAATCACACACACAACCACACACACACAACCACACACACACACACAAGCACACACACCTAACTACACATACAACCACACACACGACCACACATACAACCACAACATACAACCACGCACACAACCACACCCAACCACACACACACAACCACACCCACAACCACATACACACAACCACACACACACACAACCACACACCTACACAACCACACAAAACCACACACACAACCACACATACATACACACACCCACAACCACACCCACAACCGCACTCACAACCACACAACCACACATACAACCACACAAACAACCACACCCACACAACCAGAACCAACCACAACCAAAACCACAGACACAACCACACCCACACACACACACAGCCACACACACAACCACACCCACCCACACACACATACAACATATGCAACCACACAGACACAACCACACACACACACAACCACACACACACAACCACACACACTCAACCACACACACAACCACACACACAGCCACACACACACAACCACACAAACAACCACACACACACAACCTCACCCACAACCACACACAACCAGAACCACACACACATCCACACATATAACCACACACACACAACCACACACACAACCACACAAACAACCACACACACACAACCATACCCACAACCATACCCACAACCACACCACAACAACCACACCTGCACATACACACAACCATACACACACACCCACAACCATACCCACAACCACACCCACACCCAACCACAACCACACACACACACACAACCACACACAACCACACACACAACCACACAAACACAACCTCACAAACAACCACACACAGAACCACACACACAACCATAACGACACACACATAACCCCAACCACAACCACACACACACACACACAACCATACACACAACCACACACACACAACCACACACACAACCACACATACAACGACACACACAACCTCACAAACAACCACACACACAACCACAACCACACACACAACCCCAACCACAACCACACACACAACCATACACACAACCACACTCACACAACCACACACTCAACCACAGCCACATACACAACACACACAACCACACACACAACACACAAAATCACACACACAACCACACACACACAACCACAACCACTCACACAACCACACACACAACCACAACCACTCACACAACCACATACACAATCACACACATCCACAACCACAACACACAATCACACACACAACCATACCCACAACCACACCCACATAACCACACCCACAACCACACACACACAACTACACCCACCCACACACACAGCCACACAACCACAACCACACACATACCCACAACCACACCCACAACCACACCCACAAAACCACACCCACACAACCACACCCAACCACATACACACACAACGATACACACAACCACACACACACAACCACACACAACCACACACACACAACCACACACAACCACACACAACCACACAAACAACCACACACACAACCACTCCCACAACCATACCCTAAACCACGCCCACACAACCACACCCACACACACACACAACCACTCACCCACAACCACACCCATGTACCCACAACAACACCCACACCCATACAACCACACCCACCCACACAACCACACCCAACCACATCCACAGAACCACACACACAACCACACACACAACCACACGCATAACCAAACCCAACCACGCCCAACCACACATCCACACACACACAACCACACACACAACCACACACTCACAACCACACACAACCACATACAAACACACACAAACACACACACAACCACACACACACACACACAACCACAACCAGAACCACACAGCCACACATACAACCACAACCACACACACAACCACACACACAACCACACAAACAACCACACCCACACAACCAGAACCAACCACAACCACACAGACACAACCACACCCACACACACACAACCACACACACAACCACAACCACACAACCACACACAAAACCACACACACGACCACACAAAAAACCACACCTACACAACCAGAACCAACCACAACCACACAGACACAACCACACACACAACCACACACACACAACCACACCCACCCACCCACACACAACCACACACACACACAACCACACACACACAACCACATACACAACCACACACACAGCCACACACACACAACCACACAAATAACCACACACACAACCACACCCACAACCACACACAACCACACACACACAACCAGAACCACACACACAACCACACATACAACCACACACACACAACCATACACACAACCACTCAAACAACCACACACACACAACCATACCCACAACCATACCCACAACCACACCACAACAACCACACCTGCACATACACACAACCATACACACACCCCCACAACCATACCCACAACCACACCCAACCACAACCACACACACACACACAACCACACACACAACCACACAAACACAACCTCACAAACAACCACACACAGAACCACACACACAACCATAACGACACACACATAACCCCAACCACAACCACACACACACACAACCATACACACAACCACACATACACAACCAGAACCATACACACAACCACACACACATAACCACACACACACCCACATGCACACAACCACACACACACAACCACACACACAACCACAAAAACAACCACACACACACAACCATACCCACAACCATACCCACAACCACACCCACACAACCACACCTGCATACCCACACAACCACACACACACAACCACACATCCACAACCACATACACACACCCACAACCATACCCACAACCACACCCACACCCAACCACAACCACACACACACACAACCACACACACAACCTCACACACAACCACACATACAACGACACACACACAACCTCACAAACAACCACACACACACAACCACACACAACCACAACCACACACACAACCCCAACCACAACCACACACACAACCATACACACAACCACACTCACACAACCACACACACAACCACAGCCACATACACAACACACACAACCACACACATAACACACAAAATCACACACACAACCACACACACACAACCACAACCACTCACACAACCACATACACAACCACACACAACACCAAACAACCGCACACACAACCACATACAACCATGCACACACACAACCACACCCAACTTCACCCAATCACACAACCACACCCACAACCACACACACACACACACCCACAACCACACCTACACACCCACAACCACACCCACACAACCACACCCACACAACCACACCCAACCACACCCACAGAACCACACACACAACCATACACACAACCACACACAACCACACATACACAACCACACATACACAACCACACACACAAAACCACACACACAAACACACACACCCACACAGAACCACACACACACAACTATACACACACAGCCACACACACAACCACACATACAACCACAACATACAAGCACACACACAACCACACACGCACAACAACACCCACAACCACACACACACAACCACACACAACCACACATACACACACAAACCCACAACCATACCCACACCCACAACCACACCCACACTCAACCACACACACTCACACAACCACACATACATAATCACACACATACACAACCACAACACACAACCACACACACAACCATACCCACAACCACACCCACATAACCACACCCACAACCACACACACACAACCACACCCACCCACACACACAACCACACAACCACACACACACCCACAACCACACCCACAACCACACCCACAAAACCACACCCACACAACCACACACAACCACACACACACAACCATACACACAACTACACACACAACCACACACATAACCACACACACACAACCACACACAACCACACACAACCACACAAACAACCACACACACAACCACTCCCACAACCATACCCTAAACCATGCCCACACAACCACACACACACACACACACACAACCACTCACCCACAACCACACCCATGCACCCACAACCACACCCACACACATACAACCACACCCACCCACACAACCACACCCAACCACATCCACAGAACCACACACACAACCACACACACAACCACACACACAACCAAACCCAACCACACCCAACCACATATCCACACACACACAACCACACACACAACCACACACTCACAACCACACCCAACCACATACAAACACATACAACCACACACAAACACACACAACCACACACACACAACCACACACACAACCATTCACACACCCACAACCACAACCACAACCACACAACCACACATACAACCACAACCACACACACAAACACACACACAACCACACAAACAACCACACCCACACAACCAGAACCAATCACAACCACAGACAAAACCACACCCACACACACACAACCACACACACAACCACACACAAAACCACACACACGACCACACAAACAACCACACCCACACAACCAGAACCAACCACAACCACACAGACACAACCACACACACAACCACATACACACAACCACACCTACCCACACACACACAACCACACACACACACAACCACACACACACAACCACACACACAACCACACATACAGCCACACACACACAACCACACAAACAACCACACACACAACCACACCCACAACCACACACAACCACACACACACAACCAGAACCACACACACAACCACACATACAACCACGCACACACAACCATACACACAACCACACAAACAACCACACACACACAACCATACCCACAACCATACCCACAACCACACCACAACAACCACACCTGCACATACACACAACCATACACACACCCCCACAACAATACCCACAACCACACCCACACCCAACCACAACCACACACATACACACAACCACACACACAACCACACACACAACCACACACATAACCACAACCACACACACAACCCCAACCACAACCACACATACAACCATACACATACATAAACACACAAACACCCACCCACCCACAACCACACCCACAACCACACCTACACAACCATAACCACACCTAACCACACCCACAACCACACACAACCACACACCCACAACCACACCCACAACCGCACCTACAACCACACAACCACACACAACCACACATGCAACCACACAAACAACCACGCCCACACAACCAGAACCAACCACACCCAAAACCACACAGACACAACCACACCCACACACACATACAACCACACACACAACCACACCCACCCACACACACACACAACACATGCAACCACACAGACACAACCACACACACACACAACCACACACACACACAACCACACAACCACACACACAACCACACACACAGCCACACACACACAACCACACAAACAACCACACACACAACCACACCCACAACCATACACAACCACACACACACAACTAGAGCCACACACACAACCACACATACAACCACACACACACAACCACACACACAACCATACCCACAACCACACCACAACAACCACACCTGCACATACACACAACCATACACACACCCCCACAACCATACCCACAACCACACCCACACCCAACCACACACACACACAACCACACACACAACCACACACACAACCACACAAACACAACCTCACAAACAACCACACACAGAACCACACACACAACCATAACGACACACACATAATCCCAACCACAACCACACACACACAACCATACACACAACCACACACACACAACCACACACACAACCAGAACCACACACAACCACACACACACAACCACACACACACCCACATGCACACAACCACACATACACAACCACACACACAACCACAAAAACAACCACACACACAACCATACCCACAACCATAACCACAACCACACCCACACAACCACACCTGCAAATACACACAACCACACACACACAACCACACACCCACAACCACACACACACACACACACAACCATACCCACAACCATACCCACACCCAACCACAACCACACACACACACAACCACACACACAACCACACACACAACCACACATACAACGACACACACACAACCTCACAAACAACCACACGCACACAACCACACACACAACCACAACCACACACACAACCACAACCACACACACAACCATACACATACATAAACACACAAACACCCACCCACCCACAACCACACCCACAACCACACCCACACAACCACAACCACACCCAACCACACCCACAACCACATACAACCACACACACACAACCACACATACACAACCACACACACAACCACACACACACAACCACACACACAAGCACACACACCTAACTACACATACAACCACACACACAACCACACATACAACCACAACATACAACCACGCACACAACCACACCCAACCACACACACACAACCACACCCACAACCACATACACACAACCACACACACACACAACCACACACCTACACAACTACACAAAACCACACACACAACCACACATACATACACACACCCACAACCACACCCACAACCGCACTCACAACCACACAACCACACACACAACCACACACACAACCACACAAACAACCACACCCACACAACCAGAACCAATACAAACCAAAACCACACAGACACAACCACACCCACACACACACAACCACACACACAACCACACACACCCACACACACACACAGCACATGCAACCACATAGACACAACCACACACACACACAACCACACACACACACACAACCACACACACACAACCACACACACAACCACACACACAGCCACACACACACAACCACACAAACAACCACACACTCACAACCACACCCACAACCACACACAACCGGAACCACACACACAACCACACATACAACCACACACACACAACCACACACACAACCACACAAACAACCACACACACACAACCATACCCACAACCATACCCACAACCACACCACAACAACCACACCTGCACATACACACAACCATACACACACCCCCACAACCATACCCACAACCACACCCACACCCAACCACAACCACACACACACACAACCACACACACAACCACACAAACACAACCTCACAAACAACCACACACAGAACCACACACACAACCATAACGACACACACATAACCCCAACCACAACCACACACACACACAACCATACACACAACCATACACACACAACCACACACACAACCAGAACCACACATACAACCACACACACACAACCACACACACACACCCACATGCACACAACCACACACACACAACCACAACACAACCACAAAAACAACCACACACACACAACCATACCCACATCCATACCCACAACCACACCCACACAACCACACCTGCATACACACACAACCACACCCCCACAACCACCCCCACACCCCCACAACCATACCCACAACCACACCCACACCCAACCACAACCACACACACACACAACCACACACACAACCACACATACAATGACACACACACAACCTCACAAACACAACCACACACACAACCACAACCACACACACAACCCCAACCACAACCACAACCATACACACAACCACACTCACACAACCACACAGATAACCACAGCCACATGCACAACACACACAACCACACACAACACACAAAATCACACACACAACCACACACACAATCACAACCACTCACACAACCACATACACAGCCACACACAACACCACACAACCACACACACAACCACACACAACCATGCACACACACAACCACACCCAACTTCACCCAACAACACAACCACACCCACAACCACACACACACAACCACAATCACACACAACCACAACCACACACACAACCACACAACCAAATACACACATCCACACACACACAACCACACACACACCACACACACAACCACAACATACAACCACACACACAACCACACATACAGAACCACACCCATAACCACACACACAACCACAACCACAGAACACACAACCATACACATACAACCACACAAACAACCACACACACAACCACATCCACAACCACACACAACCACACACACAACCACAACCACATACACAACCACACACACACAACCACACACACAACCACACACACAACCACACACACACAACCACACACACAACCACACACACAACCACACCCACAACCATACCCTCAACCACACCCACACAACCATACCCACACACGCATACATACACCCACACAACCACACACCCACAACCACACCCACACACCCACAACCACACCCACACAACCACACCCGCACAACCACACCCAACCACACCCACAGAACCACACACACAACCATGCACACAACCACACACAACAACACATACACAACCACACATAAACAACCACACACACACAACCACACACACAAACACAGACACACACACTACCACACACACACAACTATACACACACAACCACACACACAACCACACATACAACCACAACATACAAGCACACACACAACCACACACCCACAACCACACACACAACCACACATACACACACTGTTAGAAAGGATAGACGGACCGGGAGGGTCGGCCGGGGTCAGGAGGAGAGGTCTCCGGGGAGAGCCGTCTCCAGCGATCGTACAGATAAGTAACTTCCCCCCCCACAGACAGATACCACACACGGATAAGGTTCAGTGTTCTTTATAAGCACTTCTTAAGGTACGGTTGAATGGTACAAGGAGGTCTGGACTCAGGGGTCCCCTCGATTCAAGTCTCTCAAAGCAGGGTAAGGGGTAGCGGGACAGTCTGTCTACCAGTCAGGTAGTTTGGATGAGATGATGATTAGCTCACAATCCTCGAGCTTAGTTGGTGCGGGCCGCGGCAGCGCCAGCGGGTCCCAGAACGATGGTCGATGTACGGTCCGCGGCAGCGCCAGCAGGTCCCGGTGAGGTTGGTCGTTACAACGGACCGCGGCAGCGCCAGCAGGTCCCGGAAAGATGGTCGATGTACGGTCCGCGGCAGCGCCAGCAGGTCCCGGTGAGGATGGTCGTTACAACGGGCCACGGCAGCGCCAGCAGGTCCCGACGAGGATGGATGTTGTAGAAGGCCGCGGCAGCGCCAGCAGGCAGGACGATGGTTCACAAGAGCGGGCTACGGCAGCGCCAGTAGTCCGTCAAGGCTGAGTTCTCTCGGTGTCTCTCGACTCCAGGATACAACTGCCTTCCTGCTCCGGAGTTGCCCCAGTTATAGGGCAGGCGCTCTTTGATGTCCGGACCCTCGCACTTGGAGGTCGGAGGGCCCGGGATGAAGGTGTCCAGACACCCAGCAGGGGGGTGGAGCCAGCGCCTGGGGGAGCTGGGGGCGATCGGCACCTGGCGGGGGAAGAGCTCTTGACACTTCGTCCTCCCATTGACCTGCCAAGTGGTCCGCTCACCTCCTGGGTGGATGGTGGTGCCGGGATGTCGGGGCCGGTCAGGCCCGGGGTTAGGGTCGGGGCGAGGCCACGCGGCCTCGTGGTGCAGGGCCCAAGATGGCGGCTTGAACCGGCCGGGGAAGCGGGTGGGGCTGGGCCCCGTGATGAGTAGAGGTCCGAGGGCAGAAGATCCGTCGGGAGACGGGGTACGGGTGCTTTTCGTGGGTTATGCCTGGTGGGCCGGAGCTCGGGCCCTGTCGTGCGGGGAGGGAGCAAGCCCTTCGTGTGGCCTGTCCAACATGCGTCCCCCCCAGCTGAAGACGGGGAGAGTCACCCATCTCCTTGGGGACTCTCTTCGTCGAGGCGGAAAAAGCGGGACAGGCCATCCGCGTTGGCGTGGTCTTGGCCTGGTCGGTGCTCCACAGTGAAGTCCATTCCCTGCAGGGAAATGGACCAGCGCAAGAGTTTTGGGTTCTCCCCCCGCATCTGCATCAGCCACTGCAGGGGTCGATGGTCGGTTTGTACCCGGAAGTGGGTACCGAAGAGATAGGGCCGGAGCTTTTTGAGGGCCCACACCACTGCGAAGGCCTCCCTCTCGATGGTGCTCCAGCATTGTTCTCGGGCCAGGAGACGTCGACTGATGAAGGCCACCGGCTGGTCATGACCTTCGGGGTTTAACTGAGAAAGGACGGCTCCGATGCCGTGGTCGGAGGCGTCGGTCTGTACCATGGCTTCCCGACTGTAATCGGGGGCCTGGAGCACAGGGGCGGTGCATAGAGCGGCCTTCAGCTTCTCGAAGGCCGCTTGACAATCGGGGGTCCAGTTAATCCGCTTCGGCTGGTTCTTGGACGTGAGACCCGTGAGGGGCCCCACGATGCTGCCGTAGTCCTTCACGAACCGCCGGTAGTAGCCGGTGAGCCCCAAGAAGGCTCGGACCTCGGTCTGGGTGACGGGGGGCTGCCAGGACTGGATGGCAGCAATCTTAAGTTGTAGCGGGGCCACCAGCCCGCTTCCCACTTGGTGCCCAAGGTAGGTCACAGACCCTTGGCCAATTTGGCACTTGCCGGCCTTAATTGTGAGGCCGGCCCGCTGGAGGGCCTGTAGGACCTCTTGGAGGTGACGGAGGTGGTCGGGCCAGTGGTGGCTGTATACAGCGATATCGTCCAGGTAGGCAGCGCTGAACTCTTCGAGCCCCGCCAAGACCTGGTTCACGAGGCGTTGAAACGTGGCGGGGGCATTCTTCATGCCGAAGGGCATGACCTTGAATTGGTAGTGGCCATCGGGGGTAGAGAAGGCTGACCGTTCCTGAGCCCTGGGTGTGAGGCCGATCTGCCAGTAGCCCGCTGTTAGGTCGAAGATACTGAGGTAGCGGGCGGCCCCCAGCCGGTCGATCAGCTCGTCTGCTCGGGGGATCGGATGAGCGTCGGTCCGGGTGACAGCGTTCAAGCCCCGGTAGTCGACGCAGAATCTCAGTTCAGGTGCGGTGCCGGGGGCAGCGGCTTTGGGGACCAATACAACCGGACTGGCCCAGGGACTGTCCGAGGGCTCGATGACCCCGATGGTGAGCATCTTGGCCACCTCCTCCTGTATGCAGGCCCGTACCCGATCTGGTACGCGGTAGGCCCGGTGTCGGACAGGGGGACTGTCCCCGGTGTCCACGTCGTGCAAACACCAAGGGGTGACCCCGGGGGTGAGGGAGAACAGGGTAGCGAACTGCAGCAGGAGGTTCCGGCAGCCCTGGCGTTGCTCCGAAGTGAGGGTGTCAGAGAGCCGGACCCCGTCCACGGAGCCGTCATTCTCCTGAGTCTTCAGAAGATCTGGGAGGGGTTCGGAGTCTTCCTCTGCCCCACTGTCCGTAGCCATCAGGAGGCTGAGTTCTGAGCGCACAAAGTGTGGTTTGAGTCGGTTGGTGTGGAGGACCCGAAGGGGGTTCCGGGAGGTCCCCAGGTCGATGAGGTAAGTGACGGGGCTTTTGCGCTCGACCACTTTGAAGGGCCCCGTCCACTTATCTTGCAAGGCACATGGTTCGGTGGGGGACATCACCCATACTTGTTGTCCAGGCTCGAACTCAACGGAGGAGGCATTGTGATCATACCACCTCTTCATGTCCTCCTGGCTGGCCTCGAGGTTCGCCTTGGCCATCTCTCTGAAGCGCCGGGTCTGATTGCGTAGGGCCAGGAGGTATTTGAAGACGTCTGGAGGGGTCTTTAGGGGGGCCATCTCCCAACCTTCTTTTACTAGGCTGAGGGGCCCTCGCACAGGGTGCCCGTACAGGAGTTCGAAAGGGCTAAAACCGAGGGACTTCTGGGGAACTTCGCGGTAGGCGAAGAGGAGGCACGGGAGTAGTACATCCCACTGGCGACGGAGGGGCTCTTCCAATCCCCCAATCATCCCCTTGAGGGTGCGGTTAAAACGCTCCACTAGTCCGTTCCCTTGGGGGTGATAGGGGGTCGTGAATCTGTAGGTGACCCCGCATTGTTGCCAGAGGGACTTCAAGAATTTGGATATAAAGTTCGTGCCTCGGTCGCTGACGACTTCTCGGGGGAAGCCTACCCGGGAGAAGATCCCCATTAGGGCCCGGCCAACCACCGGAGCTGTCACGGTCCGTAGGGGCACCGCCTCGGGGTAGCAGGTGGCATGGTCCACCAGTACTAAGATGAACCTGTGTCCTTGTGCCGTGCGGGGGTCCAGAGGCCCCACGATGTCTATCCCCACCCTCTCGAACGGGGTGGTGACCACAGGGAAGGGTTGCAGAGGGGCTTTCAGCTTCCGACCACTCTTCCCGCTGGCTTGGCATGTGGGGCAAGATCGGCAGTGGTGCAGGACGTCATTCCTCATCTTCGGCCAGAAAAAGTGGGTCACTAGGCGGCTGTACGTTTTATCTTGGCCCAGGTGTCCAGCCAGGGGGACATCGTGGGCCAGGTTGAGCAGAAAGTCTCTGAAGCGGAGAGGTACCACCAGTACTCGACCGGCCCCCAGCTCGGCGATTCTTTGCTCGCTGTATAGCAGGTCGTTATCCCAGTAGACCCAGTGAGTTCCGGTGGAGTCCCCTGCGTTCTGGGCGCTGGCTTGTTGGCGGAGTCCCTCGAGGGAGGGACAGGTCTTTTGTTCCTGGCGGAACTGTGCTTGGGTGGGCCCCCCCTCTTGACGCCACTGAGCCAGGTCAGGAAGGTCCTGGGGTTGCGCGTCCCCTTCGGCCGTCGGGTCTGGGAGGCTGGCCTCGTCGTTGTCTTCTACTGGGTCGACTGGGGGCGGAGGTGCTGGCCATTCTGGTTCTTCTGATCGAGGGACGGCACGGGCGGCCATGGACCGGGTGGTTATGCAGGCCCAGTCCGGGAGGCCCAGCATCCCCAGGTGCTCTCTTCTCTCAACGGTGGCCCACGGGGAACTCTCGAGGTCATTTCCCAGGAGGCAGTCCACGGGGGCATCGTCCCGGACCGTCACCTTCAACAGGCCGGAGACCCCTCCCCATTCGAATGGAACGCAGGCCATTTGACACATACTTTCAGAGTTGTCTGCCGAGCGGACGGGGCAGAGAATGTTCGGCAGGATCTGCTCGGGCTTCACCAGGTGACAGCGGACGGCCGTCACACTGGCGCCTGTGTCACGCAAGGCCTCGGCTCGCTGTCCATTAATGGTCACCCACTGACCGTATTTCCTGGTGTTAGCGGGTAGGGGAGCCCGCGGGACCATGTCTCTTCCCCCTAAGCACGCCAGGACCATGGCGGCCGGTTCCCACTCTTGCTGGGCCGGCTCATACTCCTCTGGTTCCTCCAATGATCGCTCTTCCCCCAGGGCGGCGGCAGCTACCTGGCGGGGCTTGGGTGTTTGGTTCTGCGGGCAGCTCGGGTCATTGGCGTAGTGGCCGACTCGCTGGCATCGGTGGCACGTGACGTTGGCTCGGCCCCCAGGACGCCACGGGGGGGTTGCCCCGACCGGTCGGAGCCGGGGTGCTGGCCACGGGTGTTGCGGGCAAGGCGTCTCTCCCTCGCCCCTGGCCCCCTCCTCCTCCCCGAGGACGGTGCTGGCCTTGGTTGTTTCTGTTCTGTTCGTGTGGCCCCCTCCGGCCCACTCGGGTGCTTTCCCATCGGTCAGCTTCGGCGGCGAGCTGCCGGGGGTCAGTCAGCTTACTGTCGAGGAGGTGCTGCCTGAGTTCGACGAAGCAGTTGTTCGACAGGTGCTCCCATACCATCAGGTTAAAGAGTTGTTCGTAGGTGGTGACCTGGCTCCCCTTTATCCAACCCTCGAAGGCACGGCTGAAATAGTTCACGTATTCTACCCAAGTTGTACCTGGGATCCGGGTGCAATCTCTGAACCTCTGGCGGTACATCTCGGGTGTGAGGCCGTAGCGGGTGAGGAGGGCAGCCTTCATGTGGTCGTAGGACGACATTTGGTAATCTGGGAGCTGCAGTAGGGCATCGCGCCCCTCGTTGATAAACCTCCCCCAGAGTCCGGCTCCCCAATCACTCCGGTCGATCCGGTGGGAGGTCATGGCGATCTCGTAGGCTTTAAACCACTGTTGTATGTCGTCTTCTCGGACATACTCGCGGACAACATCCTTGGGGATGTGGACTTTTTTCTCGATTGGCCCCGGGGTGTGTGGTCGCTCAGGCACCCCCAGTTCTTTATTCTGTTTCCGGAGTTCTATTTCCGCCAGTTTGCGCTCGTGCTCGAGCGTTATTTTTTTCTCCTCCAGCTCTCTCTGTCTCTGCTTCTCTTCTCGTTCATCTCGGAGCCGCATGTGCTCGAGGTTGAGTTTCTGTTCAGCTAACTTGAGTTCCCCATCCATCTTGAGTCGTGCCATTTCCAACTCGTGCAATCTGGTTCTTTCTCTTTCTCGGATCTCCTCCTGCGAGAGGCCCGTTCCCCGCTCCTCGGGAGCCGTGGCGTTCCCCTCTGGTGTGATGCTGCTTTGGTCGGAGGGTCCGGCGACCCCAGTTTCTGCCCACGACTCTAGGGCGTGCTTTAGATCCTCTTTGGTACTCAGGCCGGTGGTAGCAATGCCAAGTTCTATGCAGAATTGTCTCAGTTCGCGGTGGTTGTATTCTTCTAATTTCTCCATTTGGAATTTCTCGGTGGAGTTGCTATCTTTGGCTGACATCGTGTTGTTGTCGTGGGGTGAGCTACTCTCTGTACGATTACGCGTTGATTCGGATCGCGCCGCTGGCCACCAATGTTAGAAAGGATAGACGGACCGGGAGGGTCGGCCGGGGTCAGGAGGAGAGGTCTCCGGGGAGAGCCGTCTCCAGCGATCGTACAGATAAGTAACTTCCCCCCCCACAGACAGATACCACACACGGATAAGGTTCAGTGTTCTTTATAAGCACTTCTTAAGGTACGGTTGAATGGTACAAGGAGGTCTGGACTCAGGGGTCCCCTCGATTCAAGTCTCTCAAAGCAGGGTAAGGGGTAGCGGGACAGTCTGTCTACCAGTCAGGTAGTTTGGATGAGATGATGATTAGCTCACAATCCTCGAGCTTAGTTGGTGCGGGCCGCGGCAGCGCCAGCGGGTCCCGGAACGATGGTCGATGTACGGTCCGCGGCAGCGCCAGCAGGTCCCGGTGAGGTTGGTCGTTACAACGGGCCGCGGCAGCGCCAGCAGGTCCCGGAAAGATGGTCGATGTACGGTCCGCGGCAGCGCCAGCAGGTCCCGGTGAGGATGGTCGTTACAACGGGCCGCGGCAGTGCCAGCAGGTCCCGACGAGGATGGATGTTGTAGAAGGCCGCGGCAGCGCCAGCAGGCAGGACGATGGTTCACAAGAGCGGGCTACGGCAGCGCCAGTAGTCCGTCAAGGCTGAGTTCTCTCGGTGTCTCTCGACTCCAGGATACAACTGCCTTCCTGCTCCGGAGTTGCCCCAGTTATAGGGCAGGCGCTCTTTGATGTCCGGACCCTCGCACTTGGAGGTCGGAGGGCCCGGGATGAAGGTGTCCAGACACCCAGCAGGGGGGTGGAGCCAGCGCCTGGGGGAGCTGGGGGCGATTGGCACCTGGCGGGGGAAGAGCTCTTGACACTTCGTCCTCCCATTGACCTGCCAAGTGGTCCGCTCACCTCCTGGGTGGATGGTGGTGCCGGGATGTCGGGGCCGGTCAGGCCCGGGGTTAGGGTCGGGGCGAGGCCACGCGGCCTCGTGGTGCAGGGCCCAAGATGGCGGCTTGAACCGGCCGGGGAAGCGAGTGGGGCTGGGCCCCGTGATGAGTAGAGGTCCGAGGGCAGAAGATCCGTCGGGAGACGGGGTACGGGTGCTTTTCGTGGGTTATGCCTGGTGGGCCGGAGCTCGGGCCCTGTCGTGCGGGGAGGGAGCAAGCCCTTCGTGTGGCCTGTCCAACACACACAAACCCACAACCATACCCACACCCACAACCGCACCCACAACCACACAACCACACACACAACCACAACCACACACACAACCACACACACAACCACACACACACACAACCACACACACACACAACCACGCATACACAACCACAACACACAACCACACACACAACCATACCCACAACCACACCCACATAACCACACCCACAACCACACACACACAACCACACCCAACCACACAACCACAACCACACCCACACCCACAACCACACCCACAACCACACCCACAAAACAACACCCACACAACCACACCCAACCACACACACACACAACCATACACACAACCACACACACACAACCACACACATAACCACACACACACAACCACACACAACCACACACAACCACACAAACAACCACACACACAACCACAACCATACCCTAAACCATGCCCACACAACCACACCCACACACACACACACAACCACTCACCAACAACCACACCCATGCACCCACAACCACACCCACACACATACAACCACACCCACCCACACAACCACACCCAACCACATCCACAGAACCACATACACAACCACACACACAACCACACGCACAACCAAACCCAACCACACCCAACCACACATCCACACACACACAACCACACACACAACCACACACTCACAACCACACCCAACCACATACAAACACACACAACCACACACAAACACACACAACCACACACACACAACCACACACACAACCACACACACACCCAAAACCACAACCACAAACACACAACCACACATACAACCACACACACAACCACACACACAACCACACAAACAACCACACCCACACAACCAGAACCAACCACAACCACACAGACAAAACCACACCCACACACACACAACCACACACACAACCACAACCACACACAAAACCACACACACGACCACACAAACAACCACACCCACACAACCAGAACCAACCACAACCACACAGACACAACCACACACACAACCACACACACACAACCACACACACCCACACACACACAACCACACACACACACACAACCACACACACAACCACACACACAACCACACATACAGCCACACACACACAACCACACAAACAACCACACACACAACCACACCCACAACCACACACAACCACACCCACACAACCAGAACCACACACACAACCACACACACAACCACACACACACACAACCACACACACACACAACCACGCATACACAACCACAACACACAACCACACACACAACCATACCCACAACCACACCCACATAACCACACCCACAACCACACACACACAACCACACCCAACCACACAACCACAACCACACCCACACCCACAACCACACCCACAACCACACCCACAAAACAACACCCACACAACCACACCCAACCACACACACACACAACCATACACACAACCACACACACACAACCACACACATAACCACACACACACAACCACACACAACCACACACAACCACACAAACAACCACACACACAACCACAACCATACCCTAAACCATGCCCACACAACCACACCCACACACACACACACAACCACTCACCAACAACCACACCCATGCACCCACAACCACACCCACACACATACAACCACACCCACCCACACAACCACACCCAACCACATCCACAGAACCACATACACAACCACACACACAACCACACGCACAACCAAACCCAACCACACCCAACCACACATCCACACACACACAACCACACACACAACCACACACTCACAACCACACCCAACCACATACAAACACACACAACCACACACAAACACACACAACCACACACACACAACCACACACACAACCACACACACACCCACAACCACAACCACAAACACACAACCACACATACAACCACACACACAACCACACACACAACCACACAAACAACCACACCCACACAACCAGAACCAACCACAACCACACAGACAAAACCACACCCACACACACACAACCACACACACAACCACAACCACACACAAAACCACACACACGACCACACAAACAACCACACCCACACAACCAGAACCAACCACAACCACACAGACACAACCACACACACAACCACACACACACAACCACACACACCCACACACACACAACCACACACACACACACAACCACACACACAACCACACACACAACCACACATACAGCCACACACACACAACCACACAAACAACCACACACACAACCACACCCACAACCACACACAACCACACCCACACAACCAGAACCACACACACAACCACACATACAACCACACACACACAACCATACACACAACCACACAAACAACCACACGCACACAACCATACCCACAACCATACCCACAACTACACCACAACAACCACACCTGCACATACACACAACCATACACACACCCACACAATACCCACAACCACACCCACACCCAACCACAACCACACACACACACAACCACACATACAACCACACACACAACCACACAAACACAACCTCACAAACAACCACACACAGAACCACACACACAACCATAATGACACACACATAACCCCAACCACAACCACACACACACACACAACCATACACACAACCACACACACACAACCACACACACAACCAGAATCACACACACAACCGCACACACACAACCACACACACACCCACATGCACACAACCACACACACACAACCACACACACAACCACAAAAACAACCACACACACACAACCATACCCACAACCATACCCACAACCACACCCACACAACCACACCTGCATACCCACACAACCACACACACACAACCACACACCCACAACCACACATACACCCCCATAACCATACCCACAACCACACCCACACCCAACCACAACCACACACACACACAACCACATACACAACCACACACACAACCACACATACAACAACACACACACAACCTCACACACAACCAGAACCACACACAACCACACACAAACAACCACACACACACCCACATGCACACAACCACACATACACAACCACACACACAACCACAAAAACAACCACACAACCATACCCACAACCATAACCACAACCACATGCACACAACCACATCTGCATATACACACAACCACACACACACAACCACACACCCACAACCACACACACACACACACACAACCATACCCACAACCACACCCACACCCAACCACAACCACACACACACAACCACACACACAACCACACATACAACGACACACACACAACCTCACAAACAACCACACACACACAACCACACACACAACCACAACCACACACACAACCACAACCACACACACAACCATACACATACATAAATTCACAAACACCCACCCACCCACAACCACACCCACAACCACACCCACACAACCACAACCACACCCAACCACACCCACAACCACACACAACCACACACACACAACCACACATACACAACCACACACACAACCACACACACACAACCACTCACACACACAAGCACACATACCTAACTACATATATAACCACACACAACCACACATACAACCACAACATACAACCACGCACACAACCACACCCAACCACACACACACAACCACACCCACAACCACATACACACAACCACACACACACACAACCACACACATACACAACCACACAAAACCACACACACAACCACACATACATACACACACCCACAACCACACCTACAACCGCACTCACAACCACACAACCACACACACAACCACACACACAACCACACAAACAACCACACCCACACAACCAGAACCAACCACAACCAAAACCACACAGAGACAACCACACCCACACACACACACACAACCACACACACAACCACACCCACCCACACACACACACAACACATGCAACCACACAGACACAACCACACACACACACAACCACACACACACACAACCACACACACACAACTGTTAGAAAGGATAGACGGACCGGGAGGGTCGGCCGGGGTCAGGAGGAGAGGTCTCCGGGGAGAGCCGTCTCCAGCGATCGTACAGACAAGTAACTTTCCCCCCCACAGACAGATACCACACACGGATAAGGTTCAGGGTTCTTTATAAGCACTTCTTAGGGTACGGTTGAATGGTACAAGGAGGTCTGGACTCAGGGGTCCCCTCGATTCAAGTCTCTCAAAGCAGGGTAAGGGGTAGCGGGACAGTCTGTCTACCAGTCAGGTAGTTTGGATGAGATGATGATTAGCTCACAATCCTCGAGCTTAGTTGGTACGGGCCGCGGCAGCGCCAGCAGGTCCCGGTGGAGATGGTCGGTACACGGTCCGCGGTAGCACCAGCAGGTCCCGGAAAGATGGTCGATGTACGGTCCGCGGCAGCGCCAGCAGGTCCCGGTGAGGATGGTCGTTACAACGGGCCGCGGCAGCGCCAGCAGGTCCCGACGAGGATGGATGTTGTAGAAGGCCGCGGCAGCGCCAGCAGGCAGGACGATGGTTCACAAGAGCGGGCTACGGCAGCGCCAGTAGTCCGTCAAGGCTGAGTTCTCTCGGTGTCTCTCGACTCCAGGATACAACTGCCTTCCTGCTCTGGAGCTGCCCCAGTTATAGGTCTGGCGCCCTTTGATGTCCGGACCCTCGCACTTGGAGGTCGGGAGGTCCGGGATGAGGGAGTCCAGACACCCAGCAGGGGGGTGGAGCCAGCGCCCGGGGAGCTGGGGGGCGATCGGCACCTGGCGGGGGAGAGCCATCGATACTTCTTTCTCCCATCGACCTGCCAAGTGGTCCGTTCACCTCCTGGGTGGATGGTGGTGCCGGGATGTCGGGGCCTGGCCAGGCCCAGGGTTAGGGTCGAGCTGAGGCCACGCGGCCTCGTGGTCAAGTGTCCAAGATGGCGGCCGGGCCGGGCGAGGGAGCCGGTAGTGGTTCGGCCCCATGATACAGAGAGGTCCGGGGGCCGGAGTCCCGTCTGGGGACGGGGTGCGGGTTGTTTCTGTGGGTAACACCTGGAGGGCCGGGGCTCGGGCCCTGTCGTGCGGGGAGGGAGCAAGCCCTTTGTGTGGCCTGTCCAACATGCGTCCCTCCCAGCTGAAGGCGGGGAGAGTCACCCATCTCCTTGGGGACTCTCTTCGTCGAGGCGGAAAAAGCGGGACAGGCCATCCGCGTTGGCGTGGTCTTGGCCGGGCCGGTGCTCCACAGTGAAGTCCATTCCCTGCAGGGAAATGGACCAGCGCAAGAGTTTTGGGTTCTCTCCCCGCATCTGCATCAGCCACTGCAGGGGTCGATGGTCGGTTTGTACCCGGAAGTGGGTACCGAAGAGATAAGGCCGGAGCTTTTTGAGGGCCCACACCACTGCGAAGGCCTCCCTCTCAATGGTGCTCCAGCGCTGTTCTCGGGCCAGGAGACGTCGACTGATGAAGGCCACCGGCTGGTCATGACCTTCGGGGTTTAACTGAGAAAGGACGGCTCTGATGCCGTGGTCGGAGGCGTCGGTCTGTACTACGAATTTCCGACTGTAATCGGGGGCCTGGAGCACAGGGGCGGTGCACAGGGCGGCCTTCAGTTTCTCGAAGGCCGCTTGACAATCGGGGGTCCAGTTAATCCGCTTCGGCTGGTTCTTGGACGTGAGACCCGTGAGGGGCCCCACGATGCTGCCATAGTCTTTCACGAACCGCCGGTAGTAGCCGGTGAGCCCCAAGAAGGCTCGGACCTCGGTCTGGGTGACGGGGGGCTGCCAGGACTGGATGGCAGCAATCTTAAGTTGTAGCGGGGCCACCAGCCCGCTTCCCACTTGGTGCCCAAGGTAGGTCACAGACCCTTGGCCAATTTGGCACTTGCCGGCCTTAATTGTGAGGCCGGCCCGCTGGAGGGCCTGTAGGACCTCGTGGAGGTGACGGAGGTGGTCGGGCCAGTGGCGGCTGTATACAGCGATATCGTCCAGATAGGCAGTGCTGAACTCTTCGAGCCCCGCCAAGACCTGGTTCACGAGGCGTTGAAACGTGGCGGGGGCATTTTTCATGCCGAAGGGCATGACCTTGAATTGGTAGTGGCCATCGGGGGTAGAGAAGGCTGACCGTTCCTGAGCCCTGGGTGTGAGGCCGATCTGCCAGTAGCCCGCTGTTAGGTCGAAGATACTAAGGTAGCGGGCGGCCCCCAGCCGGTCGATCAGCTCGTCTGCTCGGGGAATCGGATGAGCGTCGGTCCGGTTGACAGCGTTCAAGCCCCGGTAGTCGACGCAGAATCTCAGTTCAGGTGCGGTGCCGGGGGCAGCGGCTTTGGGAACCAATACCACCGGACTGGCCCAGGGACTGTCCGAGGGCTCGATGACCCCGATTGTGAGCATCTTGGCCACTTCCTCCTGTATGCAGGCCCGTACCCGATCTGGTACGCGGTAGGCCCGGTGTCGGACAGGGGGGCTGTCCCCGGTGTCCACGTCGTGCAAACACCAAGGGGTGACCCCGGGGGTGAGGGAGAACAGTGTAGCGAACCGCAGCAGGAGGTTTCGGCAGCCCTGGCATTGCTCCGAAGTGAGGGCGTCAGATAGCCGGACCCCGTCCACGGAGCCGTCATTCTCCTGAGTCTTCAGAAGATCCGGAAGGGGTTTCGGAGTCTTCCTCTGCCCCACTGTCCGTAGCCATCAGGAGGCTGAGTTCTGAGCGCACAAAGTGTGGTTTGAGTCGGTTGGTGTGGAGGACCCGGAGGGGGTTCCGGGAGGTCCCCAGGTCGATGAGATAAGTGACGGGGCTTTTGCGCTCGACCACTTTGAAGGGCCCCGTCCACTTATCCTGCAAGGCACATGGTTCGGTGGGGGACATCACCCATACTTGTTGCCCAGGCTCGAACTCAACGGAGGAGGCATTGTGATCATACCACCTCTTCATGTCCTCCTGGCTGGCCTCGAGGTTCGCCTTGGCCATCCCTCTGAAGCGCCGGGTCTGATTGCGTAGGGCCAGGATGTAGTTGAAGACGTCTGGAGGGGTCTTCAGGGGGGCCATCTCCCAACCTTCTTTTACTAGGCTGAGGGGCCCTCGCACAGGGTGCCCGTTCAGGAGTTCGAAAGGGCTAAAACCGAGGGACTTCTGGGGAACTTCTCGGTAGGCGAAGAGGAGGCACGGGAGTAGTACATCCCACTGGCGACGGAGGGGCTCTTCCAATCCCCCAATCATCCCCTTGAGGGTGCGGTTAAAACGCTCCACTAGTCCGTTCCCTTGGGGGTGATAGGGGGTCGTGAATCTGTAGGTGACCCCGCATTGTTGCCAGAGGGACTTCATGTATTTGGATATAAAGTTCGTGCCTCGGTCGCTGACGACTTCTCGGGGGAAGCCTACCCGGGAGAAGATCCCCATTAGGGCCCGGCCAACCACCGGAGCTGTCACGGTCCGTAGGGGCACCGCCTCGGGGTAGCGGGTGGCATGGTCCACCAGTACTAAGATGAACCTGTGTCCTTGTGCCGTGCGGGGGTCCAGAGGCCCCACGATGTCTATCCCCACCCTCTCGAACGGGGTGGTGACCACAGGGAAGGGTTGCAGAGGGGCTTTCAGCTTCCGACCACTCTTCCCGCTGGCTTGGCATGTGGGGCAAGATCGGCAGTGGTTCAGGACGTCGTTCCTCATTTTCGGCCAGAAAAAGTGGGTCACTAGGCGGCTGTACGTTTTATCCTGGCCCAGGTGTCCAGCCAGGGGGACATCGTGGGCCAGGTTGAGCAGAAAGTCTCTGAAGCGGAGAGGTACCACCAGTACTCGACCGGCCCCCAGCTCGGCGATTCTTTGCTCGCTGTATAGCAGGTCGTTATCCCAGTAGACCCAGTGAGTTCCGGTGGAGTCCCCTGCGTTCTGGGCGCTGGCTTGTTGGCGGAGTTCCTCGAGGGAGGGACAGGTCTTTTGTTCCTGGCGGAACTGTTCTTGGGTGGGCCCCCCTTCTTGACGCCACTGAGCCAGGTCAGGAAGGTCCTGGGGTTGCGCGTCCCCTTCGGTCGTCGGGTCTGGGAGGCTGGCCTCGTCGTTGTCTTCTACTGGGGCGACCGGGGGCGGAGGTGCTGGCCATTCTGGTTCTTCTGATCGAGGGACGGCACGGGCGGCCATGGACCGGGTGGTTATGCAGGCCCAGTCCGGGAGGCCCAGCATCCCCAGGTGCTCTCTTCTCTCAACGGTGGCCCACGGGGAACTCTCGAGGTCATTCCCCAGGAGGCAGTCCACGGGGGCATCGTCCCGGACCGTCACCTTCAACAGGCCGGAGACCCCTCCCCATTCGAATGGGACGCAGGCCATTTGACACATACTTTCAGAGTTGTCTGCCGAGCGGACGGGGCAGAGAATGTTCGGCAGGATCTGCTCGGGCTTCACCAGGTGACAGCGGACGGCCGTCACACTGGCGCCTGTGTCACGCAAGGCCTCGGCTCGCTGTCCATTAATGGTCACCCACTGACCGTATTTCCTGGTGTTAGCGGGTAGGGGAGCCCGCGGGACCATGTCTCTTCCCCCTAAGCACGCCAGGACCATGGCGGCCGGTTCCCACTCTCGCTGGGCCGGCTCATACTCCTCTGGTTCCTCCAATGATCGCTCTTCCCCCAGGGCGGCGGCAGCTACCTGGCGGGGCTTGGGTGTTTGGTTCTGCGGGCAGCTCGGGTCATTGGCGTAGTGGCCGACTCGCTGGCATCGGTGGCACGTGACGTTGGCTCGGACCCCAGAACGCCACGGGGGGTTGCCCCGACCGGCCGGAGCCGGGGTGCTGGCCACGGGTGTTGCGGGCAAGGCGTCTCTCCCTCGCCCCTGGCCCCCTCCTCCTCCCCGAGGACGGTGCCGGCCTTGGTTGTTTCTGTTCTGTTCGTGTGGCCCCCTCCGGCCCACTCGGGTGCTTTCCCATCGGTCAGCTTCGGCGGCGAGCTGCCGGGGGTCAGTCAGCTTACTGTCGAGGAGGTGCTGCCTGAGCTCGACGAAGCAGTTGTTCGACAGGTGCTCCCATACCATCAGGTTAAAGAGTTGTTCGTAGGTGGTGACCTGGCTCCCCTTTATCCAACCCTCGAAGGCACGGCTGAAATAGTTCACGTATTCTACCCAAGTTGTACCTGGGATCCGGGTGCAATCTCTGAACCTCTGGCGGTACATCTCGGGTGTGAGGCCGTAGCGGGTGAGGAGGGCAGCCTTCATGTGGTCGTAGGACGACATTTGGTGATCTGGGAGCTGCAGTAGGGCATCGCGACCCTTGTTGATAAACCTCCCCCAAAGTCCGGCTCCCCAATCACTCCGGTCGATCCGGTGGGAGGTCATGGCGATCTCGTAGGCTTTAAACCACTGTTGTATGTCGTCTTCTCGGACATACTCGCGGACAACATCCTTGGGGATGTGGACTTTTTTCTCGGTTGGCCCCGGGGTGTGTGGTCGCTCAGGCACCCCCAGTTCCTTATTCTGTTTCCGAAGTTCTATTTCCGCCAGTTTGCGCTCGTGCTCGAGCGTTATTTTTTTCTCCTCCAGCTCTCTCTGTCTCTGTTTCTCTTCTCGTTCATCTCGGAGCCGCATGTGCTCGAGGTTGAGTTTCTGTTCAGCTAACTTGAGTTCCCCATCCATCTTGAGTCGTGCCATTTCCAACTCGTGCAATCTGGTTCTTTCTCTTTCTCGGATCTCCTCCTGCGAGAGGCCCGTTCCCCGCTCCTCGGGAGCCGTGGCGTTCCCCTCTGGTGTGATGCTGCTTTGGTCGGAGGGTCCGGCGACCCCAGTTTCTGTCCACGACTCTAGGGCGTGCTTTAGATCATCTTTGGTACTCAGGCCGGTGGTAGCAATGCCAAGTTCTATGCAGAATTGTCTCAGTTCGCGGTGGTTGTATTCTTCTAATTTATCCATTTGGAATTTCTCGGTGGAGTTGCTATCTTTGGCTGACATCGTGTTTTTGTCGTGGGGTGAGCTACTCTCTGTACGATTACGCGTTGATTCGGATCGCGCCGCTGGCCACCAATGTTAGAAAGGATAGACGGACCGGGAGGGTCGGCCGGGGTCAGGAGGAGAGGTCTCCGGGGAGAGCCGTCTCCAGCGATCGTACAGACAAGTAACTTTCCCCCCCACAGACGGATACCACACACGGATAAGGTTCAGGGTTCTTTATAAGCACTTCTTAGGGTACGGTTGAATGGTACAAGGAGGTCTGGACTCAGGGGTCCCCTCGATTCAAGTCTCTCAAAGCAGGGTAAGGGGTAGCGGGACAGTCTGTCTACCAGTCAGGTAGTTTGGATGAGATGATGATTAGCTCACAATCCTCGAGTTTAGTTGGTACGGGCCGCGGCAGCGCCAGCAGGTCCCGGTGGAGATGGTCGGTACACGGTCCGCGGTAGCACCAGCAGGTCCCGGAAAGATGGTCGATTTACGGTCCGCGGCAGCGCCAGCAGGTCCCGGTGAGGATGGTCGTTACAACGGGCCGCGGCAGCGCCAGCAGGTCCCGACGAGGATGGATGTTGTAGAAGGCCGCGGCAGCGCCAGCAGGCAGGACGATGGTTCACAAGAGCGGGCTACGGCAGCGCCAGTAGTCCGTCAAGGCTGAGTTCTCTCGGTGTCTCTCGACTCCAGGATACAACTGCCTTCCTGCTCTGGAGCTGCCCCAGTTATAGGTCTGGCGCCCTTTGATGTCCGGACCCTCGCACTTGGAGGTCGGGAGGTCCGGGATGAGGGAGTCCAGACACCCAGCAGGGGGGTGGAGCCAGCGCCCGGGGGAGCTGGGGGGCGATCGGCACCTGGCGGGGGAGAGCCATCGATACTTCTTTCTCCCATCGACCTGCCAAGTGGTCCGTTCACCTCCTGGGTGGATGGTGGTGCCGGGATGTCGGGGCCTGGCCAGGCCCAGGGTTAGGGTCGAGCTGAGGCCACGCGGACTCGTGGTCAAGTGTCCAAGATGGCGGCCGGGCCGGGCGAGGGAGCCGGTAGTGGTTCGGCCCCATGATACAGAGAGGTCCGGGGGCCGGAGTCCCGTCTGGGGACGGGGTGCGGGTTGTTTCTGTGGGTAACACCTGGAGGGCCGGGGCTCGGGCCCTGTCGTGCGGGGAGGGAGCAAGCCCTTCGTGTGGCCTGTCCAACACAACCACACACACAACCACACACACAGCCATACACACACAACCACACAAACAACCACACACACACAACCACACCCACAACCACACACAACCAGAACCACACACACAACCACACATACAACCACACACACACAACCACACACACAACCACACAAACAACCACACACACACAACCATACCCACAACCATACCCACAACCACACCACAACAACTACACCTGCACATACACACAACCATACACACACCCCCACAACCATACCCACAACCACACCCACACCCAACCACAACAACACACACACACACAACCACACACACAACCACACACACAACCACACAAACACAACCTCACACACACACAACCATACACATAACCACACGCACACAACCACACACACAACCAGAACCACACATACAACCAAACACACACAACCACACACACACACCCTCATGCACATAACCACACACACACAACCACACACACAACCACACACACAACCACACACACAACCACACACACAACCACAACCACACACAACCACACCCACAACCACACACAACCACACACACACAACCACACATACACAACCACACACACAACCACACACACACAACCACACACACAAGCACACACACCTAACTACACATACAACCACACACACAACCACACATACAACCACAACATACAACCACGCACACAACCACACCCAACCACACACACACAACCACACCCACAACCACATACACACAACCACACACACACACAACCACACACCTACACAACTACACAAAACCACACACACAACCACACATACATACACACACCCACAACCACACCCACAACCGCACTCACAACCACACAACCACACACACAACCACACACACAACCACACAAACAACCACACCCACACAACCAGAACCAACACAAACCAAAACCACACAGACACAACCACACCCACACACACACAACCACACACACAACCACACCCACCCACACACACACACAACACATGCAACCACATAGACACAACCACACACACACACAACCACACACACACACAACCACACACACACAACCACACACACAACCACACACACAGCCACACACACACAACCACACAAACAACCACACACACACAACCACACCCACAACCACACACAACCGGAACCACACACACAACCACACATACAACCACACACACACAACCACACACACAACCACACAAACAACCACACACACACAACCATACCCACAACCATACCCACAACCACACCACAACAACCACACCTGCACATACACACAACCATACACACACCCCCACAACCATACCCACAACCACACCCACACCCAACCACAACCACACACACACACACAACCACACACACAACCACACACACAACCAGAACCACACATACAACCACACACACACAACCACACACACACACCCACATGCACACAACCACACACACACAACCACAACACAACCACGAAAACAACCACACACACACAACCATACCCACATCCATACCCACAACCACACCCACACAACCACACCTGCATACACACACAACCACACCCCCACAACCACCCCCACACCCCCACAACCATACCCACAACAACACCCACACCCAACCACAACCACACACACACACAACCACACACACAACCACACATACAACGACACACACACAACCTCACAAACACAACCACACACACAACCACAACCACACACACAACCCCAACCACAACCACAACCATACACACAACCACACTCACACAACCACACAGATAACCACAGCCACATGCACAACACACACAACCACACACAACACACAAAATCACACACACAACCACACACACAATCACAACCACTCACACAACCACATACACAGCCACACACAACACCACACAACCACACACACAACCACACACAACCATGCACACACACAACCACACCCAACTTCACCCAACAACACAACCACACCCACAACCACACACACACAACCACAATCACACACAACCACAACCACACACACAACCACACAACCAAATACACACATCCACACACACACAACCACACACACACCACACACACAACCACAACATACAACCACACACACAACTACACATACAGAACCACACCCATAACCACACACACAACCACAACCACAGAACACACAACCATACACATACAACCACACAAACAACCACACACACAACCACATCCACAACCACACACAACCACACACACAACCACAACCACATACACAACCACACACACACAACCACACACACAACCACACACACAACCACACACACACAACCACACACACAACCACACACACAACCACACCCACAACCATACCCTCAACCACACCCACACAACCATACCCACACACGCATACATACACCCACACAACCACACACCCACAACCACACCCACACAACCACAACCACACCCACACAACCACACCCGCACAACCACACCCAACCACACCCACAGAACCACACACACAACCATGCACACAACCACACACAACAACACATACACAACCACACATACACAACCACACACACACAACCACACACACAAACACAGACACACACACTACCACACACACACAACTATACACACACAACCACACACACAACCACACATACAACCACAACATACAAGCACACACACAACCACACACCCACAACCACACACACAACCACACACACACAACCATACACAACCACACATACACACACAAACCCACAACCATACCCACACCCACAACCGCACCCACAACCACACAACCACACACACAACCTCAACCACACACACAACCACACACACAACCACACACACACACAACCACACACACACACAACCACGCATACACAACCACAACACACAACCACACACACAACCATACCCACAACCACACCCACATAACCACACCCACAACCACACAAACACAACCACACCCAACCACACAACCACAACCACACCCACACCCACAACCACACCCACAACCACACCCACAAAACAACACCCACACAACCACACCCAACCACACACACACACAACCATACACACAACCACACACACACAACCACACACATAACCACACACACACAACCACACACAACCACACACAACCACACAAACAACCACACACACAACCACAACCATACCCTAAACCATGCCCACACAACCACACCCACACACACACACACAACCACTCACCAACAACCACACCCATGCACCCACAACCACACCCACACACATACAACCACACCCACCCACACAACCACACCCAACCACATCCACAGAACCACATACACAACCACACACACAACCACACGCACAACCAAACCCAACCACACCCAACCACACATCCACACACACACAACCACACACACAACCACACACTCACAACCACACCCAACCACATACAAACACACACAACCACACACAAACACACACAACCACACACACACAACCACACACACAACCACACACACACCCACAACCACAAACACACAACCACACATACAACCACACACACAACCACACACACAACCACACAAACAACCACACCCACACAACCAGAACCAACCACAACCACACCGACAAAACCACACCCACACACACACAACCACACACACAACCACAACCACACACAAAACCACACACACGACCACACAAACAACCACACCCACACAACCAGAACCAACCACAACCACACAGACAGAACCACACACACAACCACACACACACAACCACACACACCCACACACACACAACCACACACACACACACAACCACACACACAACCACACACACAACCACACATACAGCCACACACACACAACCACACAAACAACCACACACACAACCACACACACAACCACACACAACCACACCCACACAACCAGAACCACACACACAACCACACATACAACCACACACACACAACCATACACACAACCACACAAACAACCACACGCACACAACCATACCCACAACCATACCCACAACTACACCACAACAACCACACCTGCACATACACACAACCATACACACACCCACACAATACCCACAACCACACCCACACCCAACCACAACCACACACACACACAACCACACATACAACCACACACACAACCACACAAACACAACCTCACAAACAACCACACACAGAACCACACACACAACCATAATGACACACACATAACCCCAACCACAACCACACACACACACACAACCATACACACAACCACACACACACAACCACACACACAACCAGAATCACACACACAACCGCACACACACAACCACACACACACCCACATGCACACAACCACACACACACAACCACACACACAACCACAAAAACAACCACACACACACAACCATACCCACAACCATACCCACAACCACACCCACACAACCACACCTGCATACCCACACAACCACACACACACAACCACACACCCACAACCACACATACACCCCCACAACCATACCCACAACCACACCCACACCCAACCACAACCACACACACACACAACCACATACACAACCACACACACAACCACACATACAACGACACACACACAACCTCACACACAACCAGAACCACACACAACCACACACAAACAACCACACACACACCCACATGCACACAACCACACATACACAACCACACACACAACCACAAAAACAACCACACAACCATACCCACAACCATAACCACAACCACATGCACACAACCACATCTGCATATACACACAACCACACACACACAACCACACACCCACAACCACACACACACACACACACAACCATACCCACAACCACACCCACACCCAACCACAACCACACACACACAACCACACACACAACCACACATACAACAACACACACACAACCTCACAAACAACCACACACACACAACCACACACACAACCACAACCACACACACAACCACAACCACACACACAACCATACACATACATAAATTCACAAACACCCACCCACCCACAACCACACCCACAACCACACCCACACAACCACAACCACACCCAACCACACCCACAACCACACACAACCACACACACACAACCACACATACACAACCACACACACAACCACACACACACAACCACACACACACACAAGCACACATACCTAACTACATATATAACCACACACAACCACACATACAACCACAACATACAACCACGCACACAACCACACCCAACCACACACACACAACCACACCCACAACCACATACACACAACCACACACACACACAACCACACACATACACAACCACACAAAACCACACACACGACCACACATATATACACACACCCACAACCACACCTACAACCGCACTCACAACCACACAACCACACACACAACCACACACACAACCACACAAACAACCACACCCACACAACCAGAACCAACCACAACCAAAACCACACAGAGACAACCACACCCACACACACACACACAACCACACACACAACCACACCCACCCACACACACACACAACACATGCAACCACACAGACACAACCACACACACACACAACCACACACACAACCACACACACACAACCACACACACAACCACACACACAGCCATACACACACAACCACACAAACAACCACACACACACAACCACACCCACAACCACACACAACCAGAACCACACACACAACCACACATACAACCACACACACACAACCACACACACAACCACACAAACAACCACACACACACAACCATACCCACAACCATACCCACAACCACACCACAACAACTACACCTGCACATACACACAACCATACACACACCCCCACAACCATACCCACAACCACACCCACACCCAACCACAACAACACACACACACACAACCACACACACAACCACACAAACACAACCTCACACACACACAACCATACACATAACCACACGCACACAACCACACACACAACCAGAACCACACATACAACCAAACACACACAACCACACACACACACCCTCATGCACATAACCACACACACACAACCACACACACAACCACACACACAACCACACACACAACCACACCCACAACCATACCCTCAACCACACCCACACAACCATACCCACAGACGCATACATACACACACACAACCACACACCCACAACCACACCCACACACCCACAACCACACCCACACAACCACACCCGCACAACCACACCCAACCACACCCAAAGAACCACACACACAACCATACACACAACCACACACAACCACACATACACAACCACACATACACAACCACACACACACAACCACACACACAAACACAGACACACACACTACCACCCACACACAACTATACACACACAACCACACACACAACCACACATACAACCACAACATACAAGCACACACACAACCACACACACACAACCACACACACAACCACACACACACAACCACACACAACCACACATACACACACAAACCCACAACCATACCCACACCCACAACCGCACCCACAACCACACAACCACACACACAACCACAACCACACACACAACCACACACACAACCACACACACACAACCACACACACACACAACCACGCATACACAACCACAACACACAACCACACACACAACCATACCCACAATCACACCCACATAACCACACCCACAACAACACACACACAACCACACCCAACCACACAACCACACACACACCCACAACCACACCCACAACCACACCCACAAAACAACACCCACACAACCACACACAACCACACACACACACAACCATACACACAACCACACACACACAACCACACACATAACCACACACACACAACCACACACAACCACACAAACAACCACACACACAACCACAACCATACCCTAAACCATGCTCACACAACCACACCCACACACACACAACCACTCACCAACAACCACACCCATGCACCCACAACCACACCCACACACATACAACCACACCCACCCACACAACCACACCCAACCACATCCACAGAACCACACACAGAACCACACACACAACCACACGCACAACCAAACCCAACCACACCCAACCACACATCCACACACACAACCACACACACAACCACACACTTACAACCACACCCAACCACATACAAACACACACAACCACACACAAACACACACAACCACACACACACAACCACACACACAACCACACACACACCCACAACTACAACCACAAACACACAACCACACATACAACCACATACACAACCATACACACAACCACACAAACAACCACACCCACACAACCAGAACCAACCACAACCACACAGACACAACTACACCCACACACACACAACCACACACACAACCACAACCACACAACCACACACAAAACCACACACACGACCACACAAACAACCACACCCACACAACCTGAACCAACCACAACCACACAGACACAACCACACACACAACCACACACACACAACCACACACACCCACACACACACAACCACATACACACACAACCACACACACACAACCACACACACAACCACACAAACAACCATACACACAACCACACCCACAACCACACACAACCACACCCACACAACCAGAACCACACACACAACCACACATACAACCACACACACACAACCATACACACAACCACACAAACAACCACAAGCAAACAACCATACCCACAACCATACCCACAACCACACCACAACATACACACAACCATATACACACCCCCACAATACCCACAACCATACCCACACCCAACCACAACCACACACACACACACACAACCACATACACAACCACACACACAACCACACAAACACAACCTCACAAACAACCACACACAGAACCACACACACAACCATAACGACACACACATAACCCCAACCACAACCACACACACACACACAACCATACACACAACCACACACACACAACCACACACACAACCAGAACCACACACACAACCGCACACACACAACCACACACACACCCACATGCACACAACCACACACACACACAACCACACACACAACCACAAAAACAACCACACACACACAACCATACCCACAACCATACCCACAACCACACCCACACAACCACACCTGCATACCCACACAACCACACACACACAACCACACACCCACAACCATACACACACCCCCACAACCATACCCACAACCACACCCACACCCAACCACAACCACACACACACACAACCACACACACAACCACACACACAACCACACATACAACGACACACACACAACCTCACACACAACCAGAATCACACACAACCACACACAAACAACCACACACACCCACATGCACACAACCACATATACACAACCACACACACAACCACAAAAACAACCACACACACACAACCATACCCACAACCATAACCACAACCACACCCACACAACCACACCTGCATACACACACAACCACACACACATAACCACACACCCACAACCACACACACACACACACAACCATATCCACAACCACACCCACACCTAACCACAACCACACACACACACAACCACACACACAACCACACATACAACTACACACACACAACCTCACACAAACAACCACACACACACAACCACACACACAACCACAACCACACACACAACCACAACCACACACACACAACCACACACACAACCACACATACAGCCACACACACACAACCACACAAACAACCACACACACAACCACACCCACAACCACACACAACCACACCCACACAACCAGAACCACACACACAACCACACATACATCCACACACACACAACCATACACACAACCACACAAACAACCACACGCACACAACCATACCCACAACCATACCCACAACCACACCACAACAACCACACCTGCACATACACACAACCATACACACACCCCCACAATATCCACAACCACACCCACACCCAACCACAACCACACACACACACACACAACCACACACACAACCACACACACAACCACACAAACACAACCTCACAAACAACCACACATAGAACCACACACACAACCATAACACCCACATAACCCCAACCACAACCACACACACACATACAACCATACACACAACCATACACACACAACCACACACACAACCAGAACCACACACACAACCGCACACACACAACCAGAACCACACACACAACCGCACACACACAACCACACACACACAACCACACACACAACCACACACACAACCACACACACACAACCATACCCACAACCATACCCACAACCACACCCACACAACCACACCTACATACCCACACAACCACACACACACAACCACACCCCCACAACCACACACACACCCCCACAACCATACCCACAACCACACCCACCCAACCACAACCACACACACACACAACCACACACATAACCACACATACAATGACACACACACTACCTCACAAACAACCACACACACACAACCACACACACAACCACAACCACACACACAACCCCAACCACAACCACACACACAACCATACACACAACCACACTCACACAACAACACACACAACCACAGCCACATACACAACACACACAACCACACACACAACACACAAATTCACACACACAACCACACACACACAACCACAACCACTCACACAACCACACACACAACCACAACCACTCACACAACCACATACACAATCACACACATACACAACCACAACACACAACCACACACACAACCATACCCACAACCACACCCACATAACCACACCCACAACCACACACACACAACCACACACAACCACACAAACAACCACACACACAACCACTCCCACAACCATACCCTAAACCACGCCCACACATCCACACCCACACACACACACAACCACTCACCCACAATGTTGGACCCGACCTCGTGGCGTGGTCCTGACTTCCCTGGGGTTGGGCCCGTTCCCCGCCCTGGCCTCCACGGGCCACCCGTTCGAGCCGCACGAGGTCGCATACACCTCGGGGCTCCACCATTTTGTTGCCTGCCACGTGACCCTGCACACCAGTCCACCTGACTCCGCTCAACCCGGCCTCGGCCCCAGCGAGGCCCAGACATTGAGGCACCAAGAACTGGCCAGGGGGTATCACGTGAACACCTCATCGCCCTGGCGGAGGGCGGTATCAATGGGACCCCCAACCGTCCCCCCACACCGAGGTGCGATCGGCCTCCATCTCTCCTGGGCCCGGCGCCTCTCCTGCTGGGCGTCTGGCCGCTCCCAACCCGGCCTCTCCGCCCCTCCGGGCGCAAGGGTCCGGACTTCAAAGGGCTCCAGGCCTATATCTGGGGCGACCCCGCAACAGACCGGCAGTTGTATCCCGGAGTCGAGAGCCCTGCTGATTGAATCGCGGCCGACCCTACGGAGAAGAACTCTTGCTTGAAACCACCACGAGCCCTGCAGACTGCGTCGTGGCTCCTTCTTGCTGAAACCTTGAAGCCCCCTGGAACATCGTGGCCCTGCTGACGCTGTCGCGGCCCAACCTCGCTGAAACCTCCCTCGGAGCCCTGCTGACGACGTCGCGGCTCGAGCTGAGCAGAAACCATCTTGAGAGCCCCGCTGACCTGGTCGCGGCTCTCCACGAACTGAACGCCAGAGCCCTGCTGACGCCGTCGCGGCTCTACCCCTCCGATTTCCGGAGGCCCTCCAGCTTGAGGATAAGAACTGGGCCCCAGGTACCCTCGTACCAAGCTCCTGCCAAGGACTGTCCTGCTACCCCTTCCCTTCTAAAGAGACACTGAGACTTTTGTGGATCCCTTGATCCCTTTTCGTGTAAATATTGATCCCGTAACCTTTAAGTGCTGATAAAGAATTGCTCGTCTTGAGGCAACCTCCTTGAGTCCTGTGTGCTGGTGTTACTGTGCTAGTACATAATAGGAGAAGGATCTCCCAGGAGGCTTCTCTGCAGCGCTCGGCTACTTCGTACAGTGTGGGGGCCCCTCTGGGTGGTCTCTCCGACTCCCCGAGGTCCGCCTTCCAACATTTGGTGGCCAGCGGCGGGATCCGAGCCGAACGCAGTACGTACCAGCCAGTAACCCACTAGCTACCCATCCAGACAAACAGAAGTCATGAGCAACCAAGGAAACAACGCGACCACGGAGTTCCAGCCCGAACGGTTGGAGGAATACACGCACAAAGAATTGAAACAGTTCTGCAAGGACAAAGGCCTTGCAACCACCGGCCTAGGTACCAAAGAGGAGATGCAGAAAGCCCGAGGACCTGGCTGGAGGCCGAGGCAGGCCACTCCCAGGAAGAAGGTCCCCTGCCCCTGACGGTGGCCACATCAACCGCACCGACGCCGGCAACCGGAGTAGGAAAGAGCCTAGAAACCGGCCTCTCCGAAGAGGAGATACGAGAGCGGGAGAAGGTCCGGAACCACGAACTAGAGCTCGCACGACTGCGGCTGGATGGCGAACTCCAGCTGGCGGAAAAGAAACTGGCCCTAGAGCAGCTACGGCTACAAGAGGAGATAGAAGAGAAGAGACGGCACCGAGAGTTGGAGGAAAAAAGACTGACCCTTGAGCACGAGCGAAGTCTCAAAGAGCTCGAAATCAAGGCAAAGAACGGGGGGACCGACACCCCCAGTAATAGAGACACCCTACCGCCTGCCGAGGCCAAGGTACATATCCCGAAAGATGTCGTCAGGGAGTACTATAAGAATGACGACATCCAACAATGGTTCAAGGCATACGAGGTGGCCATGACCTCCCACCGGGTGCCCCGAAAGGACTGGGGCGCCGGCCTGTGGGGTCGGTTCCTGAGTGAAGGTCGAGACACACTGCTTCAGCTGCCAGAGGAGGTGATGACCTCCTACGACCACATGAAGGAGGCCCTGCTCACCCGCTACGGGCTAACCGCGGAAATGTACCGCCAGCGGTTCAGAGACTGCAAGAAGATCCCGGGTACTACCTGGGTGGAATATGTGGACTTTTTCAGCCGGGCCCTAGAAGGATGGATCAAGGGTAGCAAAGTCACCACCTACGGGCAGCTGGTCGACCTCATTGTTTGGGAACATCTCTCCAACAATTGCTTCGTGGAGCTAAGGCAACACCTCCTCGACAGCAAGATGACCGACCCACGAAAACTCGCCGTCGAGGCCGATCGATGGGTCAACACCCGAGTCCCCCGGAACTCGATGGGGGAGTACCAGAGGAACCCCACCGGACCTCCCCGGTGGAGGGGGAGGGCCGAACAGGAACCGGGACCCCCCCGCCGGGGCCCCCAGGAGCCCACCTCGAGGGCCGCTGCAGCAACCCCTCTCCCCGAGCATAGCCCGAAGAGGGGCGACCCCAGCCAGAACCGGACCACGGCCCCCAGTAACATGCTACGGCTGCCAACAAACCGGACACTATGCCAGCGATCCGGTCTGCCCCCTGAACCGAAGAAGCGGGGCCGGCGGGCCCCCGCCCCGACAGCTGGCGGCCGCCGCCCTGGGGGAAGGAGAAGAAGAAGAAGAGACCCTCGACCGAGGAACCACCGAATGGGAACCGGCGGCCATGTCCCTGGTCTGCCTGGGCAGCCGAGAAATGGTGCCCCGCACCCCCATCCCAAACAACACCCAGAAGTACCGGCAGCAGGTCACCGTCAATGGACAACGGGCCGAAGCCCTTCGTGACACCGGCGCCAGTGTCACCGCTGTCCGCTGCCACCTGGTGACCCCCGAACAGATCCTACCCAATGTGCTGTGCCCCGTACGGACGGCCGACAACAGCGAAAGCCTGTGCCAGATGGCCCTGGTCCCCTTCGAGTGGGGAGGGGTGACAGGCCTACTAAAAGTGACTGTCCGCGACGATGCACCAGTAGACTGCCTCCTGTGGAATGACCTGGAGAGTTCCCCCTGGGCTCAGGTGGAGCGACGAGAGCACCTCCGAATGCTGGGACTATCCGAATGGGCCTGCGCCATCACCCGGTCCATGACCGCCCAGGCCCCCCGCTCGTCCTTGGCCCCCGGTGCCGCCCAGCCCGAGGGGCTCGCACCACCCACCGCCTGCAGCGAGGGGGAGGCGGATACCGACACTGGACCTACTGAACCCTCCCCTGAAGAGATTGCTTCCCTCGGCGCCCTACCAGAACTTGCACAATGGCGCCACGAAGGGGGCCCCACCCGTGAGCAGTTCCAGCAAGAACAGCAGTCCTGTCCCTCTCTCGAAGGGGTCCGACAACAAGCGTCCGCACAAGCCAACGGGGACCAGACCGGCACCCACTGGGTCTACTGGGCCAAGGGCCTGTTGTACAGTGAACAGAAAGTGGCAGAACTCGGGGCCAGCCGCGTGTTGGTGGTCCCCCTCCGCTTCCGGGAGTTCCTTCTCAACCTGGCACATGACGTGCCCCTCGCCGGACACCTCGGGCAAGACAAAACTTACAGCCGTCTGGTGACCCACTTCTACTGGCCCCGGATGCGGAGAGACATGGACAACCACTGCCGGTCCTGCCGGACCTGCCAAGCCAGCGGGAAGACGGGGGGTCGGGTCAAGGCCCCCCTCCAGCCCTTTCCAGCCGTCAGCACCCCGTTCGAACGGGTCGGGATCGACATCGTGGGGCCCCTGGACCCCCGGACCGCCCTGGGCACCGCTTCATCCTGGTCCTCGTGGACCACGCCACCAGGTACCCGGAGGCGGTCCCGCTAAGAACTGTAACGGCCCCCGTGGTAGGCCGGGCCTTGATGGGGATCTTCTCCCGAGTGGGATTCCCCCGCGAAGTGGTGAGCGACAGGGGCACAAACTTCATCTCCAAGTACATGCGGTCCCTGTGGCAGCAGTGCGGGGTCACGTACAAATTCACAACCCCCTATCACCCTCAGGGGAACGGGCTGGTCGAGCGCTTTAACAGAACCCTGAAGGGGATGATTCAGGGCTTGGAAGAGCCCCTCCGGCGGAGATGGGATGTCCTACTACCATGCCTCCTGTTCGCCTATCGGGAGGTCCCGCAGAAGTCCCTGGGGTTCAGCCCGTTTGAACTATTGTACGGACATCCGGTCCGCGGACTGCTCAGCCTGGTCAAGGAGGGCTGGGAGACGAAGCTCCAAGGCGCCCCTCCTGACGTCTACCGATACCTCCTGACCCTACGAAACCAGACCTGCAAGTTCCGAGCCATGGCCGAAGCCAACCTCGAGGCCAGCCAGGAGGACATGAAGCGGTGGTACGATCGGAACACCTCTACCATCGAGTTCGAGCCAGGCCAGCGAGTCTGGGTCATGGCCCCTGTTGAGCCCTGCGCCATCCAGGACAAGTGGACTGGGCCGACCAGGAGCAGCCACAGACACTGCTCCTGGTCGGTGACTGTATGTTTTTGTCTCTACAGCACCCCCATTTCTTTAACCCTCGCCATACGTGTAATGTATGAATTTGTCATAGGGGACTCATGAATTTTAAAGTGCATTTTACATTGTTTACATTGTTTTTAAAATTTGCATCGTTTGCTGTGTGTGTACACTGTTAAATTATCTGGGTCAGAATTCCATTACTTACTGCCCTTGCTCATTTGCTCACCTGCTTCTACTTGTACCGGCCGGTCCCCGTTCCGCCACGGCTTGTGCCGATTGTTGCGGAGGGACGTGAGGCCCTTTTCGTTTGTCTAGGGCGGACGAATAACCTCTGGCTAACTAGGTTAACGCTCTAGTGTTCATTTTAGAAGCACGCCCCGCCCTTCTTTGCCTACTTAACGCGGCCCAGGGCGTGGACGCGCGCAGCCACAGACACTGCTCCTGGTCGGTGACTGTATGTTTTTGTCTCTACAGCACCCCCATTTCTTTAACCCTCGCCATACGTGTAATGTATGAATTTGTCATAGGGGACTCATGAATTTTAAAGTGCATTTTACATTGTTTACATTGTTTTTAAAATTTGCATCGTTTGCTGTGTGTGTACACTGTTAAATTATCTGGGTCAGAATTCCATTACTTACTGCCCTTGCTCATTTGCTCACCTGCTTCTACTTGTACCGGCCGGTCCCCGTTCCGCCACGGCTTGTGCCGATTGTTGCGGAGGGACGTGAGGCCATTTTCGTTTGTCTAGGGCGGACGAATAACCTCTGGCTAACTAGGTTAACGCTCTAGTGTTCATTTTAGAAGCACGCCCCGCCCTTCTTTGCCTACTTAACACGGCCCAGGGCGCGGACGCGCGCGAACGCCGCCTGACGTCCGGATTTCTCGGAGGAATTAGTGAGTAAAGATCACCATTATGTTGTGTTATTCGAACTTGGAGCTCCATCTCCTAAATCCCAGCAGATTTTCCCTGCCCAGCACTCACCAACCTCCTTTAGTGACTAGCAGTAGAGAGACGGTCTGTATCTGTCCCTTGGTGCCAGATATTCTCCCCTCTAAGACCACTAAAACTGTCCCGATCCCCCTGTCGGCCCTATATTTAAACGCTCGGTCCGTACCTAAGCACGCATTTGGACTCTGGAGCCTTCTAGATGAAGAAAAACCCGGAATTTGCTTTATCACTGAGACTTGGATCCATGGCCTTTCATCAGCGTGCGTAGCCTTAGCGTTTCCCCAACAATATCATTTGACACGCTCGACAGAGAGTCAGGAAGAGGCGGCGGTATTGCAATAGCAGCAACAGCCCCGGTCACAATCCGAGTATTAGATTCACTTTCCTCTATACAATTGGAGATCCTAATCTTTGCCTTAGACATGTCTGGTCCAGAATCATGGAATGGGGCATTGATATATAGACCTCCAGGCTCGAAGTCACACTTTGTCAATCAACTGTTAGAATTTATTGCACCTCATGTACTTGCGGCAGATAACTTCATCTTACTTGGTGATTTTAATTATCATGCCAAACAGTCACTTGACCCCGATACAGCCCACCTTACCGAGGCAATGTTAACACTGGGTTTGACTCAAAAGGTGATTGGACCAACCCACTCTGCGGGTCACACCTTAGACTTAATATAAACCAATTCCCCTAAATTAATCATCAATCCTCTTCGCCCGACAATATGGACTGATCATTTTATTCTTAACTTCAGTATGCCCTCAACTATGCCAATCAATGATAATTCAAAGAAAAACACCTGGATACGGCCTTGGCGCAAACTTTCAACAGATACCTTTTTATTGCACCTTGGGCCTCTCTCACAAGGAGTAAAGGTGGATGCTGTAGATTCCGCTGTTAGTAATTTGGAATCCTCCATTACAAAGACCCTTGATAAAGTTCTCCCTCTTACAAGGGTCCAAGTAAAAAGTAATGCTTCACCTTGGTTCACCGCGGCACTAAAAGTCGACAAACAAAAATGTCGGGCCGCTGAACGTCAGTGGAGAAAATCTAAGATTGACGAACATCGCAGAAATTATATAAATTTTCATTCAATCTATATGAATAACATTAAATCTGCAAAAAGGGTCTATCTCACTCAGCGTATTAACAAAGCAGCCCATTCCAGCAAAGAGCTGTATATAATACTGAAGGAATTCACCGCTCCCCAGGTTGAGCAATCTTCCTTTGTACCTACCCAAGACTGGGTCGATTCTATTGCTTCGTTTTTTGATAACAAGATCAAAACTATCTATGCCTCATTTTCCTCTCGAGTAGCTGATCACGGCTGCCATAACACCAACACGAGCCAAACTAGTCTCTCCCCACAACTAAATAATACCCCTTTATTAACGGAGTTTGATCCCATAACAAGCATCGAAGTTAGCGAGCGCCTAGGAAGGATTAAGTCTGGCTCCCCTGCCGACCCTTTTCCTCCCCGTTCCTGTGCCAAAATGTTACCACTATTTGTGGATATCTTAACTTTTGTTTTTAATCTGTCTCTTAATCAGGCCACGTTCCCCGAAGTTGGAAACTGGCACAGGTTAAGCCCATTCTTAAAAAACTCTCAGCTGACCCTAGCGTGCCAGCCAATTATCGCCCTATCTCCTTGCTCCCCTACTTCGGGAAGGTCCTGGAGTCCTTAGTCAATAAACGTCTTACGACCCATCTCGAAACTCACAGGCTCCTCGATCCTTCCCAGTCCGGCTTCCGTGCGGCTCATAGCACGGAGACCGCAGTTATCGAAGTAGTGGACAATATCAGATTGGCCCTGGATCGGCGAGAGTCTGCAATTCTGGTCCTTTTGGACCTGTTGGCAGCATTCGACACAATCTCCCATAGCATTCTTAAACATCTTCTGTGGGAGATTGGTGTCAGAGGAAGGGCCCTGGACTGGTTTACGAGCTATCTGGCAGATCGTTTTACCATGGTCTCTGTGGACGGGATCACTTCATGTCCATACCCAGTAACGGTCGGTGTGCCGCAGGGTTCGATCCTCAGCCCAATGCTGTTTAATGTTTATCTAGCCCCGTTGGCTGGTATCATCAGGTCCTATGGTTTTGATACACTATCATATGCCGATGATACCCAGTTGTTAGTGACTTGTGATCCCAACCAGTCTGATGTTCAAACTCGTTTCAAGAGCTGTTTGATTAAGATCAATGACTGGATGCACTTAAACAGGCTTCAGCTAAACGGTGGGAAGACTGAGGTCATCCTATTCGGGAAGGCCGAACAGCTCTGGACCTGTGACTGGTGGCCTCCAGAGCTGGGTACCTGTCCTACACCCAAGCTCGCGGTCCGCAACCTGGGTATTACAATTGATAATTCTCTATCCCTGAAGACCCACATAAATCAAGTGCTGGGGACCTGTTTCGGCATCATGCGTCTGCTACGTAAGATCTTTAAGTGGCTACCCATAGAAGCCAGGAAACCGTTGGTCCAGGGTCTAATCATTAGTCGACTAGACTATGGTAATGCCTTGTTTACTGCACTCAACCAGGATTTTCTCTCTAAACTTCAGATTCTTCAGAACACGGCCGCGAGACTGGTTCTGGACCTCCCCCCACGCACTCCTTCTGCTCCCATTTTAAACACCCTACATTGGCTATCAATCCGCCAAAGAGGGCGTTTTAAAATCCTCTGTCTTACGCACAAAGTAATGCAAGGCACAGGCCCATTATATCTGGCGAAAAAACTTCAAAGATATGTCCCAGGACGCTCGTTGCGGTCTAGCTCTAGACCTCTTCTTGTCCAACCCCGTGTCCGGACTGCCCGTAATGGAGGTCGCTCTTTTTCATACCTGGCCCCTATGCTATGGAATAGACTTCCATTGGATTTACTTTCCATAACTGACCATCTACTCTTTCGTAGGAAGCTGAAAACCTGGCTTTTTTCTCAAAAAGCTTAGGCACTTGAACATCATGCCACCGCCTGGTCTCTCTGTCTTGGTTGCTAGCGCCCTGCGACCTTTGGTGATTTGTGCGCTATACAAAAATCTTTGACATTGACATTGACTGGGCCCTTCAAGGTGGTGGAAAAGAAGAGCCCCGTCACCTACCTAGTTGACCTAGAGTCCCCCCGGAACCCCCTCTGGGTTCTACATGCTAACAGGCTCAAACCCTACTTTGCCCGGACCGAACTGAGCCTGCTGCTGGCGACCGACGAGGGGGGCGAGGACGACTCCGAGCCCCTACCCGACCTCTTGCAGAACGACGCCCACGACGGATCCATCAAAGGTGTCCAGCTAGCCTCCTCCCTGACCCCGGAACAGCGCATCGACTGTCAACAACTGCTGCAGGACTACGCAGCCCTCTTCTCCCTCACCCCGGGGGTGACCCACTGGTGCGTCCACGACGTCGACACCGGGGACAGCCCCTCCGTGCGACACCGAGCCTACAGGGTACCCGACCGAGTACGGGCATGCATCCAGGCCGAAGTAGCGAAGATGTTGGCCCTCGGGGTCATCGAGCCCTCTGACAGCCCGTGGGCCAGCCCTGTCGTCCTGGTACCAAAGGCTGCAGCCCCCGGCCATCCCCCGGAGCTGCGATTTTGTGTAGACTACCGGGCCCTGAATGCTGTGACCAAGACGGACGCCCATCCTATACCCCGGGCCGACGAACTCATCGATCGCTTGGGGTCTGCCCGCTACCTGAGCACGCTGGACCTCACCGCCGGGTACTGGCAGATTCAGCTTACCCCCGGCGCCCAAGAAAGATCCGTCTTTTCTACCCCTGATGGGCATTACCACTTTCGGGTGATGCCCTTCGGCATGAAGAATGCCCCGGCCACTTTTCAGAGACTCGTAAACAAGGTCCTGGCCGGGCTCGAGGCCTTCAGCGCGGCCTATTTGGATGACATCGCCGTATACAGCAACCACTGGGCTGAGCACCTAGTTCACCTCAAGGCCGTCCTGGCCGCCCTCCAAAGGGCTGGACTCACGATTAAGGCCAGCAAATGCCAGGTCGGCCAAGGATCGGTGACCTACCTGGGCCATCAGGTGGGAAGCGGTCAGGTGGCCCCCCTCCAGCCAAAAGTCGATGCCATCCAGGCATGGGAACCTCCCACTACCCAGACCGCTGTGCGGGCCTTCCTTGGCCTCACCGGATACTACCGGCGGTTCATCCGGAACTATGGGAGCATTGTGGGGCCTCTCACGGAGCTCACCTCGAAGAAGCAGCCCAAGAAGGTGCACTGGACTCCCCGCTGCCAATCAGCTTTCGAGACTCTCAAGGCCGCGATGTGCACTGCTCCTGTGCTCCAGGCCCCTGACTACAGTAAAGAGTTTATCGTACAGACAGACGCCTCCGAATATGGGATCGGGGCCGTCCTGTCTCAGGTTGATGAGAAGGGACTCGACCGCCCAGTGGCCTTCATCAGCCGACGGCTGCTGCCCCGGGAGCAACGATGTAGCACCATCGAGCGCGAGGCCTTCGCGGTAGTGTGGGCCCTTAAGAAGCTCCGGCCCTATCTCTTCGGTACCCACTTTCGGGTCCAGACCGACCACCGGCCTTTGCGGTGGTTAATGCAAATGAGAGGTGAGAATCCCAAGCTGCTGCGATGGTCCATTGCCCTGCAAGGGATGGACTTTTCGGTTGAGCACCGACCCGGCAATGACCACGCCAACGCTGACGGCCTGTCCCGCTTCTTCCGCCTTGACGAGGAGAATCCCCAAGAAGATGGGTGACTCTCCCTGCCTTCGGCTGGGGGGACGCCTGTTGGACCCGACCTCGTGGCGTGGTCCTGACTTCCCTGGGGTTGGGCCCGTTCCCCGCCCTGGCCTCCACGGGCCACCCGTTCGAGCCGCACGAGGTCGCATACACCTCGGGGCTCCACCATTTTGTTGCCTGCCACGTGACCCTGCACACCAGTCCACCTGACTCCGCTCAACCCGGCCTCGGCCCCAGCGAGGCCCAGACATTGAGGCACCAAGAACTGGCCAGGGGGTATCACGTGAACACCTCATCGCCCTGGCGGAGGGCGGTATCGATGGGACCCCCAACCGTCCCCCCACACCGAGGTGCGATCGGCCTCCATCTCTCCTGGGCCCGGCGCCTCTCCTGCTGGGCGTCTGGCCGCTCCCAACCCAGCCTCTCCGCCCCTCCGGGCGCAAGGGTCCGGACTTCAAAGGGCTCCAGGCCTATATCTGGGGCGACCCCGCAACAGACCGGCAGTTGTATCCCGGAGTCGAGAGCCCTGCTGATTGAATCGCAGCCGACCCTACGGAGAAGAACTCTTGCTTGAAACCACCACGAGCCCTGCAGACTGCGTCGCGGCTCCTTCTTGCTGAAACCTTGAAGCCCCCCGGAACATCGGGGCCCTGCTGACGCTGTCGCGGCCCAACCTCGCTGAAACCTCCCTCGGAGCCCTGCTGACGACGTCGCGGCTCGAGCTGAGCAGAAACCATCTTGAGAGCCCCGCTGACCTGGTCGCGGCTCTCCACGAACTGAACGTCAGAGCCCTGCTGACGCCGTCGCGGCTCGACCCCTCCGAGTTCCGGAGGCCCTCCAGCTTGAGGATAAGAACTAGGCCCCAGGTACCCTCGTACCAAGCTCCTGCCAAGGACTGTCCCGCTACCCCTTCCCTTCTAAAGAGACACTGAGACTTTTGTGGATCCCTTGATCCCTTTTCGTGTAAATATTGATCCCGTAACCTTTAAGTGCTGATAAAGAATTGCTCGTCTTGAGGCAACCTCCTTGAGTCCTGTGTGGTGGTGTTACTGTGCTAGTACATAATAGGAGAAGGATCTCCCAGGAGGCTTCTCTGCAGCGCTCGGCTACTTCGTACAGTGTGGGGGCCCCTCTGGGTGGTCTCTCCGACTCCCCGAGGTCCGCCTTCCAACATTTGGTGGCCAGCGGCAGGAACCGAGCCGAACGCAGTACGTACCAGCCAGTAACCCACTAGCTACCCATCCAGACAAACAGAAGTCATGAGCAACCAAGGAAACAACGCGACCACGGAGTTCCAGCCCGAACGGTTGGAGGAATACACGCACAAAGAATTGAAACAGTTCTGCAAGGACAAAGGCCTTGCAACCACCGGCCTAGGTACCAAAGAGGAGATGCAGAAAGCCCTGAGGACCTGGCTGGAGGCCGAGGCAGGCCACTCCCAGGAAGAAGGTCCCCTGCCCCTGACGGTGGCCACATCAACCGCACCGACGCCGGCAACCGGAGTAGGAAAGAGCCTAGAAACCGGCCTCTCCGAAGAGGAGATACGAGAGCGGGAGAAGGTCCGGAACCACGAACTAGAGCTCGCACGACTGCGGCTGGATGGCGAACTCCAGCTGGCGGAAAAGAAACTGGCCCTAGAGCAGCTACGGCTACAAGAGGAGATAGAAGAGAAGAGACGGCACCGAGAGTTGGAGGAAAAAAGACTGACCCTTGAGCACGAGCGAAGTCTCAAAGAGCTCGAAATCAAGGCAAAGAACGGGGGGACCGACACCCCCAGTAATAGAGACACCCTACCGCCTGCCGAGGCCAAGGTACATATCCCGAAAGATGTCGTCAGGGAGTACTATAAGAATGACGACATCCAACAATGGTTCAAGGCATACGAGGTGGCCATGACCTCCCACCGGGTGCCCCGAAAGGACTGGGGCGCCGGCCTGTGGGCTCGGTTCCTGAGTGAAGGTTGAGACACACTGCTTCAGCTGCCAGAGGAGGTGATGACCTCCTACGACCACATGAAGGAGGCCCTGCTCACCCGCTACGGGCTAACCGCGGAAATGTACCGCCAGCGGATCAGAGACTGCAAGAAGATCCCGGGTACTACCTGGGTGGAATATGTGGACTTTTTCAGCCGGGCCCTAGAAGGATGGATCAAGGGTAGCAAAGTCACCACCTACGGGCAGCTGGTCGACCTCATTGTTTGGGAACATCTCTCCAACAATTGCTTCGTGGAGCTAAGGCAACACCTCCTCGACAGCAAGATGACCGACCCACGAAAACTCGCCGTCGAGGCCGATCGATGGGTCAACACCCGAGTCCCCCGGAACTCGACGGGGGAGTACCAGAGGAACCCCACCGGACCTCCCCGCCAACGCGGTGGAGGGGGAGGGCCGAACAGGAACCGGGACCCCCGCGCCGGGGCCCCCAGGAGCCCACCTCGAGGGCCGCTGCAGCAACCCCTCTCCCCGAGCATAGCCCGAAGAGGGGCGACCCCAGCCAGAACCAGACCACGGCCCCCAGTAACATGCTACGGCTGCCAACAAACCGGACACTATGCCAGCGATCCGGTCTGCCCCCTGAACCGAAGAAGCGGGGCCGGCGGGCCCCCGCCCCGACAGCTGGCGGCCGCCGCCCTGGGGCAAGGAGAAGAAGAAGAAGAGACCCTCGACCGAGGAACCACCGAATGGGAACCGGCGGCCATGTCCCTGGTCTGCCTGGGCAGCCGAGAAATGGTGCCCCGCACCCCCATCCCAAACAACACCCAGAAGTACCGGCAGCAGGTCACCGTCAATGGACAACGGGCCGAAGCCCTTCGTGACACCGGCGCCAGTGTCACCGCTGTCCGCTGCCAACTGGTGACCCCCGAACAGATCCTACCCAATGTGCTGTGCCCCGTCCGGACGACCGACAACAGCGAAAGCCTGTGCCAGATGGCCCTGGTCCCCTTTGAGTGGGGAGGGGTGACAGGCCTACTAAAAGTGACTGTCCGCGACGATGCACCAGTAGACTGCCTCCTGGGGAATGACCTGGAGAGTTCCCCCTGGGCTCAGGTGGAGCGACGAGAGCACCTCCGAATGCTGGGACTATCCGAATGGGCCTGCGCCATCACCCGGTCCATGACCGCCCAGGCCCCCCGCTCGTCCTTGGCCCCCGGTGCTGCCCAGCCCGAGGGGCTCGCACCACCCCCCGCCTGCAGCGAGGGGGAGGCGGACACCGACACTGGACCTACTGAACCCTCCCCCGAAGAGATTGCTTCCCTCGGCGCCCTACCAGAACTTGCACAATGGCGCCACGAAGGGGGCCCCACCCGTGAGCAGTTCCAGCAAGAACAGCAGTCCTGTCCCTCTCTTGAAGGGGTCTGACAACAAGCGTCCGCACAAGCCAACGGGGACCAGACCGGCACCCACTGGGTCTACTGGGCCAAGGGCCTGTTGTACAGTGAACAGAAAGTGGCAGAACTCGGGGCCAGCCGCGTGTTGTGGTCCCCCTCCGCTTCCGGGAGTTCCTTCTCAACCTGGCACATGACGTGCCCCTCGCCGGACACCTCGGGCAAGACAAAACTTACAGCCGTCTGGTGACCCACTTCTACTGGCCCCGGATGCGGAGAGACGTGGACAACCACTGCCGGTCCTGCCGGACCTGCCAAGCCAGCGGGAAGACGGGGGGTCGGGTCAAGGCCCCCCTCCAGCCCTTTCCAGCCGTCAGCACCCCGTTCGAACGGGTCGGGATCGACATCGTGGGGCCCCTGGACCCCCGGACCACCCTGGGCCACCGCTTCATCCTGGTCCTCGTGGACCACGCCACCAGGTACCCGGAGGCGGTCCCACTAAGAACTGTAACGGCCCCCGTGGTAGGCCGGGCCTTGATGGGGATCTTCTCCCGAGTGGGATTCCCCCGCGAAGTGGTGAGCGACAGGGGCACAAACTTCATCTCCAAGTACATGCGGTCCCTGTGGCAGCAGTGCGGGGTCACGTACAAATTCACAACCCCCTATCACCCTCAGGGGAACGGGCTGGTCGAGCGCTTTAACAGAACCCTGAAGGGGATGATTCAGGGCTTGGAAGAGCCCCTCCGGCGGAGATGGGATGTCCTACTACCATGCCTCCTGTTCGCCTATCGGGAGGTCCCGCAGAAGTCCCTGGGGTTCAGCCCGTTTGAACTATTGTACGGACATCCGGTCCGCGGACTGCTCAGCCTGGTCAAGGAGGGCTGGGAGACGAAGCTCCAAGGCGCCCCTCCTGACGTCTACCGATACCTCCTGACCCTACGAAACCAGACCTGCAAGTTCCGAGCCATGGCCGAAGCCAACCTCGAGGCCAGCCAGGAGGACATGAAGCGGTGGTACGATCGGAACACCTCTACCATCGAGTTCGAGCCAGGCCAGCGAGTCTGGGTCATGGCCCCTGTTGAGCCCTGCGCCCTCCAGGACAAGTGGACTGGGCCGACCAGGAGCAGCCACAGACACTGCTCCTGGTCGGTGACTGTATGTTTTTGTCTCTACAGCACCCCCATTTCTTTAACCCTCGCCATACGTGTAATGTATGAATTTGTCATAGGGGACTCATGAATTTTAAAGTACATTTTACATTGTTTACATTGTTTTTAAAATTTGCATCGCTTGCTGTGTGTGTACACTGTTAAATTATCTGGGTCAGAATTCCATTACTTACTGCCCTTGCTCATTTGCTCACCTGCTTCTACTTGTACCGGCCGGTCCCCGTTCCGCCACGGCTTGTGCCGATTGTTGCGGAGGGACGTGAGGCCATTTTCGTTTGTCTAGGGCGGACGAATAACCTCTGGCTAACTAGGTTAACGCTCTAGTGTTCATTTTAGAAGCACGCCCCGCCCTTCTTTGCCTACTTAACGCGGCCCAGGGCATGGACGCGCGCAGCCACAGACACTGCTCCTGGTCGGTGACTGTATGTTTTTGTCTCTACAGCACCCCCATTTCTTTAACCCTCGCCATACGTGTAATGTATGAATTTGTCATAGGGGACTCATGAATTTTAAAGTGCATTTTACATTGTTTACATTGTTTTTAAAATTTGCATCGTTTGCTGTGTGTGTACACTGTTAAATTATCTGGGTCAGAATTCCATTACTTACTGCCCTTGCTCATTTGCTCACCTGCTTCTACTTGTACCGGCCGGTCCCCGTTCCGCCACGGCTTGTGCCGATTGTTGCGGAGGGACGTGAGGCCATTTTCGTTTGTCTAGGGCGGACGAATAACCTCTGGCTAACTAGGTTAACGCTCTAGTGTTCATTTTAGAAGCACGCCCCGCCCTTCTTTGCCTACTTAACGCGGCCCAGGGCGCGGACGCGCGCGAACGCCGCCTGACGCCCGGATTTCTCGGAGGAATTAGTGAGTAAAGATCACCATTATGTTGTGTTATTCGAACTTGGAGCTCCATCTCCTAAATCCCAGCAGATTTTCCCTGCCCAGCACTCACCAACCTCCTTTAGTGACTAGCAGTAGAGAGACGGTCTGTATCTGTCCCTTGGTGCCAGATATTCTCCCCTCTAAGACCACTAAAACTGTCCCGATCCCCCTGTCGGCCCTATATTTAAACGCTCGGTCCGTACCTAAGCACGCATTTGAACTCTGGAGCCTTCTAGATGAAGAAAAACCCGGAATTTGCTTTATCACTGAGACTTGGCTCCATGGCCTTTCATCAGCGTGCGTAGCCTTAGCGTTTCCCCAACAATATCATTTGACACGGCTCGACAGAGAGTCAGGAAGAGGCGGCGGCATTGCAATAGCAGCAACAGCCCCGGTCACAATCCGAGTATTAGATTCACTTTCCTCTATACAATTGGAGATCCTAATCTTTGCCTTAGACATGTCTGGTCCAGAATCATGGAATGGGGCATTGATATATAGACCTCCAGGCTCGAAGTCACACTTTGTCAATCAACTGTTAGAATTTATTGCACCTCATGTACTTGCGGCAGATAACTTCATCTTACTTGGTGATTTTAATTATCATGCCGAACAGTCACTTGACCCCGATACAGCCCACCTTACCGAGGCAATGGGTTTGACTCAAAAGGTGATTGGACCAACCCACTCTGCGGGTCACACCTTAGACTTAATATACACCAATTCCCCTAAATTAATCATCAATACTCCTCGCCCGACAATATGGACTGATCATTTTATTCTTAACTTCAGTATGCCCTCAACTATGCCAATCAATGATAATTCAAAGAAAAACACCTGGATACAGCCTTGGCGCAAACTTTCAACAGATACCTTTTTATTGCACTTTGGGCCTCTCTCACAAGGAGTAAAGGTGGATGCTGTAGATTCCGCTGTTAGTAATTTGGAATCCTCCATTACAAAGACCCTTGATAAAGTTCTCCCTCTTACAAGGGTCCAAGTAAAGAGTAATGCTTCACCTTGGTTCACCGCGGCACTAAAAGTCGACAAACAAAAATGTCGGGCCGCTGAACGTCAGTGGAGAAAATCTAAGACTGACGAACATCGCAGAAATTATATAAATTTTCATTCAATCTATATGAATAACATTAAATCTGCAAAAAGGGTCTATCTCACTCAGCGTATTAACAAAGCAGCCCATTCCAGCAAAGAGCTGTATATAATACTGAAGGAATTCACCGCTCCCCAGGTTGAGCAATCTTCCTTTGTACCTACCCAAGACTGGGTCGATTCTATTGCTTCGTTTTTTGATAACAAGATCAAAACTATCTATGCCTCATTTTCCTCTCGAGTAGCTGATCACGGCTGCCATAACACCAACACGAGCCAAACTATTTTCTCCCCACAACTAAATAATACCCCTTTATTAACGGAGTTTGATCCCATAACAAGCATCGAAGTTAGCGAGAGCCTAGGAAGGATTAAGTCTGGCTCCCCTGCCGACCCTTTTCCTCCCCGTTCCTGTGCCAAAATTTTACCACTATTTGTGGATATCTTAACTTTTGTTTTTAATCTGTCTCTTAATCAGGCCACGTTCCCCCGAAGTTGGAAACTGGCACAGGTTAAGCCCATTCTTAAAAAACTCTCAGCTGACCCTAGCGTGCCAGCCAATTATCGCCCTATCTCCTTGCTCCCCTACTTCGGGAAGGTCCTGGAGTCCTTAGTCAATAAACGTCTTACGACCCATCTCGAAACTCACAGGCTCCTCGATCCTTCCCAGTCCGGCTTCCGTGCGGCTCATAGCACGGAGACCGCAGTTATCGAAGTAGTGGACAATATCAGATTGGCCCTGGATCGGCGAGAGTCTGCAATTCTGGTCCTTTTGGACCTGTCGGCAGCATTCGACACAATCTCCCATAGCATTCTTAAACATCTTCTGTGGGAGATTGGTGTCAGAGGAAGGGCCCTGGACTGGTTTACGAGCTATCTGGCAGATCGTTTTACCATGGTCTCTGTGGACGGGATCACTTCATGTCCATACCCAGTAACGGTCGGTGTGCCGCAGGGTTCGATCCTCAGCCCAATGCTGTTTAATGTTTATCTAGCCCCGTTGGCTGGTATCATCAGGTCCTATGGTTTTGATACACTATCATATGCCGATGATACCCAGTTGTTTGTGACTTGTGATCCCAACCAGTCTGATGTTCAAACTCGTTTCAAGAGCTGTTTGATTAAGATCAATGACTGGATGCACTTAAACAGTGTGAGAAGTTGGCCTGGTATATGCTGTTCACTAGTTCTAGTGACCACCTTGTACCATGCCAAGCAACCCTTATGGTGTGGTTGTAAGTCAACCTTTTTGGACTAGCTGCCCTAGTGGTAGCGTAGGCTAAGCAGTCTTTGAGGCTAAACTCGTGATGCGTGTTAAGCAAGCTGTTTTACCAATAGTAACCCCCTTTTATACCAATGAAAGGACACCACACAGATATATATTCAAAATATATATGTATTTATTTCTCAAAGTAACCCCTAGTCTCTTTATGAGCACAGGAGCACAAATCGTCAAACAAGATTATCACAGAATACACAGAAGTTGCACTTTATATGGATAGGCCCTGGTGGCCACTCGAACCATATACTAAAATAGTGGTATAAGTACCACGAACAGAAAAGGGAAAAGGCCTAGGGCCTCTAGAATCGCTGGGCCTACGAGGAGCTAACGTCAGTTAGTGACCAGGAGGTCCACGGGTGGCGTGTGCAGAGCAAATAGTCACACGCGTGCTCCCATAGGTTTCAATGGGTGCGTAAAAAGTACAAAGTTACTGCAAAAGGAATCTTCCGGATGACCTAGGAACTTAAGATTTGGAACACAGGCACTAGAGATGTATTACTACACATGGGCACCGGAGTACCAGCTTTACCTCACCCACAGGAAGCGGGTGCATAGGCCTCAAAGTGCGTCGGGTTTCTTCTATCTGTTCCGTTGAGCCTGGGACAAAGATGCTGCAGGCGGTCGGTCGGGAAGAGATGCAGTGGATCCAAGAGTGGATCGGAGATGTTGAAGACCTGTAAGCAGAGGGGACAGGGTTCACAGTCACTAGCCAGTGACCAGCGTGGCACCAGGTGGGTACCAGGCGATGTCGGGTGCAAACAGGTGATGAGGGGTAGCTTGTCTCCGCAGCCACGTGGTCCCTGAAGGTCGACGACGTCCAGGAGTCGGCTCACGAGCTGTCCCACGCAGGCTCTCGCTGTCGGCGGTGTCGGCGACTTGATCGAAGCAAACAAGCCTTGGCAAAAGCAATTGCAGGAGGATTCGGAAATCAGCTGTTGGTTCTGACCAGCAAGGTCAGAGGGATTGCTCCTTTGGAGGGGAGCAAGGGCCAGTCTGGAGCAACCAGACCAGCGGTGTTTGTCGTAGATTTCGTCGCCAAGATGGCCACTAGCCAGCGGGCCAGCAACCGGTTAGGCGCGTCGAGTGGCAAAATGCAGAAGGGCCCCACGCAGATCGTGGAGATGCTGGAGGGCTCACCTTTGGTGCAGATGCTGCTCGAGGGTTGGGCTTCTCAGGACCCAAAGCACAACTTGGAGGGAGCCTCGGTTGTTGCACTGGTCAGCTTGTCGTAGTCGTTCCAAGATGGCTGGCTCCACGGGTCTCCTCTTTTCAGGGACTGTGGATCGGGCGGTGAGAGGTCTGGAGGTCCAGGTCTTGTCAGTCTCTGGGCTCGGGCTCCGGCGGGAGGCGGCGGCAAAGCAGACGGTGATTCGCTGGATGGTGCTTGCGTTAGCAAGGTGGTCACTCCCTGACCACAGGGGAGATTTTCTTCAGTCTTCTGTGCAGCAGAATGTCGAAGTTCCCGTCTTCTTCTTAGTTTCAAGTTGATTCCAGGATGTCTGAAGTCTTAGGACACAGCTCCTACCTTTATTCGGATTCTAGGGGCCGGACTACCTGCTAGGTCCCTCCCTATGGGTGGGACCAGGAAGGGGGGTGGTTACACCCCCAATCCTTTGTCCAGCTCGCCCCAGGCCCGGGACTGGTGTGCCCCAGGACCGGTTTGAACTGGCATATGCACCGAGGCTCCTTGTGAGCCACAGGCATGTCTGGTTTCTTTCAAGCCCTACCTGACCAATACACAAAATCCTGTCTGGGGTGGTGCATGCACCTCCCCTGGCAGGAAACCCTTTGTCCACACCTCCCAAGCTGGAAGGACTCCCAGCAGCAGGAGGGCAGACTTGTGTCTGTGGTGGCAGCATCCATTTTGTGGAGCTGAGGCTATGTCTGATTTTACCCGGGTTTCAGGTACTGTACATGTCGTGTCCCTCTAGAAGGGTGGAATGCTAACCCCGTCGCCAGAATTGGCGAGGGGTTAGTATTCCAATTCGTATGACACCTTACTCGACATGTTTTGATAAAGCCAAACCAAAGATAGCATTTAACCGCGAGGTTCATAATGCACTTAAGAGTATATGGTATGACGATATCTGGAAACAGTAGAAGGAAGTTGTTCCGACCACTGCAGACAGGCTCAGCTCATGCCAGAGCACCATCTCACATGGAACCAAGCACTCTGCCTTCAGGATTGTTAAGGCCTGCCATAGGAGTGACTTATAGGTTACCAGGTGTCCCATTTAAGGTTAGGTATAGGTATACTACACCTAAGTAAGAGGTGATTACACCAACTTACCCCAGCTGAGTGATCAGCCAGTTGTGTCAGATTGTTAGGCCAAGCCTGGGGTGGCATAATACATGCTGCAGCCCCTGGCAGGCCTTGGGTACACCAATGCCCTGGGTACCTAGTGTACACTGGTACAGGGGCTGACAGGGTGATCCACTTCCAATTGGTTATGCACCTAGGGTGCATAGTTTTAATTTAGTAGAGAGAACAGCAGGCTGGGGGTCTGATTGGCAGGCCCACAGCCTCAATATGTCAAAAACCAGTAAAGCAAAAAGCAAAAATTTGGGGTGACCATAGGATAGCAGACCCTACTCTCCTACACAACCCCCCCCCAAACGCTGGGACATTAAACTAGCCTTGACCAGTCTCGTCTTCATGTCCTAAGTGGAAGTACCTGGAGAGACCATCTGCATTCCCATGGTCAGTACCTGGCCGGTGCTCCACTGTAAAGTCCATCCCCTGTAGGGAAATGGACCACCTAAGCAGTTTGGGGTTTTCACCCTTCATCTGATTTAGCCACAAGAGGGGCTTATGGTCGGTCTGAATCTTGAAGTGAGTGCCAAACAAGTATGGCCTCAGCTTCTTCAGGGCCCACACCACAGCAAAGGCCTCCCTCTCAATAGCTGACCAATTCTTCTCTCTGGGGGTCAACCTTCTGCTAATAAAAGCAATGGGTTGGTCTTGACCATCTACATTAAGTTGTGACAGCACAGCTCCCACACCCAACTCAGAAGCATCTGTTTGGACAATAAACTCTTTGGAGTAGTCAGGACTTTTCAGGATAGGTGCAGAGCACATGGCCTCCTTCAGGTCATCAAATGCCTTTTGACAGCTTACTGTCCACTGAACCTTTTTGGGCATCTTCTTGGATGTCAGATCATTAAGAGGAGTCACAATGGACCCATAGTTCTTAACAAACTTCCTGTAATACCCAGTCAAGCCCAAGAAAGCTCGAACTTGAGTCTGGGTGGTTGGAGGGGACCAATCCTTGATGGACTGTATCTTACTCTCCAGTGGTTGAACTTGGCCCCCACCTACAAGGTGGCCCAAATACACAACCTTACTCTGCCCTATCTGGCACTTAGTAGCCTTGATAGTGAGGCCTGCCCTTTGCAGAGCCTCAAGAGCCTTCTTCAGGTGGATCAGGTGATCCTCCCAGGTGGAACTAAAGACAGCAATGTCATCAAGATATGCTGCGCAAAAGTCATCCAACCCAGTAAGGACTTGGTTCACCAGCCTTTGGAAGGTGGCAGGTGCATTCTTCAGACCAAAGGGCATCACCACAAACTGATAATGCCCACCTGGGGTTGAGAATGCTGTTTTGGCCTTAGACTCCTCAGCTAACCTGATTTGCCAATAGCCAGCTGTCAAGTCAAATGTGCTCAAAAACTTTGCAGAAGCTAGTTTGTCTATGAGCTCATCTGCCCTTGGAATAGGGTGTGCATCTGTCCTGGTGACAGCATTGAGTCCTCTGTAGTCCACACAGAACCTCATCTCTCTCTTGCCATCTTTGGTGTGAGGTTTGGGGACCAGAACCACTGGGCTAGCCCAGGGGCTCTCTGAGGGTTCAATGACACCTAATTCCAGCATTTTATGTACCTCAGCCTTTATACAGTCCCTGACGTGGTCAGGTTGTCTGTAAAGTTTGTTCTTTACAGGCAGACTGTCACCAGTGTCCACAACATGGGTACACCAGTCAGTTTGACTAGGTATCAAGGAAAACATATGTGAAAATGATTGTAGAACCTGTCTACATTCAGTCTGCTGATGGGCAGTGAGGTTGCCTCCAAGGGTCACTCCTTCAACTGAGCCATCTTCAGGGTTCTGAGACAACAGGTCTGGGAGAGGGTCACTCTCTTCCTCCTGTCCCTCATCTGTAGCCATGAGCAAGCCCATGTCTGCCCTGTCAACATATGCTTTAAGCCTGTTAACATGGAGTACCCTGTGGGGACTCCTGGGAGTTCCTAGGTCGACCAAGTAGGTGACCTCTCCCTTCTTTTCCAGGATTGTATGGGGTCCAGACCATTTGTCTTGGAGTGCTGCTGGGGCCACTGGCTCCAACACCCATACCTTCTGTCCTGGCTGATACTCAACCAAGACAGCCTTTTGGTCATGCCAAGCTTTCTGTAAGGCCTGGCTTGCCTCAAGGTTTTTAGATGCCTTCTCCATATACTCAGCCATCCTGGAGCGGAGACCAAGTACATAGTCCACTATGTCTAGCTTAGGCTTTTTGAGAGGTAACTCCCATCCTTCCTTCACCAAACACAGTGGGCCTCTCACAGGGTGCCCAAACAACAATTCAAAGGGGCTGTAGCCAACTCCTTTTTGTGGGACCTCTCTGTAAGCAAACAGAAGGCAGGGTAGAAGGATATCCCATCTTCGCCTGAGCTTTTCAGGTAATCCTTTGATCATACCCTTTAGGGTCTTGTTGAATCTCTCAACAAGCCCATTGCATTGTGGGTGATAAGGGGTGGTGAACTTGTAGTTGACACCACATTCCTTCCACATAGCTGTCAAGTATCCTGACATAAAGTTGGTACCTCTGTCAGATACTACCTCCTTAGGAAACCCCACTCTGGAGAATACTCCCAGCAGGGCCCTGGCCACAACAGGAGCTGTAGTGGTCCTAAGGGGAATTGCCTCTGGATACCTGGTGGCATGATCCACTACCACCAGTATAAATCTGTGCCCAGATGCAGTGGGAGGATCCATGGGACCCACTATGTCTATTCCCACTCTTTCAAAGGGGACCCCCACCACAGGTAGTGGTATTAGGGGGGCCTTTGTTGTGCCACCTGATTTGCCACTGGCTTGGCAGGTAACACAGGAGCGACAAAACTCCTTTGTATCTTCATTCATATGAGGCCAGTGAAAGTGAGGGACAAGTCTGTCCCAGGTCTTGTTCTGGCCTAGGTGTCCTGCTAAAGGAATATCATGGGCCAAGGTAAGAAGGAAGCCCCTAAATTGCAGAGGTATGACCAACCTCCTGGTTGCACCAGGCTTGGGGTCTCTAGCCTCTGAATAAAGGAGCCCTTCATCCCAATACACTTTATGGGTACCTTGAGCATTCCCAGCAGCCTCAGCAGCAGCCAGCTGTCTGAGGGGTTCAAGAGAGGGACAGGATAACTGAGCCTGCCTCAAGTCAGCCCTTGAAGGTCCCCCTGTCCCCAGAAACTCAACCTGATCAGGTTCAAGCTCTTCAGGGACAGTTCCTTCAGGGTCCTCTAGATCAGCTTCCTGGGAAGGCTGATCATCACTCTGAGGCAGGGGGGAAGGCACAGCCTTGACCCTCCTGTTCTTCTTCTTGGTAGGTGCTTGGTCCATTGTTCCAGGATCCAAGACCTGTGGTTCAGTGAGGCACTTTTTGGCCTGTGACCTGGTCACAGCAAGGACATGTGATGATATACCTAACATCTCTGCATGAGTCCTGTACTCCACTTCTGACCATAGAGAACTCTCTAGGTCATTGCCCAACAAACATTCTACTGGGAGGTCTGCACTAACCACAACCCTTTTGAGGCCAGTTACCCCTCCCCATGAGAAGTTAACAACTGCCACACTGTGTGAAGTAGTGGCATTGCTGGCATTGGTCACCAGGTAGTTCTCACCTGGTATGTACTGTCCAGGGTCCACAAAGCCTGGTGTCACCATAGTGACACTGGCACATGTGTCCCTGTAGGCTTGAGCCACTTTGTCATTAATTAAAGGAGTCTGTCTGTACTTGCCCAGGTTACTGGGGCTCACAGTCAGGGACAAATCAATGTCCCCATCACAGATCAAGACTGCCTGTGTAAGGGTTCTGTCTAAGTCAGAATCTCCTTCAGTTCCCATAGTGATTCCCACTACACCCTTTGTCTGGGGACCAACACTGCTAACAGTAGTACTGGGAGCAGGTGCCTTAGGGGCAACAGTGTTGGGGGCTCCACCCTTTTTGCAATCACTAGTCCAGTGAGTTGTATTTTTACAATGATTGCACCAGGGTTTCTTCTGACCTTCTTTCTTCTTCTTGGACTGTTGGGACCCACCCTCCTTAGCAGTAGTTTGGGGCCCTGTTGAAGACTTCTGGTCTTTAGGTTTCTGATCTCCACCCTTTTGGTCTGTTTTCTTCTGATCACCCCCTTGGCCCTGGTTCTGGTTCTTTTGCTTAACCCTGGTTCTGACCCATTTGTCTGCCTTCTTTCCCAATTCTTGGGGAGAGGTCAGATCAGAGTCAACCAAGTGTTGATGCAGTTGCTGGTTTTGACAGTTATTTAAAATCTGTTCTCTCATCATCAAATTATACAATCCTGTAAAATCAGATACCTTACTTCCCAGCAACCAACCCTCCAAAGCCTTAGTGGCACATTCAATGTATTCAGACCAGTCCTGAGTCTGTGTCTTTTGGGTGTCTCTGAACATTAACCTGTACTGCTCAGTGGTTAAGCCTAACCCATCAACTAGAACACTCTTCAGGACTCTGTAGTTTCTGACATCCTCTTCTCTAACAGTGAGGAGTCTGTCTCTGCCTCTTCCTTCAAAGGAGAGCCAGAGGATTGCTGCCCACTGATCTTCAGGAACCTGCTGTACTTTGCAGGCTCTCTCAAGAGCAGTTATCCACTTGTGGATGTCATCCCCACTTTTGTAGGGGGGCACAACCTTAGACAGGTTTCTATTATCGAAAACCCTATCTTTGTCCTTAGGGACAATGCTGCCACCAGTGGGTATAGACCCACTCTCTTTATGCTGTCTAGCCTTGCTAAGTTTCTCTTCCATCAGGGCTACTTCTAGCTCCTGCTTCCTGATCCTCAGCTGGGCCTCTTGCATCTTGGCCTCATGTTCCCTCCTCTGAGGGGTGGTCATCCTTCTCCTGGAGTGACCTTGAGAGCCTCTAGAGCCATGGGAAGCATTGGAGTCACCTGAGCGATTCCTTTGCCTTCCAAGCCCTGTGTTAAGTCCACTGGGGAGATCCAGTGGGTTGAACCCACTGTCAGTCCCCAATAGCCTTGGTTTAGCTGGGCCAAGTATAATACTTGGCACTGGGCTAGTTCTCCCTTCATCCTCACTACTGTCAGTATCCTTTTCACTCTCATCCTCTGTGGTAGGCATCCCATCTAAGGGGTGACTATTGGAACTGGGTACCTCTGTAGTATCTTCAGAAGGGGGGCCTCCTGTTCCTGACCCTAAGGGGGCTAACTGGGAAGCTTTCTTGAGTGCTCTCTGATTCTCATCATTCTGTAAGAGCTCTCTGAGCTCAGCAGAGTTTGGGTTCTTGGGCTGTTTAAGGCCTCTAAGAGTTGCCAAATGCCTGAGCTCATTCTGGTTAAGGGTAGCAAAGCTGGATGGTGCCCTCTGGGGGTCACTCTCAACAGAGATGGGTACAGTGGACCCCTCTGCCCCGGCCATTGCTCTTAAGTGTGGGTGGATGTGTTGCAATCTACCTACACTTGGGTTTACCTACTAAACCTATCTAGTAGTTGTAGTCAGGGTGTGCTACTCCCTTTGCTCTACAACAACTAAGTTCAGTAGAACTTATGTATATCTAATCTTGTTTTATATGTACCTACAGGTACCTATGTGATCTTTCAATTGGTAACCAAGAGATTACAATGGTAAAACACAGCAAGCTCAAATCCAACCGCTGCTCACCAATGTGAGAAGTTGGCCTGGTATATGCTGTTCACTAGTTCTAGTGACCACCTTGTACCATGCCAAGCAACCCTTATGGTGTGGTTGTAAGTCAACCTTTTTGGACTAGCTGCCCTAGTGGTAGCGTAGGCTAAGCAGTCTTTGAGGCTAAACTCGTGATGCGTGTTAAGCAAGCTGTTTTACCAATAGTAACCCCCTTTTATACCAATGAAAGGACACCACACAGATATATATTCAAAATATATATGTATTTATTTCTCAAAGTAACCCCTAGTCTCTTTATGAGCACAGGAGCACAAATCGTCAAACAAGATTATCACAGAATACACAGAAGTTGCACTTTATATGGATAGGCCCTGGTGGCCACTCGAACCATATACTAAAATAGTGGTATAAGTACCACGAACAGAAAAGGGAAAAGGCCTAGGGCCTCTAGAATCGCTGGGCCTACGAGGAGCTAACGTCAGTTAGTGACCAGGAGGTCCACGGGTGGCGTGTGCAGAGCAAATAGTCACACGCGTGCTCCCATAGGTTTCAATGGGTGCGTAAAAAGTACAAAGTTACTGCAAAAGGAATCTTCCGGATGACCTAGGAACTTAAGATTTGGAACACAGGCACTAGAGATGTATTACTACACATGGGCACCGGAGTACCAGCTTTACCTCACCCACAGGAAGCGGGTGCATAGGCCTCAAAGTGCGTCGGGTTTCTTCTATCTGTTCCGTTGAGCCTGGGACAAAGATGCTGCAGGCGGTCGGTCGGGAAGAGATGCAGTGGATCCAAGAGTGGATCGGAGATGTTGAAGACCTGTAAGCAGAGGGGACAGTGTTCACAGTCACTAGCCAGTGACCAGCGTGGCACCAGGTGGGTACCAGGCGATGTCGGGTGCAAACAGGTGATGAGGGGTAGCTTGTCTCCGCAGCCACGTGGTCCCTGAAGGTCGACGACGTCCAGGAGTCGGCTCACGAGCTGTCCCACGCAGGCTCTCGCTGTCGGCGGTGTCGGCGACTTGATCGAAGCAAACAAGCCTTGGCAAAAGCAATTGCAGGAGGATTCGGAAATCAGCTGTTGGTTCTGACCAGCAAGGTCAGAGGGATTGCTCCTTTGGAGGGGAGCAAGGGCCAGTCTGGAGCAACCAGACCAGCGGTGTTTGTCGTAGATTTCGTCGCCAAGATGGCCACTAGCCAGCGGGCCAGCAACCGGTTAGGCGCGTCGAGTGGCAAAATGCAGAAGGGCCCCACGCAGATCGTGGAGATGCTGGAGGGCTCACCTTTGGTGCAGATGCTGCTCGAGGGTTGGGCTTCTCAGGACCCAAAGCACAACTTGGAGGGAGCCTCGGTTGTTGCACTGGTCAGCTTGTCGTAGTCGTTCCAAGATGGCTGGCTCCACGTGTCTCGGTGCCTCCACGGGTCTCCTCTTTTCAGGGACTGTGGATCGGGCGGTGAGAGGTCTGGAGGTCCAGGTCTTGTCAGTCTCTGGGCTCGGGCTCCGGCGGGAGGCGGCGGCAAAGCAGACGGTGATTCGCTGGATGGTGCTTGCGTTAGCAAGGTGGTCACTCCCTGACCACAGGGGAGATTTTCTTCAGTCTTCTGTGCAGCAGAATGTCGAAGTTCCCGTCTTCTTCTTAGTTTCAAGTTGATTCCAGGATGTCTGAAGTCTTAGGACACAGCTCCTACCTTTATTCGGATTCTAGGGGCCGGACTACCTGCTAGGTCCCTCCCTATGGGTGGGACCAGGAAGGGGGGTGGTTACACCCCCAATCCTTTGTCCAGCTCGCCCCAGGCCCGGGACTGGTGTGCCCCAGGACCGGTTTGAACTGGCATATGCACCGAGGCTCCTTGTGAGCCACAGGCATGTCTGGTTTCTTTCAAGCCCTACCTGACCAATACACAAAATCCTGTCTGGGGTGGTGCATGCACCTCCCCTGGCAGGAAACCCTTTGTCCACACCTCCCAAGCTGGAAGGACTCCCAGCAGCAGGAGGGCAGACTTGTGTCTGTGGTGGCAGCATCCATTTTGTGGAGCTGAGGCTATGTCTGATTTTACCCGGGTTTCAGGTACTGTACATGTCGTGTCCCTCTAGAAGGGTGGAATGCTAACCCCGTCGCCAGAATTGGCGAGGGGTTAGTATTCCAATTCGTATGACACCTTACTCGACATGTTTTGATAAAGCCAAACCAAAGATAGCATTTAACCGCGAGGTTCATAATGCACTTAAGAGTATATGGTATGACGATATCTGGAAACAGTAGAAGGAAGTTGTTCCGACCACTGCAGACAGGCTCAGCTCATGCCAGAGCACCATCTCACATGGAACCAAGCACTCTGCCTTCAGGATTGTTAAGGCCTGCCATAGGAGTGACTTATAGGTTACCAGGTGTCCCATTTAAGGTTAGGTATAGGTATACTACACCTAAGTAAGAGGTGATTACACCAACTTACCCCAGCTGAGTGATCAGCCAGTTGTGTCAGATTGTTAGGCCAAGCCTGGGGTGGCATAATACATGCTGCAGCCCCTGGCAGGCCTTGGGTACACCAATGCCCTGGGTACCTAGTGTACACTGGTACAGGGGCTGACAGGGTGATCCACTTCCAATTGGTTATGCACCTAGGGTGCATAGTTTTAATTTAGTAGAGAGAACAGCAGGCTGGGGGTCTGATTGGCAGGCCCACAGCCTCAATATGTCAAAAACCAGTGAAGCAAAAAGCAAAAATTTGGGGTGACCATAGGATAGCAGACCCTACTCTCCTACAAACAGGCTTCAGCTAAACGGTGGGAAGACTGAGGTCATCCTATTCGGGAAGGCCGAACAGCTCTGGACCTGTGACTAGTGGCCTCCAGAGCTGGGTACCTGTCCTACACCCAAGCTCCCGGTCCGCAACCTGGGTATTACAATTGATAATTCTCTATCCCTGAAGACCCACATAAATCAAGTGCTGGGGACCTGTTTCGGCATCATGCGTCTGCTACGTAAGGCTACCCATAGAAGCCAGGAAACCGTTGGTCCAGGGTCTAATCATTAGTCGACTAGACTATGGTAATGCCTTGTTTACTGCACTCAACCAGGATCTTCTCTCTAAACTTCAGATTCTTCAGAACACGGCCGCGAGACTGGTTCTGGACCTCCCCCCACGCACTCCTTCTGTTCCCATTTTAAACACCCTACATTGGCTATCAATCCGCCAAAGAGGGCGTTTTAAAATCCTCTGTCTTACGCACAAAGTAATGCAAGGCACAGGCCCATTATATCTGGCGAAAAAACTTCAAAGATATGTCCCAGGACGCTCGTTGCGGTCTAGCTCTAGACCTCTTCTTGTCCAACCCCGTGTCCGGACTGCCCGTAATGGAGGTCGCTCTTTTTCATACCTGGCCCCTATGCTATGGAATAGACTTCCATTGGATTTACTTTCCATAACTGACCATCTACTCTTTCGTAGGAAGCTGAAAACCTGGCTTTTTTCTCAAAAAGCTTAGGCACTTGAACATCATGCCACCGCCTGGTCTCTCTGTCTTGGTTGCTAGCGCCCTGCGACCTTTGGTGATTTGTGCGCTATACAAAAATCTTTGACATTGACATTGACATTGACATTGACTGGGCCCTTCAAGGTGGTGGAAAAGAAGAGCCCCGTCACCTACCTAGTTGACCTAGAGTCCCCCCGGAACCCCCTCTGGGTTCTACATGCTAACAGGCTCAAACCCTACTTTGCCCGGACCGAACTGAGCCTGCTGCTGGCGACCGACGAGGGGGGCGAGGACGACTCCGAGCCCCTACCCGACCTCTTGCAGAACGACGCCCACGACGGATCCATCAAAGGTGTCCAGCTAGCCTCCTCCCTGACCCCGGAACAGCGCATCGACTGTCAACAACTGCTGCAGGACTACGCAGCCCTCTTCTCCCTCACCCCGGGGGTGACCCACTGGTGCGTCCACGACGTCGACACCGGGGACAGCCCCTCCGTGCGACACCGAGCCTACAGGGTACCCGACCGAGTACGGGCATGCATCCAGGCCGAAGTAGCGAAGATGTTGGCCCTCGGGGTCATCGAGCCCTCTGACAGCCCGTGGGCCAGCCCTGTCGTCCTGGTACCAAAGGCTGCAGCCCCCGGCCATCCCCCGGAGCTGCGATTTTGTGTAGACTACCGGGCCCTGAATGCTGTGACCAAGACGGACGCCCATCCTATACCCCGGGCCGACGGACTCATCGATCGCTTGGGGTCCGCCCGCTACCTGAGCACGCTGGACCTCACCGCCGGGTACTGGCAGATTCAGCTTACCCCCGGCGCCCAAGAAAGATCCGCCTTTTCTACCCCTGATGGGCATTACCACTTTCGGGTGATGCCCTTCGGCATGAAGAATGCCCCGGCCACTTTTCAGAGACTCGTAAACAAGGTCCTGGCCGGGCTCGAGGCCTTCAGCGCGGCCTATTTGGATGACATCGCCGTGTACAGCAACCACTGGGCTGAGCACCTAGTTCACCTCAAGGCCGTCCTGGCCGCCCTCCAAAGGGCTGGACTCACGATTAAGGCCAGCAAATGCCAGGTCGGCCAAGGATCGGTGACCTACCTGGGCCATCAGGTGGGAAGCGGTCAGGTGGCCCCCCTCCAGCCAAAAGTCGATGCCATCCAGGCATGGGAACCTCCCACTACCCAGACCGCTGTGCGGGCCTTCCTTGGCCTCACCGGATACTACCGGCGGTTCATCCGGAACTATGGGAGCATTGTGGGGCCTCTCACGGAGCTCACCTCGAAGAAGCAGCCCAAGAAGGTGCACTGGACTCCCCGCTGCCAATTAGCTTTCGAGACTCTCAAGGCCGCGATGTGCACTGCCCCTGTGCTCCAGGCCCCTGACTACAGTAAAGAGTTTATCGTACAGACAGACGCCTCCGAATATGGGATCGGGGCCGTCCTGTCTCAGGTTGATGAGAAGGGACTCGACCGCCCAGTGGCCTTCATCAGCCGACGGCTGCTGCCCCGGGAGCAACGATGGAGCACCATCGAGCGCGAGGCCTTCGCGGTAGTGTGGGCCCTTAAGAAGCTCCGGCCCTATCTCTTCGGTACCCACTTTCGGGTCCAGACCGACCACCGGCCTTTGCGGTGGTTAATGCAAATGAGAGGTGAGAATCCCAAGCTGCTGCGATGGTCCATTGCCCTGCAAGGGATGGACTTTTCGGTTGAGCACCGACCCGGCAATGACCACGCCAACGCTGACGGCCTGTCCCGCTTCTTCCGCCTTGACGAGGAGAATCCCCAAGAAGATGGGTGACTCTCCCTGCCTTCGGCTGGGGGGGACGCCTGTTGGACCCGACCTCGTGGCGTGGTCCTGACTTCCCTGGGGTTGGGCCCGTTCCCCGCCCTGGCCTCCACGGGCCACCCGTTCGAGCCGCACGAGGTCGCATACACCTCGGGGCTCCACCATTTTGTTGCCTGCCACGTGACCCTGCACACCAGTCCACCTGACTCCGCTCAACCCGGCCTCGGCCCCAGCGAGGCCCAGACATTGAGGCACCAAGAACTGGCCAGGGGGTATCACGTGAACACCTCATCGCCCTGGCGGAGGGCGGTATCGATGGGACCCCCAACCGTCCCCCCACACCGAGGTGCGATCGGCCTCCATCTCTCCTGGGCCCGGCGCCTCTCCTGCTGGGCGTCTGGCCGCTCCCAACCCAGCCTCTCCGCCCCTCCGGGCGCAAGGGTCCGGACTTCAAAGGGCTCCAGGCCTATATCTGGGGCGACCCCGCAACAGACCGGCAGTTGTATCCCGGAGTCGAGAGCCCTGCTGATTGAATCGCAGCCGACCCTACGGAGAAGAACTCTTGCTTGAAACCACCACGAGCCCTGCAGACTGCGTCGCGGCTCCTTCTTGCTGAAACCTTGAAGCCCCCCGGAACATCGGGGCCCTGCTGACGCTGTCGCGGCCCAACCTCGCTGAAACCTCCCTCGGAGCCCTGCTGACGACGTCGCGGCTCGAGCTGAGCAGAAACCATCTTGAGAGCCCCGCTGACCTGGTCGCGGCTCTCCACGAACTGAACATCAGAGCCCTGCTGACGCCGTCGCGGCTCGACCCCTCCGAGTTCCGGAGGCCCTCCAGCTTGAGGATAAGAACTGGGCCCCAGGTACCCTCGTACCAAGCTCCTGCCAAGGACTGTCCCGCTACCCCTTCCCTTCTAAAGAGACACTGAGACTTTTGTGGATCCCTTGATCCCTTTTCGTGTAAATATTGATCCCGTAACCTTTAAGTGCTGATAAAGAATTGCTCGTCTTGAGGCAACCTCCTTGAGTCCTGTGTGGTGGTGTTACTGTGCTAGTACATAATAGGAGAAGGATCTCCCAGGAGGCTTCTCTGCAGCGCTCGGCTACTTCGTACAGTGTGGGGGCCCCTCTGGGTGGTCTCTCCGACTCCCCGAGGTCCGCTTTCCAACACACAACCACACCCATGCACCCACAACCACACCCACACCCATACAACCACACCCACCCACACAACCACACCCAACCACATCCACAGAACCATACACCCAACCACACATCCACACACACACAACCACACACACAACCACACACTCATAACCACACCCAACCACATACAACCACACACAACCACACACAAACACACACAACCACACACACACAACCACACACACAACCACACACACACCCACAACCACAACCAGAACCACACAACCACACATACAACCACAACCACACACACAACCACACACACAACCACACAAACAACCACACCCACACAACCAGAACCAACCACAACCACACAGACACAACCACACACACACAACCACACACACAACCAAAACCACACAACCACACACAAAACCACACACATGACCACACAAACAACCACACCCACACAACCAGAACCAACCACAACCACACAGACACAACCACACACACAACCACACACACACAACCACACCCACCCACCCACACACAACCACACACACACACAACCACACACACACAACCACACACACAACCACACATACAGCCACACACACACAACCACACAAACAACCACACACACAACCACACCCACAACCACACACAACCACACACACACAACCAGAACCACACACACAACCACACATACAACCACACACACACAACCATACACACAACCACACAAACAACCACACACACACACCATACCCACAACCATACCCACAACCACACCACAACAACCACACCTGCACATACACACAACCATACACACACACCCACAACCATACCCACAACCACACCCACACCCAACCACAACCACACACACACACACAACCACACACACAACCACACACAAAACCACACAAATACAACCTCACAAACAACCACACACAGAACCACACACACAACCATAACGACACACACATAACCCCAACCACAACCACACACACACACAACCATACACACAACCACACACACACAACCAGAACCACACACACAACCACACACACACAACCACACACACACCCACATGCACACAACCACACACACACTATTACACACACAACCACAAAAACAACCACACACACACAACCATACCGACAACCATACCCACAACCACACCCACACAACCACACCTGCATACCCACACAACCACACACACACAACCACACACCCACAACCACACACACACCCTCCACAACCATACCCACAACCACACCCACACCCAACCACAACCACACACACACACAACCACACACACAACCACACACACAACCACACACACAACCACACATACGACACACACACAACCTCACAAACAACCACACACACACAACCACACACACAACCACAACCACACACACAACCCCAACCACAACCACACACACAACCATACACACAACCACACTCACACAACCACACACACAACCACAGTCACATACACAACACACACAACCACACACACAACACATAAAATCTCACACACACAACCACACACATACAACCACAACCACTCACACAACCACATACACAACCACACACAACACCACACAACCGCACACACAACCACATACAACCATGCACACACACAACCACACCCACCTTCACCCAACCACACAACCACACCCACAACCACACACACACACCCACAACCACACCCACACACCCACAACCACACCCACACAACCACACCCAACCACACCCACAGAACCACACCCACAACCACACACACAACCACACACAACCACACATACACAACCACACATACACAACCACACACAACCACACACACAAACACACACACAACCACACACACACAACTATACACACACAACCACACACACAACCACACATACAACCACAACATACAAGCACACACACAACCACACATGCACAACCACACCCACAACCACACACACAACCACACACAACCACACATACACACACAAACCCACAACCATACCCACACCCACAACCGCACCCACAACCACACAACCACACACACAACCACAACCACACACACACAACCACACACACAACCACACACACACAACCACACACACACAACCACACATACACAATCACACACATACACAACCACAACACACAACCACACACACAACCATACCCACAACCACACCCACATAACCATACCCACAACCACACACACAGAACCACACACACCCACACACACAACCACACAACCACACCCACACCCACAACCACACCCACAACCACACCCACAAAACCACACCCACACAACCACACCCAACCACACACACACAACCTTACACAAACCACACACACACAACCACACACATAACCACACACACACAACCACACACCTATACACGTGTTACCATCCTTGTGGGGACTATGTGTATACCTGCCTTGTGGGGACTAACCTTTCCCAATGTTTTTAAAACACACTAATAACAGAAATATGTTAAGAAAAAATTCATGAAACAGGATCCTGCTTCAAATATGCAAATATATTGTTATTTCATCGTGTGCACAGCACCATCCTTGTGGGGACTTGAACACGTGCTACCATCCTTGTGGGGACCTCGTCTGTAACACTATTTGTGATTGAATACAGTAGAAGGCACGTGGCTAAATGTTTATTTTATCAATATACACAAACAACATTATAATCTATTCATATATGAATTGCTGCATATATACTAGGGGTGTATATTAAAGACCGATTATGATAATGTGCCAGAACATATCATATCATGCTTAAAGAAAGACACTTAAAGCTGCATGTAACCTATTTATTAGTGCTTAAAATCTTAGGAGATTTGGGAACTAACACATAAAGAAATTAACATATGGCACAAAGGAATATGGTCAAGTGGAACCCAGAGCTTCATTAGCTGCTTACATATTTACCTAAATAGATGTTCAAGTACCTACAGAGATAGTGGGTGAAGATCATTGTGTTTAAGTCTCCATAGAAATAGTGTGTACATTCAAAGCTTAAATCCCATAATAAAGAGTGTGAAGCTAATGATGTTCAAGTCCACACAGAGATAGTGTGTAATTATAGAAATGCTCAAGTCCCCACAGAGATGGTATGTTATTATAGCTATGTTTAAGTCCCCACAGAGATAGTGCATGAAGGTGATTGTGTGTAAGTCCTCATTAAAATAGGGCCCAATTCACAAAGGTAAACTTAGACAAAAAGTCTAACTTTACTACTTTTCAATATTCACAAAGCCCCATACAGAGAATGTGAAGCTGATGATGTTCAAGTCAAAGCAAACACAAGGAGATGATGGACGGAGTGCTGAAACCTTTCAGTCACTCACCCCCAGTCACAGATCTGGGTTGATTCCATCATCGTTCTTTGGCTCACTTCGCCACCCCAGTTCAGACCCAGCTATATGCAAATCAGTCTTGACCCTGTGCCTCATGGGAACAGTCCAGCCTGAACTGCCAAGCCAGGTCTTCCCTGGACTGGAAACAAGCATCCTGGGACCGGCTTTGGGGTATCAGCCAGGCTAGCTTGAATCCAGTGCAGAGTGAGCAAGGGACCAAAGTCTGGGCATACCCTGCCAACTTATTGTGAACAAAGCAAACACAAAGAGATGATGGACAAAGTGTTGAAACTTTTCAGTCACTCACCCCCAGTCACAGATCTGGGTTGTATCCATCATCGTTCTTTAGCTCCCTTTGCCACCCCAGGTCAGACCCAGCCATATGCAAATCAGTCTTGACCCTGTGCCTCATGGCACCCCCTGGTGCTTCAAGTCAAAACAGAGCTTGCATTTAATTACAGGAATGCTCAAGTCCCCTCAAAGATGGTGTGTTATTATAGCGATGTTTAAGTCCCCACAGAGATAGTGCATGAAGATGATTGTGTTTCAGTCCTCATTAAAATAGAGTCCGATTCACAATGGTTAACTTAGACAAAAAATCAAACTTTACTACTTTTCAATTTCAACAATGTAAACTTAAACCAAAAGTCTAACTTTGCTACTTTTCAATATTCACAAAGGCCCATACAGAGAATGCGAAGCTGATGATGCTCAAGCCAAAACAGAGCTTGGGTGTAATTATAGGACTGCTCAAGTTCCCACAGAGATAATGTGTGACTATAGTATTATCACGGTCGCCAAAGAGAATGTGTGTGATTATAGACATGCCCAGGTCCCTACAGAGATAGTGTGTGATTATAGACATGTCGACGTCCCCACAGAGATAGTGTGTGATTATAGAGATGTCGAAGTCCCCACAGAGATAGTGTGTGTTTATAGACATGCCCAGGTCCCCACAGAGATAGTGTGTGATTATAGAGATGTTGAGGTCCCCACAGAGATAGTGTGTGATTATAGACATGCCCAGGTCCCCACAGAGATAGTGTGTGATTATAGAGATGTCGAGGTCCCCACAGACATAGTGGGTAATTATACACATGCCCAGGTCCCCACAGAGTTAGTGTGTGATTATTGAGATATCGAGGTCCCCAAAGAGATGGTGTGTGACTATACTATTACCATGGTTGCCAAAGAGAATTTGTATGATTACAGATATGCCCAGGTCCCCACAGAGATAGAGTATGATTAGAGACATGCCCAGGTCCCCACAGAGATAGTCTGTGATTAATGGGATGCACAGGGATAGCACACAGAGATAGTGCATGATTATAGTCATGTACAAGTCCTCACAGATATATTGTGCGATTACAGTGAGGTTTAAGTCCCCACAGTGATAATGTGTGATTACAGTCCTATTCAAGATGGGTATGGTGAAGAACCCATACAGATCATATTAGTCTGGTGGGTTATTAAATTAATGAATCCACTTGTGGGATATGTGTTTGACCACTCTCTCACATGTTTGAATCCTTGTGCTACCACTCAGCCTTTATTCCTTCCAAGGTCTATACAATAAGTAATATTTACTTGGATAACAAAAAACATATGGTATTCAGCAACCAGATACCCTCAGGTGTGAATGTGCACTTTATATATGCACGAGATGATATGATGTGATAATAGTGGTACTCAAGCCACCACTAGAGAGAGACTGGAATTATCCCATATCTATGAATCCCACTTCAAATGCAGCATTAACTGATTTAAACTGTGTTCATCCAGGAAGGCTTACACTTCCTTAAAAGTCCAAGTATCCGAGTTCTCATTTTCTTTTCTAGCCCCCATCTTATCAATTCTAGTCTCCATTAAGAAGATAAAACTGTATTTCTGATTGCAATAAACTACTCATACTGATTCGTTCTGACACTTTAGGATTATTACAATAGAGAAATCGATTTAAGAACTGGCACATCTTTATAATTGTTGTCTCTATAATTCAAGAATGAAATGATCCTCTCCTCACAAAGCTCTTCTTTCTCTCAAAGTAATCCTGCCACACCATCTTGGAGTGTGTGTATGTATATGTATGTATATATTATCTACTGGCGGTCACCAGTAGATAGTTATAGTTAGGACCGTGTTTCCATAGGAAATCTCAAAATTCTATTTTGAATAACTTTGGCGCCGGTTGACGAATCCTCGCAAAATTTTCAAAACTAATGGGGCGCTCCGCTCAGCTCCTACCCTGAAAGTCTCGGGGTGATTCGTCAAGCGGGGGCCGAGAAAAAAGGGGGGTCCCAAAACACGTTTTCCCCATGCATTTTCCCATAGGACCTTTAGTCGAAGGTACAGCCCGAACGGCTGAACAGAATTACTTGAAATTTGGCAAAGAGGTAGTTCTCAGGTCAGGGATGTGCCTTTTGCATATATGGAGTCAATCTGTTCAGTAGTTCCTGAGACAATTGCAGTTAAAGTACATAAATATCTATAGCCGCGCACCGTGCGCGCACCGTGCGCGCACCCTAACGTGCGCGAGCGTAATTCTGATTGGTGGTTACATGTCAGTCAACGTTCGAATCGGTCGAAATCAGGAAGTGTCGGCCGCCATTTTGTTTGTTTTGAGTGCGAGAGTGAAAAAGGAAGGTGGCGAACGTGAAAAGGGGGCAGGGTAGAGAGTTCCTGACCCCCTAGCCTTTGTCAGGGGGTCCCTGAAGGACCCCGAAGGCAGAAAAAACATTTTAATTTTTTTTTTTAAAAATCGCGGGGTGCGCGCTCGGTGAAAAACCATAAAAAAAGAATTTTTTTTTTTTTAATACGTAGTTTATTGTAAAATAAATATATAAAAAATATAATAATAAATACATAACTTAGCATTTAAAAAAACGTACAAACTCACTGAAAAAACCATAGGTTTCACACACGTTATAGTTAGGAATTAGCATTTAAAAAACCTTGCAAATTCACTTAAAAAACCATAGGTTTCACACATGTTATAATTAGGTGGACATTTCACTCGTAAAAAACCAATGAAATTCCCCCGTTATAGTTAGTTGAGGTAACTATAACTCGCGCGACCGCCACTCTATCACAAGGATGATGTCATCAGTGATGTCATGAGTGATGCCACTGACCATGTCATGAGTGATGTAATATGTGACGTCTTGAGCAGAGGATTGCGGGCGCGCGAGTTATAGTTATCTCAACTAACTATAACGGGGGAATTTCATTGGTTTTTTACGAGTGAAATGTCCACCTAACTATAACATGTGTGAAACCTATGGTTTTTTAAGTGAATATATATATATATAAGACAGTTCGGACCTATTTTCCATAGGAAATCTGCAACATTCTTTTCCCAATAACTTTGGCGCCGGTTGACGAATCTTCGCGAAATTTTCAAAACTCATGGGGCGCTCCGCTCAGCTCCTACCCTGAAAGTCTCGGGGTGATTCGTCAAGCGGGGGCCGAGAAAAAAGGGGGGTCCCAAAACACGTTTTCCCCATGCATTTTCCCATAGGACCTTTAGTCGAAGGTACAGCCCGAACGGCTGAACAGAATTACTTGAAATTTGGCAAAGAGGTAGTTCTCAGGTCAGGGATGTGCCTTTTGCATATATGGAGTCAATCTGTTCAGTAGTTCCTGAGACAATTGCAGTTAAAGTACATAAATATCTATAGCCACGCACCGTGCGCGCACCGTGCGCGCACCCTAACGTGCGCGAGCGTAATTCTGATTGGTGGTTACATGTCAGTCAACGTTCGAATCGGTGGAAATCAGGAAGTGTCGGCCGCCATTTTGTTTGTTTTGAGTGCGAGAGTGAAAAAGGAAGGTGGCGAACGTGAAAAGGGGGCAGGGTAGAGAGTTCCTGACCCCCTAGCCTTTGTCAGGGGGTCCCTGAAGGACCCCGAAGGCAGAAAAAACATTTTAATTTTTTTTAAAAAAAATCGCGGGGTGCGCGCTCGGTGAAAAACCATAAAAAAAGAATTTTCTTTTTTTTTAATACGTAGTTTATTGTAAAATAAATATATAAAAAATATAATAATAAATACATAACTTAGCATTTAAAAAAACGTACAAACTCACTGAAAAAACCATAGGTTTCACACACGTTATAGTTAGGAATTAGCATTTAAAAAACCTTGCAAATTCACTTAAAAAACCATAGGTTTCACACATGTTATAATTAGGTGGACATTTCACTCGTAAAAAACCAATGAAATTCCCCCGTTATAGTTAGTTGAGATAACTATAACTCGCGCGACCGCCACTCTATCACAAGGATGATGTCATCAGTGATGTCATGAGTGATGCCACTGACCATGTCATGAGTGATGTAATATGTGACGTCTTGAGCAGAGGATTGCGGGCGCGCGAGTTATAGTTATCTCAACTAACTATAACGGGGGAATTTCATTGGTTTTTTACCAGTGAAATGTCCACCTAACTATAACATGTGTGAAACCTATGGTTTTTTAAGTGAATATATATATATATAAGACAGTTCGGACCTATTTTCCATAGGAAATCTGCAACATTCTTTTCCCAATAACTTTGGCGCCGGTTGACGAATCTTCGCGAAATTTTCAAAACTCATGGGGCACTCCGGTCCGCTTCTATCCTGAAAGTTTCACTGTGATTTCTCAAGCGGGGGGCGAGAAAAAAGGGGGGTCCCAAAACGCATTTTCCACATGCAATTTTCCATAAGAACATTCAGCCGCGGCTACAGCCCGAACTGCTGAACTGAATTACACCAAATTTGGCAAGAAGGTAGCCCTTGGTTCAGACTCGTGCCTTTTTGTTAAATGGTGTAAATCCGTTCAGTAGTTGCTGAGAAAAGAACAAAAAGTAGGTAGGAGTTCACCAAGGAGCTCCGACACGCTGGGGATTTGTTTGTCTTAAATATCCCTGTTAGCGGCAGTTAACTATTGGAAATGAACACTGGAACGGAACATGTAACAGAAGTCACATCCTAGTGCTCGCCTCGGTCCCTCCTGTCTCCGGTGGGGCTGATTGGATGCAGTTCGCTTGCAGAGCGCTGACCGGATCACTCTGGGACTCCCACTTGTGCCCGCACTTGCACCGAGTCCGTCCTGGATTGCTGAAAGCGGAGCAGTTCTCGAGCGGGACCTCAGTTGTAGCATCGCTGCAATCTGCGACGGTGATATAGGTGATCGACTGTCGTGGGACGATGCAGATGTTCAGAGGGATCGGCCAAGACGGGGCGCACAGGGACACATTGTGTGCAGCCCCAGACGAGGTGGCGCAGCATTGGCAGGGGGAGTAAGGTGAGCCCGCTGCTGGTCTGGCTAGTCACAGAGTTCCCACGGAGCGGGCGGCCCCAGACGAAGCCGCAGCCTGGCCCTGCCCCCCTCGGATTTAATTCATTTCGGCGCCGATTCTGCTCTTTGGAGCATGTTCTTGGTACACTGACCCCCACATTTTGTATTGTACATGCGAGCGTGTGCATATAGCTACTTATGGTTCTATGGTGGAATTGTTCACGCGGCGGTCTTGTGGAGGAAGCCTGAGATCTCTCCAAGCACATTATTACTTCATCACCATATTATTTTATTTTTATTACCTATTGTCTTTACCTGATGCGAGGTCTATAAAGGCAAAATGGGGGCCCAAATGAATAACATTATTGTGGGGTCCGCCTCCAACCTGCTCCTGCTCTAGCGAAAGAAAAACTTCAAGCTTGAGGGAAGCTGATGATAACAACTGAAAAAGGGTAAAAAACACCAAAGGAACATCAGAAATTGAAACAGGACTATTATTGCAGCCTGGTCAAAGGATACAAACACAGGACTATACTGTTGGATATGATAGTCACTCCAAGGAGGTGGCCATCTTGGACTGTCTCCATCGCTATCTATACAGGTCAGATCTTCAATCAAAACCTTTATTAACACTTCCTTAATTGCATCTATCTCATTCTTTATCACCTCAGCTCCACTCCCACCCACTCTAAACAGGACGATTGTTGCAGCCTGGTTAATGGAAATAGACACAGGACTATTGTGTTGGATATGTTGTCCATTCCTAGGATGTGGCCATCTTGGACTGTCTCCATCGCTATCTATACAGGTTAGATCCTCAATCTAAACCTATTTAACACTTCCTTAATTGTTTCTATCTCATTCTTCACCACCTCAGTTCCACTCCCACCCCCTCCATTCTCCTGCCACAGTGCACCTATTACACTACTGAATCCATCTCTTACTCCTCCCCCACCTTCTTTCCCTCTCCACAACCTAAGCCACCACTCCAGCTGTTCCACCACTGCCACCGCGTCACTCCCTCCTTCCCCAGCCCACCATGATATCACCTACCCACATACACACTTATCGCCCCATAACGATCTATCCCATATTAACAGTGTCTGCCCCATTATGGAGCTCACAGGCACACATACCTACACCATCAACTACCCCCACAATCTCTCAAAAAAAGCTTCCAAACGCTTTAAACACAATATGATAAAACTACACCCGGAAACACCCATCTCCGATCCCTACTTCTCTACAAACAAGGGGCATATAACCACGGATATTATCTTTTACACTAACCGGAGAGCACAATGGAGAAAAGCATTTCTAGATATATTTGCGATCTCCTCCACCAGAAAAACAGCACATGGTCTCATCATCTCTATCTCACCCTCCCAAATTTTCAAAGCGGCAGCAAACATCACTATCTATAATAATGGAATTATTCTCATGCAATCAACAGATCGTAGCCTAAACCTGCTAGATAACATTTTTCCCAGGATCAAAGAACAAGTAATAACATCACAAACCCCACCCTTGAGCACTCCCAACGCCAGTACACATCCTATCACACTGCCAAATTCTAGCCACGCTCCTCTATTATCCCGATCAATCTCCACACCTGAGCTCTATGCTACCTCCCCTCCCACACAACTCAGACACTCCCCCTTGCCCACTACACCAGCATTTACACACACCACGGACTCACACACCACCACACAGTTATCACAACCATTAGCTACAATTAAGCTCCTCTCCCCACGATATTCTACCATAAAACACTCCCCCCTTACTATTGCACCAGCATTTACACCCTTAAAAGGCTCAGCATCCTCCCCGGGAACGAATATTGCCCCCCCACTAGCATCACTACCCCTTGCAAATCCACCAATCGCACAATCACAGCACCACCGCATACTTCTATGACGCCCGCATCCACTCCCCATTCCAGTCCACCCCTCCATGATCCGGAGAGGGAACTAGACAGGACACCACATAATAAACCTGAAGGCGTGCCTCCCTCTTACCACCCATGGGATGCAAACATACCTCTCACACCCATATCATATCCGCCTATATCGCTCCCACCCGCACCAGACCCTAGAATTGATGAGATCATACTCTCACTACGTCAAATCAAAGAGGACATACAAAATGTATCCGATGTTCTTCTGAGTCAACCTTGGAACAACAGATTAGCACGACAGACTAAATCAAATGTTCACCTGACCCACCCAGTAGTTACGTCAAAATTCTCGACCCCAAGATGGGAATCAGTTCCTTTGCACAATAAATCATCCCGCCCAATCCGCAGGACCAATCCCCTAAGGCCCTAGACTTTACACATTGCCTCTAAAGAAGCCTGATTGTTTGTTGCCAAGCTACTAGAGGGTCAAGTACACTTTATTTGGGGTTTGTTGGTGACTTCATCCTAACAAGGATTGTGGTTCCTGCTTGAGTAGGATTTCACCACCCTCAACCAGTAACCCAATTTCTTACCGTAAGTGTATGGGTTAGTAATGGGTATGAGGTAGTGCAGGGTTGTAAGAGATTTAAGAGTTTATTAGTTTTTTTAAGGTTTAGGCATGGGTAAGAATAAGGGGTAGTACAGGGTAAATGTAAAAGTGTAGAGGAGAGGGAAAAATATATATGTGAAAAAACCAGGAGAAACAGGTATTTCTCCTTGTTGCGCCTCTCCTGGGGAGGCGTAAGGTTTTGGCTCATCCCCAGGTTTACATGGTCTTGTAGATATGGGGAAGTGTCAAAATCCATGGGTGTTGCGTGGGAACACCCACCGCAATGCCCTTGCACCACCTCCTTAGCACATAGTAAGGCAATGCAGTGATTTGTGTTAACTTGCCTTACTGCATATCTTTGAGACCATTCAAAGCCACGCAAAGTGGATTTGCGTGACCTCATCAATATGATTTTGTAGTTTGCACCACTGCAGCATCACTAGAAGTGACGCTCCAGCTGCACAAGGGGCTCATAAATAAGTCCCTGTGTTTGGGAATGAAAAAGGATCTTGGGAAGATGGGTGAGGGATGGTTGGGATGTATCGCTGACCAGATAGGTTTCAGTGTGGGAAAGGGATTTTATGGGGGGAGATGTGGTCAAAACAGTTACATACCTTTGAGAGTGACCCTTACACACACAGAATGACCACTTCTTTGACTCACGCTAATGCATGCTGGCCCTCGAGAGGAAACCCCTTCTAGTAAAATGTATGACGTGAAACGTGCGAGGCCTATTTAATCCTAAAAAGTCACCTCAGGTTTTGGCCTATGCTATGAGACACTTGATTGACATTCTCCTATTTCAGGAGACACACTTATCACCAGTGGTGACTGGCATCTATGGAGGTGGGAGGCGAGCAAATAGGTGGGTGCACACATGTGCAAATAAAAATAAAAAATTAAATTAAGACACTTACCGAATCCAGACAACACAATGCCCTCCGTGCTCTGGACCTCTTCTGCTGAGACTGCAGTGCGTGCCCCAGCAAACTCCCTTGACCAATCCTGGTGCTGCTCACATGCTGTTAAACAGCATGAGAACAGCACAATGATTGGAGGGAGGAGCCTCTCTAGGCGCTCCCCAGTGCATCGGAGGCCTGCACTTCCTCTCAACCCAGCTGTCGTAAGACTGCTGGGTAGAGAGGCTTAAAGTGCGCACGTCAGGCAAGGTGTCGCAAGACAGCCGGCCAAAGAGACACGTTCCCATTAAACAGTACACAGGCAGCACTCTGCCCCCCACTCATCTCTGCTGCCGCTCAGCAGGCCCGCCCAGTTTTGACACTCGGTTCAGGACGGAATGATGAAATATAAAATGGTAATAAAGTACCATTTTGTTTTTCATCTCTGGGGCTTTTGGAGTCATTTAAGTCGGGCGATGCTCCTCTGCTCCAATGGAGGAGCCGCCCCTGCTTATTACCCCATAAAAGCCAGTATGTTGCCTAGAAGTGGAGCTCCCATTGATTCTTTGCTACGTTTTCAACCTATTCTAGTGGGGGTTGGCATTGGAGTTAATTGCACTCAATGCTTCAGACTCACCTAGGTGGTGCTGATGCAGGGGTGCGTTATCTGATTTCCAGGGTATCCTACAACATACTCATCTCACCATTATCAATATCTATGGACCCAATCATGATGACCCACATTTCTACTGCAAGGTCATGGCACATTGTACTCGTCTGCAGCCTAGTACCATACTATGGGGCAGACTTCAACCTGTTGTGCAATATTTTTGATATCACAAACAATCGAGCTTGCCATCATGTGATTTCTCAACAATGCACCACTCGATATAGTGCAGACCCGAGAATTAGTTGGCATATGGAGAGGTGAGTCTGGTTGCTGCCCTCAATCCTGTGCCCTCAGGCTGAAGCACTGACTGTGTGACTGTGAATGGTGCACCACTAACTCCTATGTTGTTCCGCATCTCAGCAGCAGGCAACAAAAGTGTATGGTTATAGTGATGTTTTAGCCCCCGCAGGGATAGTGTGTGATTATAGTGATGTTCAAGTCCCCACAAAGATAGTGTATGATTATAGTAATGTCTACGTCCCCACAGAGATTTTGAGTGCTGGCCCTCACTACCATGAGAGTCCAGTGTGGAAGAGGTGTGCCTGACCCAGTTTGCTGATCAAGAATGTGAAGAACTACAGGACAGCAAAGGCAGATTACCACACCACCAGACTTGTAGACCATTATCCCCTGCTGGCCCTGTGACCTTCCCTTAGCAAGACTTACACACCCATGTGTGCAACCCAGCAAACTCTAGTAATTCAGGAACAAGCATTGGCATAGCCAATAGGTCTCGCCTTTGGGACCTTATAAGTGTTTAGCTGTAGGAAGGTGGATATCTGACTATGGTTACCCCCAAATTTTTGCCTAGTGTCTAGCTGGTTTTTCGACTTAGTTGGCCTGAGATCCTGCCATTCAGGATCTCAGCCTGGCTGTTCTCTCTTTAAAATGGACTCCATGTACCCTAGGTACATACCCAATTGGTTGGATCACCCTGTGAGCCCCTGTACCAGTGTACACTAGGTACCCAGGGCATTGGTGTATCTAAGGCCTACCAGGGGCTGAAGCATGTATTGTGCCACCCCTGGCCTGGCCTAACAAATTTGACACAACTGGCTGATCACTCAGCTGGGGTAAGTTGGTGTAACCACCTCTTACTTAGGTGTAGTATACCTATACCTAACCTTAAATGGGACACATGTTAACCTATAAGTCACTCCTATGGCAGGCCTTAACAATCCTGAAGGCAGAGTGCTTGGTTCCATGTGAGATGGTGCTCTGGCATGAGCTGAGCCTGTCTGCAGTGGTCGGAACAACTTCCTTCTACTGTTTCCAGATATCGTCATACCATATACTCTTAAGTGCATTATGAACCTCGCGGTTAAATGCTATCTTTGGTTTGGCTTTATCAAAACATGTCGAGTAAGGTGTCATACGAATTGGAATACTAACCCCTCGCCAATTCTGGCGACGGGGTTAGCATTCCACCCTTCTAGAGGGACACGACATGTACAGTACCTGAAACCCGGGTAAAATCAGACATAGCCTCAGCTCCACAAAATGGATGCTGCCACCACAGACACAAGTCTGCCCTCCTGCTGCTGGGAGTCCTTCCAGCTTGGGAGGTGTGGACAAAGGGTTTCCTGCCAGGGGAGGTGCATGCACCACCCCAGACAGGATTTTGTGTATTGGTCAGGTAGGGCTTGAAAGAAACCAGACATGCCTGTGGCTCACAAGGAGCCTCGGTGCAAATGCCAGTTCAAACCGGTCCTGGGGCACACCAGTCCCGGGCCTGGGGCGAGCTGGACAAAGGATTGGGGGTGTAACCACCCCCCTTCCTGGTCCCACCCATAGGGAGGGACCTAGCAGGTAGTCCGGCCCCTAGAATCCGCTTAAAGGTAGGAGCTGTGTCCTAAGACTTCAGACATCCTGGAATCAACTTGAAACTAAGAAGAAGACGTGAACTTCGACATTCTGCTGCACAGAAGACTGAAGGAAATCTCCCCTGTGGTCAGGGAGTGACCACCTTGCTAACGCAAGCACCATCCAGCGAATCAACGTCTGCTTTGCCGCCGCCTCCCGCCGGAGCCCGAGCCCAGAGACTGACAAGACCTGGACCTCCAGACCTCTCACCGCCCGATCCACAGTCCCTGAAAAGAGGAGACCCGTGGAGGCACCGAGACACGTGGAGCCAGCCATCTTGAAACGACCACGACAAGCTAACAAGTGCAACAACCGAGGCTCCCTCCAAGTTGTGCTTTGGGATCTGAGAAGCCCAACCCTCGAGCAGCATCTGCACCAAAGGTGAGCCCTCCAGCATCTCCACGATCTGCGTGGGGCCCTTCTGCATTTTGCCACTTGACGCGCCTAACCGGTTGCTGGCCCGCTGGCTAGTAGCCATCTTGGTGACGAACTTTACAAAATACACCACTGGTCTGGTTGCTCCAGACTGGCCCTTGCTCCCCTCCAAAGGAGCAGTCCTTCTGACCTTGCTGGTCAGAACCATCAGCTTATTTGATCTCCTACAACAATTGCTTTTGCCAAGGCTTGTTTGCTTCGATCAAGTCGCCGACACCGCCAACAGCGAGAGCCTGCGTGGGACAGCTCGTGAACCGACTCCTGGACATCGTCAACCTCCAGGGACCACGTGGCTGCAGAGACAAGCTACACCTTTCTTCCTGTTTGCACCCGACATTGCCTGGTACCCACCTGGTGCCACGCTGGTCACTGGCTAGTGACTGTGAACACTGTCCCCTCTGCTTACAGGTCTTCAACATCTCCGATCCACTCTTGGATCCACTGCATCTCTCCCGGACCGACCGCCTGCAGCATCTTTGTCTTCAGGCTCCACGGAACAGATAGAAGAAACCCGACGCACTTCGAGGCCTATGCACCCGCTTCCTGTGGGTGAGGTAAAGCTGGCACACCTGTGCCCAAGTGTAGTATTACATCTCTAGTGCCTGTGTTCCAAATCTTGAGTTCCTAGTCCATCCGGAAGATCCTCTTTGCAGTAACTTTGTACTTTTTACGCACCCATTGAAACCTATGGGAGCACGCGTGTGACTATTTGCTCTGCACACGCCACCCGTGGACCTCCTGGTCACTAACTGAAGTTAGCTCCTTGTAGGCCCAGCGATTCTAGAGGCCCTAGGCCTTTTCCCTTTTCTGTTCGTGGTACTTATACCACTATTTTAGTATATGGTTTGAGCGGCCACCAGGGCCTATCCATATAAAGTGCAACTTCTGTGTATTCTACTGTAATCTTGTTTGACGATTTGTGCTCCTGTGCTCATAAAGAGACTAGGGGTTACTTTGAGAAATAAATACATATATATTTTGAATATATATCTGTGTGGTGTCCTTTCATTGGTATAAAAGGGGGTTGCATTTGGTAAAACAGCTGGCTTAACACGCTTCATGAGTTTAGCCTCAAAGACTGCTTAGCCTACGCTACCACTAGGGCAGCTAGTCCGAAAAGGTTGACTTACAACCACACCATAAGGGTTGCTTGGCATGGTACAAGGTGATCACTTTAACTAGTGAGCATCATATACCAGGCCAACTTCTCACATTGGTGAGCAGCGGTTGGATTTGAGCTTGCTGTGTTTTACCATTGTAATCTCTTGGTTACCAATTGAAAGATCACATAGGTACCTATAGGTACATATAAAACAAGATTAGATATACATAAGTTCTACTGAACTTAGTTGTTGTAGAGCAAAGGGAGTAGCACACCCTGACTACAACTACTAGATAGGTTTAGTAGGTAAACCCAAGTGTAGGTAGATTACAACACATCCACCCCACACTTAAGAGCAATGGCTGGGGCAGAGGGGTCCACTGTACCCATCTCTGTTGAGAGTGACCCCCAGAGGGCACCATCCATCTTTGCTACCCTTAATCAGAATGAGCTCAGGCATTTGGCAACTCTTAGAGGCCTTAAACAGCCCAAGAACCCTACCTCTGCTGAGCTCAGAGAACTCTTGCAAAATGATGAAAATCAGAGAGAGCTCAAGAAAGCTTCTCAGTTAGCCCCCTTAGGGACAGGAACAGGAGGCCCCCCTTCTGAAGATGCTACAGAGGTACCCAGTTCCAATAGTCACCCCTTAGATGGCAATAATACCACAGAGGATGAGAGTGATAAAGGTGCTGATACAGAAAGTAGTGATGATGAAGGGAGAACTAGCCCAGTGCCAAGTGTTATGCTTGGTCCAGCTAAACTAAGGCTATTGGGGACTGACAGTGGGTTTACCCCATTGGATCTCCCCAGTGGACTTAACACAGGGCTTGGGAGGCAAAGGAATCGCTCAGGTGACTCCAATGCTTCTCATGGCTCTAGAGGCTCTCAAGGTCACTCCAGGAAAAGGATGACCACCCCTCAGAGGAGGGAACATGAGGCCAGAATGCAGGAAGCCCAGCTGAGGATCAGGAAGCAGGAGCTAGAAGTAGCCCTGATGGAAGAAAAATTGAGGAAGGCTAGGCGACCTAGAGAGAGTGGGTCTATACCCACTGGTGGCAGCATTGTCCCTAAGGACAAAGATAGGGTCTTTGATAATAGGAACCTGTCTAAGGTTGTGCCCCCCTACAAAAGTGGGGATGACATCCACAAATGGATGACTGCTCTTGAGAGAGCCTGCAAAGTGCAGCAGGTTCCTGAAGACCAGTGGGCATCAATCCTCTGGCTCTCCTTTGAAGGAAGAGGCAGAGACAGACTCCTCACTGTTAGGGAGGAGGATGTCAGAAATTACAGAGCCCTGAAGAGTGTCCTAGTTGATGGGTTAGGCTTAACCACTGAACAGTACAGGTTAATGTTCAGAGACACCCAAAAGACACAGACTCAGGACTGGTCTGAATATGTTGAATGTGCCACTAAGGCTTTGGAGGGTTGGTTGCTGGGAAGTAAGGTATCTGATTATACAGGATTGTACAATTTGATGATGAGAGAACAGATTTTAAGTAACTGTCAAAACCAGCTCCTCCATCAACACCTGGTAGACTCAGATTTGACCTCTCCCCAAGAATTGGGAAAGAGGGCAGATAAATGGGTCAGGACCAGGATCAGGCCTAAGAATCAGGGTGGTGACCAAAAGAAAGATACCACCAAGCCTCAAGAGAAGGGTGGGGATAAAGCAAAAGAGAAATCTTCCTCAGGGCCCCAAAACTCCACACAGGGTGGTTGGTCCCAAGCTCCCTCCTCTACCACTGGTAAAAAGCCTTACTGCCATGAGTATAAAACTCCTGGGCATTGGAAAACTGACAGCAGTTGCCCAAGTGCTACAAACAAAACTGTTCCTCCAATTACTCCTGTCACACCACCTATTACTGTCAGCAGTAATCCCCCAGGTGGTGGGAGTGCCCCCAAAAATTTGGGTGGGTTTACTTGGGGAACACAGGGGGACCCTGGCTTAGCCAATTCCCCTGCAGCAGATACTCTTGTCTGTGATGGTGGCATGGGGTTTGCCAACTTCACTGCCTGTCCCAACACTTTGGGTAGGTACAGACAGGAGCCCTACATCAATGGTACAAAAGCTGAGGCCTACAGAGACACTGGAGCTAGCATCACAATGGTGGTCCATTGGCTAGTTCCCTCTGAGCAGCTTTTGCCTGGTTTCTCCTACCAGGTGACCAACATTGATGGCAAACAAAACAGTCATCCCATGGCAGAGGTATGTCTCAGCTGGGGAGGTGTCACTGGCCCTAAAAGGGTGGCAGTGTCCCCAACCTTGTCTGTAGACTGCTTACTGGGGAATGACTTAGAACTCTCAGCTTGGGCTGGAGTTGAACAAGACACCCATTCTAAAATGGTAGGCCTTTCACAAAAGGGTAGTGGGGTTGTGCCATTCACAACCCCTGTCCAAATAGATTTCCTCTCTGGAAAGGTTGGAAGGGCAGTGGTAGCCACAGCCCAGGCACAGACAGACTTCCCTGTAGAGACTGGCAGAGCTGTGACAGTCACAGCTCAAACACAAACTGAGTGCCCCCCTGAAAAGGTTGGCAAGGCTGTAATGGTCTCAGCCTATACTCAGACTGACATAGGTGTAGTGAAGCCTGAAACTATGGATCACTGCACACAAACAGAGAGTAGTGGGGAGGAAGAAAAGTCTCCCTCTCCCCAGACATTAGGAAAAAGTCAGCCTCCTCAGGGAGCTGACCTCACCCCTTGTGAAGGAACTGCCCCAGAGGTAGCCAGGCCTGGCCTGGCAGAGCCTCTGATGTCAGTGGCCCCTTCCAAGGTGGGACCCAGTCTGGTGCAGGTAGCCTGCCTCTCTCTACCCTGCCCCAGTCAGCCCAGGGCAGCAGAGGTCAGGGAGGCCAGTGGACCCCCAGAGGGCCCCTGTCCACAAGAACCCCCCATCAAAAGAATGAGGATTGCCTGGCTAGTAGCCCTAACCAGGTGATGGGTAAACACATTCCTGAGGGATCTCCTTTACAGGTAGTTAGGGACCTCCCCCAGAGGGATTCTGTTGGGCACAGGCAAACATGGGACCTTAGGGCCCCAGACCTGACCTGTCCCTCCAGTAAGCCCATAAAAGGGACCCAGCCTCCAGCTTTAGGTAGCCAGAGGCTGACCCTGAGAGCACAGTGCAACTCAGTTAAGGAAAGAAAGGCATCCATGGTGGAGGATGATTGGAGGAAGCTGAGGCCTCACTTTGAGGACACTCACTTCAGTACTCCATCTCAACACCAGCCTTTTACTTTGCCAAGACACACCAAAGGTAGAGATTCCCTATGGTGGAGACCCTCTGATACCCTTAGGGTGAGGGATTGCTTAGTGGACCATGAGACAGGGGGTAACCATGCCAGTGCTGGTTCCTCCTTATATGGCCACTTGGGCAATATAGGCTTACCTGGTCAAGGTCAGCCTTATCTCCCTTCGTTTGGGGGGGGGTTGTGTAGGAAGGTGGATATCTGACTATGGTTACCCCCAAATTTTTGCCTAGTGTCTAGCTGGTTTTTCGACTTAGTTGGCCTGAGATCCTGCCATTCAGGATCTCAGCCTGGCTGTTCTCTCTTTAAAATGGACTCCATGTACCCTAGGTACATACCCAATTGGTTGGATCACCCTGTGAGCCCCTGTACCAGTGTACACTAGGTACCCAGGGCATTGGTGTATCTAAGGCCTACCAGGGGCTGAAGCATGTATTGTGCCACCCCTGGCCTGGCCTAACAAATTTGACACAACTGGCTGATCACTCAGCTGGGGTAAGTTGGTGTAACCACCTCTTACTTAGGTGTAGTATACCTATACCTAACCTTAAATGGGACACATGTTAACCTATAAGTCACTCCTATGGCAGGCCTTAACAATCCTGAAGGCAGAGTGCTTGGTTCCATGTGAGATGGTGCTCTGGCATGAGCTGAGCCTGTCTGCAGTGGTCGGAACAACTTCCTTCTACTGTTTCCAGATATCGTCATACCATATACTCTTAAGTGCATTATGAACCTCGCGGTTAAATGCTATCTTTGGTTTGGCTTTATCAAAACATGTCGATTAAGGTGTCATACGAATTGGAATACTAACCCCTCGCCAATTCTGGCGACGGGGTTAGCATTCCACCCTTCTAGAGGGACACGACATGTACAGTACCTGAAACCCGGGTAAAATCAGACATAGCCTCAGCTCCACAAAATGGATGCTGCCACCACAGACACAAGTCTGCCCTCCTGCTGCTGGGAGTCCTTCCAGCTTGGGAGGTGTGGACAAAGGGTTTCCTGCCAGGGGAGGTGCATGCACCACCCCAGACAGGATTTTGTGTATTGCTCAGGTAGGGCTTGAAAGAAACCAGACATGCCTGTGGCTCACAAAGAGCCGCGGTGCATATGCCAGTTCAAACCGGTCCTGGGGCACACCAGTCCCGGGCCTGGGGCGAGCTGGACAAAGGATTGGGGGTGTAACCACCCCCCTTCCTGGTCCCACCCATAGGGAGGGACCTAGCAGGTAGTCCGGCCCCTAGAATCCGCTTAAAGGTAGGAGCTGTGTCCTAAGACTTCAGACATCCTGGAATCAACTTGAAACTAAGAAGAAGATGGGAACTTCGACATTCTGCTGCACAGAAGACTGAAGGAAATCTCCCCTGTGGTCAGGGAGTGACCACCTTGCTAACGCAAGCGCCATCCAGCGAATCAACGTCTGCTTTGCCGCCGCCTCCCGCCGGAGCCCGAGCCCAGAGACTGACAAGACCTGGACCTCCAGACCTCTCACCGCCCGATCCACAGTCCCTGAAAAGAGGAGACCCGTGGAGGCACCGAGACACGTGGAGCCAGCCATCTTGAAACGACCACGACAAGCTGACAAGTGCAACAACCGAGGCTCCCTCCAAGTTGTGCTTTGGGATCTGAGAAGCCCAACCCTCGAGCAGCATCTGCACCAAAGGTGAGCCCTCCAGCATCTCCACGATCTGCGTGGGGCCCTTCTGCATTTTGCCACTCGACGCGCCTAACCGGTTGCTGGCCCGCTGGCTAGTAGCCATCTTGGCGATGAACTTTACAAAATACACCACTGGTCTGGTTGCTCCAGACTGGCCCTTGCTCCCCTCCAAAGGAGCAGTCCTTCTGACCTTGCTGGTCAGAACCATCAGCTTATTTCATCTCCTACAACAATTGCTTTTGCCAAGGCTTGTTTGCTTCGATCAAGTCGCCGACACCGCCGACAGTGAGAGCCTGCGTGGGACAGCTCGTGAACCGACTCCTGGACGTCGTCGACCTCCAGGGACCACGTGGCTGCAGAGACAAGCTACACCTTTCTTCCTGTTTGCACCCGACATTGCCTGGTACCCACCTGGTGCCACGCTGGTCACTGGCTAGTGACTGGGAACACTGTCCCCTCTGCTTACAGGTCTTCAACATCTCCGATCCACTCTTGGATCCACTGCATCTCTCCCGGACCGACCGCCTGCAGCATCTTTGTCTTCAGGCTCCACGGAACAGATAGAAGAAACCCGACGCACTTCGAGGCCTATGCACCCGCTTCCTGTGGGTGAGGTAAAGCTGGCACACCTGTGCCCAAGTGTAGTATTACATCTCTAGTGCCTGTGTTCCAAATCTTGAGTTCCTAGTCCATCCGGAAGATCCTCTTTGCAGTAACTTTGTACTTTTTACGCACCCATTGAAACCTATGGGAGCACGCGTGTGACTATTTGCTCTGCACACGCCACCCGTGGACCTCCTGGTCACTAACTGAAGTTAGCTCCTTGTAGGCCCAGCGATTCTAGAGGCCCTAGGCCTTTTCCCTTTTCTGTTCGTGGTACTTATACCACTATTTTAGTATATGGTTTGAGCGGCCACCAGGGCCTATCCATATAAAGTGCAACTTCTGTGTATTCTACTGTAATCTTGTTTGACGATTTGTGCTCCTGTGCTCATAAAGAGACTAGGGGTTACTTTGAGAAATAAATACATATATATTTTGAATATATATCTGTGTGGTGTCCTTTCATTGGTATAAAAGGGGGTTGCATTTGGTAAAACAGCTGGCTTAACACGCTTCACGAGTTTAGCCTCAAAGACTGCTTAGCCTACGCTACCACTAGGGCAGCTAGTCCGAAAAGGTTGACTTACAACCACACCATAAGGGTTGCTTGGCATGGTACAAGGTGATCACTTTAACTAGTGAGCATCATATACCAGGCCAACTTCTCACATTAGCCATGCAACAGTTGATGTTGTTGCACCAAGGATATTGTGCTGGATAACTAAACACTTAGAAGATCCCAAAGGCGAGACCTATTGACTATGCCAATGCTTGTTAGTGTATGGATAACATTCCAGAAGGTAAATTTGCCACGAGGGCGGAACATCCTCATAATGTCCTGGAACCCCAGGGTTTAGATTGTACTTGCCTGCAAGGGTGTGCATTAACAGCCTTTGAACGAGCCTGTTTGTGAGCGGTGACGTGGTAGTGGTATAGGCTAGTGTGCCACAAAATGTACACATCCTCGTTTAGTACACAATTCAGTAGTTGATAGAGGGAAGCAATCTCAGAAATGACAAGTGTTTGCAATAATGTTTGAGGCAGCAGTTTTATTTAGTGTCAAGAATTCCAATTGCACCCCCTCTGCCAGGTGGTTTATCATACGACACCCCACAAAATATGAAACCAAACCCATCGGTCCCACTTGCAATTTCCTTCTGAGGGTTGCACTGGACTGTACTTTATGAAGGAGATACATCCTCACTGTCAGAAGCCCTACAACACCCTCTATGTTGTACTGACAGGCACTGCCTTCAAAAATAACACTTCTACAAACACTTCTCAGTTATTAGTGCTGAAAGTAAATACTCCGACAAAAAACATTTCCAAAAGTGTTTGTTCCAAAGATACCTTGATGTAAAGACTGCATGGGGAGGGGACTGGGGAGAGGGAGCGTCCCTGGTGAGGGCTTAAGAGTACGGGTCCGAGTTTGTCATGCAGAGTTAAAGGCTTGTAGCTAAGGACTTGCGGTATAGGGTTGAGGGTTTTGGGATAGAAGGGTATTAGGTTATGGGCATAGGGTTATTCGTCTGCGATATAAGGTTAAGGGTTGGGTTAAGAGTTTAGGATAGAAGTGCCAAGAGCACAGGGTTTGGGGGGTACATGGTTAAAGGGTGCAGGATAACGTAAGCAAAGAGTGATTAGAGATTCATGGGTAGGACTTTGGGATATAGGTGTTACAGGTAAGGAGTTCTTGGTTAAAAGTATAGGGTTGGTTTTTGGGATATGGGGTTAGGATATTTGATTAAGGATGTAAAGGTCACATTATACGGTTATGGTTAATGGTAAATGGTTAAGGATACATGCTTAAGTGTGCTAGGCTTGGGGCAAAGGGCTTATGGGGTGGGCTAAGGGGGTGACCAGCATGCTAACCTTTGTTTAGTGTCACCACTGGAAATGTGTTTAAGGTGTGTTGATGAATGTCACAGATATTTTTAGCCTGCCTCTTGAAATGAAATAAACAAAGTGCTGCACCAGACAGTAACACTGCACTTAATTAACTCCAATGAACACACAACTTTGAAGTGATGCAACTAGATGTGTTAAAAACAAACTCATGTTATTTCTCAGTTTGAAAAAAATCAGCAAGGATCAATCGTAGTGACCTGTGCCCAGAATAATGCACTCCATCAAACATCTAGCTGCCTTACTTAGGACACCCTTGTCTCCCCTGCTTCACTCATCCCTTCTAATCCTTTCACTTGTTAATTGTGAGCTTAAATATTGATTTGCAAAGAACAAATCCAGATGTAACGATTCTTGTAGTATTTGTAATTTCGTTTTTTTTAACGTTTATGCTTACTGTAAATATGGACGAATGATTCCCAATTAAAGTATTTAATTATTAAAAGGAGCTGCGTGTTGCCTTTTAATTTACCAATGCCCTAATTAGATAGTCTATAGCTCAATGGAGTAATAAGCAGTGTAATAGCACTTGGTAAAGCAGGATAACAGTTCTGAATCCCCCTCAATGCTAACATAAAAGGAAACTGAGCTCACTTACTTGCAGTTACTCTGAGTACCACCATCTAGGTTAACCACGATACACACATTAGGGCATATTAGTGGTCCACTTAGATAGCACTCCTACAGCAGGTAAAGGTGTGACAAATCCGAAGGAAGCCGTGTGGGAAGGTGAGCTACTTAGTCTGTGAGCAGAAGGATGGCTCCAAAAACACAGCCACATTTGCTCAGCACCTGAAAGGCCACCTGAGGCAGCAGTCAAGAACACTGAGTGTAGTAACTCTCAAAATCCGATATTTCGAAGTCAGTGCAAGGTATTGGACATAGGGTGGTGGTTGTTTTATTATGTTTTGTCATTTGAGCAATAGAGGGGGCAGAAGATGAAACTATTTTCTGATTAATTAAACATGAATTGGATTGTCGGGCAGCAAGTGGATTCCAAAGTCTTTTCCTCACTCTCGCCTTGAATAAAACATAATACAAACCCAGACGATGAGTCAGTATCCCAGATCACATTGCCTCACTAGATTTCTGCTGCGTGACTTGCACCCACTGACACTACCCTTCCCTGTCTTGCGGAAATCGACATGTAACTGCACATTTGAAATTGCAGCAGTCACTGCAATGAGTCAGAGATATAATACGTCAGTTTTCTTTGGATAATTCAGCTTTCTCCCTGGCTAGTTCACACAGAACTGTACTTGCTTATTAAGGGAAACCTCACACGACACGCATTCCAGTGAAGTGTGTAATCTTTTATTAATTACGTCTATGACTTGTTGATGCTTCGATTTTCTATATCGGCTTCAGTTTTTCTCACATAAAACGGAAAGCTGGTCTCAGTGCTTTATGTGGGCGGGTACAGTCAGGCTACATCAGAGGTTCATCTAGTTGAAGGGAGAGTGGCGATAATCATCATCGTGGCAATAGGCAATTATAATCTCAGTGTACAAGGCCATGTAAAACAAGCAGCTGCGAAAGCGATCGTGCAAAGCCCACACTAATTAAAAGCACACGTGAAGCGGCATTTTCGTTGCTATGGCAACAAAATGGCGTCGGACTGTCCACAGTCCCTACGGAGCGCATGCTGTTTGCTATGGACAAATGGTGAAAGCAGTCATCTTTGTCAATGCAGACGCGTGCATGAAAACCCTCGGCAGAATCGATTGCAAAAGGTACTCGTAATAGCGAGTGCAGCGCATGTGCTGCTTCTGCCAGGCAAGACCTAAAAATGCAGTGTCACTCATAAAATGACAGCACACCCGAAGAATACACCTGTGGCATTGAGAGCTCACTGAAGCACCAAGAAAAATGCAAACACATGCTGGAAGCTTAAACATATGAAAAAAATGGAAAGTAGTTAACCGGACATTATGATAAACTAGGAGCTCAGGAATAACACACTATAAAGGATGCATGTAAATCTATCTCAGAACAGTATTAATCCAAACAATTGCATGCTGGGGGAATAAAATAAGTATTGTGAAAAACATTGTTGAAGTCTGTGTTCATCATCTTGCAAAATGACCATATTACCTTTGCCTTAGCTTCTTCACAAGGACTATGTGGTGAGATTACCTCACATTTAAGAAATAGGATCTTCATGATAAGAAATAGCAAGTGTTACACCACATTATGTCAAAAAAGCCCACCTACCTTACTACCACCTTTTGATTTCAAATCTTGCGCCAAAGAGGACCTGATCATCTATTTAAAGAAAGACCTACAGAACTTCCCAGTGACCCTATTCCATGATCGTTGCTACTTAGGTTTTCCATAGCCTTTTATTTTGTGGTAAACAATCACACCATTGATAATAAAACCCAACTTGGATCCAAAAGTCCCTAATAATTATCAGACCATACAATGTTATCTCACATTGAGCAAGATCATTGAGAACCATTGCAAGTGTACTGAAAACAACCAGTTACAAAACACCTCTCAGTGCAGATTCCACCCAGCGCTTGGAAAGCATTACTGAGTGTCAGTGAAATTTTCAGAATGATAAAAGACAGAGACTGTTAAACTCTGCCTAAGTGTCTATCTGCAGTGGCTGAATTGAAAGATCAGCAAAAGAAAGCTTTCCCGCCTTGCATTATTTTTGTTTTCAATGAAGGGCAGACCTATACTTTTCAGGAAAAGCAGGTTAATATACAGGAAACACTTTTCTTTTGGCAGGAGCATCTCGAATATGAGGTGCTGCACACAATAAAATGTGGGGAGCACCAGTAGTGACTATTACAGAAACAAGGACTTGATAGCAACTTGCAGAACATAAGGACAGTCAACAATGGAGATAAAGAGACTTCCTCAGATCTGCAAAATGGTTTAGTCTGGCACAGAAGGCACTCTTAAAACCAAAGGGGCACATTTATGAGAGGCTTGCATTGCGTTTGCACCACACAACATGGTACATGCATGGCGCAAACCTTTAAGACAGATTTTTGAAGCTATGGAAAGCCACTTTGCATTGCTCTAAGTGGCTCAAAAAATCTGTAGTAACGCAACGCAGCGCAATTCACTGCATTGCGTTACTCTGCCCTGGGAAGGCGTTGCATGGATGTTCCCATGCAATTCCCATGGTTTTTGATGCATTACCAGATTTACCAGTAATGATAAACCTGAGAATGTGCCAAAACATTATGTCTTTCCACGAGAGGTATGACGAGGAGAAATATCTCTATTTCTCCTAGTTTCTTCCTCTTTCTAGGTGTACGGCACACATAGAAAGAGGAATTTGTCTCCCAAAATTGTTTTTGTGCAGGAAGGTGCTTGTTTTTGCACAAAAACAATACTGCTGACAACACAGGCAGCGCCAGCGCAGGGGAAAGGCCAGGAATGCACCGTATTGCCCGAAATACAGCAATTCCTGGCCTCTCCCTGTGACGCAGTGCAGCAAGGTGACTTGCTGCGCAGCGTCACTTTCTCATAAATGACCCAAAAAGTGTTGTGGATCAAAATCATTAACTTAAATTTTCATAATAAAATTAATAATTCACTCTTCACCAATTATATTTATAGGTTTGAATGCTTCTTTGTGTATGGACTTTTAAAAGACATATAGAATTGCAAATGAAATCATTAAATATGCTATGGTTGTGAATGCGCAACCTTCTTGAAAATGATCTGGTTTAGGTTTTTTAAATTCAAATTGCTGCTGTCATAGCCCATCATCAGATCAATAACAATTTTACAATTTTAAGATATTTATTGTAAAATGTTATTTTTGATAGCATCAGCTTGCAAACATCAAAGCATTTTACATGTGGAGAAAGAGCACTAACGTTTGTCCACAAACAGAAAAACATAAAATTGTGTTGTATACGTGGGAACAGCTCCCATCCTTTCCTTTAACATTTACCACTGAAGTACACATAGCATTTTCTAATAGTAAAAGTTTAAAGATTTGAAGAGATGCAGTTCTATGAAAAGTTCGTTTTTCACTAAAGAGTGTGCTGTAATCTTGCATGCCCTCCTTAATACAAGGTTATCGCAGTTAGTTAAAACCCGGCATTTTTGTCTGCTAAACTCATCTGCAGACTGCGTCGTTTGTGAGGCAGAAACCAGCACAACACATCAGCCCGACTGGCTCTCCTCCCCCACTACTACAGCCCCGTGCTGCAGGTGTACCCCAGGAATGCTCACTCTGTGTAAGCGCTGGTGGCAGGGTGTGAACAGGCCTGAAAGGAGCCGAGAGCGTCAAGCGCTCGGTCCTTTGTTATGCTGATCTTGGGTCAGAGCGCATTCGCACCTAACCCTGGGCCATCCCCATGACAACAGAGGCCGAGGAGAAGCTCCTAACTTGCATATGACAGGTGAGCTGGGAGGGCTGGCGCGCTGAATACCGTGCCAGCATATTTCAGGTTAGGATAGTTATCTGAGAATGAAGGGTGGGAACCTACATTCCTGGACATTTCAGTACTTTAATGAATTGACTTGGAAACCCAATTAAAAATTCTACTAGCATCTACAAGACACTTTCAAGAATATAATCAAATTCACATATAAAAACGGATTGCATTTCTCGTGTGAAACATTTTTCATATTAAATTCTCTAAACAGTTCTTTTAAAACAGATCTATTTCTACTCACGCACTAACGTAGCAGTATTTTTTAAATGCTGACAATGTAAAGTACTTTGTATGAGTGTGAACTTGTGACCTAATTTGATTGGTAAAACGTGTGTGATTTTCCATCCTATGCTGCAGGTATAACTTCTCTACATTGGCTTGGATTAGCACATAAACACATCTGAAACCTGTAGTTTTATTTTCGTTACAAATATAGGATCACAAGTGCCACAATGCAAAAAAAAAAAACAAGCACAAGCAAAGGCAATAGGTCTATTCTTTTGGTGATCATCAAGAAGAAGAAAAATGGTTATTGCGCATGCTGAACAGAATTAGCAAAAAATAACAAGCTACTTACCTTCAGTAATGCCTTATATGGTAGAGTCTCTTTCTAGCCACAAGTTCATTTCCTTAAACTTTCCCGAGGCATCAGACTGGAGCCGAAATTTTTTTTGAGCAATAACCTTGTGTGTAAGTAGGTGGCATAGTTAGGCTCCTCGTGGCGTGTTCGGCATTGTCTGCATCAGAAGGGACATGTGTGGTGCCTATACAGGCATACATGCCAACATTTTAGGACAGGGATGTGGGGGATTTAAAATAAAAAAATCGGTAGAATGAAAATTCCCCATTGAATTCAATTGCAGAAAATGCAATTTCAGGCGGGAGACAGCTAAAATAAAGCAATTTTGGGCTTGAAAAATCGGTAGTCTCACGCCTGAATCAGGTCTATTGGCATGTATGAATACAGGCACCACCCCAGCGCGCTGATGTCAGTTTCTTTTTGCGACTTCCCATTCCAGAAGCACAGACCCATAAAGAACACTGACCAGTGGTGTGCATGTCTAGGGCCCTTAAGAAGAGTAACCATTTAACTGTAATCCATTTTCAGAGCAAGGAGGATCGGAGGGTTGGTATGGAATCTGTGGCTCAATAGAGTCTCTACCAGATAAGGTGTTAGCAAAGGTAATTAACTGGTACATCTGATAGAGACTTTTAGCCACATATTCCTTACCTTAGAATACATACACAAGCAATTCCTCCCCAGAGGCGGGGTTGCTAAACAGATGATTCTAAAAATTTATCCAGGACCAAACGGGCCCAGTGCCATGCAGAGACACCCACATTGCTGTCTGACAGAGGTCCAGGAGAGGGATTCCACAAGCTAATGCAGTAGTCACAGCTTTGGCTCTGGTGGAATGATCATGCAAGCCCTCACAGAGCTGCTTTTTGGCCAATTCAATACATCATGAGATGGTACGTTTTTGCACTGTCTTTCTTTTCTTGGCACTGACATATCCACCTGGAACTCTTTGGTATGATCAAAGTAGAACGACAATGCTCTTTTTGGGTCCTGGTGGTGGGGTCTGCCCTCCTCTTTAGTAGCATGTGGTGGGGTGTAAAAGACAGGCAGAGAGATAGACTGGCCTACATGGAATGGATTTACCACCTTTGATAGGAATGATGCTCTGGTCTGAAGAACCAGCTTGTATAGATAGAAAAGAAACAACCACAGTGGTACAATAGTCGCACTTCTCTATTGTTGGAGAAGTGATGGGAACGAATGGTGCTCAAAACTCTACAACACCACTGCTGCCAAGAAGTGTATGTCTGTATCAAAGAGCATTTCTGCCCAAATAAATGAAAAAAAGAGAATAGTGGAGCACTCATATAGTATATCAGTTATATTAGTGTTAAGGTCCCAGTACAGTAAATATAATGGCTTGAAATATATGTAATGCCACTTTTGTTAGGTACTCAAATGATTTCTCAAAACATCCAACTGTTGCAGTAGAAAAAATATTCTTTACTTCATGATAATTCTTACATATAAGCTACAAGAATGTTATAACTACGGCTACAACAATCTAACAAAGGTTTGCACTGACTAGAATCTTCTATGGAACAACATTTTCAATGCATCGCACACCTTTGTTAGATTGTTGTAGGAGATAGACTGAACTCTTAGTGAGAGGAGATGGGTGACTAGAGAGGGCAAAGTAGCAAGGAGACACTGTAGAATGAAGTAGGCAAGGTGGGAGAGGGACAGAGCAGCTAAAGGGGTAAGGAGGGATGGGTCAGAAGAGAATCATTAAGATTAGATGCACAGGGTTTTTGCATTGGTGGACATCAACATCATTGTGTTTGAGCAGCTGTTTGAATGCCTGTTGATCCGATAGCTGATGTTCTCCATAGAGACTGCAAAAACCAAAGGAAATGATGGACGGAGTGTTGAACATGGCAAGCACTCACCCCCAGTCAACTGATCTGGGTTTAATCCATCACCGTTCTTTAGCCCACTCTGCCACCCCAGTTCAGACATGGCCATATGCAAATCAGTCTGAACCTGTGCCTCATGGGAACAGTCCAGCCCGAACTGCCAAGACATGTCTTCCCTGGACCGGAAACAAGCTTTCTAGGACCGGTTTCTGGCATTTCAGCCGTCCTCAGCCAGGCTTGCTTGAATCCAGTGGCAAAGTGAGCAAGGGACTCACGCCTGAGCATACCCTGCCAACTTATGGCAAACAAAGCAAAAACCAAAGGAAATGATGGACGGAGTGTTGAACATTGCAAGCACTCACCCCCAGTCAACTGATCTGGGTTTAATCCATCACCGTTCTTTAGCCCACTCTGCCACCCCAGTTCAGACATGGCCATATGCAAATCAGTCTGACCCTGTGCCTCATGGGAACAGTCCAGCCCGAACTGCCAAGCCATGTCTTTCCTGGCCCGGAAACAAGCTTCCTAGGACCGTGTAGGAAGGTGGATATCTGACTATGGTTACCCCCAAATTTTTGCCTAGTGTCTAGCTGGTTTTTCGACTTAGTTGGCCTGAGATCCTGCCATTCAGGCTCTCAGGCTATCTGCTCTCTCTGTAAAATGGACTCCATGTACCCTAGGTACATACCCAATTGGTTGGATCACCCTGTCAGCCCCTGTACCAGTGTACACTAGGTACCCAGGGCATTGGTGTACCCAAGGCCTGCCAAGGGCTGCAGCATGTATTATGCCACCCCAGGCTTGGCCTAACAATTTGACACAACTGGCTGATCACTCAGCTGGGGTAAGTTGGTGTAATCACCTCTTACTTAGGTGTAGTATACCTATACCTAACCTTAAATGGGACACCTGGTAACCTATAAGTCACTCCTATGGCAGGCCTTAACAATCCTGAAGGCAGAGTGCTTGGTTCCATGTGAGATGGTGCTCTGGCATGAGCTGAGCCTGTCTGCAGTGGTCGGAACAACTTCCTTCTACTGTTTCCAGATATCGTCATACCATATACTCTTAAGTGCATTATGAACCTCGCGGTTAAATGCTATCTTTGGTTTGGCTTTATCAAAACATGTCGAGTAAGGTGTCATACGAATTGGAATACTAACCCCTCGCCAATTCTGGCGACGGGGTTAGCATTCCACCCTTCTAGAGGGACACGACATGTACAGTACCTGAAACCCGGGTAAAATCAGACATAGCCTCAGCTCCACAAAATGGATGCTGCCACCACAGACACAAGTCTGCCCTCCTGCTGCTGGGAGTCCTTCCAGCTTGGGAGGTGTGGACAAAGGGTTTCCTGCCAGGGGAGGTGCGTGCACCACCCCAGACAGGATTTTGTGTATTGGTCAGGTAGGGCTTGAAAGAAACCAGACATGCCTGTGGCTCACAAGGAGCCTCGGTGCATATGCCAGTTCAAACCGGTCCTGGGGCACACCAGTCCCGGGCCTGGGGCGAGCTGGACAAAGGATTGGGGGTGTAACCACCCCCCTTCCTGGTCCCACCCATAGGGAGGGACCTAGCAGGTAGTCCGGCCCCTAGAATCCGAATAAAGGTAGGAGCTGTGTCCTAAGACTTCAGACATCCTGGAATCAACTTGAAACTAAGAAGAAGACGGGAACTTCGACATTCTGCTGCACAGAAGACTGAAGAAAATCTCCCCTGTGGTCAGGGAGTGACCACCTTGCTAACGCAAGCACCATCCAGCGAATCAACGTCTGCTTTGCCGCCGCCTCCCGCCGGAGCCCGAGCCCAGAGACTGACAAGACCTGGACCTCCAGACCTCTCACCGCCCGATCCACAGTCCCTGCAAAGAGGAGACCCGTGGAGGCACTGAGACACGTGGAGCCAGCCATCTTGGAACGACTACGACAAGCTGACCAGTGCAACAACCGAGGCTCCCTCCAAGTTGTGCTTTGGGTCCTGAGAAGCCCAACCCTCGAGCAGCATCTGCACCAAAGGTGAGCCCTCCAGCATCTCCACGATCTGCGTGGGGCCCTTCTGCATTTTGCCACTCGACGCGCCTAACCGGTTGCTGGCCCGCTGGCTAGTGGCCATCTTGGCGACGAAATCTACGACAAAACACCGCTGGTCTGGTTGCTCCAGACTGGCCCTTGCTCCCCTCCAAAGGAGCAATCCCTCTGACCTTGCTGGTCAGAACCAACAGCTGATTTCCGAATCCTCCTGCAATTGCTTTTGCCAAGGCTTGTTTGCTCGATCAAGTCGCCGACACCGCCGACAGCGAGAGCCTGCGTGGGACAGCTCGTGTGCCGACTCCTGGACGTTGTCGACCTTCAGGGACCACGTGGCTGCGGAGACAAGCTACCCCTCATCACCTGTTTGCACCCGACATCGCCTGGTACCCACCTGGTGCCACGCTGGTCACTGGCTAGTGACTGTGAACACTGTCCCCTCTGCTTACAGGTCTTCAACATCTCCGATCCACTCTTGGATCCACTGCATCTCTCCCGGACCGACCGCCTGCAGCATCTTTGTCTTCAAGCTCCACGGAACAGATAGAAGAAACCCGACGCACTTCGAGGCCTATGCACCCGCTTCCTGTGGGTGAGGTAAAGCTGGCACACCTGTGCCCAAGTGTAGTAATACATCTCTAGTGCCTGTGTTCCAAATCTTAAGTTCCTAGGTCATCCGGAAGATTCCTTTTGCAGTAACTTTGTACTTTTTACGCACCCATTGAAACCTATGGGAGCACGCGTGTGACTATTTGCTCTGCACACGCCACCCGTGGACCTCCTGGTCACTAACTGACGTTAGCTCCTTGTAGGCCCAGCGATTCTAGAGGCCCTAGGCCTTTTCCCTTTTCTGTTCGTGGTACTTATACCACTATTTTAGTATATGGTTCGAGTGGCCACCAGGGCCTATCCATATAAAGTGCAACTTCTGTGTATTCTGTGATAATCTTGTTTGACGATTTGTGCTCCTGTGCTCATAAAGAGACTAGGGGTTACTTTGAGAAATAAATACATATATATTTTGAATATATATCTGTGTGGTGTCCTTTCATTGGTATAAAAGGGGGTTACTATTGGTAAAACAGCTTGCTTAACACGCTTCACGAGTTTAGCCTCAAAGACTGCTTAGCCTACGCTACCACTAGGGCAGCTAGTCCGAAAAGGTTGACTTACAACCACACCATAAGGGTTGCTTGGCATGGTACGAGGTGGTCACTAGAACTAGTGAACAGCATATACCAGGCCAACTTCTCACATTGGTGAGCAGCGGTTGGATTTGAGCTTGCTGTGTTTTACCATTGTAATCTCTTGGTTACCAATTGAAAGATCACATAGGTACCTGTAGGTACATATAAAACAAGATTAGATATACATAAGTTCTACTGAACTTAGTTGTTGTAGAGCAAAGGGAGTAGCACACCCTGACTACAACTACTAGATAGGTTTAGTAGGTAAACCCAAGTGTAGGTAGATTGCAACACATCCACCCACACTTAAGAGCAATGGCCGGGGCAGAGGGGTCCACTGTACCCATCTCTGTCGAGAGTGACCCCCAGAGGGCACCAACCAGCTTTGCTACCCTTAATCAGAATGAGCTCAGGCATTTGGCAACTCTTAGAGGCCTTAAACAGCCCAAGAACCCAAACTCTGCTGAGCTCAGAGAGCTCTTACAGAATGATGAGAATCAGAGAGCACTCAAGAAAGCTTCCCAGTTAGCCCCCTTAGGGACAGGAACAGGAGGCCCCCCTTCTGAAGATGCCACTGAAGTACCCCTTCCCAATAGTCACCCCTTAGATGGGATGCCTACCACAGAGGAAGAAAGTGATGGGGATACAGATGTGAGTGGGGATGAAGGGAGAACTAGCCCAGTGCCAAGTGTTATACTTGGCCCAGCTAAACTAAGGCTATTGGGGACTGACAGTGGGTTCACCCCATTGGATCTCCCCAGTGGACTTAACACAGGGCTTGGAAGGCAAAGGAATCGCTCAGGTGACTCCAATGCTTCCCATGGCTCTAGAGGCTCTCAAGGTCACTCCAGAAGGAGACTGACCACCCCTCAGAGGAGGGAACATGAGGCCAGAATGCAGGAAGCCCAGCTGAGGATCAGGAAGCAGGAGCTAGAAGTAGCCCTGATGGAAGAAAAACTGAGCAAGGCTAGGCAGCATAGAGAGAGTGGGTCTATACCCACTGGTGGCAGCAATGTCCCTAGGGACAAAGATAGGGTCTTTGACAATAGGAACCTGTCCAAGATTGTGCCCCCCTACAAAAGTGGGGATGACATCCACAAATGGATGACTGCTCTTGAGAGAGCCTGCAAAGTGCAGCAGGTTCCTGAAGACCAGTGGGCAGCAATCTTATGGCTCTCCTTTGAGGGGAGAGGCAGAGATAGACTCCTCACTGTTAGAGAAGAGGATGTCAGAAATTACAGAGTCCTGAAGAGTGTCCTAGTTGATGGGTTAGGCTTAACCACTGAACAGTACAGGTTAATGTTCAGAGACACCCAGAAGACACAGACTCAGGACTGGTCTGAATATGTGGAATGTGCCACTAAGGCTTTGGAGGGTTGGTTGCTGGGAAGTAAGGTGTCTGATTATACAGGATTGTACAATTTGATGATGAGAGAGCAGATTTTAAGTAATTGTCAAAACCAGCTTCTCCATCAACACCTGGTAGACTCAGATTTGACCTCTCCCCAAGAATTGGGAAAGAGGGCAGATAAATGGGTCAGGACCAGGATCAGGCCTAAAAACCAGGGTGGTGACCAAAAGAAAGATACCACCAAGCCTCAAGAGAAGGGTGGGGATAAAGAAAAAGAGAAACCTTCCTCAGGGCCCCAAAACTCCACACAGGGTGGTGGGTCCCAAGCTCCCTCCTCTACCACAGCTAAAAAGCCCTACTGCCATGAGTGTAAAACTCCTGGGCATTGGAAAACTGACAGCGGTTGCCCAAGGGCTAAAAACAAAACTGTTCCTCCAATTACTCCTGTCACACCACCTATTACTGTCAGCAGTAATCCCCCAGGTGGTGGGAGTGCCCCCAGAAATCTGGGTGGGTTTACTTGGGGAACACAGGGGGACCCTGGCTTAGCCAATTCCCCTACAGCAACCACTCTTGTCTGTGATGGTGGCATGGGGTTTGCCAACTTCACTGCCTGTCCCAACACTTTGGGTAGGTACAGACAGGAGCCCTACATCAATGGTACAAAAGCTGAGGCCTACAGAGACACTGGGGCTAGCATCACAATGGTGGCCCATTGGCTAGTTCCCTCTGAGCAGCTTTTGCCCGGTTTCTCCTACCAGGTGACTAACATTGATGGCAAACAGAACAGTCATCCCATGGCAGAGGTATGTCTCAGCTGGGGAGGGGTCACTGGCCCTAAAAGGGTAGCAGTGTCCCCAACCTTGCCTGTAGACTGCTTACTGGGGAATGACTTAGAACTCTCAGCTTGGGCTGGAGTTGAACAAGACACCCATTCTAAAATGGTAGGCCTTTCACAAAAGGGTAGGGGGGTTGTGCCATTCACAACCCCTGTCCAAATAGATTTCCTCCCTGAAAAGGTTGGAAGGGCAGTGGTAGCCACAGCCCAGGCACAGACAGACTTCCCTGTAGGGACTGGCAGAGCTGTGACAGTCACAGCTCAAACACAAACTGAGTGCCCCCCTGAAAAGGTTGGCAAGGCTGTAATGGTCTCAGCCTATACTCAGACTGACATAGGTGTAGTGAAGCCTGAAACAATGGATCACTCCACACAAACTGAGAGTAGTGGGGAGGAAGAAAAGTCTCCCTCTCCCCAGACATTAGGAAAAGGTCAGCCTCCTCAGGGATCTGACCTCACCCCTTGTGAAGGAACTGCCCCAGAGGTAGCCAGGCCTGGCCTGGCAGAGCCTCTGATGTCAGTGGCCCCTTCCAAGGTGGGATCCAGTCTGGTGCAGGTAGCCTGCCTCTCTCTACCCTGCCTCAGTCAGCCCAGGGCTGCAGAGGTCAGGGAGGCCAGTGGACCCCCAGAGGGCCCCTGTCCACAAGAACCCCCCCATCAAAAGAATGAGGATTGCCTGGCTAGTAGCCCTAGTCAGGTGATGGGTAAAAACATTCCTGAGGGATCTCCTTTACAGGTAGTTAGGGACCTCCCCCAGGGGGATTCTGTTGGGCACAGGCAAACATGGGACCTTAGGGCCCCAAACCTGACCTGTCCCTCCAGTAAGCCCACAAAAGGGACCCAGCCTCCAGCTTTAGGTAGCCAGAGGCTGACCCTGAGAGCACAGTGCAACTCAGTTAAAGAAAGAAAGGCATCCATGGTGGAGGATGATTGGAGGAAGCTGAGGCCTCACTTTGAGGACACTCACTTCAGTACTCCATCTCAACACCAGCCTTTTACTTTGCCAAGACACACCACAGGTAGAGATTCCCTATGGTGGAGACCCTCTGATACCCTTAGGGTGAGGGATTGCTTAGTGGACCATGAGACAGGGGGTAACCATGCCAGTGCTGGTTCCTCCTTATATGGCCACTTGGGCAATATAGGCTTACCTGGTCAAGGTCAGCCTTATCTCCCTTCGTTTGGGGGGGGGTTGTGTAGGAAGGTGGATATCTGACTATGGTTACCCCCAAATTTTTGCCTAGTGTCTAGCTGGTTTTTCGACTTAGTTGGCCTGAGATCCTGCCATTCAGGCTCTCAGGCTATCTGCTCTCTCTGTAAAATGGACTCCATGTACCCTAGGTACATACCCAATTGGTTGGATCACCCTGTCAGCCCCTGTACCAGTGTACACTAGGTACCCAGGGCATTGGTGTACCCAAGGCCTGCCAAGGGCTGCAGCATGTATTATGCCACCCCAGGCTTGGCCTAACAATTTGACACAACTGGCTGATCACTCAGCTGGGGTAAGTTGGTGTAATCACCTCTTACTTAGGTGTAGTATACCTATACCTAACCTTAAATGGGACACCTGGTAACCTATAAGTCACTCCTATGGCAGGCCTTAACAATCCTGAAGGCAGAGTGCTTGGTTCCATGTGAGATGGTGCTCTGGCATGAGCTGAGCCTGTCTGCAGTGGTCGGAACAACTTCCTTCTACTGTTTCCAGATATCGTCATACCATATACTCTTAAGTGCATTATGAACCTCGCGGTTAAATGCTATCTTTGGTTTGGCTTTATCAAAACATGTCGAGTAAGGTGTCATACGAATTGGAATACTAACCCCTCGCCAATTCTGGCGACGGGGTTAGCATTCCACCCTTCTAGAGGGACACGACATGTACAGTACCTGAAACCCGGGTAAAATCAGACATAGCCTCAGCTCCACAAAATGGATGCTGCCACCACAGACACAAGTCTGCCCTCCTGCTGCTGGGAGTCCTTCCAGCTTGGGAGGTGTGGACAAAGGGTTTCCTGCCAGGGGAGGTGCGTGCACCACCCCAGACAGGATTTTGTGTATTGGTCAGGTAGGGCTTGAAAGAAACCAGACATGCCTGTGGCTCACAAGGAGCCTCGGTGCATATGCCAGTTCAAACCGGTCCTGGGGCACACCAGTCCCGGGCCTGGGGCGAGCTGGACAAAGGATTGGGGGTGTAACCACCCCCCTTCCTGGTCCCACCCATAGGGAGGGACCTAGCAGGTAGTCCGGCCCCTAGAATCCGAATAAAGGTAGGAGCTGTGTCCTAAGACTTCAGACATCCTGGAATCAACTTGAAACTAAGAAGAAGACGGGAACTTCGACATTCTGCTGCACAGAAGACTGAAGAAAATCTCCCCTGTGGTCAGGGAGTGACCACCTTGCTAACGCAAGCACCATCCAGCGAATCAACGTCTGCTTTGCCGCCGCCTCCCGCCGGAGCCCGAGCCCAGAGACTGACAAGACCTGGACCTCCAGACCTCTCACCGCCCGATCCACAGTCCCTGCAAAGAGGAGACCCGTGGAGGCACTGAGACACGTGGAGCCAGCCATCTTGGAACGACTACGACAAGCTGACCAGTGCAACAACCGAGGCTCCCTCCAAGTTGTGCTTTGGGTCCTGAGAAGCCCAACCCTCGAGCAGCATCTGCACCAAAGGTGAGCCCTCCAGCATCTCCACGATCTGCGTGGGGCCCTTCTGCATTTTGCCACTCGACGCGCCTAACCGGTTGCTGGCCCGCTGGCTAGTGGCCATCTTGGCGACGAAATCTACGACAAAACACCGCTGGTCTGGTTGCTCCAGACTGGCCCTTGCTCCCCTCCAAAGGAGCAATCCCTCTGACCTTGCTGGTCAGAACCAACAGCTGATTTCCGAATCCTCCTGCAATTGCTTTTGCCAAGGCTTGTTTGCTCGATCAAGTCGCCGACACCGCCGACAGCGAGAGCCTGCGTGGGACAGCTCGTGTGCCGACTCCTGGACGTCGTCGACCTTCAGGGACCACGTGGCTGCGGAGACAAGCTACCCCTCATCACCTGTTTGCACCCGACATCGCCTGGTACCCACCTGGTGCCACGCTGGTCACTGGCTAGTGACTGTGAACACTGTCCCCTCTGCTTACAGGTCTTCAACATCTCCGATCCACTCTTGGATCCACTGCATCTCTCCCGGACCGACCGCCTGCAGCATCTTTGTCTTCAAGCTCCACGGAACAGATAGAAGAAACCCGACGCACTTCGAGGCCTATGCACCCGCTTCCTGTGGGTGAGGTAAAGCTGGCACACCTGTGCCCAAGTGTAGTAATACATCTCTAGTGCCTGTGTTCCAAATCTTAAGTTCCTAGGTCATCCGGAAGATTCCTTTTGCAGTAACTTTGTACTTTTTACGCACCCATTGAAACCTATGGGAGCACGCGTGTGACTATTTGCTCTGCACACGCCACCCGTGGACCTCCTGGTCACTAACTGACGTTAGCTCCTTGTAGGCCCAGCGATTCTAGAGGCCCTAGGCCTTTTCCCTTTTCTGTTCGTGGTACTTATACCACTATTTTAGTATATGGTTCGAGTGGCCACCAGGGCCTATCCATATAAAGTGCAACTTCTGTGTATTCTGTGATAATCTTGTTTGACGATTTGTGCTCCTGTGCTCATAAAGAGACTAGGGGTTACTTTGAGAAATAAATACATATATATTTTGAATATATATCTGTGTGGTGTCCTTTCATTGGTATAAAAGGGGGTTACTATTGGTAAAACAGCTTGCTTAACACGCTTCACGAGTTTAGCCTCAAAGACTGCTTAGCCTACGCTACCACTAGGGCAGCTAGTCCGAAAAGGTTGACTTACAACCACACCATAAGGGTTGCTTGGCATGGTACGAGGTGGTCACTAGAACTAGTGAACAGCATATACCAGGCCAACTTCTCACAGACCGGTTTCTGGCATTTCAGCCGTCTTCAGCCAGGCTTGCTTGAATCCAGTGGCAAAGTGAGCAAGGGACTCACGTCTGAGCATACCCTGCCAACTTATGGCGAATAAAGCAAAAACCAAAGGAAATGATGGACGGAGTGTTGAACATTGCAAGCACTCACCCCCAGTCAACTGATCTGGGTTTAATCCATCACCGTTCTTTAGCCCACTCTGCCACCCCAGTTCAGACATGGCCATATGCAAATCATTTTTGCTCCATAGAGACTGGCCAGGGTTCACCTTTGCACAAATAGCTCCCTAGGAAACCCCAATTTGGTGCTTACCGTCCCACTTTTTTCACTGAGAGATATTCCTCTTGTCCTCTGCTTGTTTTGAAGGTGTGACTAACTGTTGCATTTCCTCATACCTCAAGTTATTAGTGCAGAGCTGAGAGATGAGCTGTACAGTGGTAGCTGACAAAGCACACTTTTCTTTGGAGCCTGGTCATAGGGAGACTGCTGCACCCCTCTTCACCTCAGCACCCTTGGCTTGAGTCCAGCGTGCCCATGCTAAAAACATGATGCTGTTTTGAACAAATACAAAATACTTAAAGAGTCTGTAGGGTCCAGATGTGATAGTTGCAACTCACTGAAACATTCTGCTTCCAGAACCCACAGAGTACCTAAGTATATATTGGTCCACAGAGGCACTTTATGGTCTAGAGGTCTAAAAGGTATCCAAGAGTGTATTATTTCTACCAAGAAGGTGCATAGATGCAACACACAGCAAGAAGCAACTTCCAAAACTACCAGGTGAAGTGAGTGTCCAGTAAGTTCTGTGGGTCCTAAGAAATAGGATCAAAAAATGAAATGCAATCTTAATTCCTCTATGGTTACATGGGGACAACATGTTAAAATATATTTTTCATTTTACAAACCACTTTAATCTAAAAGTTTAGTGCACATATTTGATCTGAATTACATTCACTGCAAGTCCCAATATACACTAGCTTATTGAATTAATGCTTAAGACAGGAATGCAGCAATGCAATTGACACCATACAAACCTGGCTCAATGACTTGAACCTTGACGGCTTTGAACTAAACCTTTCACCGAATGCCAAGTCACTTTGATTCACCCTGGACACCAACCACATCCTCAAGGAACACGTTTAAAAAAAAGTGGCCTTGTACTAGCTCTCTCTTCTAAAGAAAGAGAAACCACGTCCTCCAGAAAGCAACTTCAAAACTGCTGTTAAAGCCTTCGTACTTTTGCATGAATGGTGGTAAAGCTCTGCTCCATGGCCTCCTGGACTCCCCACTAGGACCCCTTAAGAGCATCCTACACACTGTAGCACATCTCATCCAGGGCCTGAAGAAATATGATCCCATCACCTTCATCCTAATGGAATTACATTGGGTCCTATTGCTGGCCCGCACCATCTTCAAAACTAGTGGCGTCTTTTACAAAGCCACGCGACCAGCACCCCCAGTTATTTTGCAGACAAGCTCTCAATCTCTGGTGGTTCTTAGCTCATGCACAGCCAGGGCACCATCAGACTGTAGAATAAGGTATGTAAATAAGAAAAAACACAAGGCATTATGCCTTTTCCATGTATACACTCAGGATTTGGAACAACATCCCCATAGCCATCAGAACCGTACCAACACTGCTTCAATTTAGGAAAGAGTTGAAGACTCACCTCATTACGAAACACTACATTGCACTCCTTTAACTGTTTACAACCGGCTGTCTCTGCTATGAGTTGTTGACTTTGGGCCTGATTTAGATCTTGATGGAGGGGAATACTCCGTCACAAACTAGACGAATATCCCATCTGCCGTATTACGATCATAATACGATGGACAATTCCATCTACCGAAATCTGAATAAGGCCCTTTATGCTTATCATCGGCCCTGTACATTACCATATACATGCATACATATAAATACATACATAGCCAACAAAAAATTATGAGGTCATCCTACCCCTTCCCAAATCCAGTCAGAGTTTTTATCATTCTTGAGATTTTTTTTACCTATTCCATTGCTGTCTCCATTAGAAAGAGGACGACTCCATATATTTAAACTGATGATATTTTATATCTTTATGGACGTCCTTCCTCTGGGATTTGTTTCCTCTCTCTCTCACTTAAAAAGTCACTATTGGGTCAATTACAAATCAAGTAGTGTGTTATCCGCTGGGAAATACCACCCTGTCTGTCCACAAATACACTCAGTAAAATCATGTTTCCATGCAGGTTTCATTCCTGCTCAAAGCAGAGCAAAATGGGCATGGAAACTTGACTAGAATCATGACCCATCTGCAACTAAAACATGGCTTGGTAATTATAGTTCATGCATTTAGTTCCTATTCCGGGCCTAAGAACTCAGAATATTGTGGTGCAGGGGAGAAATAACTATCCAGAAATGGACATTCTGGTCCAGTATTTTTGAACTCCTTGGACCACACTACTCATAATCAGGCCATCAATATGCAGTTCCATTTGCCAATACATTGCCTTCTTAAATCTCCAATCTCCCTTTTGGGTGTTTTTAAATGTTAGATGTAAGGTGCATCTTCCCCTTAAAAAATCACCCCAAAGCTCCCCATCTGAGTCGCCTTACATATTTCCCATGCCACGCCTGTAATTCTCTCTCGGCTCCAGCCCTTCCACTCCCTCCTTGCTCTAATCTTTCTATTTCCTCCGTGCACTCATTCAGTTCCATACACTTCCCATGCATTCACCCTTGTCATATCACTCTCCCCAACATCCCATGTTCTCTTCTGTCATGTCTCTCTATGATCTCCGCCTTATATGTTCAGGTTTCTTGCCCGGTCATTTTTTCGTTCCCCAAATATCTAAATTTTTAGTGTAGACTATGGAAGATGTGAGCAGCTTAGGAAAACGCAATACAGTAACTTTTAGCATTCGCCTTGTGGAGGGCTCTGAGACATTGAAACCTTTCGATTTGCCAAAGTCACGAAAAAGCTGCTGTTCATTAATTAAAAATATAAGAAAGTGCATATTAAAATAAGCCACGCCCTTTGAATCGAACACTTTTCTTAATTGTTGCTATTATAAAACTGCTGGCGGATCGAATCTTAGTTGAGATACAGCCTTTGTTTGAGCGCCTCGGCCCCAGCCTTGTTGCTATCAGGGTCAATGTCATCCTATGCGGCCAGGAAGGTTTCTTGTCAGGTGCTAGCCCCATCCCCCAGTCTGGGAAGATGGCAGACTTCTAAGGTTAAGAGCACACAGGTCTCTTGTGATGCTAATGGCCCTTTTGTTATGTGCAAGGAAGAATTTATATCTCTTGCCTGTCCCGCTGAAGCCCTGCCCTGAGGTTCCTATGAAGGCAGGACTTCAGTGTATGAACTCCAACGGTGTCTGAACGAAAGCGCATTATTCTTTGTCATGAAATTGTTTTGTGTTATATGGTGGGAAATCCATGTTTACATTACATGCATTATTCTACTGTAAATAAATAACTTTTTTCAAGAGGGCTCGCAGGTTTTAGAAGAATCCCGAACATGGCACATTTCTCTTTTAAAATTAAATGGCTTAAATTTAAATGTGTTCCCTTGAGAGACATAACCATAATAAATAAATTATGCCCTGCACAGTTTATCATGCCTGTTTCCTATGTGGAAGAGATGCTTATCGATGCCGAGTAGTGAGAACGTAAGGCTACATTCAATCTTGAAGACACCATTTAAAATATAATTGGGATGTTCAGAGTAATACATTGGTGTACTGGTACACACATGTACAACTAACCAACTATTTTCTTGGTAAATCAAATTTTGATTATCATTTGCCGAAAATGAACTTAACTTTCATTTTCTACACTGGAATCCTATTCATAACAGTGTATGCTTAAATGGCCAAAATGTCAGAAATAATGTCAGATTGTGCTGTAAAACTTCAATTTAGATGCAGAGTTTACACATATTTTGGGCAGATTTACAACATTTTTATCTGGATTTGCATCAGAAAAGTGACACAAACCAGCACAAAATGTTTTTTCATGGATTTACTTTCCAGCACATAACTTGTTGCCTCAAAATAAAACAATTGTAAAAGAAACAATTGATGTACGGAATGCTGGACAATGCAAACATTCACCCCGAGTCACAAGGATCTTGGTTTAACCCATCATTCTTTTGCTCATCCACCACCCCAGTTTGGACCCAGCCATGTGCAAATCAGTCTTGACCCTGTTCCTTATGGGAACAGTTCAGCCCGTACTGCCAAACCAGGTCCTCCCTGGACCGGAAACAAGCATCCTGGAACCGGTTTCAGGGCATCACCCTTCATCAGCCAGGCTAGCTTGAATCCAGTGGAGTGGTGAGCATAGGACCCACGTCTGGGCATACCCTTCCCACTTTATGCAACATATGCAAAAGAAACAATTGATGGACGGAATGCTGGACAATGCAAACATTCATCGCTGCTTTGTATTACTCTGCATCAAGGGTGTGTGCCATGGGTGGTATATGGGCATTTCTATGCAACTACCCACAGTTTGTATGCAAAATCCAACTTACAAAGTAGAATAGACAGGGTTTTGCACCAAAAAAGAGCACATTTTGAAACAGGCATTAAAAAGTAGAAATGCTTTTATTTCTCCTAACTTCCCACTTTTCATTTGTACTGCACCTTATTTGCACACATCCTAAGTGGGAACTTTTTTAAGTTTGTCTCGGCATAGTATTTTGTATCCTTCCAATACAAAACCTATGCAAGACTGAAAATGTGTGCATGGCGCACTGCAGCCTAATTGTGCGCCAACACTAGGGAGGGAGTAGAACAGTACCATATCTTAGTAGATTTGGTGCTTTCCTGCTCTCTCCTTCTCATGCAATGCAGTGCAGCAACTTTGGGTTAGTTGTGGTGCACTGTGTGACAGTTTTGTAAATCTGAACCTGTATGTATCTATGTGCATAATGTACCTTTTCATACCATGTAGTTTATTGAACCCTGAATCAGAATTTGTGCTGCATTGCAGCAATGTTCCAGAAGCTCTGACACATTTGCTATGTCACTTAAAGTGCGTAGAGTCACTGAGAAGGAGATAACTGAGAGATACAGTGTATCTACTCAGTGTTTGCACGTGCCAAGAAACTGTCAAGCTTAGCTTCAGTGGGAATAACAATCATTTGATAGGCGCAAATTGTAAAATTTGTGATTAAAGCGATGCTAGGCACAAGCTGTGTAAAATGCATCTAACCAGGTTGTATGACATCACAACGCATGCCTTTACCACACATGCTTTAACAATGCAGCCTTTATTACGCATGTCTTCACCATGCAGATGCCTTTACCTCGAATGGTAAGTACATTTAAGTTAAGTAAAACACTATATATACATATGTGCGTCTCACTCTCCCTGTGTACTTTACTCGGCCACCCCACCTCGCGAGGACGGTGCCGAGTTGCAGGACACTGTACCCTGTAAAATATCACAGCAGCACCTGTGTCTCAGAATCAATGAGACGCCAGTAAGACTCTCACTCCAGAGGTGGTTTCAGGTTACTAGTTTATTATGGCCATGCTGCTGTGATATATATATATATCTCCACCCTTTACATCCAAAATTACCCTTAACCCTATAATTGCTGTTACGTCCTTTACCAATACCCACTGCTAAATCCTAAAATTACCCTTACTACCTTTTATTAATACCCACCCAATACCCTAAAATTACCCTTCACACCCCTTACCACTACCCACTCCTAAACCTCAAAATTACCTTTACCACCCTTTGCCACTACCCACCCTTAAACCCTAAAAATAGCCTTACAACCCCTAAACACTAAAATTACCCTGCCCACCCTTTACCACTACCTACCCCCAAAAGAAGCTAAAATTACAAAGGTAACAAAGCATCTGAATTCCTGGTATAAGCATTCAAATGTAACAATAAGCATTGATGACTCTAGTCATTTGCCGAATACGATAAAACCAATTTCTATTTATCGCAGCGAGTGCATCATCATTCTTTAATTGCACTTAAGAATCAAATTACAATTGTGAAGTATACAGGGCTCAATTTGCTTTTAGCAATATTTAAAAGCCAATAGCAATATTCCAGACGCAAAACATCTAAATTAAATACTTCATGTAAATAAAGTTTTATTTGAATGAATAGAGATAAGGTTAATTGCATGAAAAATATTTGGATAAAGACGGTGTTATGCAGCTTTCCCATTAAAATGTCTGTACTTTCTGCTGCTAATGTGTGCTTCTAGTGAGCAAAGTGTGTTTAAATGCAAAGTGTGTTTAAGACTGCAGTACCACCTCCTGTCTACAGGGGCAGAGGTCCCCACAGTGCAATCAAGTCCCCACAGCGTGAGTGTGTTATCACACCCAAGTCCCCACAAGGATAGTAACACAAACCCACAACCACACACAACCACACAAACAACCACCCACACAACCACTCCCACAACCATTACCCTAAACCATGCCCACACAACCACACCCACACACACACACAACCACTCACCCACAACCACACCCATGTACCCACAACCACACCCACACACATACAACCACACCCACCCACACAACCACACCCAACCACATCCACAGAACCACACACACAACCACACACACAACCACACACACAACCAAACCCAACCACACCCAACCACACATCCAAACACACACAACCACACACACAACCACACACTCACAACCACACCCAACCACATACAAACACACACAACCACACACAAACACACACAACCACACACACACAACCACACACACACCCACAACCACAACCACACAACCACACATACAACCACAACCACACACACAACCACACACACAACCACACAAACAACCACACCCACACAACCAGAACCAACCACAACCACACAGACACAACCACACACACAACCACACACACAACCACACCCAGCCACACACACACACCCACACACACACACAACCACACACATACAACCACACACACAACCACACATACAGCCACACACACACAACCACACAAACAACCACACACACAACCACACCCACAACCACACACACACAACCAGAACCACACACACAACCACACATACAACCACACACACACAACCATACACACAACCACACAAACAACCACACACACACAACCATACCCACAACCATACCCACAACCACACCACAACAACCACACCTGCACATACACACAACCATACACACACCCCCACAACAATACCCACAACCACACCCACACCCAACCACAACCACACACACACACACACACACACAACCACACACACAACCACACACACAACCACACAAACACAACCTCACAAACAACCACACACAGAACCACACACACAACCATAACGACACACACATAACCCCAACCACAACCACACACACACACAACCATACACACAACTACACACACACAACCACACACACAACCAGAACCACACACACAACCACACACACAACCACACACACACCCACATGCACACAACCACACACACACAACCACACACAACCACAAAAACAACCACACACACACAACCATACCCACAACCATACCCACAACCACACCCACACAACCACACCTGCATACCCACATAACCACACACACACAACCACACACCCACAACCACACACACACCCCCACAACCATACCCACAACCACACCCACACCCAACCACAACCACACACACACACAACCACACACACAACCACACACACAACCACACATACAACAACACACACACAACCTCACAAACAACCACACACACAACCACACACACAACCACAACCACACACACAACTCCAACCACAACCACACACACAACCATACACACGACCACACTCACACAACCACACACACAACCACAGCCACATACACAACACACACAACCACACACACAACACACAAAATCACACACAACCACACACACACAACCACAACCACTCACACAACCACACACACAACCACAACCACTCACACAACCACATACACAATCACACACATACACAACCACAACACACAACCACACACACAACCATACCCACAACCACACCCACATAACCACATCCACAACCACACACACACAACCACACCCACCCACACACACAACCACACAACCACAACCACACACACACCCACAACCACACCCACAACCACACCCACAAAACCGCACCCACACAACCACACCCAACCACACACACACACAACCATACACACAACCACACATACACAACCACACATATAACCACACACACACAACCACACACAACCACACAAACAACCACACACACAACCACTCCCACAACCATACCCTAAACCACGCCCACACAACCACACGCACACACACACACAACCACTCACCCACAACTACACCCATGCACCCACAACCACACTGTTGGACAGGCCACATGAAGGGCTTGCTCCCTCCCCGCATGACAGGGCCCAAGCCCCGGACTCCCAGGTGTTACCCACAAGAGCAACCCACACCCCGTCTCCCGACGGAACTCCTGTCCCCGGACATCCATGTATCATGGGGCCGAACCACTACCGGCTCCCCCGGCAGGATCAGCCGCCATCTTGGACACTGCACCACGAGGCCGAGTGGCCTCAGCTCGACCCTAACCCTGGGCCTGGCCCGGCCCCGACATCCCGGCACCACCATCCACCCAGGAGGTGAACGGACCACTTGGCAGGTCAATGGGAGAAAGAAGTGTCGATGGCTCTCCCCCGCCAGGTGCCGATCGCCCTCCAGCTCCCCTGGGCGCTGGCTCCACCCCCCTGCTGGGTGTCTGGACTCCCTCATCCCGGACCCCCCGACCTCCAAGTGCGAGGGTCCGGACATCAAAGGGCGCCAGACCTATAACTAGGGCAGCTCCAGAGCAGGAAGGCAGTTGTATCCTGGAGTCGAGAGACACCGAGAAGAACTCAGCCTTGACGGACTACCGGCGCTGCCGTAGCCCTGCCTTGTGAACTATCGTCCTGCCTGCTGGCGCTGCCGCGGCCTTCTGCATCCTCCATCCTCGTCGGGACCTGCTGGCGCTGCCGCGGACCGTTGTAACAACACCTTCATCGGGACCTGCTGGCGCTGCCGTGGACCGTGTAACGACCACCTTCATCGGGACCTGCTGGCGCTGCCGCGGACCGTGTCATGACCACCTTCACCGGGACCTGCTGGCGCTGCCGCGGACCGTGTAACGACCACCTTCACCGGGACCTGCTGGCGCTGCCGCGGACCGTGTAACTGTGGTAAATAAAAATAAATATTACCGGACTGAATTTCATGCGGAATCTTAAATTAAAGTAAATAGCTCAAAATAACAAGAGGCAGAATCCGTGGTATAAGAGGTTTTCTAATGGGCTTTATTCCATTCAAAATGGCCGACTCGAGTCGCGGTCCTCAGGTTCCGTCACCACGAGGGTTCAGGAAGTGAAGTACAATAATTCATTAACAGACATGTATTTTTATAATAAGTGCATTACAATGAAACGAATGTAGAAGGCGTAACATTTGATAAGAAAAGTGACAAAACAGTGACATAATCGAAACTAGGCGTAATAAGGAATAAAAGAAACATGATTGGTTAGAATTATCAGACATAGGTGGATCTATAAGATAATACTTGGCATAGATGCGCGCGCGGCAGCATGACGTGTAATTGACGTGCAACTAGGGGGTGAAGGGGACTTGACATTTAGCTCTACATGTGGAGACGAGAAGTCTGGGGTCAAGTCAACCTAATCCCAAATCATATCTAACATCCTATGTTTAAAGAACTATGTTATCCACAAGGAAGAACTCTCGGACAGAATCTATTCTATACTGACTGTGTGCGTGTACAAGCGTCTAAGTGTCTATATGAGATGCGAGGGATAGAAAACTTTCCATGGCAACAGGGCTATGAATCACTTGCAGGAGGACGGAAAGGCTGAGTCCTTTGCTTGTGAGCTAAAGGAAATGTTTACCTAAATCACTGGACAGGAATGCATCGGCTGAAGAGTAAAATAGATAATTCGAAGGTGAAATACAACTTCTTGGCAGACAGGCGAAAACTGGCCGAGGCAGTCACCGTTAGCTGCACAGGGAGTAGGACAAAGTTCATGGATACAGATGCGAGCTCAAGCTGAAGCTGTCAAAGACAGAGAGCAGGGAAAGGCTTTGAGGACAGAATCGGGCCTACTTGCCTGAACTATCAAAAATGGAGTAACTTAGCCATATAAAGTCGGTGGCCTTTCATACTTAGGAATCGAATATCCAGCCCATTGATGGCGGATCTGACAGAGAACATGTCGACGGTAAACACACATATGTTTGCGTCTTAGAAACTGGAACTGGAGGGAACATACATGTACTTGTAACATGCATATAGAACCGTTGGGGTCCAAGATAGGGGACATAACTGATCAGGAAAATCCACATTTCCACATTCCCTCCTTGTCCCCTTCTTGCCCTTCACAAGACATCAATCTTCATCATTCCATTGATTTGCTCATGGAGCATCATTTCTTCTTCCTTCTTCTTCTGGTATTTTGAACGGGACCTGTGATGTGGAATGCATGATGTGGCACACAGACCACAAATCGCTGGACCACATTGTAGGCATAAACAACAACTGAAGAGCATAAGAAGGCCAATACCTAGGAAGGATAGAACTCTCCATCCCCAGGCTGATATCACACTCCAAAACCACCCGGACCACGTCCAAGTGCCTGGATTTTCGTGTATCTGGCTTACAATCTTATGAAGGCGTGTTATAGCTTTATATACAGATGGCGAATTTTCTGGTATGAATATGCAGCAGCTGGATCCGATGACCCTGCAAGCTCCGCCCCTATCGGCCAGGATGACGTCAAGGACAAGACGATTCTGGAGAACAACAATTCTCATCACTGATTGTTCCTCTGTCAGATTGCCTAGGGCGGCTATAGTCTCGTTTACTACAGCTTCAAGAGTCTTGGTGAGTCTGCGTATCAGCTTACTATTTGATATTGTACCTATATAGGGAAAGATACCTTTATTGAAATCTACATACTTGTCCCATGCTGTTTCAGTATAATCGACAACTGGGAGATCTCTTTGCTCTCTATTGTGTACTAAATGAACATTTCGATAATAATCAGGGGGAGCTAGGAAAACAGGTGGCAAAAGGAATGCTATGTAACAAGTACCATCCCAATCTAGAGGCAGACGCATATATGCCGTCTGACCACATATAAAGTAAGAATGGCGAGAAGCTCTAAATGAAGATTTACCTTGATCACTATATTCTACTGTAGTAACGCATTGGCTATGGCCCATGTGTATGGAACCAACTTTTCTTACACATAATTCACCCTTAACTGGAAATACTGACATAGTGGGCAGAATTAGTTCAACTTCGGATTTGACATTCAAAATCATAAGATTAGGCGTAAAATTACCTAATTGATACACTTCATTTTCTAAATCAGTTCCTGTTCTACTGGGGTAACCCTCCTTATTAGGGTGACAGACTTTGAATAAAACTAGATTCAGATTTCCCCATATCCAGTGTTGTTGATAAACTGCTGTGTCTGGGTCTATGGAATTTAATAAACTAAACCATGCTCCACAGGAGCCATTGTGTGTGAATGGATGTGGAAAGAAAGGCAGAACTCCTTTGTTATTCTGATAGGGAGGGAGTCGGCCACACACCCAACAATTGGTGGCATTACTAGTCTGATGGGAATGATGTAACATACTAATGAATGTGTTATTACGCAGCGCAAGTCTATAGGACAACTCATGTGGCGGTAGGTCACTAAAAGAGTGTTCATCAGTTATATTGAAAACACGTTTAGAATCAGGATAATACATATGCAACAATATACTTGCAGTAACTATTAAAAAACTCAAGAAAAACAAAATTAATAAAGTCACAATACAGTGGCTACGCAGTGATTTACAATACGCCTGTCGTTTCAACATTTCTCGGGTATTTTCTCTACTCAGGTCCAAGGGATACATGTCGGAGACAATTCAACCGCTTCACCTTGGAGAGGACTTAAACAATCAAATTGCTCGACTGTTTGGGCCTAAGCTTTAATTTATAGCACTGAGAGTCATTCTTTTCAACAAAAGGAAGTTTTGAATCAGTCTGTGAGGGAGTGCAGGGCACAGTGTCTATATCTGAAGGTAGTCCATGGAATTTTTTGACGTGACTTGAATGAATCCACCCTTTACGTCCCTCGATCTTCACGGCTGTTCTTGTGGTCAACAGGACCAACTTCGGTGCTTTCCACCTGGGCTCCAATTGACTTTTCCTGTCGAAATTTCTCACAAAGACAAGATTACCCGGAACAATGTCATGGGGTTTCGCCTCAGTGTTGTCGGGAAAGGCTGCAGCTACCTGTGAACGAGAAGATTGTAGTGCAGACATCAAGGAAGCCAAGTAATCTGTCAGCATGTTACAGTCAATGTCAGTTATTTTGCGTGGTATAGGCGTCCCCCACATATTCGGTGGTCTACCAAAGATCACCTCATACGGGGATAGCCCTGTTCTAGAGTGTGCTACCATTCTCATATAAAAGAGTGCAACTGGTAATGCTACTATCCAGTCGACACCTTTCTCTCTACATATTTTGGACAGTCTGATTTTCAGTGTCTGGTTATGTCTTTCTACGAGACCTGCTGCCTCGGGGTGTCGGACACAGTGGAATTTCCACTGATATCCCAACAAGAGTGAGACATGTTTCATTAATTCGGATGAGAAAGGCTGACCGTTATCTGAATATACAACACGTGGTAAACCGTACCGTGGGAAGAATTCTCGAACTAGCTGCTTGGCAGTAGTCGGGGCAGTGTAATCTGATACGGGATACGCCTCTGTCCAACGGGAGAGAGCGCAGACAACTACGAGGACATATTTGAATCCTCGACAACGTTCCATCTGAATATAATCCATCTGGAGGACTTCAAAAGGATGGTCAGGAGGCTGAAATCCACCCTGCTCTACGGGAACACTCTTTCCTGGATTAAACTGACAACATATCATACAGGTACGAACTTTTTGTTTAGCTGCTGCTCGTAAATGTTTGTTGAACCAAATGTGCTGAATGCTGTCTAGCATAGCCTTCTCTCCTAAATGTGCTGGACTGTGAACTGTAGCTATAATGGCTTGAACCATGGAATCAGGGAGAAACCATACAGATTTCTCCTTTGTCATCCACCCTTGATCTGTCTGGATCCCTCCTAGTTCAGTCCACTTCTTTATTTCTTCTGCCGTGGCATGTGTCTGTATGTCAATTACATCAAGTGCGGGATCCTTAATTGTCATACACTGTGTTGGTGTCTGAACTATTGGCTTTGTCATGTCTAATGTGCGATTCTGAGCAGTCTGTTTAGCTGTTCTGTCAGCTAAATCATTGCCTTGAGAAATGGTATCAGTAACCTTCGTGTGTGCTTTACATTTCATAATCGATATAGCAGTGGGTAGATGTATTGCGTCTAACAAAGCATGAATGAGGGGTCCGTGCTGAATGTGGGCACCATGGGACGTTAAATAACCTCTCTCTCGCCACAGCACGCCGAAGTCGTGTACAACTCCGAATGCATAACGTGAGTCAGTGTATACATTAACTTTCTTATTTGTGGCTTGAATACAGGCTTGCGTTAGAGCAATGAGTTCTGCTGCTTGGGCTGACAAAGTATCTATACAATTTGTTTCAATAACTTCAGTGTCTGTTGTGACTGCATACGCGGCCACTAAATCTCCTGTACTTGCTCTCATGCATGATCCGTCTACATACAACGTCAGGTCTGGATCTAACAATGGAACGTCTGTCAAGTCTTGTCTAGGTTTCGTCTTTATTTCAATGATTTCAACACAATCATGAGCTAGTGGGTCTGTTCCAATTACAGGTAATAGTGTAGCAGGATTCAATGTATTACACCGTCGGATCTCTATGTGTGGTTGAAACAATGTTAGTTCATAACCGGTAAGTCTTGCTATGGTCAAGTGTTGTGTTTGTGTTCGGTTCACAAGAACCTCTACTGCATGTGGTACTTGAACTGTCAATGGGTGTCCTAATACTATGGCATCGCTTTGTCTGATTGCTAAAGCTGTCGCTGCCACTGATTTCAGGCATGCAGGCAAAGCCTGAGCTACGGGATCTAATGTACTGGAAAAATAAGCACATGGCTTGCATGATCCTGCTTGATCCTGAGTGAGTACTGACAAGGCAGTACCTTCGCGTTCTGTAACAAAGAGTGTAAAATGTTTGCTATAACATGGCGTTGCTAAAACAGGTGCTTGACATAAAGCTTCCTTTAGGCTTTCAAAAGCTTGTGTATGTTCCTGAGTCCAAGGGAGAACAGTCGATGTGGCTGCCTCCTGTGTGGTTAACTGAATAAGTGGTTTTGCTAGAAATGCGTACTGAGGGATCCACTGCCTACAATATGAAGTGAGGCCTATGAAAGCTCGCACCTCCTTTTGTGTCTGGGGTATTGACATGTTAGCAATTAACTGAATGCGATCTGGTGTAAGCTGCCTTCCCTCCTTGGACAGCGAGTGACCAAGATAAATAACTCGCTGAACACAGAATTGCAGCTTAGAAGGGGACACCTTGTGCCCCTTGTCGGCCAGGAAATGTAAAACTGTCAGAGAAGCTTTTTCACATTCTGACTCGCTTCTTGCGGTGATCAGCAGATCATCGACATATTGAAGCAGTGCAGTATTGACTGGCATGTGGATACTGTCAAGTTCTCTTTTCAGTGCTTGGCTGTAGATGCTGGGGCTTTCTGTAAATCCTTGGGGAGCGCGTGAGAATTTAAAACTGCGCCCATTTAAACTGAATCCGAACAAGTATTGGCTTTCCGGATCTATTGGGACGCTGAAAAAGGCATTCTTGAGATCGATTACAGTAAAGAATGTTGCTTCGGAATCAATTGCTGTCAACAATGATGATATATCAGGGACCACAGGGAATTGTGGTACAATACACTTGTTTAGTTCACGCAAATCAATAACCAATCGGTATACTGGCGGAGCAGTAGGATCAGTTCGTTTAAGAATCGGAATTATCGGTGAATTACATACATTGGAGTCTGTTTCTACAACTACTCCCTGGGCAATTAGCTCATCAATGATTTTCAACAAAGCCACTACAGCATCATGCGGTAACTTGTATTGTCGCATTCGTGGTAGTACCACTCCTGCTTTCAATGTAACTCGATAGGGTGTAATGTTCATGCAGCCAACATCCGTAGGGCCTTGTGCCCATAGATGTACTGGTAAAGTCTGTAGTCGGGGATCCATGTCTCTAGACACATAGTGACCTTTAAAATCACGTAAAAACAACCTTACTCCTTCCGGAGAACAACATATTATGGCTCCTAGTGCTTTCAGAGTCTTAATTCCTAACAGATTTTCTGGGCATGATTTAGTAAGCAATAAATCTGTAGTTCGTGTCAAAGGTCCTAACGTAAGTGGTAGAGGCTGTGATACTTCATTAACAATAGGTTTTCCTGAAAAACCAAGGGAAACATTTTGAGAGCCTGAGAGGGGTGCCCCTGGAACTTCACTACGTTTTATGGTTGTTCGACTTGCCCCTGTATCGAGTAAGAATTTTCTATCTTGACCTAATAATTCACTATGTACATAAGGTCCTTCTTGATCTACAGGAATCTCGATAAGCGGTAAGTCGACTTCCCTCTCTAGGCTGGTTCATGCGTAGCGCTGATACTCAGGGTATTCATACTGTGCAGTCTGATACATTTGTCGTGTCGTTGTTTGTGTGGTAGTAGCAGGCAACGGTGGTGCAGCTGGCACAAACTGTATGGGTTGCTGTGAGGCTGGCATAGACTGTTGCTGAACTGGCATGGACTGTCCATGCTGCATAGCTCCTTGTTCATTCTGATCTTGTCTAACTAATCGTGGTCTCTCTTTTGCAATACCTGTAGCTATATTACGTTTCAGGACTTGACAATCATGTACATAATGGCCTAGTTGTTTACAGTAATTGCAGGTTCCTTTTACAGGAACTGCAGAATCACCAGAATGTGTCACACCCTTTTTGTGACCATCTGCTGGTACTGTCTGAGAAACTAGCATTTTCATTTTTGTATCCTTCATGCGTCTATGCTCGTGTTCTTGTTCATCCCTAATTCTATTGTGATGATACTGTAACATTTGTAGCATTTGCGACGGAGTGTTACTTTGCCAGGTACTCTCGAATTTCAATATTCTATTCTTCACTGGAGGCAATGCATTTTCCACCAATTTTGTCACAAATAAATGTGGATATGAGTCACTACTTGCTTTTATACCACTATTTATACCAAAACATTTTTCAAATCGAGCATAATAATCGCTTGTGTCTTCATCTTGCTTTTGTTTGCAGGCTGTGATTGCACCCCAATCTTCCTTTTTTGTAGTTAATAAACGTGGCAGTACCTGTACTAGTAAACCTGGTAACAGTTTAACTTTATCCCCGAGCCCTGAACCTGCAGCTCGGCTCCTTTCTTCCTCTGCTAATGCTGTCCAGTCTATCTTTTGGTCTCCCACTTCCCACTCTTTTTCTTTCAGTTTTTCATATATGCCAGCAGGCAAAAGCACCTTTAATATCGTCATAATATCAGGAAAGGTGTACTCTCCCATCAGTAACATGTCTTTAATTTCTCGGTGGAAACCCGCTGGGTCTTTGTCATGACTAGGTACTACTTTCTTCATTTCTAATAATTCCATTTTTGATATGGGTGTGTAAACAAATACACGGTGAAACTCATTGTCTTCGCCTTTTATTGGGTGCACTTCTCGTAAAGGATTTTGTCTATCCATATAGTACGGCGTTCTTTCTCTGTGGGGCAGCGAGAGAGAATCCGGACTTACAAAAAGGACGTACTGCTTACGTGACACTAATATCTCTTTAATTAGCTTATTACTAGAACCTCTCCATCTGTTTGTGAGTAGTTCCGTTAATATATCAGGTAAAGGACCAGGGTCAGCATGTTGGCTCTTATATAATATGAGAAGTTGCTGAATCATATAGATTCCAGCTAAGCGTTGTTCATCTGTACTGAGGTTGAGAAACGTGTGTGCTACGGTCTCATCACCGTATTTTTCAGGACTGTCAATCCAGTGAACGGCTGATCTGGCTAATTCTTGCTCATCCATAGAATCGAGGAGGTGGTAACCTCTTCGTTCTCGTAGTATCTTATCTGCGGCTTGAAACGAATGTTCAGGAGACTTCAGATTTATTACAGGCGTCGGATACGTTCTGCTATTATTTGGACATACGGAGTGTATGGGATCAGAAAAACATCTAGTATTTTCACAAGATCTTCCTCTGCCTACATAAGCTATGGTCTCTGACTGTCTTGCGGAATTCCCTGATTCGGACACTTCATCTTGCTCAAACTCGTCTGTTCCCAATCTCTCTTCATGAATACGCTCTATTTCTTTACGTATTTTTCGGCACATGGCTATTATACAATTTTGCTTATCGTGTCTCCCTTCTGATATATTCTGACTCCATCTTGTAAGAATAAGCATTGCATTCGGGTCTACCCCCGGACGATCTTGATTTCTGATTACACAGTTTATGAGGAAACGTAACAGTTCCCCCTGTATCTCTACTTTCTGGAATTCCATAGCTCTGTTAATACATCCTGGATCTCGTCCTGTTTGAACAAAATGATATATGTTATCTAGATGCGTAGTCATCCCTGGTAACCTTGCTAAATATTCTGCGGCTCGCCTGATACGTAATGATGCCAGGACCATTTCGTCCTCTTTACCAACCACTGGGTCATATCTACAATTTACAAGGAGTTCTTTAAGCGTACGTTCACTTACGAATTTAGGTGTACGTGAATGCGCTGACTCTTGAAAGACAAGTTTATTTATTCTAGGTGGTGTAAAAGTACTGCTAGCACCTCCCGTGGCCCTATCTGGGGCGTCGGGTGTGAATGGGTTCGTTGAACGTGACACAGCAACTATGGGTGTCGATACCTCTGTAGAGTCGACTGCGGAGACAGATGCGGAAACAGATGTGCTTGCCGAAGCTTGTATCGGGACTTGCTGTTGCACGGGGACAAATACCTGATCCTGACGTTGGACCCCTCCGCCAGGCGGTCTATGTGGTGTGGCGTTAGCATACTCGGGAGCTGCATCGTCTAGATATGAGGAAAGAAAAACATCTTCTGCGGTTCTGGGATGCCCCTTTGGATGTACCTTAATTGGAAATAATGGGGGTGGCAAGTCTTTTGGTATCTCTGGGGCAGCCTTAGGTAGTCCTTCGGCTAGAAGGGGATACATACCATTCATAAGAGCATTTCTTTGTCTATTCACTTGTTCTGATTTCACTCGGATACCTTCCTCAATTAATAGATTTTCTTGAACTTTATTTGAACTTTCTTTACTCCTCTCTTCTTGTCTACGTGCTTTTTCTGTTCGTCTATGAGATTCTTTACGCCATAACTCAACAGCGTCTTTCTGTGACTGTCTGACCTTTCTTTTCCATAACTCTTCCTCCACTTTCATGATGCACTCTGCATCCCAGGTTCCCGCTATGGGCCACCTTTGACTTTCCGGTAATCCTTTGGTATAATCTACCCATAGATCAAGAAACAATATGGCATCTAAGCCATGTTTATGGTACATGAAATGCCCTGGAGTATCCCTAGGAGGAATAGGAACTGCTTCTTCAAGCACCCCTTTTCTGGTAGTAATCTGTCTTAACTTCGAGAAGAGCGGCATATTCACAACTGATCTGATACTTACTCTTGAACTTGCTTAATACGAGAAACACAATAATGAACAGTGAACAATGAACAGTCATTCATACCACAATATGCAAGACATTTCTGAATACTTTAAACTTTAAACATTAAACATTATAACAATGGTCGACAATGATGACAGTCTGCCTAACTAATCACCACGCTGAATTCTTGACAATAACTGAATACTTCGGAATACTTGATATACTGCTAAACAGTACATATACACTGCTAAACAGTGCAGACCGGATTTGTGTACCCAAATCCGTCTTGACCGGCACAACCTATGTGCGCGTCAACACGCCTCCCCGGCGATGGTACTCACCGAGTAGCTCCTTGAAACGGAAGGCCTCAGAGAATGGACAGGACTCGATAACTGCGGACATCGGACCCTCTGGACGTCGGGATTTCGGAAAACCTGGTGGGCCTCTGTATACCTCGGATCTTGCTCTCTCAGCTAGGCTCTGGTCGGGATACTTCGCACTTCTCACCGCCTCGTCTGGGTTGATCGCAGCCTCAGTCGCCCCCGCTTGACCGGAGGGAGCTTACAGGAAATCCTGCTGGTACGCGTTTATGGTCCGTCCAGCTGTGGCAGGAGACCGGGCCTGCAACGCACCGCCGGCGCGTGAGATGAGAAAGTGTCCCTGTTCGGGCGCCATTATGTGGTAAATAAAAATAAATATTACCGGACTGAATTTCATGCGGAATCTTAAATTAAAGTAAATAGCTCAAAATAACAAGAGGCAGAATCCGTGGTATAAGAGGTTTTCTAATGGGCTTTATTCCATTCAAAATGGCCGACTCGAGTCGCGGTCCTCAGGTTCCGTCACCACGAGGGTTCAGGAAGTGAAGTACAATAATTCATTAACAGACATGTATTTTTATAATAAGTGCATTACAATGAAACGAATGTAGAAGGCGTAACATTTGATAAGAAAAGTGACAAAACAGTGACATAATCGAAACTAGGCGTAATAAGGAATAAAAGAAACATGATTGGTTAGAATTATCAGACATAGGTGGATCTATAAGATAATACTTGGCATAGATGCGCGCGCGGCAGCATGACGTGTAATTGACGTGCAACTAGGGGGTGAAGGGGACTTGACATTTAGCTCTACATGTGGAGACGAGAAGTCTGGGGTCAAGTCAACCTAATCCCAAATCATATCTAACATCCTATGTTTAAAGAACTATGTTATCCACAAGGAAGAACTCTCGGACAGAATCTATTCTATACTGACTGTGTGCGTGTACAAGCGTCTAAGTGTCTATATGAGATGCGAGGGATAGAAAACTTTCCATGGCAACAGGGCTATGAATCACTTGCAGGAGGACGGAAAGGCTGAGTCCTTTGCTTGTGAGCTAAAGGAAATGTTTACCTAAATCACTGGACAGGAATGCATCGGCTGAAGAGTAAAATAGATAATTCGAAGGTGAAATACAACTTCTTGGCAGACAGGCGAAAACTGGCCGAGGCAGTCACCGTTAGCTGCACAGGGAGTAGGACAAAGTTCATGGATACAGATGCGAGCTCAAGCTGAAGCTGTCAAAGACAGAGAGCAGGGAAAGGCTTTGAGGACAGAATCGGGCCTACTTGCCTGAACTATCAAAAATGGAGTAACTTAGCCATATAAAGTCGGTGGCCTTTCATACTTAGGAATCGAATATCCAGCCCATTGATGGCGGATCTGACAGAGAACATGTCGACGGTAAACACACATATGTTTGCGTCTTAGAAACTGGAACTGGAGGGAACATACATGTACTTGTAACATGCATATAGAACCGTTGGGGTCCAAGATAGGGGACATAACTGATCAGGAAAATCCACATTTCCACATAACGACCACCTTCACCGGGACCTGCTGGCGCTGCCGCGGCCCGTCCCAGCTGGAACACCGAGCTCGAGGATTGTGAGCTATCCACCATACCATCTCAGCTACCAGATTGGTAACCAGACTGTCCCGCTACCCCCTTTCCCAAACCAAGAGACTAGAATCGAGGGGACCCCTGAGTCCAGACCTCCTTGTACCATTCCATCGTACCTTAAGAAATCGCTTATAAAGAACGTTAAATCCTATCCTTGTGTGGTGTATATCTGTGGGGGGGAAGTTACTCATCTGTACGATCGCTGGAGACGGCTCTCCCCGGAGACCTCTCCCCTTGTCCTCGGCCGACCCTCCCGGCCCGTCTAACATTGGTGGCCAGCGGCGCGATCCGAATCAACGCGTAATCGTACAGAGAGTAGCTCACCCAACGACAAAACCACGATGTCAACCAAAGAGAGCGGATCCACCGAGAAATTCCAGATGGATAAATTGGAAGAGTATAGCCATCATGAATTGAAACAATTCTGCATGGAACTAGGCATTGCTACCACCAGCCTGAGTACCAAAGACGATTTTAAGCACGCCATTGAGTCGTGGGCAGAAACCGGGGTCGCCAGATCCCCAGACCAAAACGGTGCAGCATCGGAGAGGAACGCCACGGCTCCCGAGGAGCGAGGAACGGGCCTCTCGCAGGAAGAGATCCAAGAAAGAGAAAAAAACAGATTACATGAGTTAGAAATGGCACGACTCAAAATGGACGGTGAACTAAAATTAGCCGAACAAAAACTGAACCTAGAACATCTGCGGCTCCGAGAAGAACGGGAAGAAAAACAGAGGCAGAGAGAGCTCGAAGAAAAAAGACTAACATATGAACACGAGCGCAAACTGGCAGAAATAGAACTACGGAAGCAGAACAAAGAACCGGAGGTGCCCGAGCGACCGCGCACCCCGGGAGCGACAGAAAAGAAAGTCCACATCCCCAAGGATGTTGTCCGAGAGTATGTCCGAGAGGACGACATACAACAGTGGTTCAAGGCCTACGAGATCGCCATGACCTCCCACCGGATCGATCGAAGTGACTGGGGAGCCGGCCTATGGGTGAGGTTCGTCAACGAAGGCCGCGATGCCCTACTGCAGCTCCCAGACCATCAGATGTCATCCTATGACCACATGAAGGCTGCCCTCCTCACCCGATATGGGCTCACACCCGAAATGTACCGCCAGAGGTTTCGGGAATGCACCCGGATTCCGGGTACAACGTGGGTGGAATATGTCAATTATTTCAGCCGAGCCTTCGAGGGTTGGATCAAGGGAAGCCACGTAACGACCTACGAGCAACTTTTTAATCTCATGGTGTGGGAGCACCTGTCTAACAACTGCTTCGTCGAGCTCAGGCAGCACCTCCTCGACAGTAAATTGACTGACCCACGGCAACTCGCCACCGAAGCTGACCGGTGGGAAAGCACCCGAGTGGGCCGGAGAGGGCCACACGAGCAGAACCGTAACAACCAAGGTCAGCACCGTCCCCGAGGAGGAGGAGGAGGCCAGGGGCGAGGGAGAGACACCGTCCCGGCCGCTCCCGCTGCCAGCACCCCGCCCCCGGCCAGCCGGGGGAACCCCCCGATGCGCCCGGGGTTCTGAGCCAACGTCACGTGTCACCGATGCCAGCGAGTCGGCCACTACGCCAATGACCCGAACTGTCCACAGAACCAAACTCCAAAACCCCGCCAGGTAGCAGCCGCCGCCCTGGGGGGAGAACAAATCTCCGAAGAACAAGAAGAATACGAGCAGGCACAACAAGAGTGGGAACCGGCCGCCATGGTTCTAGCGTGCCTAGGGGGAAAAGACATGGTCCCGCGGGCCCCCCTACCCGCCAACACCAGAAAATATAGCCAGTGGGTGAACATTAATGGGCGCCGGGCCGAAGCCCTACGTGACACAGGGGCCAGTGTGACGGCCGTCCGCTGTCACATGGTAAAACCAGAGCAGATCCTGCCGAACATTCTCTGCCCCGTCCGCTCAGCCGACAATTCCGAGAGTCTATGTCGGATGGCCTGCGTCCCCTTCGAATGGGGAGGGGTCTCCGGCATGTTGAAGGTGACGGTCCGGGATGATGCCCCCGTGGACTGTCTCCTGGGGAATGATCTTGAGAGTTCCCCGTGGGCCGCCGTCGAAAGAAGAGAGCACCTGGGGATGCTGGGCCTCCCGGACTGGGCGTGCGTAACCACCCGGTCCACGGCCGCCCGTGCCATCCCCCGACCAGAAGAACCAGAATGGCCTGCACCTCCTCCCCCGATCGCTCCAGTAGAGGACACCGACTATACCGACCCCCCAGAGCAAACCCCCGAAGGGGTCGCCCAGCCCCAGGACCTTCCCGGCCTGGCTCAGTGGCGTCAAGAAGGGGGGCCCACCCAGGAACAGTTCCGCCAGGAGCAGAAGACCTGTCCCTCCCTCGAGGGACTCCGCCAGCAAGCCATCGCCCAGAGCGCAGGGGACTCCACCGGAGCCCATTGGGTCTATTGGGATAACGACCTGTTATACAGTGAACAGAGAATCGCAGAGCTAGGGGCCAGTCGAGTGCTGGTGGTGCCCCTCCGTTTCAGAGACTTCCTGCTAAATTTGGCCCACGATGTCCCTCTGGCTGGACACCTAGGCCAGGACAAAACCTACAGTCGCCTGGTGACCCACTTTTTCTGGCCGAGGATGCGAAACGACGTCCTCAACCACTGCCGGTCCTGCCCCACGTGCCAGGCCAGCGGGAAGAGCGGCCACAAGCTCAAAGCACCTCTGCAACCCTTCCCAGTTGTCACCACCCCGTTCGAGAGGGTGGGAATAGACATTGTGGGGCCCCTGGACCCCCGCACAGCACAAGGACATCGGTTCATCCTGGTACTGGTGGACCACGCCACCCGCTACCCCGAGGCTGTGCCCCTGCGAACTGTAACAGCTCCGGTGGTCGGCCGGGCCTTAATGGGGATCTTCTCCCGGGTGGGCTTCCCCCGAGAAGTCGTCAGCGACCGAGGCACAAACTTTATCTCGAAATATATGAAGTCCCTCTGGCAACAGTGCGGGGTCACCTACCGATTCACGACCCCCTATCATCCTCAAGGAAACGGACTAGTCGAGCGATTCAACCGCACGCTCAAGGGAATGATTGGGGGATTGGAAGAGCCCCTCCGTCGCCAGTGGGATGTGCTACTTCCGTGCCTCCTCTTCGCCTATCGAGAAGTTCCCCAGAAGTCCCTCGGTTTTAGCCCTTTCGAACTCTTGTACGGGCACCCTGTGCGAGGGCCCCTCAGCCTAGTCAAAGAAGGTTGGGAGATGGCCCCCCTAAAGACCCCTCCAGACGTCTTCAAGTACCTCCTGGCACTACGCAATCAGACCCGGCGATTCAGGGAAATGGCAAAAGCGAATCGTGAGGCCAGTCAGGAGGACATGAAAAAATGGTACGATCAAAATGCCTCCTCCGTCGAATTCGAACCTGGTCAACAAGTGTGGGTGATGTCCCCCACCGAACCATGTGCCTTGCAGGACAAGTGGACGGGGCCCTTCAAAGTGGTCGAACGCAAGAGCCCCGTCACCTATCTCATCGATATGGAGTCTCCCCGGAACCCCCTCCGGGTCCTCCACACCAACAGACTCAAACCCCACTTTGTGCGCTCGGAACTCAGCCTCCTGATGGCTACAGACAGTGGGGCGGAAGAAGACTCCGAGCCTCTCCCTGATCTCCTGAAGACTCAGGAGAAAGACGGTTCCGTGGACGGGGTCCGGCTCTCCGATGCCCTCACCCCAGAGCAGCGCCAAGGCTGCCGGGACCTCCTGCTGCAGTTTGCTACTCTGTTTTCCCTCACCCCAGGGGTCACCCCCTGGTGCTTGCACGACGTGGACACTGGGGACAGTCCCCCTATCAGACACCGGGCATACCGCGTACCAGATCGGGTGCGGGCCTGCATCCAAGAGGAAGTGTCCAAGATGCTCACGCTCGGGGTCATCGAGCCCTCAGACAGCCCCTGGGCCAGCCCGATCGTGCTGGTCCCCATAGCCGCTGCCCCCGGCACCACTCCTGAACTCCGATTCTGCGTCGACTATCGGGGCTTGAATGCTGTCACCAGGACCGACGCTCATCCCATCCCCCGAGCGGATGAATTGATCGACCGCATGGGGGCTGCCCGCTACCTCAGCATCTTCGACCTGACAGCGGGCTACTGGCAGATCGGTCTCACACCCGAGCCCAAGAACGGTCCGCCTTTTCTTCCCCCGATGGCCACTACCACTTCAAGGTCATGCCCTTCGGCATGAAGAATGCCCCAGCTACTTTTCAGCGACTAGTGAACCAGGTCTTGGCGGGGCTCGAAGAGTTCAGCGCCGCCTACCTGGACGATATCGCTGTGTACAGCCGCCACTGGTCCGACCACCTCCACCACCTCCGAGAGGTCCTGCAAGCCCTCCAGCGGGCCGGCCTCACAATCAAGGCCGGCAAGTGCCAAATTGGTCAGGGGTCCGTGACCTACCTCGGACACCAGGTGGGAAGCGGTCTGGTGGCCCCTCTGCAACTCAAAATCGCTGCCATCCAGTCCTGGCAACCCCCAGTCACGCAGACCGAGGTCCGAGCCTTCTTGGGACTCACCGGCTACTACCGGCGGTTCGTGAGGGACTATGGCAGCATTGTGGGGCCCCTCACGGGTCTCACGTCCAAGAACCACCCGAAGAAGATTAACTGGACCCCCGACTGTCAAGCGGCCTTCGAGAAGCTGAAAGCCGCCCTGTGCACCGCCCCTGTGCTCCAGGCCCCCGATTACAGTCGGGAATTCATTGTGCAAACGGACGCCTCCGACCACGGCATCGGGGCGGTTCTCTCCCAGCTGAACCCCGAGGGTCTTGACCAGCCGGTGGCCTTCATCAGCAGACGCCTCCTGGCCCGAGAACAGCGCTGGAGCACAATCGAGAGGGAGGCCTTCGCCGTGGTGTGGGCCCTCAAAAAGCTCCGGCCCTATCTCTTCGGTACCCACTTCCGGGTGCAAACCGATCATCGACCCCTGCAGTGGCTAATGCAGATGCGGGGGGAGAACCCAAAACTATTGCGCTGGTCCATCTCCCTGCAGGGGATGGACTTCACTGTGGAACATCGACCGGGCCAAGACCACGCCAACGCAGATGGCCTGTCACGCTTTTTCCGCCTCGACGAGGAGAGTCCCCAAGAGGATGGGTGACTCTCCCCGCCTTCAGCTGGGGGGGACGCATGTTGGACAGGCCACATGAAGGGCTTGCTCCCTCCCCGCATGACAGGGCCCAAGCCCCGGACTCCCAGGTGTTACCCACAAGAGCAACCCGCACCCCGTCTCCCGACGGAACTCCTGCCCCCGGACATCCATGTATCATGGGGCCGAACCACTACCGGCTCCCCCGGCCGGATCAGCCGCCATCTTGGACACTGCACCACGAGGCCGAGTGGCCTCAGCTCGACCCTAACCCTGGGCCTGGCCCGGCCCCGACATCCCGGCACCACCATCCACCCAGGAGGTGAACGGACCACTTGGCAGGTCAATGGGAGAAAGAAGTGTCGATGGCTCTCCCCCGCCAGGTGCCGATCGCCCTCCAGCTCCCCCGGGCGCTGGCTCCACCCCCCTGCTGGGTGTCTGGACTCCCTCATCCCGGACCCCCCGACCTCCAAGTGCGAGGGTCCGGACATCAAAGGGCGCCAGACCTATAACTAGGGCAGCTCCAGAGCAGGAAGGCAGTTGTATCCTGGAGTCGAGAGACACCGAGAAGAACTCAGCCTTGACGGACTACCGGCGCTGCCGTAGCCCTGCCTTGTGAACTATCGTCCTGCCTGCTGGCGCTGCCGCGGCCTTCTGCATCCTCCATCCTCGTCGGGACCTGCTGGCGCTGCCACGGACCGTTGTAACAACACCTTCATCGGGACCTGCTGGCGCTGCCGCGGACCGTGTAACGACCACCTTCATCGGGACCTGCTGGCGCTGCCGCGGACCGTGTCACGACCACCTTCACCGGGACCTGCTGGCGCTGCTGCGGACCGTGTAACGACCACCTTCACCGGGACCTGCTGGCGCTGCCGCGGACCGTGTAACAACCACCTTCACCGGGACCTGCTGGCGCTGCCGCGACCCGTCCCAGCTGGAACACCGAGCTCGAGGATTGTGAGCTATCCACCATACCATCTCAGCTACCAGATTGGTAACCAGACTGTCCCGCTACCCCCTTTCCCAAACCAAGAGACTAGAATCGAGGGGACCCCTGAGTCCAGACCTCCTTGTACCATTCCATCGTACCTTAAGAAATCGCTTATAAAGAACGTTAAATCCTATCCTTGTGTGGTGTATATCTGTGGGGGGGAAGTTACTCATCTGTACGATCGCTGGAGACGGCTCTCCCCGGAGACCTCTCCCCTTGTCCTCGGCCGACCCTCCCGGCCCGTCTAACACACACCCACACCCATACAACCACATCCACCCACACAACCACACCCAACCACATCCACAGAACCACACACACAACCACACACACAACCACACGCACAACCAAACCCAACCACACCCAACCACACATCCACACACACACAACCACACACACAACCACACACTCACAACCACACCCAACCACATACAAACACACACAACCACACACAAACACACACAACCACACACACACAACCACACACACAACCACACACACCCACAACCACACAACCACAACCACACAACCACACATACAACCACAACCACACACACAACCACACACACAACCACACAAACAACCACACCCACACAACCAGAACCAACCACAATCACACAGACACAACCACACACACAACCACACAACCACAAACAAAACCACACACACGACCACACAAACAACCACACCCACACAACCAGAACCAACCACAACCACACAGACACAACCACACACACAACGACACACATACAACCTCACAAACAACCACACACACACAACCACACACACACAACCACAACCACACACACAACCCCAACCACAACCACACACACAACCATACACACAACCACACTCACACAACCACACACACAACCACAGCCACATACACGACACACACAACCACACACACAACACACAAAATCACACACACAACCACACACACACAACCACAACCACTCACACAACCACATACACAACAACACACAACATCACACAACTGCACACACAACCACATACAACCATGCACACACACAACCACACCCAACTTCACCCAACCACACAACCACACCCACAACCACACACACACAACCACAACCACACACAACCACAACCACACACACAACCACACAACCAAACACACACAACCACACACACACAACCACACACACAACCACAACATACAACCACACACACAACCACACATACAGAACCACACCCACAACAACACACACAACCACAACCACACACACAACCACACACACACAACCACACACACAACTACAACCACACACACACAACCACACACACACAACCACACACACAACCACACAAACAACCACACACACAACCACATCCACAACCACACACAACCACACACACAACCACAACCACATACACAACCACACACACACAACCACACACACAACCACACACACAACCACACACACACAACCACACACACAACCACACACAACCACACACACAACCACACCCACAACCATACCCTCAACCACACCCACACAACCATACCCACACACGCATATAAACACACACACAACCACACACCCACAACCACACCCACAGACCCACAACCACACCCACACAACCACACCCGCACAACCACACCCAACCACATCCACAGAACCACACACACAACCATACACACAACCACACACAACCACACATACACAACCACACATACACAACCATAAACACACAACCACACACACAAACACACACACACACAACCACACACACACAACTATACACACACAACCACACACACAACCAAACATACAACCACAACATACAAGCACACACACAACCACACACACACAATCACACCCACAACCACACACACACAACCACACATAACCACACATACACACACAAACCCACAACCACACCCACAACCACACCCACAACCACACAACCACACCCACACACACAACCACACACACAACCACACACACACACAACCACACACACACACAACCACACATACACAATCACACACATACACAACCACAACACACAACCACACACACAACCATACCCACAACCACACCCACATAACCACACCCACAACCACACACACACAACCATACCTGCACATACATACCACCATACACACACCCCCACACCCAACCACAACCACACACACACACAGAACCACACACACAATCACACACACAACCACAAAAACACAACCTCACAAACAACCACACACAGAACCACACACACAACCATAACGACACACACATAACCCCAACCACAACCACACACACATACAACCATACACACAACCACACACACACACACACACACACAACCACACACACAACCAGAACCACACACACAACCACACACACACAACCACACACACACCCACATGCACACAACCACACATACACAACCACACACACAACCACAAAAACAACCACACACACACAACCATACCCACAACCATAACCACAACCACACCCACACAACCACACCTGCATACACACACAACCACACACACACAACCACACACCCACAACCACACACACACAACCACAACCATACCCAAAACCACACCCACACTCAACCACAACCACACACACAACCACACACACAACCACACACACAACCACACATACAATGACATACACACAAACTCACAAACAACCACACACACACAACCACACACACAACCACAACCACACACACAACCCCAACCACAACCACACACACAACCATACACATACATAAACACACAAACACCCACCCACCCACAACCACACCCACAACCACACACAACCACAACCACACCCACAACCGCACCTACAACCACACAACCACACACACAACCACACACACAACCACACAAACAACCACACCCACACAACCAGAACCAACCACACCCAAAACCACACAGACACAACCACACCCACACACACACACAACCACACACACACAACCACACCCACCCACACACACACACACAACACACGCAACCACACAGACACAACCACACACACACACAACCACACACACAAACAACCACACACACAACACAAACACACACAACCACACACACAGCCACACACACACAACCACACAAACAACCACATACACAACCACACCCACAACCACACACAACCACACACACACAACCAGAACCACACACACAACTACACATACAACCACACACACACAACCCCACACACAACCATACCCACAACCACACCACAACAACCACACCTGCACATACACACAACCATACACACACCCCCACAACCATACCCACAACCACACCCACACCCAACCACAACCACACACACACACAACCACACACACAAACACAACCTCACAAACACCACACACAGAACCACATACAACCACACCCACATAACCACACACATACCCACATGCACACAACCACACATACACAACCACACACACAACTACAAAAACAACCACACACACACACAACCATACCCACAACCATAACCACAACCACACCCACACAACTACACCTGCATACACACACAACCACACACACACAACCACACACCCACAACCACACACACACACACACAACCATACCCACAACCACACCCACACCCAACCACAACCACAGACACACACAACCACACACACAACCACACACACAATTACACACACAACGAAACACACACAACCTCACAAACAACCACACACACACAACCACACACACAACCACACACACAACCACAACCACACATACAACCATACACATACATAAACACACAAACACCCACCCACCCACAACCATACCCACAACCATACCCACACAACCACAACCACACCCAACCACACCCACAACCACACACCACCACACACACACAACCACACATACACAACCACACACACAACGACACACACATAACCACACACACACACAAGCACACACACACAACTACACATACAACCACACACACAACCACACATACAACCACAACATACAACCACACACACAACCACACACAACCACACCCACACAACCACACCCACAACCACATACACACAACCACACACACACACAACCACACACCTACACAACCACACAAAACCACACACACAACCACACATACATACACACACCCACAACCACACCCACAACCGCACCCACAACCACACAACCACACACACAACCACACACACAACCACACAAACAACCACACCCACACAACCAGAACCAACCACAACCAAAACCGTACAGACACAACCACACCCACACACACACACAACCACACACACAACAACACCCACCCACACGCACACACAACACATGCAACCACAAACACATAACCACACACACACAACCACACACACACAACCACACACACACAACGACACACACAACCACACACACAGCCACACACACACAACCACACAAACAACCACACACACAACCACACCCACAACCACACACAACCACACACACACAACCAGAACCACACACACAACCACACATACAACCACACACACACAACCACACACACAACCACACAAACAACCACACACACACAACCATACCCACAACCATACCCACAACCACACCTGCACACACACACAACCATACACACACCCCCACAACCATACCCACAACCACACCCACACCCAACCAAAACCACACACACACACAACCAAACACACAACCACACAAACACAACCTCACAAACAACCACACACAGAACCACACACACAACCATAACGACACACACATAACCCCAACCACAACCACACACACACAACCATACACACAACCCCACACACACAACCACACACACAACCAGAACCACACACACAACCACACACACACAACCACACCCACACACCCACATGCACACAACCACACACACACAACCACACACACAACCACAAAAACAACCACACACACACAACCATACCCACAACCATACCCACAACCACACCCACACAACCACACCTGCATACACACACAGCCACACCCCCACAATCACACACACACACCCCCACAACCATACCCACAACCACACCCACTCCCAACCACAACCACACACACACACAACCACACACACAACCACACACACAACTACAAATACAACGACACACACACAACCTCACAAACAACCACACACACACAACCACACACACAACCACAACCACACACAACCCCAACCACAACCACACACACAACCATACACACAACCACACTCACACAACCACACACACAACCATAGCCACATACACAACACACACAACCACACACACACCACATAAAATCACACACACAACCACACACACACAACCACAACCACTCACACAACCACATACACAACCACACACAACACCACACAACCACACACACAACCACACACAACCATGCACACACACAACCACACCCAACTTCACCCAACCACACAACCACACCCACAACCACACACACACAACCACAACCACACACAACCACACACACAACCACACAACCAAATACACACATCCACACACACACAACCACACACACACAACCACACACACAACCACAACATACAACCACACACACAACCACACATACAGAACCACACCCACAACCACACACACAACCACAACCACACACACACAACCACACACACACAACCACACACACAACCACACACACAACCACATCCACAACCACACACAACCACACACACAACCACAACCACATACACAACCACACACACACAACCACAAACACAACCACACACACAACCACACACACACAACCACACACAACCACACACACAACCACACCCACAACCATACCCTCAACCATACCCACACAACCATACCCACACACGCATACATACACACACACAACCACATACCCACAACCACACCCACACACCCACAACCGCACCCACACAACCACACCCGCACAACCACATCCAACCACACCCACAGAACCACACACACAACCATACACACAACCACACACAACCACACATACACAACCACACATCCACAACCACACACACACAACCACACACACAAACACACACACACACACACAACCACACACACACAACTATGCACACACAACCACACACACAACCACACATACAACCACACCATACGAGCACACACACAACCACACACACACAACTACACACACCACCACACACACACAACCACACACAACCACACACAACCACACATACACACACAAACCCACAACCATACCCATACCCACAACCACACCCACAACCACACAACCACACACACAACCACAACCACACATACAACCACACACACAACTACACACACACAACCACACACACACACACAACCACACAAACACACAATCACACACATACACAACCACAACACACAACCACACACACAACCATACCCACAACCATACCCACATAACCACACCCACAACCACACACACATAACCACACACACCCACACACACAGCCACTCCCCACAATCACACACACACCCCCACAACCATACCCACAACCACACCCACATCCAACCACAACCACACACACACACAACCACACACACAACCACACACACAACTACACATACAACGACACACACACAACCTCACAAACAACCACACACACACAACCACACACACAACCACAACCATACACAACCCCAACCACAACCACACACACAACCATACACACAACCACACTCACACAACCACACACACAACCACAGCCACACTCACAACACATAAAATCACACACACAACCACACACACACAACCACTCACACAACCACATACACAACCACACACAACCACACACACAACCACACACAACCATGCACACACACAACCACACCCAACTTCACCCAACCACACAACCACACCCACAACCACACACACACAACCACAACCACACACAACCACAACCACACACACAACCACACAACCAAACACACACATCCACACACACACAACCACACACACAGAACCACACCCACAACCACAACCACACACACACAACCACGCACACACAATCACACAAACAACCACACACACAACCACATCCACAACCACACACAACCACACACACAACCATAACCACATATACAACCACACACATAACCACAAACACAACCACACACACAACCACACACACACAACCACACACACAACCACACACACAACCACACCCACAACCATACCCTCAACCACACCCATACAACCATACCCACACATGCATACATACACACACACAACCACACACCCACAACCACACCCACACACCCACAACCACACCCACACAACCACACCCGCACAACCACACCCAACCACACCCACAGAACCACACACACAACCATACACACAACCACACACAACCACACATACACAACCACACATACACAACCACACACACAACCACACACACAAACACACACACACACACAAGCACACACACACAACTATACACACACAACCACACACACAACCACACACAACCACAACATAAAAGCACACACACAACCACACACACACAACCACACACACCACCACACACACACAACCATACACAACCACACATACACACACAAACCCACAACCATACCCACACCCACAACTGCACCCACAACCACACAACCACACACACAACCACAACCACACACATAACCACACACACAACCACACACACACACAACCACACACACACACACACACAACCACACATACACAATCACACACATACACAACCACAACACACAACCACACACACAACCATACCCACAACCACACCCACATAACCACACCCACAACCACACACACACAACCACACCCACCCACACACACAACCACACAACCACAACCACACACACCCCCACAACCACACCCACAACCACACCCACAAAATCACACCCACACAACCACACCCAACCACACACACACACAACCATAAACATAACCACACACACACAACCACACACATAACCACACACACACAACCACATACAACCACACACAACCACACAAACAACCACACACACAACCACTCCCACAACCATACCCTAAACCATGCCCACACAACCACACCCACACACATACACAACCACTCACCCACAACCACACCCATGCACCCACAACCACACCCACACACATACAACCACACCCACCCAGACAACCACACCCAACCATATCCACAGAACCACACACACAACCACACACACAACCACACGCACAACCAAACCCAACCACACCCAACCACACATCCACACACACAACCACACACACAACCACACACTCACAACCACACACAACCACATACAAACACACACAACCACATACAAACACACACAACCACACACACACACAACCACACACACAACCACACACACACCCACAACCACAACCACAACCACACAACCACACATACAACCACAACCACACACACAACCACACACACAACCACACAAACAACCACACCCACACAACCAGAACCAACCACAACCACACAGACACAACCACACCCACACACACACAACCACACACACAACCAGAACCACACAACCACACACAAAACCACACACACGACCACACAAACAACCACACCCACACAACCAGAACCAACCACAACCACACAGACATAACACACACACAACCACACACACACAACCACACCCACCCACACACACACAACCACACACACACACAACCACACACACAACCACACAAACAACCACACACACAACCACACCCACAACCACACACACACAACCAGCACCACACACACAACCACACATGCAACCACACACACACAACCATACACATAACCACACAAACAACCACACGCACACAACCATACCCACAACCATACCCACAACCACACCACAACAACCACACCTGCACATACACACAACCATACACACCCCCCCACAACAATACCCACAACCACACCCACACCCAACCACAACCACACACACACAACCACATACACAACCACACACACAACCACACAAACACAACCTCACAAACAACCACACACAGAACGACACACACAACCATAACGACACACACATAACCCCAACCACAACCACACACACACACACAACCATACACACAACCACACACACACAACCACACACACAACCAGAACCACACACACAACCGCACACACACAACCACACACACACACCCACATGCACACAACCACACACACACAACCACACACACAACCACAAAAACAACCACACACACACAACCATACCCACAACCTTACCCACAACCACACCCACACAACCACACCTGCATACCCACACAACGACACACCCACAACCACACACCCACAACCACACACACACACCCACAACCATACCCACAACCACACCCACACCCAACCACAACCACACACACACACAACCACACACACAACCACACACACAACCACACATACAACGACCCACACACAACCTCACAAACAACCACACACACACAACTACACACATAACCACAACCACACACACAACCCCAACCACAACCACACACACAACCACACCCACAACCACACACACACACACAACCACAACCACACACAACCACACACACAACCACACAACCAAATACACACATCCACACACACACAACCACACACACACAACCACACACACAACCACAACATACAACCACACACACAACTACACATACAGAACCACACCCACAACCACACACACAACCACAACCACACACACACAACCACACACACACAACCACACAAACAACCACACACACAACCACATCCACAACCACACACAACCACACACACAACCACAACCACATACACAACCACACACACACAACCACAAACACAACCACACACACAACCACACACACACAACCACACACAACCACATACACAACCACACCCACAACCATACCCTCAACCATACCCACACAACCATACCCACACATGCATACATACACACACACAACCACATACCCACAACCACACCCACACACCCACAACCACACCCACACAACCACACCCGCACAACCACATCCAACCACACCCACAGAACCACACACACAACCATACACACAACCACACACAACCACACATACACAACCACACATACACAACCACACACACACAACCACACACACAAACACACACACACACCCAACCACACACACACAACTATACACACACAACCACACACACAACCACACATACAACCACACCATACAAGCACACACACAACCACACACACACAACCACACACACCACCACACACACACAACCACACACAACCACACATACACACACAAACCCACAACCATACCCACACCCACAACCGCACCCACAACCACACAATCACACACACAACCACAACCACACATACAACCATACACACAACCACACACACACAACCACACACACACACACAACCACACAAACACACAATCACACACATACACAACCACAACACACAACCACACACACAACCATACCCACAACCATACCCACATACCCACACCCACAACCACACACACACAACCACACACACCCACACACACAGCCACACCCCCACAATCACACACACACCCCCACAACCATACCCACAACCACACCCACACCCAACCACAACCACACACACACAACCACACACACAACCACACACACAACTACACATACAACGACACACACACAACCTCACAAACAACCACACACACACAACCACACACACAACCACAACCATACACAACCACAACCACACACACAACCATACACACAACCACACTCACACAACCACACACACAACCACAGCCACACACACAACACACACAACCACACACACAACACATAAAATCACACACACAACCACACACACACAACCACTCACACAACCACATACACAACCACACACAACCACACACACAACCACACACAACCATGCACACACACAACCACACCCAACTTCACCCAACCACACAACCACACCCACAACCACACACACACAACCACAACCACACACAACCACAACCACACACACAACCACACAACCAAACACACACATACACACACACACAACCACACACACAGAACCACACCCACAACCACAACCACACACACACAACCACGCACACACAATCACACAAACAACCACACACACAACCACATCCACAACCACACACAACCACACACACAACCATAACCACATATACAACCACACACACAACCACAAACACAACTACACACACAACCACACACACACAACCACACACACAACCACACACACAACCACACCCACAACCATACCCTCAACCACACCCACACAACCATACCCACACATGCATACATACACACACACAACCACACACCCACAACCACACCCACACACCCACAACCACACCCACACAACCACACCCGCACAACCACACCCAACCACACCCACAGAACCACACACACAACCAGTCACACAACCACACACAACCACACATACACAACCACACATACACAACCACACACACACAACCACACACACAAACACACACACACAAGCACACACACACAACTATACACACACAACCACACACACAACCACACATACAACCACAACATAAAAGCACACACACAACCACACACACAACCACACACACCACCACACACACACAACCACACACAACCACACATACACACACAAACCCACAACCATACCCACACCCACAACCGCACCCACAACCACACAACCACACACACAACCACAACCACACACATAACCACACACACAACCACACACACACACAACCACACACACACACACAACCACACATACACAATCACACACATACACAACCACAACACACAACCACACACACAACCATACCCACAACCACACCCACATAACCACACCCACAACCACACACACACAACCACAGCCACCCACACACACAACCACACAACCACAACCACACACACACCCACAACCACACCCACAACCACACCCACAAAATCACACCCACACAACCACACCCAACCACACACACACACAACCATAAACATAACCACACACACACAACCACACACATAACCACACACACACAACCACATACAACCACACACAACCACACAAACAACCACACACACAACCACTCCCACAACCATACCCTAAACCATGCCCACACAACCACACCCACACACACACACAACCACTCACCCACAACCACACCCATGCACCCACAACCACACCCACACACATACAACCACACCCACCCACACAACCACACCCAACCACATCCACAGAAGCACACACACAACCACACACACAACCACACGCACAACCAAACCCAACCACACCCAACCACACATCCACACACACAACCACACACACAACCACACACTCACAACCACACACAACCACATACAAACACACACAACCACATACAAACACACACAACCACACACACACACAACCACACACACACCCACAACCACAACCACACAACCACACATACGACCACAACCACACACACAACCACACACACAACCACACAAACAACCACACCCACACAACCAGAACCAACCACAACCACACAGACACAACCACACCCACACACACACAACCAGAACCACAACCACACAACCACACACAAAACCACACACACAACCACACAAACAACCACACCCACACAACCAGAACCAACCACAACCACACAGACATAACACACACACAACCACACACACACAACCACACCCACCCACACACACACAACCACACACACACACAACCACACACACAACCACACAAACAACCACACACACAACCACACCCACAACCACACACACACAACCAGAACCACACACACAACCACACATACAACCACACACACACAACCATACACATAACCACACAAACAACCACACTCACACAACCATACCCACAACCATACCCACAACCACACCACAACAACCACACCTGCACATACACACAACCATACACACACCCCCACAACAATACCCACAACCACACCCACACCCAACCACAACCACACACACACAACCACACACACAACCACACACACAACCACACAAACACAACCTCACAAACAACCACACACAGAACGACACACACAACCATAACGACACACACATAACCCCAACCACAACCACACACACACACACAACCATACACACAACCACACACACACAACCACACACACAACCAGAACCACACACACAACCGCACACACACAACCACACACACATACCCACATGCACACAACCACACACACACAACCACACACACAACCACAAAAACAACCACACACACACAACCATACCCACAACCTTACCCACAACCACACCCACACAACCACACCTGCATACCCACACAACCACACACCCACAACCACACACCCACAAACACACACACACACCCACAACCATACCCACAACCACACCCACACCCAACCACAACCACACACACACACAACCACACACACAACCACACACACAACCACACATACAACGACCCACACACAACCTCACAAACAACCACACACACACAACTACACACACAACCACAACCACACACACAACCCCAACCACAACCACACACACAACCATACACACAACCATACTCACACAACCACACACACAACCACAGCCACATACACAACACACACAACCACACACACAACACACAAAATCACACACACAACCATACACACACAACCACAACCACTCACACAACCACACACACAACCACAACCACTCACACAACCACATACACACAACCACACATACACAACCACAACACACAACCACACACATAACCATACCCACAACCACACCCACATTACCACACACACAACCACACACACACACACAACCACACACAACCACACACACAACCACAACCACACACACCCACAACCACACCCACAACCACACCCACAAAACCACACCCATACAACCACACCCAACCACACACACACACAACCATGCACACAACCACACACACACAACCACACACATAACCACACACACTCAACCACACACAACCACACACAACCACACAAACAACCACACACACATCCACTCCCACAACCATACCCTAAACCATGCCCACACAACCACACACACACACACAACCACTCACCCACAACCACACCCAGGCACCCACAACCACACCCACACCCATACAACCACACCCACCCACACAACCACACCCAACCACATCCACAGAACCACACACAGAACCACACACACAACCACACGCACAACCAAACCCAACCACACCCAACCACACATCCACACACACACAACCACACACAACCACATACTCACAACGACACCCAACCACATACAAACACACACAAACACACACAACCACACACACACAACCACACACACAACCACACACACACCCACAACCACAACCAGAACCACACAACCACACATACAACAACAACCACACACAGAACCACACTCACAACCACACAAACAACCCCACCCACACAACCAGAACCAACCACAACCACACAGACACAACCACACACACAACCACACACACACAACCACACCCACCCACCCACACACAACCACACACACACACAACCACACACACACAACCACACACACAACCACACACACAGCCACACACACACAACCACACAAACAACCACACACACAACCACACCCACAACCACACACATACAACCAGAACCACACACACAACCACACATACAACCACACACACACAACCATACACACAACCACACAAACAACCACACACACACAACCATACCCACAACCATACCCACAACCACACCACAACAACCACACCTGCACATACACACAACCATACACACACACCCACAACCATACCCACAACAACACCCACACCCAACCACAACCACACACACACACACAACCACACATACAACCACACAAACACAACCTCACAAACAACCACACACAGAACCACACACACAACCATAACGACACACACATACCCCAACCACAACCACACACATACAACCATACACACAACCACACACACACAACCAGAACCACAACCACACCCACACCCAACCACAACCACACACACACACACAACCACACACACAACCACACACACAACCATTCAAACACAACCTCATAAACAACCACACACAGAACCACACACACAACCATAACGACACACACATAACCCCAACCACAACCACACACATACACAACCATACCTACAACCACACACACACAACCACACACACAACCAGACCCACACACACAACCACACACACACAACCACACACACACCCACATGCACACAACCACACACACACAACCACACACACAACCACAAAAACAACCACACACACACAACCATACCCACAACCACACCAACACAACCACACCTGCATACCCACACAACCGCACACACACAACCACACACCCACAACCACCCCCACACCCCCACAACCATACCCACAACCACACCCACACCCAACCACAACCACACACACACACAACCACACACACAACCACACATACAACCAAACATACAACAACACACACACAACCTCACAAACAACCACACACACAACCACAACCACACACACAACCCCAACCACAACCACACACACAACCATACACACAACCACACTCACACAACCACACACACAACCACAGCCACATACACAACACACACAACCACACACACAACACACAAAATCACACACACAACCACACACACACAACCACAACCACTCACACAACCACATACACAACCACACACAACACCACACAACCGCACACACAACCACATACAACCATGCACACACACAACCACACCCAACTTTACCCAAGCACACAACCACACCAACAAACACACAACCACAACCACACACAACCACAACCACACACACAACCACACAACCAAACACACACAACCACGCACACACAACCACACACACAACCACACACACAACCACAACCACACACCCACAACCACACACACACAACCACACACACACAACCACACCCACAACAACACACACAACCACACACATAACCACACACACACACAACCACACACACAACCACAACCACACACACACAACCACACACACAACCACACAAACAACCACACACACAACCATATCCACAACCACACACAACCACACACACAACCACAACCACAACCACATACACAACCACATACACACAACCACACACACAACCACACACACAACCACACACACACAACCACACACACAACCACACACAACCACACACACAACCACACCCACAACCATACCCTCAACCACACCCACACAACCATACCCACACACGCATACATACACACACACAACCACACACCCACAACCACACCCACAGACCCACAACCACACCTACACAACCACACGCGCACAATCACACCCAACCACACCCACAGAACCACACACACAACCATACACACAACCACACACAACCACACATACACAACCACACATACACAACCACAAACACACAACCACACACACAAACACACACACATACACACACAACCACACACACACAACTATACATACACAACCACACACACAACCACACATACAACCACAACATACAAGCACACACACAACCACACACACACAACCACACACAAAACCACACACATACAACCACACACAACCACACATACACACACAAACCCACAACCACACCCACACCCACAACCGCACCCACAACCACACAACCACACACACAACCACAACCACACACACAACCACACACACAACCACACACACACAACCACACACACACACACAACCACACATACACAATCACACACATACACAACCACAACACACAACCACACACACAACCATACCCACAACCACACCCACATAACCACACCCACAACCACACACACACAACCACACCCACCCACACACACAACCACACAACCACAACCACACACACACCCACAACCACACCCACAATCACACCCACACAACCACACCCAACCACACACACACAACCATACACACAACCACACACACACAACCACACACATAACCACACACACACAACCACACAAACAACCACACACACAACCACTCCCACAACCATACCTTAAACCACGCCCACACAACCACACCCACACAAACACACAACCACACACCCACAACCACACCCATGCACCCACAACCACACCCACACCCATACAACCACACCCACCCACACAACCACACCCAACCACATCCACAGAACCACACACACAACCACACACACAACCACACGCACAACCAAACCCAACCACACCCAACCACACATTCACACACACACAACCTGTGAGAAGTTGGCCTGGTATATGCTGTTCACTAGTTCTAGTGACCACCTTGTACCATGCCAAGCAACCCTTATGGTGTGGTTGTAAGTCAACCTCTCGTGAAGCGTGTTAAGCAAGCTGTTTTACCAATAGTAACCCCCTTTTATACCAATGAAAGGACACCACACAGATATATATTCAAAATATATATGTATTTATTTCTCAAAGTAACCCCTAGTCTCTTTATGAGCACAGGAGCACAAATCGTCAAACAAGATTATCACAGAATACACAGAAGTTGCACGTTATATGGATAGGCCCTGGTGGCCACTCAAACCATATACTAAAATAGTGGTATAAGTACCACGAACAGAAAAGGGAAAAGGCCTAGGGCCTCTAGAATCGCTGGGCCTACAAGGAGCTAACGTCAGTTAGTGACCAGGAGGTCCACGGGTGGCGTGTGCAGAGCAAATAGTCACACGCGTGCTCCCATAGGTTTCAATGGGTGCGTAAAAAGTACAAAGTTACTGCAAAAGGAATCTTCCGGATGACCTAGGAACTTAAGATTTGGAACACAGGCACTAGAGATGTATTACTACACATGGGCACCGGAGTACCAGCTTTACCTCACCCACAGGAAGCGGGTGCATAGGCCTCAAAGTGCGTCGGGTTTCTTCTATCTGTTCCGTTGAGCCTGGGACAAAGATGCTGCAGGCGGTCGGTCGGGAAGAGATGCAGTGGATCCAAGAGTGGATCGGAGATGTTGAAGACCTGTAAGCAGAGGGGACAGTGTTCACAGTCACTAGCCAGTGACCAGCGTGGCACCAGATGGGTACCAGGCGATGTCGGTGCAAACAGGTGATGAGGGGTAGCTTGTCTCCGCAGCCACGTGGTCCCTGAAGGTCGACGACGTCCAGGAGTCGGCTCACGAGCTGTCCCACGCAGGCTCTCGCTGTCGGCGGTGTCGGCGACTTGATCGAAGCAAACAAGCCTTGGCAAAAGCAATTGTAGGAGGATTCGGAAATCAGCTGTTGGTTCTGACCAGCAAGGTCAGAGGAACTGCTCCTTTGGAGGGGAGCAAGGGCCAGTCTGGAGCAACCAGACCAGCGGTGTTTGTCGTAGATTTCGTCGCCAAGATGGCCACTAGCCAGCGGGCCAGCAACCGGTTAGGCGCGTCGAGTGGCAAAATGCAGAAGGGCCCCACGCAGATCGTGGAGATGCTGGAGGGCTCACCTTTGGTGCAGATGCTGCTCGAGGGTTGGGCTTCTCAGGACCCAAAGCACAACTTGGAGGGAGCCTCGGTTGTTGCACTGGTCAGCTTGTCGTAGTCGTTTCAAGATGGCTGGCTCCACGTGTCTCGGTGCCTCCACGGGTCTCCTCTTTGCAGGGACTGTGGATCGGGCGGTGAGAGGTCTGGAGGTCCAGGTCTTGTCAGTCTCTGGGCTCGGGCTCCGGCGGGAGGCGGCGGCAAAGCAGACGGTGATTCGCTGGATGGTGCTTGCGTTAGCAAGGTGGTCACTCCCTGACCACAGGGGAGACTGGCTTCAGTCCTCTGTGCGGCAGAGCGTCGAAGTTCCCGTCTTCTTCTTAGTTTCAAGTTGATTCCAGGATGTCTGAAGTCTTAGGACACAGCTCCTACCTTTATTCGGATTCTAGGGGCCGGACTACCTGCTAGGTCCCTCCCTATGGGTGGGACCAGGAAGGGGGGTGGTTACACCCCCAATCCTTTGTCCAGCTCGCCCCAGGCCCGGGACTGGTGTGCCCCAGGACCGGTTTGAACTGGCATATGCACCGAGGCTCCTTGTGAGCCACAGGCATGTCTGGTTTCTTTCAAGCCCTACCTGACCAATACACAAAATCCTGTCTGGGGTGGTGCATGCACCTCCCCTGGCAGGAAACCCTTTGTCCACACCTCCCAAGCTGGAAGGACTCCCAGCAGCAGGAGGGCAGACTTGTGTCTGTGGTGGCAGCATCCATTTTGTGGAGCTGAGGCTATGTCTGATTTTACCCGGGTTTCAGGTACTGTACATGTCGTGTCCCTCTAGAAGGGTGGAATGCTAACCCCGTCGCCAGAATTGGCGAGGGGTTAGTATTCCAATTCGTATGACACCTTACTCGACATGTTTTGATAAAGCCAAACCAAAGATAGCATTTAACCGCGAGGTTCATAATGCACTTAAGAGTATATGGTATGACGATATCTGGAAACAGTAGAAGGAAGTTGTTCCGACCACTGCAGACAGGCTCAGCTCATGCCAGAGCACCATCTCACATGGAACCAAGCACTCTGCCTTCAGGATTGTTAAGGCCTGCCATAGGAGTGACTTATAGGTTACCAGGTGTCCCATTTAAGTTTAGGTATAGGTATACTACACCTAAGTAAGAGGTGATTACACCAACTTACCCCAGCTGAGTGATCAGCCAGTTGTGTCAGATTGTTAGGCCAAGCCTGGGGTGGCATAATACATGCTTCAGCCCCTGGCAGGCCTTGGATACACCAATGCCCTGGGTACCTAGTGTACACTGGTACAGGGGCTGACAGGGTGATCCAACCAATTGGGTATGTACCTAGGGTACATGGAGTCCATTTTACAGAGAGAGCAGATAGCCTGAGAGCCTGAATGGCAGGATCTCAGGCCAACTAAGTCGAAAAACCAGCTAGACACTAGGCAAAAATTTGGGGGTAACCATAGTCAGATATCCACCTTCCTACACAACCCCCCCCCCCCCCAAACGAAGGGAGATAAGGCTGACCTTGACCAGGTAAGCCTATATTGCCCAAGAGGCCATATAAGGAGGAACCAGCACTGGCATGGTTACCCCCTGTCTCATGGTCCACTAAGCAATCCCTCACCCTAAGGGTATCAGAGGGTCTCCACCATAGGGAATCTCTACCTGTGGTGTGTCTTGGCAAAGTAAAAGGCTGGTGTTGAGATGGAGTACTGAAGTGAGTGTCCTCAAAGTGAGGCCTCAGCTTCCTCCAATCATCCTCCACCATGGATGCCTTTCTTTCTTTAACTGAGTTGCACTGTGCTCTCAGGGTCAGCCTCTGGCTACCTAAAGCTGGAGGCTGGGTCCCTTTTGTGGGCTTACTGGAGGGACAGGTCAGGTTTGGGGCCCTAAGGTCCCATGTTTGCCTGTGCCCAACAGAATCCCCCTGGGGGAGGTCCCTAACTACCTGTAAAGGAGATCCCTCAGGAATGTTTTTACCCATCACCTGACTAGGGCTACTAGCCAGGCAATCCTCATTCTTTTGATGGGGGGGTTCTTGTGGACAGGGGCCCTCTGGGGGTCCACTGGCCTCCCTGACCTCTGCAGCCCTGGGCTGACTGAGGCAGGGTAGAGAGAGGCAGGCTACCTGCACCAGACTGGATCCCACCTTGGAAGGGGCCACTGACATCAGAGGCTCTGCCAGGCCAGGCCTGGCTACCTCTGGGGCAGTTCCTTCACAAGGGGTGAGGTCAGATCCCTGAGGAGGCTGACCTTTTCCTAATGTCTGGGGAGAGGGAGACTTTTCTTCCTCCCCACTACTCTCAGTTTGTGTGGAGTGATCCATTGTTTCAGGCTTCACTACACCTATGTCAGTCTGAGTATAGGCTGAGACCATTACAGCCTTGCCAACCTTTTCAGGGGGGCACTCAGTTTGTGTTTGAGCTGTGACTGTCACAGCTCTGCCAGTCCCTACAGGGAAGTCTGTCTGTGCCTGGGCTGTGGCTACCACTGCCCTTCCAACCTTTTCAGGGAGGAAATCTATTTGGACAGGGGTTGTGAATGGCACAACCCCCCTACCCTTTTGTGAAAGGCCTACCATTTTAGAATGGGTGTCTTGTTCAACTCCAGCCCAAGCTGAGAGTTCTAAGTCATTCCCCAGTAAGCAGTCTACAGGCAAGGTTGGGGACACTGCTACCCTTTTAGGGCCAGTGACCCCTCCCCAGCTGAGACATACCTCTGCCATGGGATGACTGTTTTGTTTGCCATCAATGTTAGTCACCTGGTAGGAGAAACCAGGCAAAAGCTGCTCAGAGGGAACTAGCCAATGGGCCACCATTGTGATGCTAGCTCCAGTGTCTCTGTAGGCCTCAGCTTTTGTACCATTGATGTAGGGCTCCTGTCTGTACCTACCCAAAGTGTTGGGACAGGCAGTGAAGTTGGCAAACCCCATGCCACCATCACAGACAAGAGTGGTTGCTGTAGGGGAATTGGCTAAGCCAGGGTCCCCCTGTGTTCCCCAAGTAAACCCACCCAGATTTCTGGGGGCACTCCCACCACCTGGGGGATTACTGCTGACAGTAATAGGTGGTGTGACAGGAGTAATTGGAGGAACAGTTTTGTTTTTAGCCCTTGGGCAACCGCTGTCAGTTTTCCAATGCCCAGGAGTTTTACACTCATGGCAGTAGGGCTTTTTAGCTGTGGTAGAGGAGGGAGCTTGGGACCCACCACCCTGTGTGGAGTTTTGGGGCCCTGAGGAAGGTTTCTCTTTTTCTTTATCCCCACCCTTCTCTTGAGGCTTGGTGGTATCTTTCTTTTGGTCACCACCCTGGTTTTTAGGCCTGATCCTGGTCCTGACCCATTTATCTGCCCTCTTTCCCAATTCTTGGGGAGAGGTCAAATCTGAGTCTACCAGGTGTTGATGGAGAAGCTGGTTTTGACAATTACTTAAAATCTGCTCTCTCATCATCAAATTGTACAATCCTGTATAATCAGACACCTTACTTCCCAGCAACCAACCCTCCAAAGCCTTAGTGGCACATTCCACATATTCAGACCAGTCCTGAGTCTGTGTCTTCTGGGTGTCTCTGAACATTAACCTGTACTGTTCAGTGGTTAAGCCTAACCCATCAACTAGGACACTCTTCAGGACTCTGTAATTTCTGACATCCTCTTCTCTAACAGTGAGGAGTCTATCTCTGCCTCTCCCCTCAAAGGAGAGCCATAAGATTGCTGCCCACTGGTCTTCAGGAACCTGCTGCACTTTGCAGGCTCTCTCAAGAGCAGTCATCCATTTGTGGATGTCATCCCCACTTTTGTAGGGGGGCACAATCTTGGACAGGTTCCTATTGTCAAAGACCCTATCTTTGTCCCTAGGGACATTGCTGCCACCAGTGGGTATAGACCCACTCTCTCTAGGCTGCCTAGCCTTGTTCAGTTTTTCTTCCATCAGGGCTACTTCTAGCTCCTGCTTCCTGATCCTCAGCTGGGCTTCCTGCATTCTGGCCTCATGTTCCCTCCTCTGAGGGGTGGTCAGTCTCCTTCTGGAGTGACCTTGAGAGCCTCTAGAGCCATGGGAAGCATTGGAGTCACCTGAGCGATTCCTTTGCCTTCCAAGCCCTGTGTTAAGTCCACTGGGGAGATCCAATGGGGTGAACCCACTGTCAGTCCCCAACAGCCTTAGTTTAGCTGGGCCAAGTATAACACTTGGCACTGGGCTAGTTCTCCCTTCATCCCCACTCACATCTGTATCCCCATCACTTTCTTCCTCTGTGGTAGGCATCCCATCTAAGGGGTGACTATTGGAAGGGGGTACCTCTGTGGCATCTTCAGAAGGGGGGCCTCCTGTTCCTGACCCTAAGGGGGCTAACTGGGAAGCTTTCCTGAGTTCTCTCTGATTCTCATCATTCTGTAAGAGTTCTCTGAGCTCAGCAGAGTTTGGGTTCTTGGGCTGTTTAAGGCCTCTAAGAGTTGCCAAATGCCTGAGCTCATTCTGATTAAGGGTAGCAAAGCTGGATGGTGCCCTCTGGGGGTCACTCTCAACAGAGATGGGTACAGTGGACCCCTCTGCCCCGGCCATTGCTCTTAAGTGTGGGTGGATGTGTTGCAATCTACCTACACTTGTGTTTACCTACTAAACCTATCTAGTAGTTGTAGTCAGGGTGTGCTACTCCCTTTGCTCTACAACAACTAAGTTCAGTAGAACTTATGTATATCTAATCTTGTTTTATATGTACCTACAGGTACCTATGTGATCTTTCAATTGGTAACCAAGAGATTACAATGGTAAAACACAGCAAGCTCAAATCCAACCGCTGCTCACCAATGTGAGAAGTTGGCCTGGTATATGCTGTTCACTAGTTCTAGTGACCACCTTGTACCATGCCAAGCAACCCTTATGGTGTGGTTGTAAGTCAACCTTTTTGGACTAGCTGCCCTAGTGGTAGCGTAGGCTAAGCAGTCTTTGAGGCTAAACTCGTGAAGCGTGTTAAGCAAGCTGTTTTACCAATAGTAACCCCCTTTTATACCAATGAAAGGACACCACACAGATATATATTCAAAATATATATGTATTTATTTCTCAAAGTAACCCCTAGTCTCTTTATGAGCACAGGAGCACAAATCGTCAAACAAGATTATCACAGAATACACAGAAGTTGCACGTTATATGGATAGGCCCTGGTGGCCACTCAAACCATATACTAAAATAGTGGTATAAGTACCACGAACAGAAAAGGGAAAAGGCCTAGGGCCTCTAGAATCGCTGGGCCTACAAGGAGCTAACGTCAGTTAGTGACCAGGAGGTCCACGGGTGGCGTGTGCAGAGCAAATAGTCACACGCGTGCTCCCATAGGTTTCAATGGGTGCGTAAAAAGTACAAAGTTACTGCAAAAGGAATCTTCCGGATGACCTAGGAACTTAAGATTTGGAACACAGGCACTAGAGATGTATTACTACACATGGGCACCGGAGTACCAGCTTTACCTCACCCACAGGAAGCGGGTGCATAGGCCTCAAAGTGCGTCGGGTTTCTTCTATCTGTTCCGTTGAGCCTGGGACAAAGATGCTGCAGGCGGTCGGTCGGGAAGAGATGCAGTGGATCCAAGAGTGGATCGGAGATGTTGAAGACCTGTAAGCAGAGGGGACAGTGTTCACAGTCACTAGCCAGTGACCAGCGTGGCACCAGATGGGTACCAGGCGATGTCGGGTGCAAACAGGTGATGAGGGGTAGCTTGTCTCCGCAGCCACGTGGTCCCTGAAGGTCGACGACGTCCAGGAGTCGGCTCACGAGCTGTCCCACGCAGGCTCTCGCTGTCGGCGGTGTCGGCGACTTGATCGAAGCAAACAAGCCTTGGCAAAAGCAATTGTAGGAGGATTCGGAAATCAGCTGTTGGTTCTGACCAGCAAGGTCAGAGGAACTGCTCCTTTGGAGGGGAGCAAGGGCCAGTCTGGAGCAACCAGACCAGCGGTGTTTGTCGTAGATTTCGTCGCCAAGATGGCCACTAGCCAGCGGGCCAGCAACCGGTTAGGCGCGTCGAGTGGCAAAATGCAGAAGGGCCCCACGCAGATCGTGGAGATGCTGGAGGGCTCACCTTTGGTGCAGATGCTGCTCGAGGGTTGGGCTTCTCAGGACCCAAAGCACAACTTGGAGGGAGCCTCGGTTGTTGCACTGGTCAGCTTGTCGTAGTCGTTTCAAGATGGCTGGCTCCACGTGTCTCGGTGCCTCCACGGGTCTCCTCTTTGCAGGGACTGTGGATCGGGCGGTGAGAGGTCTGGAGGTCCAGGTCTTGTCAGTCTCTGGGCTCGGGCTCCGGCGGGAGGCGGCGGCAAAGCAGACGGTGATTCGCTGGATGGTGCTTGCGTTAGCAAGGTGGTCACTCCCTGACCACAGGGGAGACTGGCTTCAGTCCTCTGTGCGGCAGAGCGTCGAAGTTCCCGTCTTCTTCTTAGTTTCAAGTTGATTCCAGGATGTCTGAAGTCTTAGGACACAGCTCCTACCTTTATTCGGATTCTAGGGGCCGGACTACCTGCTAGGTCCCTCCCTATGGGTGGGACCAGGAAGGGGGGTGGTTACACCCCCAATCCTTTGTCCAGCTCGCCCCAGGCCCGGGACTGGTGTGCCCCAGGACCGGTTTGAACTGGCATATGCACCGAGGCTCCTTGTGAGCCACAGGCATGTCTGGTTTCTTTCAAGCCCTACCTGACCAATACACAAAATCCTGTCTGGGGTGGTGCATGCACCTCCCCTGGCAGGAAACCCTTTGTCCACACCTCCCAAGCTGGAAGGACTCCCAGCAGCAGGAGGGCAGACTTGTGTCTGTGGTGGCAGCATCCATTTTGTGGAGCTGAGGCTATGTCTGATTTTACCCGGGTTTCAGGTACTGTACATGTCGTGTCCCTCTAGAAGGGTGGAATGCTAACCCCGTCGCCAGAATTGGCGAGGGGTTAGTATTCCAATTCGTATGACACCTTACTCGACATGTTTTGATAAAGCCAAACCAAAGATAGCATTTAACCGCGAGGTTCATAATGCACTTAAGAGTATATGGTATGACGATATCTGGAAACAGTAGAAGGAAGTTGTTCCGACCACTGCAGACAGGCTCAGCTCATGCCAGAGCACCATCTCACATGGAACCAAGCACTCTGCCTTCAGGATTGTTAAGGCCTGCCATAGGAGTGACTTATAGGTTACCAGGTGTCCCATTTAAGTTTAGGTATAGGTATACTACACCTAAGTAAGAGGTGATTACACCAACTTACCCCAGCTGAGTGATCAGCCAGTTGTGTCAGATTGTTAGGCCAAGCCTGGGGTGGCATAATACATGCTTCAGCCCCTGGCAGGCCTTGGATACACCAATGCCCTGGGTACCTAGTGTACACTGGTACAGGGGCTGACAGGGTGATCCAACCAATTGGGTATGTACCTAGGGTACATGGAGTCCATTTTACAGAGAGAGCAGATAGCCTGAGAGCCTGAATGGCAGGATCTCAGGCCAACTAAGTCGAAAAACCAGCTAGACACTAGGCAAAAATTTGGGGGTAACCATAGTCAGATATCCACCTTCCTACACAACCACACACACAACCAAACATACAACGACACACACACAACCTCACAAACAACCACACACACAACCACACACACAACCACAACCACACACACAACCCCAACCACAACCACACACACAACCATACACACAACTACACTCACACAACCACACACACAACCACAGCCACATACACAACACACACAACCACACACACAACACACAAAATCACACACACAACCACACACACACAACCACAACCACTCACACAACCACATACACAACCACACACAACACCACACAACCGCACACACAACCACATACAACCATGCACACATACAACCACACCCAACTTTACCCAACCACACACTTACAACCACACCCAACCACATACAAACACACACAAGCACACACAACCACACACACACAACCACACACACACAACCACACACACACACACAACCACAACCACACATACAACCATAACCACACACACAACCACACACACAATCACACAAACAACCACACCCACACAACCAGAACCAACCACAACCACACAGACACAACCACACCCACACACACAACCACACACACAACCACAACCACACAACCACACACAAAACCACACACACGACCACACAAACAACCACACCCACACAACCAGAACCAACCACAACCATACAGACACAACCACACACACAACCACACACACACAACCACACCCACCCACACACACAACCACACACACAACCACACAGACACAACCACACATACACAACCACAACCACACACAACCACACATTCAACCAGAACCACACACACAACCACACACACAACCACACGCACAACCAAACCCAACCACACCCAACCACACATCCACACACACACAACCACATACACAACCACACACTCACAACCACACCCAACCACATACAAACACACACAACCACACACAAACACACACAACCACACACACAAAACCACACACACAACCACACACACACCCACAACCACAACCACACAACCGCACATACAACCACAACCACACACACAACCACACACACAACCACACACACAACCACACCCACACAACCAGAACCAACCACAACCACACAGACACAACCACACCCACACACACAACCACACATACAACCACAACCACACACAAAACCACACACGACCACACAAACAACCACACCCACACAACCAGAACCAACCACAACCACACAGACACAACCACACACACAACCACATACACACAACCACACCCACCCACACACACACAACCACACATACACAACTACACACACAACCACACATACAGCCACACACACACAACCACACAAACAACCACACACACAACCACACCCACAACCACACACAACCACACACACACAACCAGAACCACACACACAACCACACATGCAACCACAAACACATAACCATACACACAATCACACAAACAACCACACACACAACCATACCCACAACCATACCCACAACCACACCACAACAACCACACCTGCACATACACACAACCATACACACACCCCCACAACAATACCCACAACCACACCCACACCCAACCACAACCACACACACACACACAACCACACACACAACCACACACACAACCACACAAACACAACCTCACAAACAACCACACACAGAACCACACACACAACCATAACGACACACACATAACCCCAACCACAACCACACGCACACAACCATACACACAACCACACACACACAACCACACACACAACCAGAACCACACATACAACCGCACACACACAACCACACACACACCCACATGCACACAACCACACACAACCACACACACAACCACAAAAACAACCACACACACACAACCATACCCACAACCATACCCACAACCACACCCACACAACCCCACCTGCATACCCACACAACCACACACACACAACCACACACCCACAACCACCCCCACACCCCCACAACCATACCCACAACCACACCCACACCCAACCACAACCACACACACACACAACCACACACACAACCACACACACAACCACACATACAACGATACACACACAACCTCACAAACAACCACACACACACAACCACACACACAACCACAACCACACACACAACCCCAACCACAACCACACACACAACCATACACAAAACCACACTCACACAACCACACACACAACCACAGCCACATACACAACGCACACAACCACACACACAACACACAAAATTACACACACAACCACACACACACAACCACAACCACTCACACAACCACACACACAACCACAACCACTCACACAACCACATACACAATCACACACATACACAACCACAACATACAACCACACACACAACCATACCCACAACCACACACACATAACCACACCCACAACCACACACACAACCACACCCACCCACCCACACAACCACACAACCACAGCCACACACACACCCACAACCACACCCACAACCACACCCACAAAACCACACCCACACAACCACACCCAACCACACACACACACAACCATACACACAAGAACACACACACAACCACACACATAACCACACACACACAACCACACACAACCACACAAACAACCACACACACAACCACTCCCACAACCATACCCTAAACCACGCCCACACAACCACACCCACACACACACACAACCACTCACCTACAACCACACCCATGCACCCACAACCACACCCACACCCATACAACCACACCCACCCACACAACCACACCAACCACATCCACAGAACCACACACACAACCACACACACAACCACACGTGCAACCAAACCCAACCACACCCAACCACACATCCACACACACACAACCACACACACAACCACACACTCACAACCACACACAACCACATACAAACACACACAACCACACACAAACACACACAACCACACACACACAACCACACACACAACCACACACACACCCACAACCAGAACCACACAACCACACATACAACCACAACCACACACACAACCACACACAAAACCACACAAATACCCACACCCACACAACCAGAACCAACCACAACCAGACAGACACAACCACACCCACACACACACAACCACACACACAACCACAACCACACAACCACACACAAAACCACACACACGCCCATACAAACAACCACACCCACACAACCAGAACCAACCACAACCACACAGACACAACCACACACACAACCACACCCACCCACCCACACACAACCACACACACACAACCACACACACACACAACCACACACACACAACCACACACACAACCACACACACAGCCACACACACACAACCACACAAACAACCACACACACAACCATACCCACAACCACACACAACCACACACACACAACCAGAACCACACACACAACCACACATACAACCACACACACACAACCATACACACAACCACACAAACAACCACACACACACAACCATACCCACAGCCATACCCACAACCACACGACAACAACCACACCTGCACATACACACAACCATACACACACCCCCACAACCATACCCACAACCACACCCACACCCAACCACAACCACACACACACACAACCACACACACAACCACACACACAACCACACAAACACAACCTCACAAACAACCACACACAGAACCACACACACAACCATAACGACACACACATAACCCCAACCACAACCACACACATACGCAACCATACCTACAACCACACACACACAACCACACACACAACCAGAACCACACACACAACCACACACACACAACCACACACACACCCACATGCACACAACCACACACACACAACCACATACACAACCACAAAAACAACCACACACACACAACCATACCCACAACCACACCCACACAACCACACCTGCATACCCACACAACCACACACACACAACCACACACCCACAACCACACATACACACCCACAACCATACCCACAACCACACCCACACCCAACCATAACCACACACACACACAACCACACACACAACCACACACACAACCAAACATACAACGACACACATACATCCTCACAAACAACCACACACACACAACCACACACACAACCACAACCACACACACAACCCCTACCACAACCACACACACAACCATACACACAACCACACTCACACAACCACACACCCAACCACAGCCACATACACAACACACACAACCATACACACAACACACAAAATCACACACACAACCACACACACACAACCACAACCACTCACACAACCACATACACAACCACACACAACACCACACAACCGCACACACAACCAAATACAACCATGCACACACACAACCATACCCAACTTCACCCAACCACACAACCACACCCACAACCACACACACACAACCACATCCACACACAACCACAACCACACACACAACCACACAACCAAACACACACAACCATACACACTCAACCACACACACAACCACACACACAACCACAACCACACACACACAACCACACACACACACAACCACACACACAAACACAACCACACACACACAACCACACACACAACCACACACACAACGACATCCACAACCACACACAACCACACACACAACCACAACCACATACACAACCACACACACACAACCACACACAACTACATACAACCACACACACAACCACACCCACAACCATACCCTCAACCACATCCAAACAACCATACCCACACACGCATACATACACACACACAACCACACACCCACAACCACACCCACAGACCCACAACCACACCCGCACAATCACACCCGCACAATCACATCCAACCACACCCACAGAACCACACACACAACCATACACACAACCACACATACACAACCACACATACACAACCACAAACACACAACCACACACACAAACACACACACACACACAACCACACACACACAACTATACACATACAACCACACACACAACCACACATACAACCACAATATACAAGCACACACACAACCACACACACAACCACACACACAACCACACACACACAACCACACACAACCACACATACACACACAAACCCACAACCACACCCACAATCGCACCCACAACCACACAACCACACACACAACCACAACCACACACACAACCACACACACAACCACACACACACAACCAAACACACACACACACAACCACACATACACAATCACACACATACACAACCACAACACACAACCACACACAGAACCATACCCACAACCACACCCACATAACCACACCCACAACCACACACACATAACCACACCCACCCACACACACAACCACACAACCATAACCACACACACACCCACAACCACACCCACAACCACACCCACACAGCCACACCCAACCACACACACACACAACCATACACACAACCACACACACACAACCACACACATAACCACACACACAACCACACACAACCACACAAACAACCACACACACAACCACTCCCACAACCATACCTTAAACCACGCCCACACAACCACACCCACACAAACACACAACCACACACCCACAACCACACCCATGCACCCACAACCACACCCACACCCATACAACCACACCCACCCACACAACCACACCCAACCACATCCACAGAACCACACACACAACCACACACACAACCACACGCACAACCAAACCTAACCACACCCAACCACACATCCACACACACACAACCACACACACAACCACACACTCACAACCACACACAACCACATACAAACACACACAACCACACACAAACACACACAACCACACACACACAACCACACACACAACCACACACACAACCACAACCACAACCACACATACAACCACAACCACACACACAACCACACACACAACCACACAAATAACCACACCCACACAACCAGAACCAACCACAACCACACAGACACAACCACACTGTGAGAAGTTGGCCTGGTATATGCTGTTCACTAGTTCTAGTGACCACCTTGTACCATGCCAAGCAACCCTTATGGTGTGGTTGTAAGTCAACCTTTTCGGACTAGCTGCCCTAGTGGTAGCGTAGGCTAAGCAGTCTTTGAGGCTAAACTCGTGAAGCGTGTTAAGCCAGCTGTTTTACCAAATGCAACCCCCTTTTATACCAATGAAAGGACACCACACAGATATATATTCAAAATATATATGTATTTATTTCTCAAAGTAACCCCTAGTCTCTTTATGAGCACAGGAGCACAAATCGTCAAACAAGATTATCACAGAATACACAGAAGTTGCACTTTATATGGATAGGCCCTGGTGGCCACTCAAACCATATACTAAAATAGTGGTATAAGTACCACGAACAGAAAAGGGAAAAGGCCTAAGGCCTCTAGAATCGCTGGGCCTACAAGGAGCTAACGTCAGTTAGTGACCAGGAGGTCCACGGGTGGCGTGTGCAGAGCAAATAGTCACACGCGTGCTCCCATAGGTTTCAATGGGTGCGTAAAAAGTACAAAGTTACTGCAAAAGGAATCTTCCGGATGACCTAGGAACTTAAGATTTGGAACACAGGCACTAGAGATGTATTACTACACATGGGCACCGGAGTACCAGCTTTACCTCACCCACAGGAAGCGGGTGCATAGGCCTCAAAGTGCGTCGGGTTTCTTCTATCTGTTCCGTTGAGCCTGGGACAAAGATGCTGCAGGCGGTCGGTCGGGAAGAGATGCAGTGGATCCAAGAGTGGATCGGAGATGTTGAAGACCTGTAAGCAGAGGGGACAGTGTTCACAGTCACTAGCCAGTGACCAGCGTGGCACCAGATGGGTACCAGGCGATGTCGGGTGCAAACAGGTGATGAGGGGTAGCTTGTCTCCGCAGCCACGTGGTCCCTGAAGGTCGACGACGTCCAGGAGTCGGCTCACGAGCTGTCCCACGCAGGCTCTCGCTGTCGGCGGTGTCGGCGACTTGATCGAAGCAAACAAGCCTTGGCAAAAGCAATTGTAGGAGGATTCGGAAATCAGCTGTTGGTTCTGACCAGCAAGGTCAGAGGGATTGCTCCTTTGGAGGGGAGCAAGGGCCAGTCTGGAGCAACCAGACCAGCGGTGTTTGTCGTAGATTTCGTCGCCAAGATGGCCACTAGCCAGCGGGCCAGCAACCGGTTAGGCGCGTCGAGTGGCAAAATGCAGAAGGGCCCCACGCAGATCGTGGAGATGCTGGAGGGCTCACCTTTGGTGCAGATGCGGCTCGAGGGTTGGGCTTCTCAGGACCCAAAGCACAACTTGGAGGGAGCCTCGGTTGTTGCACTTGTCAGCTTGTCGTAGTCGTTCCAAGATGGCTGGCTCCACGTGTCTCGGTGCCTCCACGGGTCTCCTCTTTGCAGGGACTGTGGATCGGGCAGTGAGAGGTCTGGAGGTCCAGGTCTTGTCAGTCTCTGGGCTCGGGCTCCGGCGGGAGGCGGCGGCAAAGCAGACGGTGATTCGCTGGATGGTGCTTGCGTTAGCAAGGTGGTCACTCCCTGACCACAGGGGAGATTTTCTTCAGTCTTCTGTGCAGCAGAATGTCGAAGTTCCCGTCTTCTTCTTAGTTTCAAGTTGATTCCAGGATGTCTGAAGTCTTAGGACACAGCTCCTACCTTTATTCGGATTCTAGGGGCCGGACTACCTGCTAGGTCCCTCCCTATGGGTGGGACCAGGAAGGGGGGTGGTTACACCCCCAATCCTTTGTCCAGCTCGCCCCAGGCCCGGGACTGGTGTGCCCCAGGACCGGTTTGAACTGGCATATGCACCGAGGCTCCTTGTGAGCCACAGGCATGTCTGGTTTCTTTCAAGCCCTACCTGACCAATACACAAAATCCTGTCTGGGGTGGTGCACGCACCTCCCCTGGCAGGAAACCCTTTGTCCACACCTCCCAAGCTGGAAGGACTCCCAGCAGCAGGAGGGCAGACTTGTGTCTGTGGTGGCAGCATCCATTTTGTGGAGCTGAGGCTATGTCTGATTTTACCCGGGTTTCAGGTACTGTACATGTCGTGTCCCTCTAGAAGGGTGGAATGCTAACCCCGTCGCCAGAATTGGCGAGGGGTTAGTATTCCAATTCGTATGACACCTTACTCGACATGTTTTGATAAAGCCAAACCAAAGATAGCATTTAACCGCGAGGTTCATAATGCACTTAAGAGTATATGGTATGACGATATCTGGAAACAGTAGAAGGAAGTTGTTCCGACCACTGCAGACAGGCTCAGCTCATGCCAGAGCACCATCTCACATGGAACCACGCACTCTGCCTTCAGGATTGTTAAGGCCTGCCATAGGAGTGACTTATAGGTTACCAGGTGTCCCATTTAAGGTTAGGTATAGGTATACTACACCTAAGTAAGAGGTGATTACACCAACTTACCCCAGCTGAGTGATCAGCCAGTTGTGTCAAATTGTTAGGCCAAGCCTGGGGTGGCATAATACATGCTTCAGCCCTTGGCAGGCCTTGGGTACACCAATGCCCTGGGTACCTAGTGTACACTGGTACAGGGGCTGACAGGGTGATCCACTTCCAATTGGTTATGCACCTAGGGTGCATAGTTTTAATTTAGTAGAGAGAACAGCAGGCTGGGGGTCCGATTGGCAGGCCCACAGCCTCAATATGTCAAAAACCAGTGAAGCAAAAAGCAAAAATTTGGGGTGACCATAGGATAGCAGACCCTACTCTCCTACACAACCCCCCCCCAAACGCTGGGACATTAAACTAGCCTTGACCAGTCTCGTCTTCATGTCCTAAGTGGAAGTACCTGGAGAGACCATCTGCATTCCCATGGTCAGTACCTGGCCGGTGCTCCACTGTAAAGTCCATCCCCTGTAGGGAAATGGACCACCTAAGCAGTTTGGGGTTTTCACCCTTCATCTGATTTAGCCACAAGAGGGGCTTATGGTCGGTCTGAATCTTGAAGTGAGTGCCAAACAAGTATGGCCTCAGCTTCTTCAGGGCCCACACCACAGCAAAGGCCTCCCTCTCAATAGCTGACCAATTCTTCTCTCTGGGGGTCAACCTTCTGCTAATAAAAGCAATGGGTTGGTCTTGACCATCTACATTAAGTTGTGACAGCACAGCTCCCACACCCAACTCAGAAGCATCTGTTTGGACAATAAACTCTTTGGAGTAGTCAGGACTTTTCAGGATAGGTGCAGAGCACATGGCCTCCTTCAGGTCATCAAATGCCTTTTGACAGCTTACTGTCCACTGAACCTTTTTGGGCATCTTCTTGGATGTCAGATCATTAAGAGGAGTCACAATGGACCCATAGTTCTTAACAAACTTCCTGTAATACCCAGTCAAGCCCAAGAAAGCTCGAACTTGAGTCTGGGTGGTTGGAGGGGACCAGTCCTTGATGGATTGTATCTTACTCTCCAGTGGTTGAACTTGGCCTCCACCCACAAGGTGGCCCAAATATACAACCTTACTCTGCCCTATCTGGCACTTAGTAGCCTTGATAGTGAGGCCTGCCCTCTGCAGGGCCTCAAGAGCCTTCTTCAGGTGGATCAGGTGATCCTCCCAGGTGGAGCTAAAGACAGCAATGTCATCAAGATATGCTGCGCAAAAGTCATCCAACCCAGTAAGGACTTGGTTCACCAGCCTTTGGAAGGTGGCAGGTGCATTCTTCAGACCAAAGGGCATCACCACAAACTGATAATGCCCGCCTGGGGTTGAGAATGCTGTTTTGGCCTTAGACTCCTCAGCTAATCTGATTTGCCAATAGCCAGCTGTCAAGTCAAATGTGCTCAAAAACTTTGCAGAAGCTAGTTTGTCTATGAGCTCATCTGCCCTTGGAATAGGGTGTGCATCTGTCCTGGTGACAGCATTGAGTCCTCTGTAGTCCACACAGAACCTCATCTCTCTCTTGCCATCTTTGGTGTGAGGTTTGGGGACCAGAACCACTGGGCTAGCCCAGGGGCTCTCTGAGGGTTCAATGACACCTAATTCCAGCATTTTATGTACCTCAGCCTTTATACAGTCCCTGACGTGGTCAGGTTGTCTGTAAAGTTTGTTCTTTACAGGCAGACTGTCACCAGTGTCCACAACATGGGTACACCAGTCAGTTTGACTAGGTATCAAGGAAAACATATGTGAAAATGATTGTAGAACCTGTCTACATTCAGTCTGCTGATGGGCAGTGAGGTTGCCTCCAAGGGTCACTCCTTCAACTGAGCCATCTTCAGGGTTCTGAGACAACAGGTCTGGGAGAGGGTCACTCTCTTCCTCCTGTCCCTCATCTGTAGCCATGAGCAAGCCCATGTCTGCCCTGTCAACATATGCTTTAAGCCTGTTAACATGGAGTACCCTGTGGGGACTCCTGGGAGTTCCTAGGTCCACCAAGTAGGTGACCTCTCCCTTCTTTTCCAGGATTGTATGGGGTCCAGACCATTTGTCTTGGAGTGCTGCTGGGGCCACTGGCTCCAACACCCATACCTTCTGTCCTGGCTGATACTCAACCAAGACAGCCTTTTGGTCATGCCAAGCTTTCTGTAAGGCCTGGCTTGCCTCAAGGTTTTTAGATGCCTTCTCCATATACTCAGCCATCCTGGAGCGGAGACCAAGTACATAGTCCACTATGTCTAGCTTAGGCTTTTTGAGAGGTAACTCCCATCCTTCCTTCACCAAACACAGTGGGCCTCTCACAGGGTGCCCAAACAACAATTCAAAGGGGCTGTAGCCAACTCCTTTTTGTGGGACCTCTCTGTAAGCAAACAGAAGGCAGGGTAGAAGGATATCCCATCTTCGCCTGAGCTTTTCAGGTAATCCTTTGATCATACCCTTTAGGGTCTTGTTGAATCTCTCAACAAGCCCATTGCATTGTGGGTGATAAGGGGTGGTGAACTTGTAGTTGACACCACATTCCTTCCACATAGCTGTCAAGTATCCTGACATAAAGTTGGTACCTCTGTCAGATACTACCTCCTTAGGAAACCCCACTCTGGAGAATACTCCCAGCAGGGCCCTGGCCACAACAGGTGCTGTAGTGGTCCTAAGGGGAATTGCCTCTGGATACCTGGTGGCATGATCCACTACCACCAGTATAAATCTGTGCCCAGATGCAGTGGGAGGATCCATGGGACCCACTATGTCTATTCCCACTCTTTCAAAGGGAACCCCCACCACAGGTAGTGGTATCAGGGGGGCCTTTGTTGTGCCACCTGATTTGCCACTGGCTTGGCAGGTAACACAGGAGCGACAAAACTCCTTTGTATCTTCATTCATATGAGGCCAGTGAAAGTGAGGGACAAGTCTGTCCCAGGTCTTGTTCTGGCCTAGGTGTCCTGCTAAAGGAATATCATGGGCCAAGGTAAGGAGGAAGCCCCTAAATTGCAGAGGTATAACCAACCTCCTGGTTGCACCAGGCTTGGGGTCTCTAGCCTCTGAATAAAGGAGCCCTTCATCCCAATACACTTTATGGGTACCTTGAGCATTCCCAGCAGCCTCAGCAGCAGCCAGCTGTCTGAGGGGTTCAAGAGAGGGACAGGATAACTGAGCCTGCCTCAAGTCAGCCCTTGAAGGTCCCCCTGTCCCCAGAAACTCAACCTGATCAGGTTCAAGCTCTTCAGGGACAGTTCCTTCAGGGTCCTCTAGATCAGCTTCCTGGGAAGGCTGATCATCACTCTGAGGCAGGGGGGAAGGCACAGCCTTGACCCTCCTGTTCTTCTTCTTGGTAGGTGCTTGGTCCATTGTTCCAGGATCCAAGACCTGTGGTTCAGTGAGGCACTTTTTGGCCTGTGACCTGGTCACAGCAAGGACATGTGATGATATACCTAACATCTCTGCATGAGTCCTGTACTCCACTTCTGACCATAGAGAACTCTCTAGGTCATTGCCCAACAAACATTCTACTGGGAGGTCTGCACTAACCACAACCCTTTTGAGGCCAGTTACCCCTCCCCATGAGAAGTTAACAACTGCCACACTGTGTGAAGTAGTGGCATTGCTGGCATTGGTCACCAGGTAGTTCTCACCTGGTATGTACTGTCCAGGGTCCACAAAGCCTGGTGTCACCATAGTGACACTGGCACATGTGTCCCTGTAGGCTTGAGCCACTTTGTCATTAATTAAAGGAGTCTGTCTGTACTTGCCCAGGTTACTGGGGCTCACAGTCAGGGACAAATCAATGTCGCCATCACAGATCAAGACTGCCTGTGTAAGGGTTCTGTCTAAGTCAGAATCTCCTTCAGTTCCCATAGTGATTCCCACTACACCCTTTGTCTGGGGACCAACACTGCTAACAGTAGTACTGGGAGCAGGTGCCTTAGGGGCAACAGTGTTGGGGGCTCCACCCTTTTTGCAATCACTAGTCCAGTGAGTTGTATTTTTACAATGATTGCACCAGGGTTTCTTTTGACCTTCTTTCTTCTTTTTGGACTGTTGGGACCCACCCTCCTTAGTAGTAGTTTGGGGCCCTGTTGAAGACTTCTGGTCTTTAGGTTTCTGATCTCCACCCTTTTGGTCTGTTTTCTTCTGATCACCCCCTTGGCCCTGGTTCTGGTTCTTTTGCTTAACCCTGGTTCTGACCCATTTGTCTGCCTTCTTTCCCAATTCTTGGGGAGAGGTCAGATCAGAGTCAACCAAGTGTTGATGCAGTTGCTGGTTTTGACAGTTATTTAAAATCTGTTCTCTCATCATCAAATTATACAATCCTGTAAAATCAGATACCTTACTTCCCAGCAACCAACCCTCCAAAGCCTTAGTGGCACATTCAATGTATTCAGACCAGTCCTGAGTCTGTGTCTTTTGGTTGTCTCTGAACATTAACCTGTACTGCTCAGTGGTTAAGCCTAACCCATCAACTAGAACACTCTTCAGGACTCTGTAGTTTCTGACATCCTCTTCTCTAACAGTGAGGAGTCTGTCTCTGCCTCTTCCTTCAAAGGAGAGCCAGAGGATTGCTGCCCACTGATCTTCAGGAACCTGCTGTACTTTGCAGGCTCTCTCAAGAGCAGTTATCCACTTGTGGATGTCATCCCCACTTTTGTAGGGGGGCACAACCTTAGACAGGTTTCTATTATCGAAAACCCTATCTTTGTCCTTAGGGACAATGCTGCCACCAGTGGGTATAGACCCACTCTCTTTATGCTGTCTAGCCTTGCTAAGTTTCTCTTCCATCAGGGCTACTTCTAGCTCCTGCTTCCTGATCCTCAGCTGGGCCTCTTGCATCTTGGCCTCATGTTCCCTCCTCTGAGGGGTGGTCATCCTTCTCCTGGAGTGACCTTGAGAGCCTCTAGAGCCATGGGAAGCATTGGAGTCACCTGAGCGATTCCTTTGCCTTCCCAGCCCTGTGTTAAGTCCACTGGGGAGATCCAGTGGGTTGAACCCACTGTCAGTCCCCAATAGCCTTGGTTTAGCTGGGCCAAGTATAACACTTGGCACTGGGCTAGTTCTCCCTTCATCCTCACTACTGTCAGTATCCTTTTCACTCTCCTCCTCTGTGGTAGGCATCCCATCTAAGGGGTGACTATTGGGAAGGGGTACTTCAGTGGCATCTTCAGAAGGGGGGCCTCCTGTTCCTGACCCTAAGGGGGCTAACTGGGAAGCTTTCTTGAGTGCTCTCTGATTCTCATCATTCTGTAAGAGCTCTCTGAGCTCAGCAGAGTTTGGGTTCTTGGGCTGTTTAAGGCCTCTAAGAGTTGCCAAATGCCTGAGCTCATTCTGATTAAGGGTAGCAAAGCTGGTTGGTGCCCTCTGGGGGTCACTCTCGACAGAGATGGGTACAGTGGACCCCTCTGCCCCGGCCATTGCTCTTAAGTGTGGGTGGATGTGTTGCAATCTACCTACACTTGGGTTTACCTACTAAACCTATCTAGTAGTTGTAGTCAGGGTGTGCTACTCCCTTTGCTCTACAACAACTAAGTTCAGTAGAACTTAAGTATATCTAATCTTGTTTTATATGTACCTACAGGTACCTATGTGATCTTTCAATTGGTAACCAAGAGATTACAATGGTAAAACACAGCAAGCTCAAATCCAACCGCTGCTCACCAATGTGAGAAGTTGGCCTGGTATATGCTGTTCACTAGTTCTAGTGACCACCTTGTACCATGCCAAGCAACCCTTATGGTGTGGTTGTAAGTCAACCTTTTCGGACTAGCTGCCCTAGTGGTAGCGTAGGCTAAGCAGTCTTTGAGGCTAAACTCGTGAAGCGTGTTAAGCCAGCTGTTTTACCAAATGCAACCCCCTTTTATACCAATGAAAGGACACCACACAGATATATATTCAAAATATATATGTATTTATTTCTCAAAGTAACCCCTAGTCTCTTTATGAGCACAGGAGCACAAATCGTCAAACAAGATTATCACAGAATACACAGAAGTTGCACTTTATATGGATAGGCCCTGGTGGCCACTCAAACCATATACTAAAATAGTGGTATAAGTACCACGAACAGAAAAGGGAAAAGGCCTAAGGCCTCTAGAATCGCTGGGCCTACAAGGAGCTAACGTCAGTTAGTGACCAGGAGGTCCACGGGTGGCGTGTGCAGAGCAAATAGTCACACGCGTGCTCCCATAGGTTTCAATGGGTGCGTAAAAAGTACAAAGTTACTGCAAAAGGAATCTTCCGGATGACCTAGGAACTTAAGATTTGGAACACAGGCACTAGAGATGTATTACTACACATGGGCACCGGAGTACCAGCTTTACCTCACCCACAGGAAGCGGGTGCATAGGCCTCAAAGTGCGTCGGGTTTCTTCTATCTGTTCCGTTGAGCCTGGGACAAAGATGCTGCAGGCGGTCGGTCGGGAAGAGATGCAGTGGATCCAAGAGTGGATCGGAGATGTTGAAGACCTGTAAGCAGAGGGGACAGTGTTCACAGTCACTAGCCAGTGACCAGCGTGGCACCAGATGGGTACCAGGCGATGTCGGGTGCAAACAGGTGATGAGGGGTAGCTTGTCTCCGCAGCCACGTGGTCCCTGAAGGTCGACGACGTCCAGGAGTCGGCTCACGAGCTGTCCCACGCAGGCTCTCGCTGTCGGCGGTGTCGGCGACTTGATCGAAGCAAACAAGCCTTGGCAAAAGCAATTGTAGGAGGATTCGGAAATCAGCTGTTGGTTCTGACCAGCAAGGTCAGAGGGATTGCTCCTTTGGAGGGGAGCAAGGGCCAGTCTGGAGCAACCAGACCAGCGGTGTTTGTCGTAGATTTCGTCGCCAAGATGGCCACTAGCCAGCGGGCCAGCAACCGGTTAGGCGCGTCGAGTGGCAAAATGCAGAAGGGCCCCACGCAGATCGTGGAGATGCTGGAGGGCTCACCTTTGGTGCAGATGCGGCTCGAGGGTTGGGCTTCTCAGGACCCAAAGCACAACTTGGAGGGAGCCTCGGTTGTTGCACTTGTCAGCTTGTCGTAGTCGTTCCAAGATGGCTGGCTCCACGTGTCTCGGTGCCTCCACGGGTCTCCTCTTTGCAGGGACTGTGGATCGGGCAGTGAGAGGTCTGGAGGTCCAGGTCTTGTCAGTCTCTGGGCTCGGGCTCCGGCGGGAGGCGGCGGCAAAGCAGACGGTGATTCGCTGGATGGTGCTTGCGTTAGCAAGGTGGTCACTCCCTGACCACAGGGGAGATTTTCTTCAGTCTTCTGTGCAGCAGAATGTCGAAGTTCCCGTCTTCTTCTTAGTTTCAAGTTGATTCCAGGATGTCTGAAGTCTTAGGACACAGCTCCTACCTTTATTCGGATTCTAGGGGCCGGACTACCTGCTAGGTCCCTCCCTATGGGTGGGACCAGGAAGGGGGGTGGTTACACCCCCAATCCTTTGTCCAGCTCGCCCCAGGCCCGGGACTGGTGTGCCCCAGGACCGGTTTGAACTGGCATATGCACCGAGGCTCCTTGTGAGCCACAGGCATGTCTGGTTTCTTTCAAGCCCTACCTGACCAATACACAAAATCCTGTCTGGGGTGGTGCACGCACCTCCCCTGGCAGGAAACCCTTTGTCCACACCTCCCAAGCTGGAAGGACTCCCAGCAGCAGGAGGGCAGACTTGTGTCTGTGGTGGCAGCATCCATTTTGTGGAGCTGAGGCTATGTCTGATTTTACCCGGGTTTCAGGTACTGTACATGTCGTGTCCCTCTAGAAGGGTGGAATGCTAACCCCGTCGCCAGAATTGGCGAGGGGTTAGTATTCCAATTCGTATGACACCTTACTCGACATGTTTTGATAAAGCCAAACCAAAGATAGCATTTAACCGCGAGGTTCATAATGCACTTAAGAGTATATGGTATGACGATATCTGGAAACAGTAGAAGGAAGTTGTTCCGACCACTGCAGACAGGCTCAGCTCATGCCAGAGCACCATCTCACATGGAACCACGCACTCTGCCTTCAGGATTGTTAAGGCCTGCCATAGGAGTGACTTATAGGTTACCAGGTGTCCCATTTAAGGTTAGGTATAGGTATACTACACCTAAGTAAGAGGTGATTACACCAACTTACCCCAGCTGAGTGATCAGCCAGTTGTGTCAAATTGTTAGGCCAAGCCTGGGGTGGCATAATACATGCTTCAGCCCTTGGCAGGCCTTGGGTACACCAATGCCCTGGGTACCTAGTGTACACTGGTACAGGGGCTGACAGGGTGATCCACTTCCAATTGGTTATGCACCTAGGGTGCATAGTTTTAATTTAGTAGAGAGAACAGCAGGCTGGGGGTCCGATTGGCAGGCCCACAGCCTCAATATGTCAAAAACCAGTGAAGCAAAAAGCAAAAATTTGGGGTGACCATAGGATAGCAGACCCTACTCTCCTACACACACCCACACACACACAACCACACATACAACCACAACCACACAACCACACCCACACAACCAGAACCAACCACAACCACACAGACACAACCACACACACAACCACACCCACCCACCCACACACAACCACACACACACACCCACACACACACACAACCACACACACAACCACACACACAGCCACACACACACAACCACACAAACAACCACACACACAACCACACCCACAACCACACACAACCATACACACACAACCAGAACCACACACACAACCACACATACAACCAAACACACACAACCATACACACAACCACACAAACAACCACACACACACAACCATACCCACAACCATACCCACAACCACACGACAACAACCACACCTGCACATACACACAACCATACACACACCCCCCCAAACCATACCCACAACCACACCCACACCCACACCCAACCACAACCACACACACACACACAACCACACACACAACCACACACACAACCACACAAACACAACCTCACAAACAACCACACACAGAACCACACACACAACCATAATGACACACACATAACCCCAACCACATTCACACACATACACAACCATACCTACAACCACACACACACAACCACACACACAACCAGAACCACACACACAACCACACACACACAACCACACACACCCACATGCACACAACCACACACACACAACCACACACACAACCACAAAAACAACCACACACACACAACCATACCCACAACCACACCCACACAACCACACCTGCATACCCACACAACCACACACACACCCCCACAACCATACCCACAACCACACCCACACCCAACCACAACCACACACACACACAACCACACACACAACCACACACACAACCAAACATACAACGACACACACAACCTCACAAACAACCACACACACACAACCACACACACAACCACACATACAACCACTCACCCACAACCACACCCAGGCACCCACAACCACACCCACACCCATACAACCACACCCACCCACACAACCACACCCAACCACATCCACAGAACCACACACAGAACCACACACACAACCACACGCACAACCAAACCCAACCACACCCAACCACACATCCACACACACACAACCACACACAACCACACACTCACAACGACACCCAACCACATACAAACACACACAAACACACACAACCACACACACACAACCACACACACAACCACACACACACCCACAACCACAACCACAACCACACAACCACACATACAACAACAACCACACACAGAACCACACTCACAACCACACAAACAACCCCACCCACACAACCAGAACCAACCACAACCACACAGACACAACCACAAACACAACCACACCCACCCACCCACACACAACCACACACACACACAACCACACACACACAATCACACACACAGCCACACACACACAACCACACAAACAACCACACACAACCACACCCACAACCACACACAACCACACACACACAACCAGAACCACACACACAACCACACATACAACCACACACACACAACCATACACACAACCACACAAACAACCACACACACACAACCATACCCACAACCATACCCACAACCACACCACAACAACCACACCTGCACATACACACAACCATACACACACACCCACAACCATACCCACAACCACACCCACACCCAACCACAACCACACACACACACACAACCACACACACAACCACACAAACACAACCTCACAAACAGAACCACACACACAACCATAACGACACACACATACCCCAACCACAACCACACACATACAACCATACGCACAACCACACACACACAACCAGAACCACAACCACACCCACACCCAACCACAACCACACACACACACAACCACACACACAACCACACACACAACCACACAAACACAACCTCATAAACAACCACACACAGAACCACACACACAACCATAACGACACACACATAACCCCAACCACAACCACACACATACACAACCATACCTACAACCACACACACACAACCACACACACAACCAGAACCACACACATAACCACACACACACAGCCACACACACACACCCACATGCACACAACCACACACACACAACCACACACACAACCACAAAAACAACCACACACACACAACCATACCCACAACCACACCAACACAACCACACCTGCATACCCACACAACCGCACACACACAACCACACACCCACAACCACACACACACCCCCACAACCATACCCACAACCACACCCACACCCAACCACAACCACACACACACACAACCACACACACAACCACACACACAACCAAACATACAATGACACACACACAACCTCACAAACAACCACACACACAATCACACACACAACCACAACCACACACACAACCCCAACCACAACCACACACACAACCATACACACAACCACACTCACACAACCACACACACAACCACAGCCACATACACAACACACACAACCACACACACAACACACAAAATCACACACACAACCACACACACACAACCACAACCACTCACACAACCACATACACAACCACACACAACACCACACAACCGCACACACAACCACATACAACCATGCACACACACAACCACACCCAACTTTACCCAACCACACAACCACACCCACAAACACACAACCACAACCACACACAACCACAACCACACACACAACCACACAACCAAACACACACAACCACGCACACACAACCACACACACAACCACACACACAACCACAACCACACACCCACAACCACACACACACAACCACACACACACAACCACACCCACAACAACACACACAACCACAACCACACACACACAACCACACACACACACAACCACACACACAACCACAACCACACACACACAACCACACACACAACCACACAAACAACCACACACACAACCACATCCACAACCACACACAACCACACACACAACCACAACCACATACACAACCACATACACACAACCACACACACAACCACACACACAACCACACACACACAACCACACACACAACCACACACAACCACACACACAACCACACCCACAACCATACCCTCAACCACACCCACACAACCATACCTACACACGCATACATACACACACACAACCACACACCCACAACCACACCCACAGACCCACAACCACACCTACACAACCACACCCACACAATCACACCCAACCACACCCACAGAACCACACACACAACCATACACACAACCACACACAACCACACATACACAACCACACATACACAACCACAAACACACAACCACACACACAAACACACACACATACACACACAACCACACACACACAACTATACATACACAACCACACACATCCACACATACAACCACAACATACAAGCACACACACAACCACACACACACAACCACACACAAAACCACACACATACAACCACACACAACCACACATACACACACAAACCCACAACCACACCCACACCCACAACCGCACCCACAACCACACAACCACACACACAACCACAACCACACACACAACCACACACACAACCACACACACACAACCACACACACACACACAACCACACATACACAATCACACACATACACAACCACAACACACAACCACACACACAACCATACCCACAACCACACCCACATAACCACACCCACAACCACACACATACAACCTCACCCACCCACACACACAACCACACAACCACAACCACACACACACCCACAACCACACCCACAATCACACCCACACAACCACACCCAACCACACACACACAACCATACACACAACCACATACACACAACTACACACATAACCACACACACACAACCACACAAACAACCACACACACAACCACTCCCACAACCATACCTTAAACCACGCCCACACAACCACACCCACACAAACACACAACCACACACCCACAACCACACCCATGCACCCACAACCACACCCACACCCATACAACCACACCCACCCACACAACCACACCCAACCACATCCACAGAACCACACACACAACCACACACACAACCACACACACAACCACACGCACAACCAAACCCAACCACACCCAACCACACATTCACACACACACAACCACACACACAACCAAACATACAACGACACACACACAACCTCACAAACAACCACACACACAACCACACACACAACCACAACCACACACACAACCCCAACCACAACCACACACACAGCCATACACACAACCACACTCACACAACCACACACACAACCACAGCCACATACACAACACACACAACCACACACACAACACACAAAATCACACACACAACCACACACACACAACCACAACCACTCACACAACCACATACACAACCACACACAACACCACACAACCGCACACACAACCACATACAACCATGCACACACACAACCACACCCAACTTTACCCAACCACACACTTACAACCACACCCAACCACATACAAACACACACAACCACACACAAACACACACAACCACACACACACAACCACACACACAACCACACACACACACACAACCACAACCACACATACAACCACAACCACACACACAACCACACACACAACCACACAAACAACCACACCCACACAACCAGAACCAACCACAACCACACAGACACAACCACACCCACACACACAACCACACACACAGCCACAACCACACAACCACACACAAAACCACACACACGACCACACAAACAAACACACCCACACAACCAGAACCAACCACAACCATACAGACACAACCACACACACAACCACACACACACAACCACACCCACCCACACACACACAACCACACACACAACCACACAGACACAACCACACATACACAACCACAACCACACACAACCACACATACAACCAGAACCACACACACAACCACACACACAACCACACGCACAACCAAACCCAACCACACCCAACCACACATCCACACACACACAACCACACACACAACCACACACTCAAAACCATACCCAACCACATACAAACACACACAACCACACACAAACACACACAACCACACACACAAAACCACACACACAACCACACACACACCCACAACCACAACCACACAACCGCACATACAACCACAACCACACACACAACCACACACACAACCACACAAACAACCACACCCACACAACCAGAACCAACCACAACCACACAGACACAACCACACCCACACACACAACCACACATACAACCACAACCACACACAAAACCACACACAACCACACAAACAACCACACCCACACAACCAGAACCAACCACAACCACACAGACACAACCACACACACAACCACATACACACAACCACACCCACCCACACACACACAACCACACACACACAACCACACACACAACCACACATACAGCCACACACACACAACCACACAAACAACCACACACACAACCACACCCACAACCACACACAACCACACACACACAACCAGAACCACACACACAACCACACATGCAACCACACACACATAACCATACACACAATCACACAAACAACCACACACACACAACCATACCCACAACCATACCCACAACCACACCACAACAACCACACCTGCACATACACACAACCATACACACACAACCACACACACACACACAACCACACATACACAATCACACACATACACAACCACAACACACAACCACACACACAACCATACCCACAACCACACCCACATAACCACACCCACAACCACACACATACAACCTCACCCACCCACACACACAACCACACAACCACAACCACACACACACCCACAACCACACCCACAATCACACCCACACAACCACACCCAACCACACACACACAACCATACACACAACCACATACACACAACTACACACATAACCCCCACAGCAATACCCACAACCACACCCACACCCAACCACAACCACACACACACACACACAACCACACACACAACCACACACACAACCACACAAACACAACCTCACAAACAACCACACACAGAACCACACACACAACCATAACGACACACACATAACCCCAACCACAACCACACACACACAACCATACACACAACCACACACACACACAACCACACACACAACCAGAACCACACATACAACCGCACACACACAACCACACACACACCCACATGCACACAACCACACACAACCACACACACAACCACAAAAACAACCCCACACACACAACCATACCCACAACCATACCCACAACCACACCCACACAACCCCACCTGCATACCCACACAACCACACACACACAACCACACACCCACAACCACCCCCACACCCCCACAACCATACCCACAACCACACCCACACCCAACCACAACCACACACACACACAACCACACACACAACCACACACACAACCACACATACAACGATACACACACAACCTCACAAACAACCACACACACACAACCACACACACAACCACAACCACACACACAACCCCAACCACAACCACACACACAACCATACACAAAACCACACTCACACAACCACACACACAACCACAGCCACATACACAACACACACAACCACACACACAACACACAAAATTACACACACACACACAACCACAACCACTCACACAACCACACACACAACCACAACCACTCACACAACCACATACACAATCACACACATACACAACCACAACATACAACCACACACACAACCATACCCACAACCACACACACATAACCACACCCACAACCACACACACAACCACACCCACCCACCCACACAACCACACAACCACAGCCACACACACACCCACAACCACACCCACAACCACACCCACAAAACCACACCCACACAACCACACCCAACCACACACACACACAACCATACACACAAGAACACACACACAACCACACACATAACCACACACACACAACCACACACAACCACACACAACCACACAAACAACCACACACACAACCACTCCCACAACCATACCCTAAACCACGCCCACACAACCACACCCACACACACACACAACCACTCACCTACAACCACACCCATGCACCCACAACCACACCCACACCCATACAACCACACCCACCCACACAACCACACCAACCACATCCACAGAACCACACACACAACCACACACACAACCACACGTGCAACCAAACCCAACCACACCCAACCACACATCCACACACACACAACCACACACACAACCACACACTCACAACCACACACAACCACATACAAACACACACAACCACACACAAACACACACAACCACACACACAACCACACACACAACCACACACACACCCACAACCAGAACCACACAACCGCACATACAACCACAACCACACACACAACCACACACACAACCACACAAATAACCACACCCACACAACCAGAACCAACCACAACCAGACAGACACAACCACACCCACACACACACAACCACACACACAACCACAACCACACAACCACATACAAAACCACACACACGACCATACAAACAACCACACCCACACAACCAGAACCAACCACAACCACACAGACACTTCCACACACACAACCACACCCACCCACCCACACACAACCACACACACACAACCACACACACACACAACCACACACACACAACCACACACACAACCACACACACAGCCACACACACACAACCACACAAACAACCACACACACAACCACACCCACAACCACACACAACCACACACACACAACCAGAACCACACACACAACCACACATACAACCACACACACACAACCATACACACAACCACACAAACAACCACACACACACAACCATACCCACAGCCATACCCACAACCACACGACAACAACCACACCTGCACATACACACAACCATACACACACCCCCACAACCATACCCACAACCACACCCACACCCAACCACAACCACACACACACACAACCACACACACAACCACACACACAACCACACAAACACAACCTCACAAACAACCACACACAGAACCACACACACAACCATAACGACACACACATAACCCCAACCACAACCACACACATACACAACCATACCTACAACCACACACACACAACCACACACACAACCAGAACCACACACACAACCACACACACACAACCACACACACACCCACATGCACACAACCACACACACACAACCACATACACAACCACAAAAACAACCACACACACACAACCATACCCACAACCACACCCACACAACCACACCTGCATACCCACACAACCACACACACACAACCACACACCCACAACCACACATACACACCCACAACCATACCCACAACCACACCCACACCCAACCACAACCACACACACACACAACCACACACACAACCACACACACAACCAAACATACAACGACACACACACAACCTCACAAACAACCACACACACACAACCACACACACAACCACACACACAACCCCTACCACAACCACACACACAACCATACACACAACCACACTCACACAACCACACACCCAACCACAGCCACATACACAACACACACAACCATACACACAACACACAAAATCACACACAACCACACACACACAACCACAACCACTCACACAACCACATACACAACCACACACAACACCACACAACCGCACACACAACCAAATACAACCATGCACACACACAACCATACCCAACTTCACCCAACCACACAACCACACCCACAACCACACACACACAACCACAACCACACACAACCACACACACAACCACACAACCAAACACACACAACCATACACACACAACCACACATACAACCACACACACAACCACAACCACACACACACAACCACACACACACACAACCACACACACAACCACAACCACACACACACAACCACACACACAACCACACACACAACCACATCCACAACCACACACAACCACACACACAACCACAACCACATACACAACCACACACACACAACCACACACAACTACATACAACCACACACACAACCACACCCACAACCATACCCTCAACCACACCCACACAACCATACCCACACACGCATACATACACACACACAACCACACACCCACAACCACACCCACAGACCCACAACCACACCTACACAACCACACCCGCACAATCACATCCAACCACACCCACAGAACCACACACACAACCATACACACAACCACACACAACCACACATACACAACCACACATACACAACCACAAACACACAACCACACACACAAACACACACACACACACAACCACACACACACAACTATACACACACAACCATACACACAACCACACATACAACCACAATATACAAGCACACACACAACCACACACACAACCACACACACAACCACACACACACAACCACACACAACCACACATACACACACAAACCCACAACCACACCCACACCCACAACCGCACCCACAACCACACAACCACACACACAACCACAACCACACACAGAACCACACACACAACCACACACACACAACCACACACACACACACACAACCACACATACACAATCACACACATACACAACCACAACACACAACCACACACACAACCATACCCACAACCACACCCACATAACCACACCCACAACCACACACACACAACCACACCCACCCACACACACAACCACACAACCATAACCACACACACACCCACAACCACACCCACAACCACACCCACACAGCCACACCCAACCACACACACACACAACCATACACACAACCACACACACACAACCACACACATAACCACACACACACAACCACACACAACCACACAAACAACCACACACACAACCACTCCCACAACCATACCTTAAACCATGCCCACACAACCACACCCACACAAACACACAACCACACACCCACAACCACACCCATGCACCCACAACCACACCCACACCCATACAACCACACCCACCCACACAACCACACCCAACCACATCCACAGAACCACACACACAACCACACACACAACCACACGCACAACCAAACCCAACCACACCCAACCACACATCCACACACACACAACCACACACACAACCACACACTCACAACCACACACAACCACATACAAACACACACAACCACACACAAACACACACAACCACACACACACAACCACACACACAACCACACACACAACCACAACCAGAACCACACAACCACACATACAACCACAACCACACACACAACCACACACACAACCACACAAATAACCACACCCACACAACCAGAACCAACCACAACCACACAGACACAACCACACCCACACACACACAACCACACATACAACCACAACCACACAACCACACACAAAACCACACACACGACCACACAAACAACCACACCCACACAACCAGAACCAACCACAACCACACAGACACAACCACACACACAACCACACCCACCCACCCACACACAACCACACACACACACCCACACACACACACAACCACACACACAACCACACACACAGCCACACACACACAACCACACAAACAACCACACACACAACCACACCCACAACCACACACAACCATACACACACAACCAGAACCACACACACAACCACACATACAACCAAACACACACAACCATACACACAACCACACAAACAACCACACACACACAACCATACCCACAACCATACCCACAACCACACGACAACAACCACACCTGCACATACACACAACCATACACACACCCCCACAACCATACCCACAACCACACCCAACCACACCCAACCACAACCACACACACACACACAACCACACACACAACCATACACACAACCCCACAAACACAACCTCACAAACAACCACACACAGAACCACACACACAACCATAATGACACACACATAACCCCAACCACAACCACACACATACACAACCATACCTACAACCACACACACACAACCACACACACAACCAGAACCACACATACAACCACACACACACAACCACACACACACCCACATGCACATAACCACACACACACAACCACACACACAACCACAAAAACAACCACACACACACAACCATACCCACAACCACACCCACACAACCACACCTGCATACCCACACAACCACACACACCCCCACAACCATACCCACAACCACACCCACACCCAACCACACAACCAAACACACACAACCATACACACACAACCACACATACAACCACACACACAACCACAACCACACACACACAACCACACACACACACAACCACACACACAACCACAACCACACACACACAACCACACACACAACCACACACACAACCACATCCACAACCACACACAACCACACACACAACCACAACCACATACACAACCACACACACACAACCACACACAACTACATACAACCACACACACAACCACACCCACAACCATACCCTCAACCACACCCACACAACCATACCCACACACGCATACATACACACACACAACCACACACCCACAACCACACCCACAGACCCACAACCACACCTACACAACCACACCCGCACAATCACATCCAACCACACCCACAGAACCACACACACAACCATACACACAACCACACACAACCACACATACACAACCACACATACACAACCACAAACACACAACCACACACACAAACACACACACACACACAACCACACACACACAACTATACACACACAACCATACACACAACCACACATACAACCACAATATACAAGCACACACACAACCACACACACAACCACACACACAACCACACACACACAACCACACACAACCACACATACACACACAAACCCACAACCACACCCACACCCACAACCGCACCCACAACCACACAACCACACACACAACCACAACCACACACAGAACCACACACACAACCACACACACACAACCACACACACACACACACAACCACACATACACAATCACACACATACACAACCACAACACACAACCACACACACAACCATACCCACAACCACACCCACATAACCACACCCACAACCACACACACACAACCACACCCACCCACACACACAACCACACAACCATAACCACACACACACCCACAACCACACCCACAACCACACCCACACAGCCACACCCAACCACACACACACACAACCATACACACAACCACACACACACAACCACACACATAACCACACACACACAACCACACACAACCACACAAACAACCACACACACAACCACTCCCACAACCATACCTTAAACCATGCCCACACAACCACACCCACACAAACACACAACCACACACCCACAACCACACCCATGCACCCACAACCACACCCACACCCATACAACCACACCCACCCACACAACCACACCCAACCACATCCACAGAACCACACACACAACCACACACACAACCACACGCACAACCAAACCCAACCACACCCAACCACACATCCACACACACACAACCACACACACAACCACACACTCACAACCACACACAACCACATACAAACACACACAACCACACACAAACACACACAACCACACACACACAACCACACACACAACCACACACACAACCACAACCAGAACCACACAACCACACATACAACCACAACCACACACACAACCACACACACAACCACACAAATAACCACACCCACACAACCAGAACCAACCACAACCACACAGACACAACCACACCCACACACACACAACCACACATACAACCACAACCACACAACCACACACAAAACCACACACACGACCACACAAACAACCACACCCACACAACCAGAACCAACCACAACCACACAGACACAACCACACACACAACCACACCCACCCACCCACACACAACCACACACACACACCCACACACACACACAACCACACACACAACCACACACACAGCCACACACACACAACCACACAAACAACCACACACACAACCACACCCACAACCACACACAACCATACACACACAACCAGAACCACACACACAACCACACATACAACCAAACACACACAACCATACACACAACCACACAAACAACCACACACACACAACCATACCCACAACCATACCCACAACCACACGACAACAACCACACCTGCACATACACACAACCATACACACACCCCCACAACCATACCCACAACCACACCCAACCACACCCAACCACAACCACACACACACACACAACCACACACACAACCATACACACAACCCCACAAACACAACCTCACAAACAACCACACACAGAACCACACACACAACCATAATGACACACACATAACCCCAACCACAACCACACACATACACAACCATACCTACAACCACACACACACAACCACACACACAACCAGAACCACACATACAACCACACACACACAACCACACACACACCCACATGCACATAACCACACACACACAACCACACACACAACCACAAAAACAACCACACACACACAACCATACCCACAACCACACCCACACAACCACACCTGCATACCCACACAACCACACACACCCCCACAACCATACCCACAACCACACCCACACCCAACCACAACCACACACACACACAACCACACACACAACCAAACATACAACGACACACACAACCTCACAAACAACCACACACACACAACCACACACACAACCACAACCACACACACAACCCCAACCACAACCACACACACAACCATACACACAACCACACTCACACAACCACATACACAACCACAGCCACATACACAACACACACAACCACACACACAACACACAAAATCACACACACAACCACACACACACAACCACAACCACTCACACAACCACATACACAACCACACACAACACCACACAACCGCACACACAACCACATACAACCATGCACACACACAACCACACCCAACTTCACCCAACCACACAACCACACCCACAACTACACACACACAACCACAACCACACACAACCACAACCACACACACAACCACACAACCAAACACACACAACCACACACATACAACCACACTCACAACCACACACACAACCACAACCACACACACACAACCACACACACACAACCACACACACACAACCACACCCACAACAACACACACAACCACAACCACACACACACAACCACACACACACACAACCACACACACAACCATAACCACACACACACAACCACACACACAACCACACAAACAACCACACACACAACCATATCCACAACCACACACAACCACACACACAACCACAACCACATACACAACCACACACATACAACCACACACACAACCACACACACAACCACACACACACAACCACACACACAACCACACACAACCACACACACAACCACACCCACAACCATACCCTCAACCACACCCACACAACCATACCCACACACGCATACATACACACACACAACCACACACCCACAACCACACCCACAGACCCACAACCACACCTACACAACCACACCGGCACAATCACACCCAACCACACCCACAAAACCACACACACAACCATACACACAACCCCAACCACAACCACACACACAACCATACTGTGAGAAGTTGGCCTGGTATATGCTGTTCACTAGTTCTAGTGACCACCTTGTACCATGCCAAGCAACCCTTATGGTGTGGTTGTAAGTCAACCTTTTCGGACCAGCTGCCCTAGTGGTAGCGTAGGCTAAGCAGTCTTTGAGGCTAAACTCGTGATGCGTGTTAAGCCAGCTGTTTTACCAAATATAACCCCCTTTTATACCAATGAAAGGACACCACACAGATATATATTCAAAATATATATGTATTTATTTCTCAAAGTAACCCCTAGTCTCTTTATGAGCACAGGAGCACAAATCGTCAAACAAGATTATCACAGAATACACAGAAGTTGCACTTTATATGGATAGGCCCTGGTGGCCACTCGAACCATATACTAAAATAGTGGTATAAGTACCACGAACAGAAAAGGGAAAAGGCCTAGGGCCTCTAGAATCGCTGGGCCTACAAGGAGCTAACGTCAGTTAGTGACCAGGAGGTCCACGGGTGGCGTGTGCAGAGCAAATAGTCACACGCGTGCTCCCATAGGTTTCAATGGGTGCGTAAAAAGTACAAAGTTACTGCAAAAGGAATCTTCCGGATGACCTAGGAACTTAAGATTTGGAACACAGGCACTAGAGATGTATTACTACACATGGGCACCGGAGTACCAGCTTTACCTCACCCACAGGAAGCGGGTGCATAGGCCTCAAAGTGCGTCGGGTTTCTTCTATCTGTTCCGTTGAGCCTGGGACAAAGATGCTGCAGGCGGTCGGTCGGGAAGAGATGCAGTGGATCCAAGAGTGGATCGGAGATGTTGAAGACCTGTAAGCAGAGGGGACAGTGTTCACAGTCACTAGCCAGTGACCAGCGTGGCACCAGATGGGTACCAGGCGATGTCGGGTGCAAACAGGTGATGAGGGGTAGCTTGTCTCCGCAGCCACGTGGTCCCTGAAGGTCGACGACGTCCAGGAGTCGGCTCACGAGCTGTCCCACGCAGGCTCTCGCTGTCGGCGGTGTCGGCGACTTGATCGAAGCAAACAAGCCTTGGCAAAAGCAATTGTAGGAGGATTCGGAAATCAGCTGTTGGTTCTGACCAGCAAGGTCAGAGGGATTGCTCCTTTGGAGGGGAGCAAGGGCCAGTCAGGAGCAACCAGACCAGCGGTGTTTGTCGTAGATTTCGTCGCCAAGATGGCCACTAGCCAGCGGGCCAGCAACCGGTTAGGCGCGTCGAGTGGCAAAATGCAGAAGGGCCCCACGCAGATCGTGGAGATGCTGGAGGGCTCACCTTTGGTGCAGATGCTGCTCGAGGGTTGGGCTTCTCAGGACCCAAAGCACAACTTGGAGGGAGCCTCGGTTGTTGCACTGGTCAGCTTGTCGTAGTCGTTCCAAGATGGCTGGCTCCACGTGTCTCGGTGCCTCCACGGGTCTCCTCTTTGCAGGGACTGTGGATCGGGCGGTGAGAGGTCTGGAGGTCCAGGTCTTGTCAGTCTCTGGGCTCGGGCTCCGGCGGGAGGCGGCGGCAAAGCAGACGGTGATTCGCTGGATGGTGCTTGCGTTAGCAAGGTGGTCACTCCCTGACCACAGGGGAGATTTTCTTCAGTCTTCTGTGCAGCAGAATGTCGAAGTTCCCGTCTTCTTCTTAGTTTCAAGTTGATTCCAGGATGTCTGAAGTCTTAGGACACAGCTCCTACCTTTATTCGGATTCTAGGGGCCGGACTACCTGCTAGGTCCCTCCCTATGGGTGGGACCAGGAAGGGGGGTGGTTACACCCCCAATCCTTTGTCCAGCTCGCCCCAGGCCCGGGACTGGTGTGCCCCAGGACCGGTTTGAACTGGCATATGCACCGAGGCTCCTTGTGAGCCACAGGCATGTCTGGTTTCTTTCAAGCCCTACCTGACCAATACACAAAATCCTGTCTGGGGTGGTGCACGCACCTCCCCTGGCAGGAAACCCTTTGTCCACACCTCCCAAGCTGGAAGGACTCCCAGCAGCAGGAGGGCAGACTTGTGTCTGTGGTGGCAGCATCCATTTTGTGGAGCTGAGGCTATGTCTGATTTTACCCGGGTTTCAGGTACTGTACATGTCGTGTCCCTCTAGAAGGGTGGAATGCTAACCCCGTCGCCAGAATTGGCGAGGGGTTAGTATTCCAATTCGTATGACACCTTACTCGACATGTTTTGATAAAGCCCAACCAAAGATAGCATTTAACCGCGAGGTTCATAATGCACTTAAGAGTATATGGTATGACGATATCTGGAAACAGTAGAAGGAAGTTGTTCCGACCACTGCAGACAGGCTCAGCTCATGCCAGAGCACCATCTCACATGGAACCAAGCACTCTGCCTTCAGGATTGTTAAGGCCTGCCATAGGAGTGACTTATAGGTTACCAGGTGTCCCATTTAAGGTTAGGTATAGGTATACTACACCTAAGTAAGAGGTGATTACACCAACTTACCCCAGCTGAGTGATCAGCCAGTTGTGTCAGGTTGTTAGGCCAAGCCTGGGGTGGCATAATACATGCTGCAGCCCCTGGCAGGCCTTGGGTACACCAATGCCCTGGGTACCTAGTGTACACTGGTACAGGGGCTGACAGGGTGATCCACTTCCAATTGGTTATGCACCTAGGGTGCATAGTTTTAATTTAGTAGAGAGAACAGCAGGCTGGGGGTCTGATTGGCAGGCCCACAGCCTCAATATGTCAAAAACCAGTGAAGCAAAAAGCAAAAATTTGGGGTGACCATAGGATAGCAGACCCTACTCTCCTACACAACCCCCCCCCAAACGCTGGGACATTAAACTAGCCTTGACCAGTCTCGTCTTCATGTCCTAAGTGGAAGTACCTGGAGAGACCATCTGCATTCCCATGGTCAGTACCTGGCCGGTGCTCCACTGTAAAGTCCATCCCCTGTAGGGAAATGGACCACCTAAGCAGTTTGGGGTTTTCACCCTTCATCTGATTTAGCCACAAGAGGGGCTTATGGTCGGTCTGAATCTTGAAGTGAGTGCCAAACAAGTATGGCCTCAGCTTCTTCAGGGCCCACACCACAGCAAAGGCCTCCCTCTCAATAGCTGACCAATTCTTCTCTCTGGGGGTCAACCTTCTGCTAATAAAAGCAATGGGTTGGTCTTGACCATCTACATTAAGTTGTGACAGCACAGCTCCCACACCCAACTCAGAAGCATCTGTTTGGACAATAAACTCTTTGGAGTAGTCAGGACTTTTCAGGATAGGTGCAGAGCACATGGCCTCCTTCAGGTCATCAAATGCCTTTTGACAGCTTACTGTCCACTGAACCTTTTTGGGCATCTTCTTGGATGTCAGATCATTAAGAGGAGTCACAATGGACCCATAGTTCTTAACAAACTTCCTGTAATACCCAGTCAAGCCCAAGAAAGCTTGAACTTGAGTCTGGGTGGTTGGAGGGGACCAATCCTTGATGGACTGTATCTTACTCTCCAGTGGTTGAACTTGGCCCCCACCTACAAGGTGGCCCAAATACACAACCTTACTCTGCCCTATCTGGCACTTAGTAGCCTTGATAGTGAGGCCTGCCCTTTGCAGAGCCTCAAGAGCCTTCTTCAGGTGGATCAGGTGATCCTCCCAGGTGGAACTAAAGACAGCAATGTCATCAAGATATGCTGCGCAAAAGTCATCCAACCCAGTAAGGACTTGGTTCACCAGCCTTTGGAAGGTGGCAGGTGCATTCTTCAGACCAAAGGGCATCACCACAAACTGATAATGCCCACCTGGGGTTGAGAATGCTGTTTTGGCCTTAGACTCCTCAGCTAACCTGATTTGCCAATAGCCAGCTGTCAAGTCAAATGTGCTCAAAAACTTTGCAGAAGCTAGTCTGTCTATGAGCTCATCTGCCCTTGGAATAGGGTGTGCATCTGTCCTGGTGACAGCATTGAGTCCTCTGTAGTCCACACAGAACCTCATCTCTCTCTTGCCATCTTTGGTGTGAGGTTTGGGGACCAGAACCACTGGGCTAGCCCAGGGGCTCTCTGAGGGTTCAATGACACCTAATTCCAGCATTTTATGTACCTCAGCCTTTATACAGTCCCTGACGTGGTCAGGTTGTCTGTAAAGTTTGTTCTTTACAGGCAGACTGTCACCAGTGTCCACAACATGGGTACACCAGTCAGTTTGACTAGGTATCAAGGAAAACATATGTGAAAATGATTGTAGAACCTGTCTACATTCAGTCTGCTGATGGGCAGTGAGGTTGCCTCCAAGGGTCACTCCTTCAACTGAGCCATCTTCAGGGTTCTGAGACAACAGGTCTGGGAGAGGGTCACTCTCTGCCTCCTGTCCCTCATCTGTAGCCATGAGCAAGCCCATGTCTGCCCTGTCAACATATGCTTTAAGCCTGTTAACATGGAGTACCCTGTGGGGACTCCTGGGAGTTCCTAGGTCCACCAAGTAGGTGACCTCTCCCTTCTTTTCCAGGATTGTATGGGGTCCAGACCATTTGTCTTGGAGTGCTGCTGGGGCCACTGGCTCCAACACCCATACCTTCTGTCCTGGCTGATACTCAACCAAGACAGCCTTTTGGTCATGCCAAGCTTTCTGTAAGGCCTGGCTTGCCTCAAGGTTTTTAGATGCCTTCTCCATATACTCAGCCATCCTGGAGCGGAGACCAAGTACATAGTCCACTATGTCTAGCTTAGGCTTTTTGAGAGGTAACTCCCATCCTTCCTTCACCAAACACAGTGGGCCTCTCACAGGGTGCCCAAACAACAATTCAAAGGGGCTGTAGCCAACTCCTTTTTGTGGGACCTCTCTGTAAGCAAACAGAAGGCAGGGTAGAAGGATATCCCATCTTCGCCTGAGCTTTTCAGGTAATCCTTTGATCATACCCTTTAGGGTCTTGTTGAATCTCTCAACAAGCCCATTGCATTGTGGGTGATAAGGGGTGGTGAACTTGTAGTTGACACCACATTCCTTCCACATAGCTGTCAAGTATCCTGACATAAAGTTGGTACCTCTGTCAGATACTATCTCCTTAGGAAACCCCACTCTGGAGAATACTCCCAGCAGGGCCCTGGCCACAACAGGAGCTGTAGTGGTCCTAAGGGGAATTGCCTCTGGATACCTGGTGGCATGATCCACTACCACCAGTATAAATCTGTGCCCAGATGCAGTGGGAGGATCCATGGGACCCACTATGTCTATTCCCACTCTTTCAAAGGGAACCCCCACCACAGGTAGTGGTATCAGGGGGGCCTTTGTTGTGCCACCTGATTTGCCACTGGCTTGGCAGGTAACACAGGAGCGACAAAACTCCTTTGTATCTTCATTCATATGAGGCCAGTGAAAGTGAGGGACAAGTCTGTCCCAGGTCTTGTTCTGGCCTAGGTGTCCTGCTAAAGGAATATCATGGGCCAAGGTAAGAAGGAAGCCCCTAAATTGCAGAGGTATAACCAACCTCCTGGTTGCACCAGGCTTGGGGTCTCTAGCCTCTGAATAAAGGAGCCCTTCATCCCAATACACTTTATGGGTACCTTGAGCATTCCCAGCAGCCTCAGCAGCAGCCAGCTGTCTGAGGGGTTCAAGAGAGGGACAGGATAACTGAGCCTGCCTCAAGTCAGCCCTTGAAGGTCCCCCTGTCCCCAGAAACTCAACCTGATCAGGTTCAAGCTCTTCAGGGACAGTTCCTTCAGGGTCCTCTAGATCAGCTTCCTGGGAAGGCTGATCATCACTCTGAGGCAGGGGGGAAGGCACAGCCTTGACCCTCCTGTTCTTCTTCTTGGTAGGTACTTGGTCCATTGTTCCAGGATCCAAGACCTGAGGTTCAGTGAGGCACTTTTTGGCCTGTGACCTGGTCACAGCAAGGACATGTGATGATATACCTAACATCTCTGCATGAGTCCTGTACTCCACTTCTGACCATAGAGAACTCTCTAGGTCATTGCCCAACAAACATTCTACTGGGAGGTCTGCACTAACCACAACCCTTTTGAGGCCAGTTACCCCTCCCCATGAGAAGTTAACAACTGCCACACTATGTGAAGTAGTGGCATTGCTGGCATTGGTCACCAGGTAGTTCTCACCTGGTATGTACTGTCCAGGATCCACAAAGCCTGGTGTCACCATAGTGACACTGGCACATGTGTCCCTGTAGGCTTGAGCCACTTTGTCATTAATTAAAGGAGTCTGTCTGTACTTGCCCAGGTTACTGGGGCTCACAGTCAGGGACAAATCAATGTCCCCATCACAGATCAAGACTGCCTGTGTAAGGGTTCTGTCTAAGTCAGAATCTCCTTCAGTTCCCATAGTGATTCCCACTACACCCTTTGTCTGGGGACCAACACTGCTAACAGTAGTACTGGGAGCAGGTGCCTTAGGGGCAACAGTGTTGGGGGCTCCACCCTTTTTGCAATCACTAGTCCAGTGAGTTGTATTTTTACAATGATTGCACCAGGGTTTCTTCTGACCTTCTTTCTTCTTCTTGGACTGTTGGGACCCACCCTCCTTAGCAGTAGTTTGGGGCCCTGTTGAAGACTTCTGGTCTTTAGGTTTCTGATCTCCACCCTTTTGGTCTGTTTTCTTCTGATCACCCCCTTGGCCCTGGTTCTGGTTCTTTTGCTTAACCCTGGTTCTGACCCATTTGTCTGCCTTCTTTCCCAATTCTTGGGGAGAGGTCAGATCAGAGTCAACCAAGTGTTGATGCAGTTGCTGGTTTTGACAGTTATTTAAAATCTGTTCTCTCATCATCAAATTATACAATCCTGTAAAATCAGATACCTTACTTCCCAGCAACCAACCCTCCAAAGCCTTAGTGGCACATTCAATGTATTCAGACCAGTCCTGAGTCTGTGTCTTTTGGGTGTCTCTGAACATTAACCTGTACTGTTCAGTGGTTAAGCCTAACCCATCTACCAGAACACTCTTCAGGACTCTGTAGTTTCTGACATCCTCTTCTCTAACAGTGAGGAGTCTGTCTCTGCCTCTTCCTTCAAAGGAGAGCCAGAGGATTGCTGCCCACTGGTCTTCAGGAACCTGCTGTACTTTGCAGGCTCTCTCAAGAGCAGTTATCCATTTGTGGATGTCATCCCCACTTTTGTAGGGGGGCACAACCTTAGACAGGTTCCTATTATCAAAGACCCTATCTTTGTCCTTAGGGACAATGCTGCCACCAGTGGGTATAGACCCACTCTCTTTATGCTGTCTAGCCTTGCTAAGTTTCTCTTCCATCAGGGCTACTTCTAGCTCCTGCTTCCTGATCCTCAGCTGGGCCTCTTGCATCTTGGCCTCATGTTCCCTCCTCTGAGGGGTGGTCATCCTTCTCCTGGAGTGACCTTGAGAGCCTCTAGAGCCATGGGAAGCATTGGAGTCACCTGAGCGATTCCTTTGCCTTCCCAGCCCTGTGTTAAGTCCACTGGGGAGATCCAGTGGGTTGAACCCACTGTCAGTCCCCAATAGCCTTGGTTTAGCTGGGCCAAGTATAACACTTGGCACTGGGCTAGTTCTCCCTTCATCCTCACTACTGTCAGTATCCTTTTCACTCTCATCCTCTGTGGTAGGCATCCCATCTAAGGGGTGACTATTGGGAAGGGGTACTTCAGTGGCATCTTTAGAAGGGGGGCCTCCTGTTCCTGTCCCTAAGGGGGCTAACTGGGAAGCTTTCTTGAGTGCTCTCTGATTCTCATCATTCTGTAAGAGCTCTCTGAGCTCAGCAGAGTTTGGGTTCTTGGGCTGTTTAAGGCCTCTAAGAGTTGCCAAATGCCTGAGCTCATTCTGATTAAGGGTAGCAAAGCTGGATGGTGCCCTCTGGGGGTCACTCTCAACAGAGATGGGTACAGTGGACCCCTCTGCCCCGGCCATTGCTCTTAAGTGTGGGTGGATGTGTTGCAATCTACCTACACTTGGGTTTACCTACTAAACCTATCTAGTAGTTGTAGTCAGGGTGTGCTACTCCCTTTGCTCTACAACAACTAAGTTCAGTAGAACTTATGTATATCTAATCTTGTTTTATATGTACCTACCGGTACCTATGTGATCTTTCAATTGGTAACCAAGAGATTACAATGGTAAAACACAGCAAGCTCAAATCCAACCGCTGCTCACCAATGTGAGAAGTTGGCCTGGTATATGCTGTTCACTAGTTCTAGTGACCACCTTGTACCATGCCAAGCAACCCTTATGGTGTGGTTGTAAGTCAACCTTTTCGGACCAGCTGCCCTAGTGGTAGCGTAGGCTAAGCAGTCTTTGAGGCTAAACTCGTGATGCGTGTTAAGCCAGCTGTTTTACCAAATATAACCCCCTTTTATACCAATGAAAGGACACCACACAGATATATATTCAAAATATATATGTATTTATTTCTCAAAGTAACCCCTAGTCTCTTTATGAGCACAGGAGCACAAATCGTCAAACAAGATTATCACAGAATACACAGAAGTTGCACTTTATATGGATAGGCCCTGGTGGCCACTCGAACCATATACTAAAATAGTGGTATAAGTACCACGAACAGAAAAGGGAAAAGGCCTAGGGCCTCTAGAATCGCTGGGCCTACAAGGAGCTAACGTCAGTTAGTGACCAGGAGGTCCACGGGTGGCGTGTGCAGAGCAAATAGTCACACGCGTGCTCCCATAGGTTTCAATGGGTGCGTAAAAAGTACAAAGTTACTGCAAAAGGAATCTTCCGGATGACCTAGGAACTTAAGATTTGGAACACAGGCACTAGAGATGTATTACTACACATGGGCACCGGAGTACCAGCTTTACCTCACCCACAGGAAGCGGGTGCATAGGCCTCAAAGTGCGTCGGGTTTCTTCTATCTGTTCCGTTGAGCCTGGGACAAAGATGCTGCAGGCGGTCGGTCGGGAAGAGATGCAGTGGATCCAAGAGTGGATCGGAGATGTTGAAGACCTGTAAGCAGAGGGGACAGTGTTCACAGTCACTAGCCAGTGACCAGTGTGGCACCAGATGGGTACCAGGCGATGTCGGGTGCAAACAGGTGATGAGGGGTAGCTTGTCTCCGCAGCCACGTGGTCCCTGAAGGTCGACAACGTCCAGGAGTCGGCTCACGAGCTGTCCCACGCAGGCTCTCGCTGTCGGCGGTGTCGGCGACTTGATCGAAGCAAACAAGCCTTGGCAAAAGCAATTGTAGGAGGATTCGGAAATCAGCTGTTGGTTCTGACCAGCAAGGTCAGAGGGATTGCTCCTTTGGAGGGGAGCAAGGGCCAGTCAGGAGCAACCAGACCAGCGGTGTTTGTCGTAGATTTCGTCGCCAAGATGGCCACTAGCCAGCGGGCCAGCAACCGGTTAGGCGCGTCGAGTGGCAAAATGCAGAAGGGCCCCACGCAGATCGTGGAGATGCTGGAGGGCTCACCTTTGGTGCAGATGCTGCTCGAGGGTTGGGCTTCTCAGGACCCAAAGCACAACTTGGAGGGAGCCTCGGTTGTTGCACTGGTCAGCTTGTCGTAGTCGTTCCAAGATGGCTGGCTCCATGTGTCTCGGTGCCTCCACGGGTCTCCTCTTTGCAGGGACTGTGGATCGGGCGGTGAGAGGTCTGGAGGTCCAGGTCTTGTCAGTCTCTGGGCTCGGGCTCCGGCGGGAGGCGGCGGCAAAGCAGACGGTGATTCGCTGGATGGTGCTTGCGTTAGCAAGGTGGTCACTCCCTGACCACAGGGGAGATTTTCTTCAGTCTTCTGTGCAGCAGAATGTCGAAGTTCCCGTCTTCTTCTTAGTTTCAAGTTGATTCCAGGATGTCTGAAGTCTTAGGACACAGCTCCTACCTTTATTCGGATTCTAGGGGCCGGACTACCTGCTAGGTCCCTCCCTATGGGTGGGACCAGGAAGGGGGGTGGTTACACCCCCAATCCTTTGTCCAGCTCGCCCCAGGCCCGGGACTGGTGTGCCCCAGGACCGGTTTGAACTGGCATATGCACCGAGGCTCCTTGTGAGCCACAGGCATGTCTGGTTTCTTTCAAGCCCTACCTGACCAATACACAAAATCCTGTCTGGGGTGGTGCACGCACCTCCCCTGGCAGGAAACCCTTTGTCCACACCTCCCAAGCTGGAAGGACTCCCAGCAGCAGGAGGGCAGACTTGTGTCTGTGGTGGCAGCATCCATTTTGTGGAGCTGAGGCTATGTCTGATTTTACCCGGGTTTCAGGTACTGTACATGTCGTGTCCCTCTAGAAGGGTGGAATGCTAACCCCGTCGCCAGAATTGGCGAGGGGTTAGTATTCCAATTCGTATGACACCTTACTCGACATGTTTTGATAAAGCCCAACCAAAGATAGCATTTAACCGCGAGGTTCATAATGCACTTAAGAGTATATGGTATGACGATATCTGGAAACAGTAGAAGGAAGTTGTTCCGACCACTGCAGACAGGCTCAGCTCATGCCAGAGCACCATCTCACATGGAACCAAGCACTCTGCCTTCAGGATTGTTAAGGCCTGCCATAGGAGTGACTTATAGGTTACCAGGTGTCCCATTTAAGGTTAGGTATAGGTATACTACACCTAAGTAAGAGGTGATTACACCAACTTACCCCAGCTGAGTGATCAGCCAGTTGTGTCAGGTTGTTAGGCCAAGCCTGGGGTGGCATAATACATGCTGCAGCCCCTGGCAGGCCTTGGGTACACCAATGCCCTGGGTACCTAGTGTACACTGGTACAGGGGCTGACAGGGTGATCCACTTCCAATTGGTTATGCACCTAGGGTGCATAGTTTTAATTTAGTAGAGAGAACAGCAGGCTGGGGGTCTGATTGGCAGGCCCACAGCCTCAATATGTCAAAAACCAGTGAAGCAAAAAGCAAAAATTTGGGGTGACCATAGGATAGCAGACCCTACTCTCCTACACATACACACAACCACACTCACACAACCACACACACAACCACAGCCACATACACAACACACACAACCACACACACAACACACAAAATCACACACACAACCACACACACACAACCACAACCACTCACACAACCACATACACAACCACACACAACACCACACAACCGCACACACAACCACATACAACCGTGCACACACACAACCACACCCAACTTCACCCAACCACACAACCACACCCACAACCACACACACACAACCACAACCACACACAACCACAATCACACACACAACCACACAACCAAACACACACAACCACACACATACAACCACACATACAACCACACACACAACCACAACCACACACACACAACCACACACACACAACCACACACACACAACCACACCCACAACAACACACACAACCACAACCACACACACACAACCACACACACACACAACCACACACACAACCACAACCACACACACACAACCACACACACAACCACACACACAACCACATCCACAACCACACACAACCACACACACAACCACAACCACATACACAACCACACACACACAACCACACACAACCACACACACACAACCACACACACAACCACACACAACCACACACACAACCACACACACAACCATACCCTCAACCACACCCACACAACCATACCCACACACGCATACATACACACACACAACCACACACCCACAACCACACCCACAGACCCACAACCACACCTACACAACCACACCTGCACAATCACACCCAACCACACCCACAGAACCACACACACAACCATACACACAACCACACACAACCACACATACACAACCACACATACACAACCACAAACACACAACCACACACACAAACACACACACACACACACACACACACAACCACACACACACAACTATACACACACAACCACACACACAACCACACATACAACCACAACATACAAGCACACACACAACCACACACACACAACCACACACACACAACCACACACAACCACACATACACACACAAACCCACAACCACACCCATACCCACAACCGCACCCACAACCACACAACCACACACACAACCACAACCACACACACAACCACACACACAACCACACACACACAACCACACACACACACACACACACAACCACACATACATAATCACACAAATATACAACCACAACACACAACCACCCACATAACCACACCCACAACCACACACACACAACCACACCCACCCACACACAACCACACAACCACAACCACACACACACCCACAACCACACCCACAACCACACCCACACAACCACACACAACCACACACACACACAACCATACACACAACCACACACACACAACCACACACATAACCACACACACACAACCACACACAACCACACAAACAACCACACACACAACCACTCCCACAACCATACCTTAAACCACGCCCACACAACCACACCCACACAAACACACAACCTCACACCCACAACCACACCCATGCACCCACAACCACACCCACACCCATACAACCACACCCACCCACACAACCACACACAACCACATCCACAGAACCACACACACAACCATACACACAACCACACACAACCACACATACACAACCACACATACACAACCACAAACACACAACCACACACGCAAACACACACACAACCACACACACACAACTATACACACACAACCATACACACAACCACACATACAACCACAATATACAAGCACACACACAACCACACACACAACCACACACACAACCACACACACACAACCACACACAACCACACAACCACACACAACCACACATACACACACAAACCCACAACCACACCCACACCCACAACCGCACCCACAACCACACAACCACACACACAACCACAACCACACACACAACCACACACACAACCACACACACACAACCACACACACACACACACAACCACACATACACAATCACACACATACACAACCACAACACACAACCACACACACAACCATACCCACAACCACACCCACATAACCACACCCACAACCACACACACACAACCACACCCACCCACACACACAACCACACAACCATAACCACACACACACCCACAACCACACCCACAACCACACCCACACAGCCACACCCAACCACACACACACACAACCATACACACAACCACACACACACAACCACACACATAACCACTGTTGGACAGGCCTCACAGACGGTTTGCTCCCTCCCTGCACGACAAGGCCCGAACTCCGGCCCACCTGGCATACCCCCGCGACAAGCACCCGTACTCCGTCTTCCGACGGACCCTCTGCCCTCGGACCCCTACTCGTCACGGGGTCCAGCCCCACCGGCTTCCCCGGCCGGGTCAAGCCGCCCTCTTGGGCCCTGCACCACGCGGCCGCATGGCCTCACCTCGACCCTAACCCCGGGCCTGGCCGGCCCCGACATCCCGGCACCACCATCCACCCAGGAGGTGAGCGGACCACTTGGCAGGTCAATGGGAGAAAGAAGTACCAAGGGCTCTCCCCCGCCAGGTGCCGATCGCCCCCAGCTCCCCCAGGCACTGGCTCCACCCCCTGCTGGGTGTCTGGACACCTTCATCCCGGACCCTCTGACCTCCAAGTGCGAGGGTCCGGACATCAAAGGGCACCAGCCCTATAACTGAGGCAGCTCCGGAGCAGGAAGGCAGTTGTATCCTGGAGTCGAGAGACACCGAGTGAACTCAACCTTGACGGTCTACTGGCGCTGCCGTAGCCGCTCTTGTGAACCCTCGTCCTGCCTGCTGGCGGTGCCGCGGCCTTCTGCAACATTCATCTTCCTGGGACCTGCTGGCGCTGCCGCGGCCCGTTGTAACGACCATCCTCACCGGGACCTGCTGGCGCTGCCGCGGCCTTCTGCAACATTCATCTTCCTGGGACCTGCTGGCGCTGCCGCGGCCCGTTGTAACGACCATCCGCACCGGGACCTGCTGGCGCTGCCGCGGACCGTACCACCTAACCACCAAGCTCGAGGATTGTGAGCTCATCATCCTCTCATCCGAACTACCTGATTGGTAAATAGACTGTCCCGCTACCCCCTTCCCTACCTTGCGAGACTCTAATCGAGGGGACCCCTGAGTCCAGACCTCCTTGTACCATTCAACCGTACCTTAAATAAGTGCTTATAAAGAACACTGAACCTTATCCGTGTGTGATATCTGTCTGTGGGGGGGAAGTTACTTGTCTGTACGATCACTGGAGACGGCTCTCCCCGGAGACCTCTCCCCCTGACCCCGGCCGGCCCTCCCGGTCCGTCTACCTTTTCTAACATTGGTGGCCAGCGGCGCGATCCGAATCAACGCGTAATCGTACAGAGAGTAGCTCACCCCACGACATAAGCACGATGTCGACCAAAGATAGCAGCTCCACCGAGAACCACACATACACAACCACAAACACACAACCACACACACAAACACACACACACACACAACCACACACACACAACTATACACACACAACCATACACACAACCACACATACAACCACAATATACAAGCACACACACAACCACACACACAACCACACACACAACCACACACACACAACCACACACAACCACACATACACACACAAACCCACAACCACACCCACACCCACAACCGCACCCACAACCACACAACCACACACACAACCACAACCACACACACAACCACACACACAACCACACACACACAACCACACACACACACACACACAACCACACATACACAATCACACACATACACAACCACAACACACAACCACACACACAACCATACCCACAACCACACCCACATAACCACACCCACAACCACACACACACAACCACACCCACCCACACACACAACCACACAACCATAACCACACACACACCCACAACCACACCCACAACCACACCCACACAGCCACACCCAACCACACACACACACAACCATACACACAACCACACACACACAACCACACACATAACCACACACACACAACCACACACAACCACACAAACAACCACACACACAACCACTCCCACAACCATACCTTAAACCACGCCCACACAACCACACCCACACAAACACACAACCACACACCCACAACCACACCCATGCACCCACAACCACACCCACACCCATACAACCACACCCACCCACACAACCACACCCAACCACATCCACAGAACCACACACACAACCACACACACAACCACACGCACAACCAAACCCAACCACACCCAACCACACATCCACACACACACAACCACACACACAACCACACACTCACAACCACACACAACCACATACAAACACACACAACCACACACAAACACACACAACCACACACACACAACCACACACACAACCACACACACAACCACAACCAGAACCACACAACCACACATACAACCACAACCACACACACAACCACACACACAACCACACAAATAACCACACCCACACAACCAGAACCAACCACAACCACACAGACACAACCACACCCACACACACACAACCACACATACAACCACAACCACACAACCACACACAAAACCACACACACGACCACACAAACAACCACACCCACACAACCAGAACCAACCACAACCACACAGACACAACCACACACACAACCACACCCACCCACCCACACACAACCACACACACACACCCACACACACACAACCACACACACAACCACACACACAGCCACACACACACAGCCACACAAACAACCACACACACAACCACACCCACAACCACACACAACCATACACACACAACCAGAACCACACACACAACCACACATACAACCAAACACACACAACCATACACACAACCACACAAACAACCACACACACACAACCATACCCACAACCATACCCACAACCACACGACAACAACCACACCTGCACATGCACACAACCATACACACACCCCCACAACCATACCCACAACCACACCCAACCACACCCAACCACAACCACACACACACACACAACCACACACACAACCACACACACAACCCCACAAACACAACCTCACAAACAACCACACACAGAACCACACACACAACCATAATGACACACACATAACCCCAACCACAACCACACACATACACAACCATACCTACAACCACACACACACAACCACACACACAACCAGAACCACACATACAACCACACACACACAACCACACACACACCCACATGCACATAACCACACACACACAACCACACACACAACCACAAAAACAACCACACACACACAACCATACCCACAACCACACCCACACCACCACACCTGCATACCCACACAACCACACACACACACCCACAACCATACCCACAACCACACCCACACCCAACCACAACCACACACACACACAACCACACACACAACCAAACATACAACGACACACACAACCTCACAAACAACCACACACACACAACCACACACACAACCACAACCACACACACAACCCCAACCACAACCACACACACAACCATACACACAACCACACTCACACAACCACATACACAACCACAGCCACATACACAACACACAAAATCACACACACAACCACACACACACAACCACAACCACTCACACAACCACATACACAACCACACACAACACCACACAACCGCACACACAACCACATACAACCATGCACACACACAACCACACCCAACTTCACCCAACCACACAACCACACCCACAACTACACACACACAACCACAACCACACACAACCACAACCACACACACAACCACACAACCAAACACACACAACCACACACATACAACCACACACACAACCACACACACAACCACAACCACACACACACAACCACACACACACAACCACACACACACAACCACACCCACAACAACACACACATCCACAACCACACACACACAACCACACACACACACAACCACACACACAACCATAACCACACACACACAACCACACACACAAACAACCACACACACAACCATATCCACAACCACACACAACCACACACACAACCACAACCACATACACAACCACACACATACAACCACACACACAACCACACACACAACCACACACACACAACCACACACACAACCACACACAACCACACACACAACCACACCCACAACCATACCCTCAACCACACCCACACAACCATACCCACACACGCATACATACACACACACAACCACACACCCACAACCACACCCACAGACCCACAACCACACCTACACAACCACACCGGCACAATCACACCCAACCACACCCACAAAACCACACACACAACCATACACACAACCCCAACCACAACCACACACACAACCATACACACAACCACACTCACACAACCACACACACAACCACAGCCACATACACAACACACACAACCACACACACAACACACAAAATCACACACACAACCACACACACACAACCACAACCACTCACACAACCACATACACAACCACACACAACACCACACAACCGCACACACAACCACATACAACCGTGCACACACACAACCACACCCAACTTCACCCAACCACACAACCACACCCACAACCACACACACACAACCACAACCACACACAACCACAATCACACACACAACCACACAACCAAACACACACAACCACACACATACAACCACACATACAACCACACACACAACCACAACCACACACACACAACCACACACACACAACCACACACACACAACCACACCCACAACAACACACACAACCACAACCACACACAAACAACCACACACACACACAACCACACACACAACCACAACCACACACACACAACCACACACACAACCACACACACAACCACATCCACAACCACACACAACCACACACACAACCACAACCACATACACAACCACACACACACAACCACACACAACCACACACACACAACCACACACACAACCACACACAACCACACACACAACCACACACACAACCATACCCTCAACCACACCCACACAACCATACCCACACACGCATACATACACACACACAACCACACACCCACAACCACACCCACAGACCCACAACCACACCTACACAACCACACCTGCACAATCACACCCAACCACACCCACAGAACCACACACACAACCATACACACAACCACACACAACCACACATACACAACCACACATACACAACCACAAACACACAACCACACACACAAACACACACACACACACACACACACACAACTATACACACACAACCACACACACAACCACACATACAACCACAACATACAAGCACACACACAACCACACACACACAACCACACACACACAACCACACACAACCACACATACACACACAAACCCACAACCACACCCATACCCACAACCGCACCCACAACCACACAACCACACACACAACCACAACCACACACACAACCACACACACAACCACACACACACAACCACACACACACACACACACAACCACACATACATAATCACACAAATATACAACCACAACACACAACCACCCACATAACCACACCCACAACCACACACACACAACCACACCCACCCACACACAACCACACAACCACAACCACACACACACCCACAACCACACCCACAACCACACCCACACAACCACACACAACCACACACACACACAACCATACACACAACCACACACACACAACCACACACATAACCACACACACACAACCACACACAACCACACAAACAACCACACACACAACCACTCCCACAACCATACCTTAAACCACGCCCACACAACCACACCCACACAAACACACAACCTCACACCCACAACCACACCCATGCACCCACAACCACACCCACACCCATACAACCACACCCACCCACACAACCACACACAACCACATCCACAGAACCACACACACAACCATACACACAACCACACACAACCACACATACACAACCACACATACACAACCACAAACACACAACCACACACACAAACACACACACACACACAACCACACACACACAACTATACACACACAACCATACACACAACCACACATACAACCACAATATACAAGCACACACACAACCACACACACAACCACACACACAACCACACACACACAACCACACACAACCACACATACACACACAAACCCACAACCACACCCACACCCACAACCGCACCCACAACCACACAACCACACACACAACCACAACCACACACACAACCACACACACAACCACACACACACAACCACACACACACACACACACAACCACACATACACAATCACACACATACACAACCACAACACACAACCACACACACAACCATACCCACAACCACACCCACATAACCACACCCACAACCACACACACACAACCACACCCACCCACACACACAACCACACAACCATAACCACACACACACCCACAACCACACCCACAACCACACCCACACAGCCACACCCAACCACACACACACACAACCATACACACAACCACACACACACAACCACACACATAACCACTGTTGGACAGGCCTCACAGACGGTTTGCTCCCTCCCTGCACGACAAGGCCCGAACTCCGGCCCACCTGGCATACCCCCGCGACAAGCACCCGTACTCCGTCTTCCGACGGACCCTCTGCCCTCGGACCCCTACTCGTCACGGGGTCCAGCCCCACCGGCTTCCCCGGCCGGGTCAAGCCGCCCTCTTGGGCCCTGCACCACGCGGCCGCATGGCCTCACCTCGACCCTAACCCCGGGCCTGGCCGGCCCCGACATCCCGGCACCACCATCCACCCAGGAGGTGAGCGGACCACTTGGCAGGTCAATGGGAGAAAGAAGTACCAAGGGCTCTCCCCCGCCAGGTGCCGATCGCCCCCAGCTCCCCCAGGCACTTGCTCCACCCCCTGCTGGGTGTCTGGACACCTTCATCCCGGACCCTCCGACCTCCAAGTGCGAGGGTCCGGACATCAAAGGGCACCAGCCCTATAACTGAGGCAGCTCCGGAGCAGGAAGGCAGTTGTATCCTGGAGTCGAGAGACACCGAGTGAACTCAACCTTGATGGTCTACTGGCGCTGCCGTAGCCGCTCTTGTGAACCCTCGTCCTGCCTGCTGGCGCTGCCGCGGCCTTCTGCAACATTCATCTTCCTGGGACCTGCTGGCGCTGCCGCGGCCCGTTGTAACGACCATCCTCACCGGGACCTGCTGGCGCTGCCGCGGCCTTCTGCAACATTCATCTTCCTGGGACCTGCTGGCGCTGCCGCGGCCCGTTGTAACGACCATCCTCACCGGGACCTGCTGGCGCTGCCGCGGCCTTCTGCAACATTCATCTTCCTGGGACCTGCTGGCGCTGCCGCGGCCCGTTGTAACGACCATCCTCACCGGGACCTGCTGGCGCTGCCGCGGCCTTCTGCAACCTTCATCTTCCTGGGACCTGCTGGCGCTGCCGCGGCCCGTTATAACGACCATCCGCACCGGGACCTGCTGGCGCTGCCGCGGACCGTACCACCTAACCACCAAGCTCGAGGATTGTGAGCTCATCATCCTCTCATCCGAACTACCTGATTGGTAAATAGACTGTCCCGCCACCCCCTTCCCTACCTTGCGAGACTCTAATCGAGGGGACCCCTGAGTCCAGACCTCCTTGTACCATTCAACCGTACCTTAAATAAGTGCTTATAAAGAACACTGAACCTTATCCGTGTGTGATATCTGTCTGTGGGGGGGAAGTTACTTGTCTGTACGATCACTGGAGACGGCTCTCCCCGGAGACCTCTCCCCCTGACCCCGGCCGGCCCTCCCGGTCCGTCTACCTTTTCTAACATTGGTGGCCAGCGGCGCGATCCGAATCAACGCGTAATCGTACAGAGAGTAGCTCACCCCACGACATAAGCACGATGTCGACCAAAGATAGCAGCTCCACCGAGAAATTCCAAATGGAGAAATTAGAAGAATACAACCACCGCGAACTGAGACAATTTTGCATAGAACTTGGCATTGCTACCACCGGCCTGAGTACCAAGGATGATCTAAAGCGCGCTCTTGAGTCATGGACAGAAACTGGGGTCACAGGACCCTCCGACCAAAACAGCGTCACACCACAGGAGAACGCCACGGCTCCCGAGGAGCGGGGAACGGGCCTCCCACAGGAGGAGATCCGAGAAAGAGACAGAGTCAGATTACACGAGTTGGAGATGGCACGACTCAAGATGGATGGGGAACTCAAGTTAGCTGAACAGAAACTCAACCTCGAGCATATGCGGCTTCGAGAGGAACGAGAAGAAAAGCAGAGACAGAGAGAGCTGGAAGAGAAAAAAATAACGCTCGAGCACGAGCGCCGACTAGCGGAAATAGAACTGCGCAAACAGAATAAGGAACTGGGAGTGCCTGAGCGACCACACACCCCGGGGCCAAGTGAGAAAAAAGTTCACATCCCCAAGGATGTTGTCCGCGAATATGTCCGAGAAGACGACATACAACAGTGGTTTAAAGCCTATGAGATCGCCATGACCTCCCACCGGATCGACCGGAGTGATTGGGGAGCCGAACTTTGGGGGAGATTTATCAACGAGGGTCGCGATGCCCTGCTGCAGCTCCCCGATCACCAAATGTCGTCCTACGACCACATGAAGGCTGCCCTCCTCACCCGCTACGGCCTCACGCCCGAGATGTACCGCCAGAGGTTCAGAGATTGCACCCGGATCCCAGGTACAACTTGGGTGGAATACGTGAACTATTTCAGCCGGGCCTTCGAGGGTTGGATCAAGGGAAGTCAGGTCACCACCTACGAACAACTCTTCAACCTTATGGTATGGGAGCACCTGTCAAACAACTGTTTCGTCGAGCTCAGGCAGCACCTACTCGACAGTAAGCTGACTGACCCCCGGCAGCTCGCCGCCGAAGCTGACCGGTGGGAAAGCACCCGAGTGGGCCGGAGAGGGCCACACGACCAGAACAGAAGCAACCAAGGCCAGCACCGTCCTCGGGGAGGAGGAGGGGGCCCGGGGCGAGGGAGAGACGCCTTACCAGCAACACCCGTGGCCAGCACCCCGCCTCCGGCCGGCCGGGGCAACCCCCCGTTGCGGCCTGGGTACCGAGCCAACGGCACGTGCCACCGGTGCCAGCGACTAGGCCACTACGCCAACGACCCGAACTGCCCGCTAAACCAAACACCCAAGCCCCGCCAGGTAGCAGCCGCTGCCCTAGGGGAAGAGCAATCATCGGAGGGACCCGAAGAGTACGAGCCGGCCCAGCAAGGGTGGGAACCGGCCGCCATGGTCCTGGCATGCTTAGGGGGAAGAGACATGGTTCCGCGGGCTCCCCTACCCGCCAACACCAGAAAATACGGTCAGTGGGTGACCATTAATGGACAGAGAGCCGAGGCCTTGCGTGACACCGGCGCCAGCGTGACGGCCGTCCGCTGTCATCTGGTGAAGCCCGAGCAGATCCTGCCGAACATTCTCTGCCCCGTCCGCTCGGCAGATAACTCTGAGAGTATGTGTAAGATGGCCTGCGTCCCGTTTGAATGGGGAGGGGTCTCCGGCCTACTGAAGGTGACGGTCCGGGACGATGCCCCCGTGGACTGCCTCCTGGGGAATGACCTCGAGAGTTCCCCGTGGGCCACCGTCGAGAAAAGAGAGCACCTGGGGATGCTGGGCCTCCCGGACTGGGCCTGCATAACCACCCGATCCATGGCCGCCCGTGCCGCCCCCCGATCCGAAGAAACCGAATGGCCAGCACCTCCGCCCCCGGTTGCCCCCGTAGAGGACAACGGCGAGTCCGACCTCCCGGACCCGACTACCGAAGAAGACGCGCAACACCAGGACCTTCCGGATCTGGCTCAGTGGCGTCAAGAAGGGGGGCCCACCCAAGAACAGTTCCGCCAGGAACAAAAGACCTGTCCCTCCCTCGAGGGACTCCGCCAACAAGCCAGTACCCAAAACGCCGGGGACACCACCGGAACCCACTGGGTCTACTGGGATAACGACCTGCTCTACAGCGAGCAAAGAATCGCCGAGCTGGGGGCCGGTCGAGTTCTGGTGGTACCGCTCCGCTTCCGAGACTTTCTGCTCAACTTAGCCCACGATGTCCCCCTGGCTGGACACCTGGGCCAGGACAAAACGTACAGTCGCCTGGTGACCCACTTTTTCTGGCCGAAAATGAGGAATGACGTCCTGAACCACTGCCGATCTTGCCCCACATGCCAAGCCAGCGGGAAGAGTGGTCGGAAGCTGAAGGCCCCTCTGCAACCCTTCCCTGTGGTCACCACCCCGTTCGAGAGGGTGGGGATAGACATTGTGGGGCCTTTGGACCCCCGCACGGCACAAGGACACAGGTTCATCTTGGTACTAGTGGACCATGCCACCCGCTACCCCGAGGCGGTACCCCTACGGACAGTGACAGCTCCGGTGGTTGGCCGGGCCCTGATGGGGATCTTCTCCCGGGTAGGCTTCCCCCGAGAAGTCGTCAGCGACCGAGGTACGAATTTCATATCTAAATACATGAAGTCCCTCTGGCAACAATGCGGGGTCACCTACAGATTCACGACCCCCTATCACCCCCAAGGGAACGGACTAGTGGAGCGTTTTAACCGCACCCTCAAGGGGATGATTGGGGGATTGGAAGAGCCTCTCCGTCGCCAGTGGGATGTACTGCTCCCGTGCCTCCTCTTCGCCTACCGGGAAGTTCCCCAGAAGTCCCTCGGTTTTAGCCCCTTCGAACTCCTGTACGGACACCCTGTGCGAGGGCCCCTCAGCCTAGTCAAGGAAGGTTGGGAGATGGCCCCCTTAACGACCCCTCCAGACGTCTTCAAATACATCCTGGCCTTACGAAACCAGACCCGGCGCTTCAGGGAGATGGCCAAGGCGAACCTCGAGGCCAGCCAGGAGGACATGAAGAGGTGGTATGATCACAATGCCTCCTCCGTTGAATTCGAGCCTGGGCAGCAAGTATGGGTGATGTCCCCCACCGAACCATGTGCCCTGCAAGATAAGTGGACGGGGCCCTTCAAAGTGGTCGAGCGTAAAAGCCCCGTCACTTACCTCATCGACATGAGGTCCCCCCGGAACCCCCTTCGGGTCCTCCACACCAACCGGCTCAAACCACACTTTGTGCGCTCCGAACTAAGCCTCTTGATGGCTACAGACAGTGGTACAGAAGAAGACTCCGCGCCCCTCCCGGATCTCCTGAAGACTCAGGAGAAGGACGGCTCCGTGGACGGAGTCCGGCTCTCTGACGCCCTCACCTCGGAGCAACGCCAGGACTGCCGGGACCTCCTGATGCAGTTCGCTGCCCTGTTCTCCCTCACCCCCGGGGTCACCCCTTGGTGTTTGCACGACGTAGACACCGGGGACAGTCCCCCTGTCCGGCACCGGGCCTACCGCGTACCAGATCGGGTACGGGCCTGCATACAGGCGGAAGTGGCCAAGATGCTCACGATCGGGGTCATCGAGCCCTCGGACAGTCCCTGGGCCAGTCCGGTTGTATTAGTTCCCAAGGCCGCTGCCCCCGGCACCGCACCTGAACTGAGATTCTGCGTCGACTACCGGGGCGTGAACGCTGTCACCCGGACCGACGCTCATCCCATCCCCCGAGCAGACGAGCTGATCGACCGGCTGGGGGCCGCCCGCTACCTTAGTATCTTCGACCTAACGGCGGGCTACTGGCAGATCGGCCTCACACCCAGGGCTCAGGAACGGTCAGCCTTCTCCACCCCCGATGGCCACTATCAATTTAAGGTCATGCCCTTTGGCATGAAGAATGCCCCCGCCACGTTCCAACGCCTTGTGAACCAGGTCTTGGCGGGGCTCGAAGAATTCAGCGCTGCCTACCTGGACGATATCGCTGTATACAGCCGCCACTGGTCCGACCACCTCCGTCACCTCCAAGAGGTCCTACAAGCCCTCCAGCGGGCCGGCCTCACCATTAAGGCCGGCAAGTGCCAAATTGGCCAAGGGTCTGTGACCTACCTTGGGCACCAAGTGGGAAGCGGGCTAGTGGCCCCCCTACAACTTAAGATTGCGGCCATCCAGTCCTGGCAGCCCCCCGTCACCCAGACCGAGGTCCGAGCCTTCTTGGGGCTCACCGGCTACTACCGGCGGTTCGTGAAGGACTACGGCAGCATCGTGGGGCCCCTCACGGGTCTCACATCCAAGAACCAACCGAAGCGGGTCAACTGGACTCCTGATTGTCAAGCGTCCTTCGAGGAGCTGAAGGCCGCCCTGTGCACCGCCCCGGTGCTCCAGGCCCCCGATTACAGTCGGGAATTTGTGGTGCAGACCGACGCCTCCGACCACGGCATCGGAGCCGTCCTCTCTCAGTTGAACCCCGAAGGTCATGACCAGCCAGTGGCCTTCATCAGTCGACGTCTCCTGGCCCGAGAACAGCGTTGGAGCACCATCGAGAGGGAGGCATTTGCAGTAGTGTGGGCCCTCAAAAAGCTCCGACCCTATCTCTTCGGTACCCACTTCCGGGTACAAACCGACCATCGACCCCTGCAATGGCTGATGCAGATGCGGGGGGAGAACCCAAAACTCTTGCGCTGGTCCATTTCCCGGCAGGGAATGGACTTCACCGTGGAGCACCGACCAGGCCAAGACCACGCCAACGCGGATGGCCTGTCCCGCTTTTTCCGCCTCGACGAAGAGAGTCCCCAAGGAGATGGGTGACTCTCCCCGCCTTCAGCTGGGGGGGACGCATGTTGGACAGGCCTCACAGACGGTTTGCTCCCTCCCCGCACGACAAGGCCCGAACTCCGGCCCACCTGGCATACCCCCGCGACAAGCACCCGTACTCCGTCTTCCGACGGACCCTCTGCCCTCGGACCCCTACTCGTCACGGGGTCCAGCCCCACCGGCTTCCCCGGCCGGGTCAAGCCGCCCTCTTGGGCCCTGCACCACGCGGCCGCATGGCCTCACCTCGACCCTAACCCCGGGCCTGGCCGGCCCCGACATCCCGGCACCACCATCCACCCAGGAGGTGAGCGGACCACTTGGCAGGTCAATGGGAGAAAGAAGTACCAAGGGCTCTCCCCCGCCAGGTGCCGATCGCCCCCAGCTCCCCCAGGCACTGGCTCCACCCCCTGCTGGGTGTCTGGACACCTTCATCCCGGACCTTCCGACCTCCAAGTGCGAGGGTCCGGACATCAAAGGGCACCAGCCCTATAACTGAGGCAGCTCCGGAGCAGGAAGGCAGTTGTATCCTGGAGTCGAGAGACACCGAGTGAACTCAACCTTGACGGTCTACTGGCGCTGCCGTAGCCGCTCTTGTGAACCCTCGTCCTGCCTGCTGGCGCTGCCGCGGCCTTCTGCAACATTCATCTTCCTGGGACCTGCTGGCGCTGCCGCGGCCCGTTGTAACGACCATCCTCACCGGGACCTGCTGGCGCTGGCGCGGCCTTCTGCAACATTCATCTTCCTGGGACCTGCTGGCGCTGCCGCGGCCCGTTGTAACGACCATCCTCACCGGGACCTGCTGGCGCTGCCGCGGCCTTCTGCAACATTCATCTTCCTGGGACCTGCTGGCGCTGCCGCGGCCCGTTGTAACGACCATCCTCACCGGGACCTGCTGGCGCTGCCGCGGCCTTCTGCAACCTTCATCTTCCTGGGACCTGCTGGCGCTGCCGCGGCCCGTTGTAACGACCATCCACACCGGGACCTGCTGGCGCTGCCGCGGACCGTACCACCTAACCACCAAGCTCGAGGATTGTGAGCTCATCATCCTCTCATCCGAACTACCTGATTGGTAAATAGACTGTCCCGCTACCCCCTTCCCTACCTTGCGAGACTCTAATCGAGGGGACCCCTGAGTCCAGACCTCCTTGTACCATTCAACCGTACCTTAAATAAGTGCTTATAAAGAACACTGAACCTTATCCGTGTGTGATATCTGTCTGTGGGGGGGAAGTTACTTGTCTGTACGATCACTGGAGACGGCTCTCCCCGGAGACCTCTCCCCCTGACCCCGGCCGGCCCTCCCGGTCCGTCTACCTTTTCTAACAACCACACACACACAACCACACACAACCACACAAACAACCACACACACAACCACTCCCACAACCATACCTTAAACCACGCCCACACAACCACACCCACACAAACACACAACCACACACCCACAACCACACCCATGCACCCACAACCACACCCACACCCATACAACCACACCCACCCACACAACCACACCCAACCACATCCACAGAACCACACACACAACCACACACAACCACACGCACAACCAAACCCAACCACACCCAACCACACATCCACACACACACAACCACACACACAACCACACACTCACAACCACACACAACCATATACAAACACACACAACCACACACAAACACACACAACCACACACACACAACCACACACACAACCACACACACAACCACAACCAGAACCACACAACCACACATACAACCACAACCACACACACAACCACACACACAACCACACAAATAACCACACCCACACAACCAGAACCAACCACAACCACACAGACACAACCACACCCACACACACACAACCACACATACAACCACAACCACACAACCACACACAAAACCACACACACGATCACACAAACAACCACACCAATACACAATCAGAACCAACCACAACCACACAGACACAACCACACACACAACCACACCCACCCACCCACACAAAACCACACACACACACCCACACACAACCACACACACAACCACACACACAGCCACACACACACAACCACACAAACAACCACACACACAACCACACCCACAATCACACACAACCATACACACACAACCAGAACCACACACACAACCACACATACAACCAAACACACACAACCATATACACAACCACACAAACAACCACACACACACAACCATACCCACAACCATACCCACAACCACACGACAACAACCACACCTGCACATACACACAACCATACACACACCCCCACAACCATACCCACAACCACACCCAACCACACCCAACCACAACCACACACACAACCACACACACAACCACACACACAACCACACAAACACAACCTCACAAACAACCACACACAGAACCACACACACAACCATAATGACACACACATAACCCCAACCACAACCACACACATACACAACCATACCTACAACCACACACACACAACCACACACACAACCAGAACCACACACACAACCACACACACACAACCACCCACACACCCACATGCACACAACCACACACACACAACCACACACACAACCACAAAAACAACCACACACACACAACCATACCCACAACCACACCCACACAACCACACCTGCATACCCACACAACCACACACACACCCCCACAACCATACCCACAACCACACCCACACCCAACCACAACCACACACACACACAACCACACACACAACCAAACATACAACGACACACACAACCTCACAAACAACCACACACACACAACCACACACACAACCACAACCACACACACAACCCCAACCACAACCACACACACAACCATACACACAACCACACTCACACAACCACATACACAACCACAGCCACATACACAACACACACAACCACACACACAACACACAAAATCACACACACAACCACACACACACAACCACAACCACTCACACAACCACATACACAACCACACACAACACCACACAACCGCACACACAACCACATACAACCATGCACACACACAACCACACCCAACTTCACCCAACCACACAACCACACCCACAACTACACACACACAACCACAACCACACACAACCACAACCACACACACAACCACACAACCATACACATACAACCACACACACAACCACACACACAACCACAACCACACACACACAACCACACACACACAACCACACACACACAACCACACCCACAACAACACACACAACCACAACCACACACACACAACCACACACACACACAACCACACACACAACCATAACCACACACACACAACCACACACACAACCACACAAACAACCACACACACAACCATATCCACAACCACACACAACCACACACACAACCACAACCACATACACAACCACACACATACAACCACACACACAACCACATACACAACCACACACACACAACCACACACACAACCACACACAACCACACACACAACCACACCCACAACCATACCCTCAACCACACCCACACAACCATACCCACACACGCATACATACACACACACAACCACACACCCACAACCACACCCACAGACCCACAACCACACCTACACAACCACACCGGCACAATCACACCCAACCACACCCACAGAACCACACACACAACTATACACACAACCCCAACCACAACCACACACACAACCATACACACAACCACACTCACACAACCACACACACAACCACAGCCACATACACAACACACACAACCACACACAACACACAAAATCACACACACAACCACACACACACAACCACAACCACTCACACAACCACATACACAACCACACACAACACCACACAACCGCACACACAGCCACATACAACCGTGCACACACACAACCACACCCAACTTCACCCAACCACTCAACCACACCCACAACCACACACACACAACCACAACCACACACAACCACAATCACACACACAACCACACAACCAAACACACACAACCACACACACAACCACACATACAACCACACACACAACCACAACCACACACACAACCACACACACACAACCACACACACACAACCACACCCACAACAACACACACAACCACAACCACACACACACAACCACACACACACACAACCACACACACAACCACAACCACACACACACAACCACACACACAACCACACACACAACCACATCCACAACCACACACAACCACACACACAACCACAACCACATACACAACCACACACATACAACCACACACAACCACACACACACAACCACACACACAACCACACACAACCACACACACAACCACACACACAACCATACCCTCAACCACACCCACACAACCATACCCACACACGCATACATACGCACACAACCATACAACCACACCCACAGACCCACAACCACACCTACACAACCACACCTGTACAATCACACCCAACCACACCCACAGAACCACACACACAACCATACACACAACCACACACAACCACACATACACAACCACACATACACAACCACAAACACACAACCACACACACAAACACACACACACACAACCACACACACACAACTATACACACACAACCACACACACAACCACACATACAACCACAACATACAAGCACACACACAACCACACACACACAACCACACACACAACCACACACACACAACCACACACAACCACACATACACACACAAACCCACAACCACACCCATACCCACAACCACACCCACAACCACACAACCACACACACAACCACAACCACACACACAACCACACACACAACCACACACACACAACCACACACACACACACACACACAACCACACATACACAATCACACAAATACACAACCACAACACACAACCACCCACATAACCACACCCACAACCACACACACACAACCACACCCACCCACACACAACCACACAACCACAACCACACACACACCCACAACCACACCCACAACCACACCCACACAACCACACACAACCACACACACACACAACCATACACACAACCACACACACACAACCACACACATAACCACACACACACAACCACACACAACCACACAAACAACCACACACACAACCACTCCCACAACCATATCTTAAACCACGCCCACACAACCACACCCACACAAACACACAACCACACACCCACAACCACACCCATGCACCCACAACCACACCCACACCCATACAACCACACCCACCCACACAACCACACACAACCACATCCACAGAACCACACACACAACCATACACACAACCACACACAACCACACATACACAACCACACATACACAACCACAAACACAAAACCACACACACAAACACACACACACACACAACCACACACACACAACTATACACACACAACCATACACACAACCACACATACAACCACAATATACAAGCACACACACAACCACACACACAACCACACACACAACCACACACACACAACCACACACAACCACACATACACACACAAACCCACAACCAAACCCACACCCACAACCGCACCCACAACCACACAACCACACACACAACCACAACCACACACACAACCACACACACAACCACACACACACAACCACACACACACACACACAACCACACATACACAATCACACACATACACAACCACAACACACAACCACACACACAACCATACCCACAACCACACCCACATAACCACACCCACAACCACACACACACAACCACACCCACCCACACACACAACCACACAACCATAACCACACACACACCCACAACCACACCCACAACCACACCCACACAGCCACACCCAACCACACACACACACAACCATACACACAACCACACACACACAACCACACACATAACCACTGTTGGACAGGCCTCACAGACGGTTTGCTCCCTCCCTGCACGACAAGGCCCGAACTCCGGCCCACCTGGCATACCCCCGCGACAAGCACCCGTACTCCGTCTTCCAACGGACCCTCTGCCCTCGGACCCCTACTCGTCACGGGGTCCAGCCCCACCGGCTTCCCCGGCCGGGTCAAGCCGCCCTCTTGGGCCCTGCACCACGCGGCCGCATGGCCTCACCTCGACCCTAACCCCGGGCCTGGCCGGCCCCGACATCCCGGCACCACCATCCACCCAGGAGGTGAGCGGACCACTTGGCAGGTCAATGGGAGAAAGAAGTACCAAGGGCTCTCCCCCGCCAGGTGCCGATCGCCCCCAGCTCCCCCAGGCACTTGCTCCACCCCCTGCTGGGTGTCTGGACACCTTCATCCCGGACCCTCCGACCTCCAAGTGCGAGGGTCCGGACATCAAAGGGCACCAGCCCTATAACTGAGGCAGCTCCGGAGCAGGAAGGCAGTTGTATCCTGGAGTCGAGAGACACCGAGTGAACTCAACCTTGATGGTCTACTGGCGCTGCCGTAGCCGCTCTTGTGAACCCTCGTCCTGCCTGCTGGCGCTGCCGCGGCCTTCTGCAACATTCATCTTCCTGGGACCTGCTGGCGCTGCCGCGGCCCGTTGTAACGACCATCCTCACCGGGACCTGCTGGCGCTGCCGCGGCCTTCTGCAACATTCATCTTCCTGGGACCTGCTGGCGCTGCCGCGGCCCGTTGTAACGACCATCCTCACCGGGACCTGCTGGCGCTGCCGCGGCCTTCTGCAACATTCATCTTCCTGGGACCTGCTGGCGCTGCCGCGGCCCGTTGTAACGACCATCCTCACCGGGACCTGCTGGCGCTGCCGCGGCCTTCTGCAACCTTCATCTTCCTGGGACCTGCTGGCGCTGCCGCGGCCCGCTGTAACGACCATCCGCACCGGGACCTGCTGGCGCTGCCGCGGACCGTACCACCTAACCACCAAGCTCGAGGATTGTGAGCTCATCATCCTCTCATCCGAACTACCTGATTGGTAAATAGACTGTCCCGCTACCCCCTTCCCTACCTTGCGAGACTCTAATCGAGGGGACCCCTGAGTCCAGACCTCCTTGTACCATTCAACCGTACCTTAAATAAGTGCTTATAAAGAACACTGAACCTTATCCGTGTGTGATATCTGTCTGTGGGGGGGAAGTTACTTGTCTGTACGATCACTGGAGACGGCTCTCCCCGGAGACCTCTCCCCCTGACCCCGGCCGGCCCTCCCGGTCCGTCTACCTTTTCTAACATTGGTGGCCAGCGGCGCGATCCGAATCAACGCGTAATCGTACAGAGAGTAGCTCACCCCACGACATAAGCACGATGTCGACCAAAGATAGCAGCTCCACCGAGAACCACACATACACAACCACAAACACACAACCACACACACAAACACACACACACACACAACCACACACACACAACTATACACACACAACCATACACACAACCACACATACAACCACAATATACAAGCACACACACAACCACACACACAACCACACACACAACCACACACACACAACCACACACAACCACACATACACACACAAACCCACAACCACACCCACACCCACAACCGCACCCACAACCACACAACCACACACACAACCACAACCACACACACAACCACACACACAACCACACACACACAACCACACACACACACACACACAACCACACATACACAATCACACACATACACAACCACAACACACAACCACACACACAACCATACCCACAACCACACCCACATAACCACACCCACAACCACACACACACAACCACACCCACCCACACACACAATCACACAACCATAACCACACACACACCCACAACCACTCCCACAACCACACCCACACAGCCACACCCAACCACACACACACACAACCATACACACAACCACACACACACAACCACACACACACAACCACACACAACCACACAAACAACCACACACACAACCACTCCCACAACCATACCTTAAACCACGCCCACACAACCACACCCACACAAACACACAACCACACACCCACAACCACACCCATGCACCCACAACCACACCCACACCCATACAACCACACCCACCCACACAACCACACCCAACCACATCCACAGAACCACACACACAACCACACACACAACCACACGCACAACCAAACCCAACCACACCCAACCACACATCCACACACACACAACCACACACACAACCACACACTCACAACCACACACAACCACATACAAACACACACAACCACACACAAACACACACAACCACACACACACACAACCACACACACAACCACACACACAACCACAACCAGAACCACACAACCACACATACAACCACAACCACACACACAACCACACACACAACCACACAAATCACCACACCCACACAACCAGAACCAACCACAACCACACAGACACAACCACACCCACACACACACAACCACACATACAACCACAACCACACAACCACACACAAAACCACACACACGACCACACAAACAACCACACCCACACAACCAGAACCAACCACAACCACACAGACACAACCACACACACAACCACACCCACCCACCCACACACAACCACACACACACACCCACACACACACACAACCACACACACAACCACACACACAGCCACACACACACAACCACACAAACAACCACACACACAACCACACCCACAACTACACACAACCATACACACACAACCAGAACCACACACACAACCACACATACAACCAAACACACACAACCATACACACAACCACACAAACAACCACACACACACAACCATACCCACAACCACACGACAACAACCACACCTGCACATACACACAACCATACACACACCCCCACAACCATACCCACAACCACACCCAACCACACCCAACCACAACCACACACACACACACAACCAAACACACAACCACACACACAACCACACAAACACAACCTCACAAACAACCACACACAGAACCACACACACAACCATAATGACACACACATAACCCCAACCACAACCATACACATACACAACCATACCTACAACCACACACACACAACCACACACACAACCAGAACCACACACACAACCACACACACACAACCACACACACACCCACATGCACACAACCACACACACACAACCACACACACAACCACAAAAACAACCACACACACACAACCATACCCACAACCACACCCACACAACCACACCTGCATACCCACACAACCACACACACACCCCCACAACCATACCCACAACCACACCCACACCCAACCACAACCACACACACACACAACCACACACACAACCACACACACAACCTCACAAACAACCATACACACACAACCACACACACAACCACAACCACACACACAACCCCAACCACAACCACACACACAACCATACACACAACCACACTCACACAACCACATATACAATCACAGCCACATACACAACACACACAACCACACACACAACACACAAAATCACACACACAACCACACACACACATCCACAACCACTCACACAACCACATACACAACCACACACAACACCACACAACCGCACACACAACCACATACAACCATGCACACACACAACCACACCCAACTTCACCCAACCACACAACCACACCCACAACTACACACACACAACCACAACCACACACAACCACAACCACACACACAAGCACACAACCAAACACACACAACCACACACACACAACCACACACACAACCACACACACAACCACAACCACACACACACAACCACACACACACAACCACACACACAACCACACCCACAACAACACACACAACCACAACCACACACACACAACCACACACACACACAACCACACACACAACCATAACCACACACACACAACCACACACACAACCACACAAACAACCACACACACAACCATATCCACAACCACACACAACCACACACACAACCACAACCACATACACAACCACACACATACAACCACACACACAACCACACACACAACCACACACACACAACCACACACACAACCACACACAACCACACACACAACCACACCCACAACCATACCCTCAACCACACCCACACAACCATACCCACACACGCATACATACACACACACAACCACACACCCACAACCACACCCACAGACCCACAACCACACCTACACAACCACACCGGCACAATCACACCCAACCACACCCACAGAACCACACACACAACCATACATACAACCCCAACCACAACCACACACACAACCATACACACAACCACACTCACACAACCACACACACAACCACAGCCACATACACAACACACACAACCACACACACAACACACAAAATCACACACACAACCACACACACACAACCACAACCACTCACACAACCACATACACAACCACACACAACACCACACAACCGCACACACAACCACATACAACCATGCACACACACAACCACACCCAACTTCACCCAACCACACAACCACACCCACAACCACACACACACACAACCACAACCACACACAACCACAACCACACACACAACCACACAACCAAACACACACAACCACACACACACAACCACACATACAACCACACACACAACCACAACCACACACACACAACCACACACACACAACCACACACACACAACCACACACACAACAACACACACAACCACAACCACACACACACAACCACACACACACACAACCACACACACAACCACACACACACAACCACACACACAACCACACACACATCCACAACCACACACAACCACACACACAACCACAACCACATACACAACCACACGCATAACCACACACAACCACACACACACAGCCACACACACAACCACACACAACCACACACACAACCACACACACAACCATACCCTCAACCATACCCACACAACCATACCCACACACGCATACATACACACACACAACCACACACCCACAACCACACCCACAGACCCACAACCACACCTACACAACCACACCTGCACAATCACACCCAACCACACCCACAGAACCACACACACAACCATACACACAACCACACACAACCACACATACACAACCACACATACACAACCACAAACACACAACCACACACACAAACACACACACACACACACACACAACCACACACACACAACTATACACACACAACCACACACACAACCACACATACAACCACAACATACAAGCACACACACCACCACACACACACAACCACACACACAACCACACACACACAACCACACACAACCACACATACACACACAAACCCACAACCACACCCATACCCACAACCGCACCCACAACCACACAACCACACACACAACCACAACCACACACACAACCACACACACAACCACACACACACAACCACACACACACACACAACCACACATACACAATCACACAAATACACAACCACAACACACAACCACCCACATAACCACACCCACAACCACACACACACAACCACACACACCCACACACAACCACACAACCACAACCACACACACACGCACAACCACACCCACAACCACACCCACACAACCACACACAACCACACACACACACAACCATACACACAACCACACACACACAACCACACACATAACCACACACACACAACCACACACAACCACACAAACAACCACACACACAACCACTCCCACAACCATACCTTAAACCACGCCCACACAACCACACCCACACAAACACACAACCACACACCCACAACCACACCCATGCACCCACAACCACACCCACACCCATACACCCACCCACACAACCACACACAACCACATCCACAGAACCACACACACAACCACACACACAACCACATGCACAACCAAACCCAACCACACCCAACCACACATCCACACACACACAACCACACACACAACCACACACTCACAACCACACACAACCACATACAAACACACACAACCACACACAAACACACACAACCACACACACACAACCACACACACAACCACACACACACCCACAACCAGAACCACACAACCACACATACAACCACAACCACACACACAACCACACACACAACCACACAAATAACCACACCCACACAACCAGAACCAACCACAACCACACAGACACAACCACACCCACAGACCCACAACCACACCTACACAACCACACCTGCACAATCACACCCAACCACACCCACAGAACCACACACACAACCATACACACAACCACACACAACCACACATACACAACCACACATATACAACCACAAACACACAACCACACACACAAACACACACACACACACAACCACACACACACAACAATACACACACAACCACACACACAACCACACATACAACCACAACATACAAGCACACACACAACCACACACACACAACCACACACACAACCACACACACACAACCACACACAACCACACATACACACACAAACCCACAACCACACCCACACCCACAACCGCACCCACAACCACACAACCACACACACAACCACAACCACACACACAACCACACACACAACCACACACACACAACCACACACACACACACACACAACCACACATACACAATCACACACATACACAACCACAACACACAACCACACACACAACCATACCCACAACCACACCCACATAACCACACCCACAACCACACACACACAACCACACCCACCCACACACACAACCACACAACCACAATCACACACACACCCACAACCACACCCAAAACCACACCCACACAGCCACACCCAACCACACACACACACAACCATACACACAACCACACACACACAACCACACACATAACCACACACACACAACCACACACAACCACACAAACAACCACACACACAACCACTCCCACAACCATACCTTAAACCACGCCCACACAACCACACCCACACAAACACACAACCACACACCCACAACCACACCCATGCACCCACAACCACACCCACACCCATACAACCACACCCACCCACACAACCACACCCAACCACATCCACAGAACCACACACACAACCACACACACAACCACACGCACAACCAAACCCAACCACACCCAACCACACATCCACACACACACAACCACACACACAACCACACACTCACAACCACACACAACCACATACAAACACATACAACCACACACAAACACACACAACCACACACACACAACCACACACACAACCACACACACACCCACAACCAGAACCACACAACCACACATACAACCACAACCACACACACAACCACACACACAACCAACCAAATAACCACACCCACACAACCAGAACCAACCACAACCACACAGACACAACCACACCGACACACACACAACCACACATACAACCACAACCACACAACCACACACAAAACCACACACATGACCACACAAACAACCACACCCACACAACCAGAACCAACCACAACCACACAGACACAACCACACACACAACCACACCCACCCACCCACACACAACCACACACACACACCCACACACACACACAACCACACACACAACCACACACACAGCCACACACACACAACCACACAAACAACCACACACACAACCACAACCACAACCACACACAACCATACACACACAACCAGAACCACACACACAACCACACATACAACCAAACACACACAACCATACACACAACTACACAAACAACCACACACACACAACCATACCCACAACCATACCCACAACCACACGACAACAACCACACCTGCACATACACACAACCATACACACACCCCCACAACCATACCCACAACCACACCCACACCCAACCACAACCACACACACACACACAACCACACACACAACCACACACACAACCACACAAACACAACCTCACAAACAACCACACACAGAACCACACACACAACCATACCCTCAACCACACCCACACAACCATACCCACACATGCATACATACACACACACAACCACACACCCACAACCACACCCACAGACCCACAACCACACCTACACAACCACACCTGCACAATCACACCCAACCATACCCACAGAACCACACACACAACCATACACACAACCACACACAACCACACATACACAACCACACATACACAACCACAAACACACAACCACACACACAAACACACACACACACACACACACACAACCACACACACACAACTATACACACACAACCACACATACAACCACAACATACAAGCACACACACAACCACACACACACAACCACACACACAACCACACACACACAACCACACACAACCACACATACACACACAAACCCACAACCACACCCATACCCACAACCGCACCCACAACCACACAACCACACACACAACCACAACCACACACACAACCACACACACAACCACACACACACAACCACACACACACACACACAACCACACATACACAATCACACAAATACACAACCACAACACACAACCACCCACATAACCACACCCACAACCACACACACACAACCACACCCACCCACACACAACCACACAACCACAACCACACACACACCCACAACCACACCCACAACCACACCCACACAACCACACACAACCACACACACACACAACCATACACACAACCACACACACACAACCACACACATAACCACACACACACAACCACACACAACCACACAAACAACCACACACACAACCACTCCCACAACCATACCTTAAACCACGCCCACACAACCACACCCACACAAACACACAACCACTCACCCACAACCACACCCATGCACCCACAACCACACCCACACCCATACAACCACACCCACCCACACAACCACACACAACCACATCCACAGAACCACACACACAACCACACACACAACCACATGCACAACCAAACCCACCACACCCAACCACACATCCACACACACACAACCACACACACAACCACACACTCACAACCACACACAACCACATACAAACACACACAACCACACACAAACACACACAACCACACACACACAACCACACACACAACCACACACACACACCCACAACCAGAACCACACAACCACACATACAACCACAACCACACACACAACCACACACACAACCACACAAATAACCACACCCACACAACCACAACCAACCACAACCACACAGACACAACCACACCCACAGACCCACAACCACACCTACACAACCACACCTGCACAATCACATCCAACCACACCCACAGAACCACACACACAACCATACACACAACCACACACAACCACACATACACAACCACACATATACAACCACAAACACACAACCACACACACAAACACACACACACACAACCACACACACACAACTATACACACACAACCACACACACAACCACACATACAACCACAACATACAAGCACACACACAACCACACACACACAAACACACACACAACCACACACACACAACCACACACAACCACACATACACACACAAACCCACAACCACACCCACACCCACAACCGCACCCACAACCACACAACCACACACACAACCACAACCACACACACAACCACACACACAACCACACACACAACCACACACACACACACACAACCACACATACACAATCACACACATACACAACCACAACACACAACCACACACACAACCAATACTCACAACCACACCCACATAACCACACCCACAACCACACCCACACAACCACACCCACCCACACACACAACCACACAACCACAACCACACACACACCCACAACCACACCCACAACCACACCCACACAGCCACACCCAACCACACACACACACAACCATACACACAACCACACACACACAACCACACACATAACCACACACACACAACCACACACAACCACACAAACAACCACACACACAACCACTCCCACAACCATACCTTAAACCACGCCCACACAACCACACCCACACAAACACACAACCACACACCCACAACCACACCCATGCACCCACAACCACACCCACACCCATACAACCACACCCACCCACACAACCACACCCAACCACATCCACAGAACCACACACACAACCACACACACAACCACACGCACAACCAAACCCAACCACACCCAACCACACATCCACACACACACAACCACACACACAACCACACACTCACAACCACACACAACCACATACAAACACACACAACCACACACAAACACACACAACCACACACACACAACCACACACAACCACACACACCCACAACCAGAACCACACAACCACACATACAACCACAACCACACACACAACCACACACACAACCACACAAATAACCACACCCACACAACCAGAACCAACCACAACCACACAGACACAACCACACCCACACACACACAACCACACATACAACCACAACCACACAACCACACACAAAACCACACACACGACCACACAAACAACCACACCCACACAACCAGAACTAACCACAACCACACAGACACAACCACACACACAACCACACCCACCCACCCACACACAACCACACACACACACCCACACAACCACACACACAACCACACACACAGCCACACACACACAACCACACAAACAACCACACACACAACCACAACCACAACCACACACAACCATACACACACAACCAGAACCACACACACAACCACACATACAACCAAACACACACAACCATACACACAACCACACAAACAACCACATACACACAACCATACCCACAACCATACCCACAACCACACGACATCATCCACACCTGCACATACACACAACCATACACACACCCCCACAACCATACCCACAACCACACCCACACCCACACCCAACCACAACCACACATGCACACACAACCACACACACAACCACACACACAACCACACAAACACAACCTCACAAACAACCACACACAGAACCACACACACAACCATAACGACACACACATAACCCCAACCATAACCACACACATACACAACCATACCTACAACCACACACACACAACCACACACACAACCAGAACCACACACACAACCACACACACACAACCACACACACACCCACATGCACACAACCACACACACACAACCACAAAAACAACCACACACACACAACCATACCCACAACCACACCCACACAACCACACCTGCATACCCACACAACCACACACACACACCCACAACCATACCCACAACCACACCCATACCCAACCACAACCACACACACACACAACCACACACACAACCACACACACAACCAAACATACAACGACACACACACAACCTCACAAACAACCACACACACACAACCACACACACAACCACAACCACACACACAACCCCAACCACAACCACACACACAACCATACACACAACCACACTCACACAACCACACACACAACCACAGCCACATCACACACAACCACACACACAACACACAAAATCACGCACACAACCACACACACACAACCACAACCACTCACACAACCACATACACAACCACACACAACACCACACAACCGCACACACAACCACATACAACCATGCACACACACAACCACACCCAACTTCACCCAACCACACAACCACACCCACAACTACACACACACAACCACAACCACACACAACCACAACCACACACACAACCACACAACCAAACACACACAACCACACACACACAACCGCACACACAACCACACACACAACCACAACCACACACACACAACCACACACACACAACCACACCCACAACAACACACACAACCACAACCACACACACACAACCACACACACACAACCACACACACAACCATAACCACACACACACAACCACACACACAACCTCACAAACAACCACACACACAACCATATCCACAACCACACACAACCACACACGCAACCACAACCACATACACAACCACACACATACAACCACACACACAACCACACACACAACCACACACACACAACCACACACACAACCACACACAACCACACACACAACCACACCCACAACCATACCCTCAACCACACCCACACAACCATACCCACACACGCATACATACACACACACAACCACACACCCCCAACCACACCCACAGACCCACAACCACACCTACACAACCACACCCGCACAATCACACCCAACCACACCCACAGAACCACACACACAACCATACACACAACCCCAACCACAACCACACACACAACCATACACACAACCACACTCACACAACCACACACACAACCACAGCCACATACACAACACACACAACCACACACACAACACACAAAATCACACACACAACCACACACACACAACCACAACCACTCACACAACCACATACCCAACCACACACAACACCACACAACCGCACACACAACCACATACAACCGTGCACACACACAACCACACCCAACTTCACCCAACCACACAACCACACCCACAACCACACACACAACCACAACCACACACAACCACAACCACACACACAACCACACAACCAAACACACACAACCACACACACACAACCACACATACAACCACACACACAACCACAACCACACACACACAACCACACACATACAACCACACACACACAACCACACCCACAACAACACACACAACCACAACCACACACACACAACCACACACACACACAACCACACACACAACCACAACCACACACACACAACCACACACACAACCACACACACAACCACATCCACAACCACACACAACCACACACAACCACACACACAACCACAACCCCATACACAACCACACACACACAACCACACACAACCACACACACACAACCACACACACAACCACACACAACCACACACACAACCACACACACAACCATACCCTCAACCACACCCACACAACCATACCCACACACGCATACATACACACACACAACCACACACCCACAACCACACCCACAGACCCACAACCACACCTACACAACCACACCTGCACAATCACACCCAACCACACCCACAGAACCACACACACAACCATACACACAACCACACACAACCACACATACACAACCACGCACACACAACCACACACACAAACACACACACACACACACACACAACCACACACACACAACTATACACACACAACCACACACACAACCACACATACAACCACAACATACAAGCACACACACAACCACACACACACAACCACACACACAACCACACACACACAACCACACACAACCACACATACACACACAAACCCACAACCATACCCACACCCACAACCGCACCCACAACCACACAACCACACACACAACCACAACCACACACACAACCACACACACAACCACACACACACAACCACACACACAACCACACACACACAACCACACACAACCACACATACACACACAAACCCACAACCACACCCATACCCACAACCGCACCCACAACCACACAACCACACACACAACCACAACCACACACACAACCACACACACAACCACACACACAACCACACACACACACACACACACACACACACACACAACCACACATACACAATCACACACATACAGAACCACAACACACAACCACCCACATAACCACACCCACAACCACACACACACAACCACACCCACCCATACACAACCACACAACCACAACCACACACACACCCACAACCACACCCACAACCACACCCACACAACCACACACAACCACACACACACACAACCATACACACAACCACACACACAACCACACACATAACCACACACACACAACCACACAAACAACCACACACACAACCACTCCCACAACCATTCCTTAAACCACGCCCACACAACCACACCCACACAAACACACAACCACACACCCACAACCACACCCATGCACCCACAACCACACCCACACCCATACAACCACACCCACCCACACAACCACACACAACCACATCCACAGAACCACACACACAACCACACACACAACCACATGCACAACCAAACCCAACCACACCCAACCACACATCCACACACACACAACCACTCACACAACCACACACTCACAACCACACAAAACCACATACAAACACACACAACCATACACAAACACACACAACCACACACACACAACCACACACACAACCACACACACACCCACAACCAGAACCACACAACCACACATACAACCACAACCACACACACAACCACACACACAACCACACAAATAACCACACCCACACAACCAGAACCAACCACAACCACACAGACACAACCACACCCACACACACACAACCACACATACAACCACAACCACACAACCACACACAAAACCACACACACGACCACACAAACAACCACACCCACACAACCAGAACCAACCACAACCACACAGACACAACCACACACACAACCACACCCACCCACCCACACACAACCACACACACACAACCACACACACAACCACAAAAACAACCACACACACACAACCATACCCACAACCACACCCACAAAACCACACCTGCATACGCACACAACCACACACACACCCCCACAACCATACCCACAACCACACCCACGCCCAACCACAACCACACACACACACAACCACACACACAACCACACACACAACCAAACATACAACGACACACACACAACCTCACAAACAACCACACACACACAACCACACACACAACCACAACCACACACACAACCCCAACCACAACCACACACACAACCATACACACAACCACACTCACACAACCACACACACAACCACAGCCACATACACAACACACACAACCACACACACAACACACAAAATCACACACACAACCACACCCATACAACCACACCCACCCACACAACCACACCCAACCACATCCACAGAACCACACACACAACCACACACACAACCACACGCACAACCAAACCCAACCACACCCAACCACACATCCACACACACACAACCACACACACAACCACACACTCACAACCACACACAACCACATACAAACACACACAACCACACACAAACACACACAACCACACACACACAACCATACACATACCCACAACCAGAACCACACAACCACACATACAACCACAACCACACACACAACCACACACACAACCACACAAATAACCACACCCACACAACCAGAACCAACCACAACCACACAGACACAACCACACCCACACACACACAACCACACATACAACCACAACCACACAACCACACACAAAACCACACACACGACCACACAAACAACCACACCCACACAACCAGAACCAACCACAACCACACAGACACAACCACACACACAACCACACCCACCCACCCACACACAACCACACACACACAACCACACACACACACAACCACACACACACAACCACACACACAACCACACACACAGCCACACATACAACCACACAAACAACCACACACACAACCACACCCACAACCACACACAACCACACACACACAACCAGAACCACACACACAACCACACATACAACCATACACACAACCACACAAACAACCACACACACACAACCATACCCACAACCATACCCACAACCACACGACAACAACCACACCTGCACATACACACAACAATACACACACCCACACAACCATACCCACAACCACACCCACATCCAACCACAACCACACACACACACAACCACACACACAACCACACACACAACCACACAAACACAACCTCACAAACAACCACACACAGAACCACACACACAACCATAACGACACACACATAACCCCAACCACAACCACACACATACACAACCATACCCACAACCATACCCACAACCACACGACAACAACCACACCTGCACATACACACAACAATACACACACCCCCACAACCATACCCACAACCACACCCACATCCAACCACAACCACACACACAACCACACACACAACCACACACACAACCACACAAACACAACCTCACAAACAACCACACACAGAACCACACACACAACCATAACGACACCCACATAACCCCAACCACAACCACACACATACACAACCATACCTACAACCACACACACACAACCACACACACAACCAGAACCACACACACAACCACACACACACAACCACACACACACCCACATGCACACAACCACACACACACAACCACACACACAACCACAAAAACAACCACACACACACAACCATACCCACAACCACACCCACACAACCACACCTGCATACCCACACAATCACACACCCACAACCACACACACACACCCCCACAACCATACCCACAACCACACCCACACCCAACCACAACCACACACACACACAACCAAACACACAACCACACACACAACCAAACATACAACGATACACACACAACCTCACAAACAACCACACACACACAACCACACACAACCACAACCACACACACAACCACAACCACAACCACACACACAACCATACACACAACCACAGTCACACAACCACACACACAACCACAGCCACATACACAACACACACAACACACAAAATCACACACACAACCACACACACAACCACACACACAACCATACCCTCAACCACACCCACACAACCATACCCACACACGCATACATACACACACACACAACCACACACCCACAACCACACCCACAGACCCACAACCACACCTACACAACCACACCTGCACAATCACACCCAACCACACCCACAGAACCACACACACAACCATACACACAACCACACACAACCACACATACACAACCACACATACACAACCACACACACACAACCACACACACAAACACACACACACACACACACACAACCACACACACACAACTATACACACACAACCACACACACAACCACACATACAACCACAACATACAAGCACACACACAACCACACACACACAACCACACACACAACCACACACACACAACCACACACAACCACACATACACACACAAACCCACAACCATACCCACACCCACAACCGCACCCACAACCACACAACCACACACACAACCACAACCGAACACACAACCACACACACAACCACACACACACAACCACACACACAACCACACACACACAACCACACACAACCACACATACACACACAAACCCACAACCACACCCATATCCACAACCGCACCCACAACCACACAACCACACACATAACCTCAACCACACACACAACCACACACACAACCACACACACAACCACACACACACACACACACACACACACAACCACACATACACAATCACACACATACACAACCACAACACACAACCACCCACATAACCACACCCACAACCACACACACACAACCACACCCACCCATACACAACCACACAACCACAACCACACACACACCCACAACCATACCCACAACCACACCCACACCCAACCACAACCACACACACACACACAACCACACACACAACCACACACACAACCACACAAACACAACCTCACAAACAACCACACACAGAACCACACACACAACCATACCCTCAACCACACCCACACAACCATACCCACACATGCATACATACACACACACAACCACACACCCACAACCACACCCACAGACCCACAACCACACCTACACAACCACACCTGCACAATCACACCCAACCATACCCACAGAACCACACACACAACCATACACACAACCACACACAACCACACATACACAACCACACATACACAACCACAAACACACAACCACACACACAAACACACACACACACACACACACAACCACACACACACAACTATACACACACAACCACACATACAACCACAACATACAAGCACACACACAACCACACACACACAACCACACACACAACCACACACACACAACCACACACAACCACACATACACACACAAACCCACAACCACACCCATACCCACAACCGCACCCACAACCACACAACCACACACACAACCACAACCACACACACAACCACACACACAACCACACACACACAACCACACACACACACACACAACCACACATACACAATCACACAAATACACAACCACAACACACAACCACCCACATAACCACACCCACAACCACACACACACAACCACACCCACCCACACACAACCACACAACCACAACCACACACACACCCACAACCACACCCACAACCACACCCACACAACCACACACAACCACACACACACACAACCATGCACACAACCACACACACACAACCACACACATAACCACACACACACAACCACACACAACCACACAAACAACCACACACACAACCACTCCCACAACCATACCTTAAACCACGCCCACACAACCACACCCACACAAACACACAACCACTCACCCACAACCACACCCATGCACCCACAACCACACCCACACCCATACAACCACACCCACCCACACAACCACACACAACCACATCCACAGAACCACACACACAACCACACACACAACCACATGCACAACCAAACCCAACCACACCCAACCACACATCCACACACACACAACCACACACACAACCACACACTCACAACCACACACAACCACATACAAACACACACAACCACACACAAACACACACAACCACACACACACAACCACACACACAACCACACACACACACCCACAACCAGAACCACACAACCACACATACAACCACAACCACACACACAACCACACACACAACCACACAAATAACCACACCCACACAACCAGAACCAACCACAACCACACAGACACAACCACACCCACAGACCCACAACCACACCTACACAACCACACCTGCACAATCACATCCAACCACACCCACAGAACCACACACACAACCATACACACAACCACACACAACCACACATACACAACCACACATATACAACCACAAACACACAACCACACACACAAACACACACACACACACAACCACACACACACAACTATACACACACAACCACACACACAACCACACATACAACCACAACATACAAGCACACACACAACCACACACACACAAACACACACACAACCACACACACACAACCACACACAACCACACATACACACACAAACCCACAACCACACCCACACCCACAACCGCACCCACAACCACACAACCACACACACAACCACAACCACACACACAACCACACACACAACCACACACACACAACCACACACACACACACACACAACCACACATACACAATCACACACATACACAACCACAACACACAACCACACACACAACCATACCCACAACCACACCCACATAACCACACCCACAACCACACACACACAACCACACCCACCCACACACACAACCACACAACCACAACCACACACACACCCACAACCACACCCATAACCACACCCACACAGCCACACCCAACCACACACACACACAACCATACACACAACCACACACACACAACCACACACATAACCACACACACACAACCACACACAACCACACAAACAACCACACACACAACCACTCCCACAACCATACCTTAAACCACGCCCACACAACCACACCCACACAAACACACAACCACACACCCACAACCACACCCATGCACCCACAACCACACCCACACCCATACAACCACACCCACCCACACAACCACACCCAACCACATCCACAGAACCACACACACAACCACACACACAACCACACGCACAACCAAACCCAACCACACCCAACCACACATCCACACACACACAACCACACACACAACCACACACTCACAACCACACACAACCACATACAAACACACACAACCACACACAAACACACACAACCACACACACACAACCACACACAACCACACACACCCACAACCAGAACCACACAACCACACATACAACCACAACCACACACACAACCACACACACAACCACACAAATAACCACACCCACACAACCAGAACCAACCACAACCACACAGACACAACCACACCCACACACACACAACCACACATATAACCACAACCACACAACCACACACAAAACCACACACACGACCACACAAACAACCACACCCACACAACCAGAACTAACCACAACCACACAGACACAACCACACACACAACCACACCCACCCACCCACACACAACCACACACACACACCCACACACACACACAACCACACACACAACCACACACACAGCCACACACACACAACCAAACAAACAACCACACACACAACCACAACCACAACCACACACAACCATACACACACAACCAGAACCACACACACAACCACACATACAACCAAACACACACAACCATACACACAACCACACAAACAACCACATACACACAACCATACCCACAACCATACCCACAACCACACGACAACAACCACACCTGCACATACACACAACCATACACACACACCCACAACCATACCCACAACCACACCCACACCCACACCCAACCACAACCACACATGCACACACAACCACACACACAACCACACACACAACCACACAAACACAACCTCACAAACAACCACACACACAACCACACACACAACCATAACGACACACACATAACCCCAACCATAACCACACACATACACAACCATACCTACAACCACACACACACAACCACACACACAACCAGAACCACACACACAACCACACACACACAACCACACACACACCCACATGCACACAACCACACACACACAACCACAAAAACAACCACACACACACAACCATACCCACAACCACACCCATACAACCACACCTGCATACCCACACAACCACACACACACACCCACAACCATACCCACAACCACACCCATACCCAACCACAACCACACACACACACAACCACACACACAACCACACACACAACCAAACATACAACGACACACACACAACCTCACAAACAACCACACACACACAACCACACACACAACCACAACCACACACACAACCCCAACCACAACCACACACACAACCATACACACAACCACACTCACACAACCACACACACAACCACAGCCACATACACAACACACACAACCACACACACAACACACAAAATCACGCACACAACCACACACACACAACCACAACCACTCACACAACCACATACACAACCACACACAACACCACACAACCGCACACACAACCACATACAACCATGCACACACACAACCACACCCAACTTCACCCAACCACACAACCACACCCACAACTACACACACACAACCACAACCACACACAACCACAACCACACACACAACCACACAACCAAACACACACAACCACACACACACAACCGCACACACAACCACACACACAACCACAACCACACACACACAACCACACACACACAACCACACCCACAACAACACACACAACCACAACCACACACACACAACCACACACACACACAACCACACACACAACCATAACCACACACACACAACCACACACACAACCTCACAAACAACCACACACACAACCATATCCACAACCACACACAACCACACACACAACCACAACCACATACACAACCACACACATACAACCACACACACAACCACACACACAACCACACACACACAACCACACACACAACCACACACAACCACACACACAACCACACCCACACCCATACCCTCAACCACACCCACACAACCATACCCACACACGCATACATACACACACACAACCACACACCCCCAACCACACCCACAGACCCACAACCACACCTACACAACCACACCCGCACAATCACACCCAACCACACCCACAGAACCACACACACAACCATACACACAACCCCAACCACAACCACACACACAACCATACACACAACCACACTCACACAACCACACACACAACCACAGCCACATACACAACACACACAACCACACACACAACACACAAAATCACACACACAACCACACACACACAACCACAACCACTCACACAACCACATACCCAACCACACACAACACCACACAACCGCACACACAACCACATACAACCGTGCACACACACAACCACACCCAACTTCACCCAACCACACAACCACACCCACAACCACACACACAACCACAACCACACACAACCACAACCACACACACAACCACACAACCAAACACACACAACCACACACACACAACCACACATACAACCACACACACAACCACAACCACACACACACAACCACACACATACAACCACACACACACAACCACACCCACAACAACACACACAACCACAACCACACACACACAACCACACACACACACAACCACACACACAACCACAACCACACACACACAACCACACACACAACCACACACACAACCACATCCACAACCACACACAACCACACACAACCACACACACAACCACAACCCCATACACAACCACACACACACAACCACACACAACCACACACACACAACCACACACACAACCACACACAACCACACACACAACCACACACACAACCATACCCTCAACCACACCCACACAACCATACCCACACACGCATACATACACACACACAACCACACACCCACAACCACACCCACAGACCCACAACCACACCTACACAACCACACCTGCACAATCACACCCAACCACACCCACAGAACCACACACACAACCATACACACAACCACACACAACCACACATACACAACCACACACACACAACCACACACACAAACACACACACACACACACACACAACCACACACACACAACTATACACACACAACCACACACACAACCACACATACAACCACAACATACAAGCACACACACAACCACACACACACAACCACACACACAACCACACACACACAACCACACACAACCACACATACACACACAAACCCACAACCATACCCACACCCACAACCGCACCCACAACCACACAACCACACACACAACCACAACCACACACACAACCACACACACAACCACACACACACAACCACACACACAACCACACACACACAACCACACACAACCACACATACACACACAAACCCACAACCACACCCATACCCACAACCGCACCCACAACCACACAACCACACACACAACCACAACCACACACACAACCACACACACAACCACACACACAACCACACACACACACACACACACACACAACCACACATACACAATCACACACATACACAACCACAACACACAACCACCCACATAACCACACCCACAACCACACACACACAACCACACCCACCCATACACAACCACACAACCACAACCACACACACACCCACAACCACACCCACAACCACACCCACACAACCACACACAACCACACACACACACAACCATACACACAACCACACACACAACCACACACATAACCACACACACACAACCACACAAACAACCACACACACAACCACTCCCACAACCATTCCTTAAACCATGCCCACACAACCACACCCACACAAACACACAACCACACACCCACAACCACACCCATGCACCCACAACCACACCCACACCCATACAACCACACCCACCCACACAACCACACACAACCACATCCACAGAACCACACACACAACCACACACACAACCACATTGTGAGAAGTTGGCCTGGTATATGCTGTTCACTAGTTCTAGTGACCACCTTGTACCATGCCAAGCAACCCTTATGGTGTGGTTGTAAGTCAACCTTTTCGGACTAGCTGCCCTAGTGGTAGCGTAGGCTAAGCAGTCTTTGAGGCTAAACTCGTGAAGCGTGTTAAGCCAGCTGTTTTACCCAATGCAACCCCCTTTTATACCAATGAAAGGACACCACACAGATATATATTCAAAATATATATGTATTTATTTCTCAAAGTAACCCCTAGTCTCTTTATGAGCACAGGAGCACAAATCGTCAAACAAGATTATCACAGAATACACAGAAGTTGCACTTTATATGGATAGGCCCTGGTGGCCACTCGAACCATATACTAAAATAGTGGTATAAGTACCACGAACAGGAAAGGGAAAAGGCCTAGGGCCTCTAGAATCGCTGGGCCTACAAGGAGCTAACGTCAGTTAGTGACCAGGAGGTCCACGGGTGGCGTGTGCAGAGCAAATAGTCACACGCGTGCTCCCATAGGTTTCAATGGGTGCGTAAAAAGTACAAAGTTACTGCAAAAGGAATCTTCCGGATGACCTAGGAACTTAAGATTTGGAACACAGGCACTAGAGATGTAATACTACACTTGGGCACAGGTGTGCCAGCTTTACCTCACCCACAGGAAGCGGGTGCATAGGCCTCGAAGTGCGTCGGGTTTCTTCTATCTGTTCCGTGGGGCCTGTAGACAAAAGTGCTGCAGGCGGTCGGTCGGGAAGAGATGCAGTGGATCCAAGAGTGGATCGGAGATGTTGAAGACCTGTAAGCAGAGGGGACAGTGTTCACAGTCACTAGCCAGTGACCAGCGTGGCACCAGGTGGGTACCAGGTGATGTCGGGTGCAAACAGGTGATGAGGGGTAGCTTGTCTCCGCAGCCACGTGGTCCCTGAAGGTCGACGACGTCCAGGAGTCGGCTCACGAGCTGTCCCACGCAGGCTCTCGCTGTCGGCGGTGTCGGCGACTTGATCGAAGCAAACAAGCCTTGGCAAAAGCAATTGCAGGAGGATTCGGAAATCAGCTGTTGGTTCTGACCAGCCAGGTCAGAGGGATTGCTCCTTTGGAGGGGAGCAAGGGCCAGTCTGGAGCAACCAGACCCGCGGTGTTTGTCGTAGATTTCGTCGCCAAGATGGCCACTAGCCAGCGGGCCAGCAACCGGTTAGGCGCGTCGAGTGGCAAAATGCAGAAGGGCCCCACGCAGATCGTGGAGATGCTGGAGGGCTCACCTTTGGTGCAGATGCTGCTCGAGGGTTGGGCTTCTCAGGACCCAAAGCACAACTTGGAGGGAGCCTCGGTTGTTGCACTGGTCAGCTTGTCGTAGTCGTTCCAAGATGGCTGGCTCCACGTGTCTCGGTGCCTCCACGGGTCTCCTCTTTTCAGGGACTGTGGATCGGGCGGTGAGAGGTCTGGAGGTCCAGGTCTTGTCAGTCTCTGGGCTCGGGCTCCGGCGGGAGGCGGCGGCAAAGCAGACGGTGATTCGCTGGATGGTGCTTGCGTTAGCAAGGTGGTCACTCCCTGACCACAGGGGAGATTTTCTTCAGTCTTCTGTGCAGCAGAATGTCGAAGTTCCCGTCTTCTTCTTAGTTTCAAGTTGATTCCAGGATGTCTGAAGTCTTAGGACACAGCTCCTACCTTTAAGCGGATTCTAGGGGCCGGACTACCTGCTAGGTCCCTCCCTAAGGGTGGGACCAGGAAGGGGGGTGGTTACACCCCCAATCCTTTGTCCAGCTCGCCCCAGGCCCGGGACTGGTGTGCCCCAGGACCGGTTTGAACTGGCATATGCACCGAGGCTCCTTGTGAGCCACAGGCATGTCTGGTTTCTTTCAAGCCCTACCTGACCAATACACAAAATCCTGTCTGGGGTGGTGCACGCACCTCCCCTGGCAGGAAACCCTTTGTCCACACCTCCCAAGCTGGAAGGACTCCCAGCAGCAGGAGGGCAGACTTGTGTCTGTGGTGGCAGCATCCATTTTGTGGAGCTGAGGCTATGTCTGATTTTACCCGGGTTTCAGGTACTGTACATGTCGTGTCCCTCTAGAAGGGTGGAATGCTAACCCCGTCGCCAGAATTGGCGAGGGGTTAGTATTCCAATTCGTATGACACCTTACTCGACATGTTTTGATAAAGCCAAACCAAAGATAGCATTTAACCGCGAGGTTCATAATGCACTTAAGAGTATATGGTATGACGATATCTGGAAACAGTAGAAGGAAGTTGTTCCGACCACTGCAGACAGGCTCAGCTCATGCCAGAGCACCATCTCACATGGAACCAAGCGCTCTGCCTTCAGGATTGTTAAGGCCTGCCATAGGAGTGACTTATAGGTTACCAGGTGTCCCATTTAAGGTTAGGTATAGGTATACTACACCTAAGTAAGAGGTGATTACACCAACTTACCCCAGCTGAGTGATCAGCCAGTTGTGTCAGATTGTTAGGCCAAGCCTGGGGTGGCATAATACATGCTGCAGCCCCTGGCAGGCCTTGGGTACACCAATGCCCTGGGTACCTAGTGTACACTGGTACAGGGGCTGACAGGGTGATCCACTTCCAATTGGTTATGCACCTAGGGTGCATAGTTTTAATTTAGTAGAGAGAACAGCAGGCTGGGGGTCTGATTGGCAGGCCCACAGCCTCAATATGTCAAAAACCAGTGAAGCAAAAAGCAAAAATTTGGGGTGACCATAGGATAGCAGACCCTACTCTCCTACACAACCCCCCCCCAAACGCTGGGACATTAAACTAGCCTTGACCAGTCTCGTCTTCATGTCCTAAGTGGAAGTACCTGGAGAGACCATCTGCATTCCCATGGTCAGTACCTGGCCGGTGCTCCACTGTAAAGTCCATCCCCTGTAGGGAAATGGACCACCTAAGCAGTTTGGGGTTTTCACCCTTCATCTGATTTAGCCACAAGAGGGGCTTATGGTCGGTCTGAATCTTGAAGTGAGTGCCAAACAAGTATGGCCTCAGCTTCTTCAGGGCCCACACCACAGCAAAGGCCTCCCTCTCAATAGCTGACCAATTCTTCTCTCTGGGGGTCAACCTTCTGCTAATAAAAGCAATGGGTTGGTCTTGACCATCTACATTAAGTTGTGACAGCACAGCTCCCACACCCAACTCAGAAGCATCTGTTTGGACAATAAACTCTTTGGAGTAGTCAGGACTTTTCAGGATAGGTGCAGAGCACATGGCCTCCTTCAGGTCATCAAATGCCTTTTGACAGCTTACTGTCCACTGAACCTTTTTGGGCATCTTCTTGGATGTCAGATCATTAAGAGGAGTCACAATGGACCCATAGTTCTTAACAAACTTCCTGTAGTACCCAGTCAAGCCCAAGAAAGCTCGAACTTGAGTCTGGGTGGTTGGAGGGGACCAGTCCTTGATGGATTGTATCTTACTCTCCAGTGGTTGAACTTGGCCTCCACCTACAAGGTGGCCCAAATACACAACCTTACTCTGCCCTATCTGGCACTTAGTAGCCTTGATAGTGAGGCCTGCCCTTTGCAGAGCCTCAAGAGCCTTCTTCAGGTGGATCAGGTGATCCTCCCAGGTGGAACTAAAGACAGCAATGTCATCAAGATATGCTGCGCAAAAGTCATCCAACCCAGTAAGGACTTGGTTCACCAGCCTTTGGAAGGTGGCAGGTGCATTCTTCAGACCAAAGGGCATCACCACAAACTGATAATGCCCACCTGGGGTTGAGAATGCTGTTTTGGCCTTAGACTCCTCAGCTAACCTGATTTGCCAATAGCCAGCTGTCAAGTCAAATGTGCTCAAAAACTTTGCAGAAGCTAGTTTGTCTATGAGCTCATCTGCCCTTGGAATAGGGTGTGCATCTGTCCTGGTGACAGCATTGAGTCCTCTGTAGTCCACACAGAACCTCATCTCTCTCTTGCCATCTTTGGTGTGAGGTTTGGGGACCAGAACCACTGGGCTAGCCCAGGGGCTCTCTGAGGGTTCAATGACACCTAATTCCAGCATTTTATGTACCTCAGCCTTTATACAGTCCCTGACGTGGTCAGGTTGTCTGTAAAGTTTGTTCTTTACAGGCAGACTGTCACCAGTGTCCACAACATGGGTACACCAGTCAGTTTGACTAGGTATCAAGGAAAACATATGTGAAAATGATTGTAGAACCTGTCTACATTCAGTCTGCTGATGGGCAGTGAGGTTGCCTCCAAGGGTCACTCCTTCAACTGAGCCATCTTCAGGGTTCTGAGACAACAGGTCTGGGAGAGGGTCACTCTCTTCCTCCTGTCCCTCATCTGTAGCCATGAGCAAGCCCATGTCTGCCCTGTCAACATATGCTTTAAGCCTGTTAACATGGAGTACCCTGTGGGGACTCCTGGGAGTTCCTAGGTCCACCAAGTAGGTGACCTCTCCCTTCTTTTCCAGGATTGTATGGGGTCCAGACCATTTGTCTTGGAGTGCTGCTGGGGCCACTGGCTCCAACACCCATACCTTCTGTCCTGGCTGATACTCAACCAAGACAGCCTTTTGGTCATGCCAAGCTTTCTGTAAGGCCTGGCTTGCCTCAAGGTTTTTAGATGCCTTCTCCATATACTCAGCCATCCTGGAGCGGAGACCAAGTACATAGTCCACTATGTCTAGCTTAGGCTTTTTGAGAGGTAACTCCCATCCTTCCTTCACCAAACACAGTGGGCCTCTCACAGGGTGCCCAAACAACAATTCAAAGGGGCTGTAGCCAACTCCTTTTTGTGGGACCTCTCTGTAAGCAAACAGAAGGCAGGGTAGAAGGATATCCCATCTTCGCCTGAGCTTTTCAGGTAATCCTTTGATCATACCCTTTAGGGTCTTGTTGAATCTCTCAACAAGCCCATTGCATTGTGGGTGATAAGGGGTGGTGAACTTGTAGTTGACACCACATTCCTTCCACATAGCTGTTAAGTATCCTGACATAAAGTTGGTACCTCTGTCAGATACTACCTCCTTAGGAAACCCCACTCTGGAGAATACTCCCAGCAGGGCCCTGGCCACCACAGGAGCTGTAGTGGTCCTAAGGGGAATTGCCTCTGGATACCTGGTGGCATGATCCACTACCACCAGTATAAATCTGTGCCCAGATGCAGTGGGAGGATCCATGGGACCCACTATGTCTATTCCCACTCTTTCAAAGGGGACCCCCACCACAGGTAGTGGTATCAGGGGGGCCTTTGTTGTGCCACCTGATTTGCCACTGGCTTGGCAGGTAACACAGGAGCGACAAAACTCCTTTGTATCTTCATTCATATGAGGCCAGTGAAAGTGAGGGACAAGTCTGTCCCAGGTCTTATTCTGGCCTAGGTGTCCTGCTAAAGGAATGTCATGGGCCAAGGTAAGAAGGAAGCTCCTAAATTGCAGAGGTATGACCAACCTCCTGGTTGCACCAGGCTTGGGGTCTCTAGCCTCTGAATAAAGGAGCCCTTCATCCCAATACACTTTATGGGTACCTTGAGCATTCCCAGCAGCCTCAGCAGCAGCCAGCTGTCTGAGGGGTTCAAGAGAGGGACAGGATAACTGAGCCTGCCTCAAGTCAGCCCTTGAAGGTCCCCCTGTCCCCAGAAACTCAACCTGATCAGGTTCAAGCTCTTCAGGGACAGTTCCTTCAGGGTCCTCTAGATCAGCTTCCTGGGAAGGCTGATCATCACTCTGAGGCAGGGGGGAAGGCACAGCCTTGACCCTCCTGTTCTTCTTCTTGGTAGGTGCTTGGTCCATTGTTCCAGGATCCAAGACCTGAGGTTCAGTGAGGCACTTTTTGGCCTGTGACCTGGTCACAGCAAGGACATGTGATGATATACCTAACATCTCTGCATGAGTCCTGTACTCCACTTCTGACCATAGAGAACTCTCTAGGTCATTGCCCAACAAACATTCTACTGGGAGGTCTGCACTAACCACAACCCTTTTGAGGCCAGTTACCCCTCCCCATGAGAAGTTAACAACTGCCACACTATGTGAAGTAGTGGCATTGCTGGCATTGGTCACCAGGTAGTTCTCACCTGGTATGTACTGTCCAGGGTCCACAAAGCCTGGTGTCACCATAGTGACACTGGCACATGTGTCCCTGTAGGCTTGAGCCACTTTGTCATTAATTAAAGGAGTCTGTCTGTACTTGCCCAGGTTACTGGGGCTCACAGTCAGGGACAAATCAATGTCCCCATCACAGATCAAGACTGCCTGTGTCAGGGTTCTGTCTAAGTCAGAATCTCCTTCAGTTCCCATAGTGATTCCCACTACACCCTTTGTCTGGGGACCAACACTGCTAACAGTAGTACTGGGAGCAGGTGCCTTAGGGGCAACAGTGTTGGGGGCTCCACCCTTTTTGCAATCACTAGTCCAGTGAGTTGTATTTTTACAATGATTGCACCAGGGTTTCTTCTGACCTTCTTTCTTCTTCTTGGACTGTTGGGACCCACCCTCCTTAGCAGTAGTTTGGGGCCCTGTTGAAGACTTCTGGTCTTTAGGTTTCTGATCTCCACCCTTTTGGTCTGTTTTCTTCTGATCACCCCCTTGGCCCTGGTTCTGGTTCTTTTGCTTAACCCTGGTTCTGACCCATTTGTCTGCCTTCTTTCCCAATTCTTGGGGAGAGGTCAGATCAGAGTCAACCAAGTGTTGATGCAGTTGCTGGTTTTGACAGTTATTTAAAATCTGTTCTCTCATCATCAAATTATACAATCCTGTAAAATCAGATACCTTACTTCCCAGCAACCAACCCTCCAAAGCCTTAGTGGCACATTCAATGTATTCAGACCAGTCCTGAGTCTGTGTCTTTTGGGTGTCTCTGAACATTAACCTGTACTGCTCAGTGGTTAAGCCTAACCCATCAACTAGAACACTCTTCAGGACTCTGTAGTTTCTGACATCCTCTTCTCTAACAGTGAGGAGTCTGTCTCTGCCTCTTCCTTCAAAGGAGAGCCAGAGGATTGCTGCCCACTGATCTTCAGGAACCTGCTGTACTTTGCAGGCTCTCTCAAGAGCAGTTATCCACTTGTGGATGTCATCCCCACTTTTGTAGGGGGGCACAACCTTAGACAGGTTTCTATTGTCGAAAACCCTATCTTTGTCCTTAGGGACAATGCTGCCACCAGTGGGTATGGACCCACTCTCTTTATGCTGTCTAGCCTTGCTAAGTTTCTCTTCCATCAGGGCTACTTCTAGCTCCTGCTTCCTGATCCTCAGCTGGGCCTCTTGCATCTTGGCCTCATGTTCCCTCCTCTGAGGGGTGGTCATCCTTCTCCTGGAGTGACCTTGAGAGCCTCTAGAGCCATGGGAAGCATTGGAGTCACCTGAGCGATTCCTTTGCCTTCCAAGCCCTGTGTTAAGTCCACTGGGGAGATCCAGTGGGTTGAACCCACTGTCAGTCCCCAATAGCCTTGGTTTAGCTGGGCCAAGTATAATACTTGGCACTGGGCTAGTTCTCCCTTCATCCTCACTACTGTCAGTATCCTTTTCACTCTCATCCTCTGTGGTAGGCATCCCATCTAAGGGGTGACTATTGGGAAGGGGTACTTCAGTGGCATCTTTAGAAGGGGGGCCTCCTGTTCCTGTCCCTAAGGGGGCTAACTGGGAAGCTTTCTTGAGTGCTCTCTGATTCTCATCATTCTGTAAGAGCTCTCTGAGCTCAGCAGAGTTTGGGTTCTTGGGCTGTTTAAGGCCTCTAAGAGTTGCCAAATGCCTGAGCTCATTCTGATTAAGGGTAGCAAAGCTGGATGGTGCCCTCTGGGGGTCACTCTCAACAGAGATGGGTACAGTGGACCCCTCTGCCCCGGCCATTGCTCTTAAGTGTGGGTGGATGTGTTGCAATCTACCTACACTTGGGTTTACCTACTAAACCTATCTAGTAGTTGTAGTCAGGGTGTGCTACTCCCTTTGCTCTACAACAACTAAGTTCAGTAGAACTAATGTATATCTAATCTTGTTTTATATGTACCTACAGGTACCTATGTGATCTTTCAATTGGTAACCAAGAGATTACAATGGTAAAACACAGCAAGCTCAAATCCAACCGCTGCTCACCAATGTGAGAAGTTGGCCTGGTATATGCTGTTCACTAGTTCTAGTGACCACCTTGTACCATGCCAAGCAACCCTTATGGTGTGGTTGTAAGTCAACCTTTTCGGACTAGCTGCCCTAGTGGTAGCGTAGGCTAAGCAGTCTTTGAGGCTAAACTCGTGAAGCGTGTTAAGCCAGCTGTTTTACCCAATGCAACCCCCTTTTATACCAATGAAAGGACACCACACAGATATATATTCAAAATATATATGTATTTATTTCTCAAAGTAACCCCTAGTCTCTTTATGAGCACAGGAGCACAAATCGTCAAACAAGATTATCACAGAATACACAGAAGTTGCACTTTATATGGATAGGCCCTGGTGGCCACTCGAACCATATACTAAAATAGTGGTATAAGTACCACGAACAGGAAAGGGAAAAGGCCTAGGGCCTCTAGAATCGCTGGGCCTACAAGGAGCTAACGTCAGTTAGTGACCAGGAGGTCCACGGGTGGCGTGTGCAGAGCAAATAGTCACACGCGTGCTCCCATAGGTTTCAATGGGTGCGTAAAAAGTACAAAGTTACTGCAAAAGGAATCTTCCGGATGACCTAGGAACTTAAGATTTGGAACACAGGCACTAGAGATGTAATACTACACTTGGGCACAGGTGTGCCAGCTTTACCTCACCCACAGGAAGCGGGTGCATAGGCCTCGAAGTGCGTCGGGTTTCTTCTATCTGTTCCGTGGGGCCTGTAGACAAAAGTGCTGCAGGCGGTCGGTCGGGAAGAGATGCAGTGGATCCAAGAGTGGATCGGAGATGTTGAAGACCTGTAAGCAGAGGGGACAGTGTTCACAGTCACTAGCCAGTGACCAGCGTGGCACCAGGTGGGTACCAGGTGATGTCGGGTGCAAACAGGTGATGAGGGGTAGCTTGTCTCCGCAGCCACGTGGTCCCTGAAGGTCGACGGCGTCCAGGAGTCGGCTCACGAGCTGTCCCACGCAGGCTCTCGCTGTCGGCGGTGTCGGCGACTTGATCGAAGCAAACAAGCCTTGGCAAAAGCAATTGCAGGAGGATTCGGAAATCAGCTGTTGGTTCTGACCAGCCAGGTCAGAGGGATTGCTCCTTTGGAGGGGAGCAAGGGCCAGTCTGGAGCAACCAGACCCGCGGTGTTTGTCGTAGATTTCGTCGCCAAGATGGCCACTAGCCAGCGGGCCAGCAACCGGTTAGGCGCGTCGAGTGGCAAAATGCAGAAGGGCCCCACGCAGATCGTGGAGATGCTGGAGGGCTCACCTTTGGTGCAGATGCTGCTCGAGGGTTGGGCTTCTCAGGACCCAAAGCACAACTTGGAGGGAGCCTCGGTTGTTGCACTGGTCAGCTTGTCGTAGTCGTTCCAAGATGGCTGGCTCCACGTGTCTCGGTGCCTCCACGGGTCTCCTCTTTTCAGGGACTGTGGATCGGGCGGTGAGAGGTCTGGAGGTCCAGGTCTTGTCAGTCTCTGGGCTCGGGCTCCGGCGGGAGGCGGCGGCAAAGCAGACGGTGATTCGCTGGATGGTGCTTGCGTTAGCAAGGTGGTCACTCCCTGACCACAGGGGAGATTTTCTTCAGTCTTCTGTGCAGCAGAATGTCGAAGTTCCCGTCTTCTTCTTAGTTTCAAGTTGATTCCAGGATGTCTGAAGTCTTAGGACACAGCTCCTACCTTTAAGCGGATTCTAGGGGCCGGACTACCTGCTAGGTCCCTCCCTAAGGGTGGGACCAGGAAGGGGGGTGGTTACACCCCCAATCCTTTGTCCAGCTCGCCCCAGGCCCGGGACTGGTGTGCCCCAGGACCGGTTTGAACTGGCATATGCACCGAGGCTCCTTGTGAGCCACAGGCATGTCTGGTTTCTTTCAAGCCCTACCTGACCAATACACAAAATCCTGTCTGGGGTGGTGCACGCACCTCCCCTGGCAGGAAACCCTTTGTCCACACCTCCCAAGCTGGAAGGACTCCCAGCAGCAGGAGGGCAGACTTGTGTCTGTGGTGGCAGCATCCATTTTGTGGAGCTGAGGCTATGTCTGATTTTACCCGGGTTTCAGGTACTGGACATGTCGTGTCCCTCTAGAAGGGTGGAATGCTAACCCCGTCGCCAGAATTGGCGAGGGGTTAGTATTCCAATTCGTATGACACCTTACTCGACATGTTTTGATAAAGCCAAACCAAAGATAGCATTTAACCGCGAGGTTCATAATGCACTTAAGAGTATATGGTATGACGATATCTGGAAACAGTAGAAGGAAGTTGTTCCGACCACTGCAGACAGGCTCAGCTCATGCCAGAGCACCATCTCACATGGAACCAAGCGCTCTGCCTTCAGGATTGTTAAGGCCTGCCATAGGAGTGACTTATAGGTTACCAGGTGTCCCATTTAAGGTTAGGTATAGGTATACTACACCTAAGTAAGAGGTGATTACACCAACTTACCCCAGCTGAGTGATCAGCCAGTTGTGTCAGATTGTTAGGCCAAGCCTGGGGTGGCATAATACATGCTGCAGCCCCTGGCAGGCCTTGGGTACACCAATGCCCTGGGTACCTAGTGTACACTGGTACAGGGGCTGACAGGGTGATCCACTTCCAATTGGTTATGCACCTAGGGTGCATAGTTTTAATTTAGTAGAGAGAACAGCAGGCTGGGGGTCTGATTGGCAGGCCCACAGCCTCAATATGTCAAAAACCAGTGAAGCAAAAAGCAAAAATTTGGGGTGACCATAGGATAGCAGACCCTACTCTCCTACAACGCCCACACAACCACACCCACACAAAAACACAACCACACACCCACAACCACACCCATGCACCCACAACCACACCCACACCCATACAACCACACCCACACACACAACCACACCCAACCACATCCACAGAACCACACACACAACCACACACACAACCACACGCACAACCACAACCACTCACACAACCACACACACAACCACAACCACTCACATAACCACATACACAATCACACACACACACAACCACACCCACCCACCCACCCACACAACCACACAACCACAGCCACACACACACCCACAACCACACCCACAACCACACCCACAAAACCACACCCACACAATCACACCCAACCACACACACACACAACCATACACACAAGAACACACACACAACCACACACATAACCACACACATACAACCACACACAACCACACACAACCACACAAACAACCACACACACAACCACTCCCACAACCATACCCTAAACCATGCCCACATAACCACACCCACACACACACACAACCACTCACCCACAACCACACCCATGCTCCCACAACCACACCCACACCCATACAACCACACCCACCCACACAACCACACCCAACCACATCCACAGAACCACACACACAACCACACACACAACCACACGCACAACCAAACCCAACCACACCCAACCACACATCCACACACACACAACCACACACACAACCACACACTCACAACCACACACAACCACATACAAACACACACAACCACACACAAACACACACAACCACACACACACACAACCACACACACAACCACACCCACACCCACAACCACAACCACACAACCACACATACAACCACAACCACACACACAACCACACACACAACCACACAAATAACCACACCCACACAACCAGAACCAACCACAACCACACAGACACAACCACACCCACACACACACAACCACACACACAACCACAACCACACAACCACATACAAAACCACACACACGACCACACAAACAACCACATCCACACAACCAGAACCAACCACAACCACACAGACACAACCACACACACAACCACACCCACCCACCCACACACAACCACACACACACAACCACACACACACACAACCACACACACAAAACCACACACACAACCACACACACAGCCACACACACACAACCACACAAACAACCACACACAAAACCACACCCACAACCACACACAACCACACACACAAAACCAGAACCACACACACAACCACACATACAACCACACACACACAACCATACACACAACCACACAAACAACCACACACACACAACCATACCCACAACCATACCCACAACCACACGACAACAACCACACCTGCACATACACACAACCATACACACACCCCCACAACCATACCCACAACCATACCCACACCCAACCACAACCACACACACACACAACCACACACACAACCACATACAGAACCAAACACACAACCATAACAACACACACATAACCCCAACCACAACCACACACATACACAACCATACCTACAACCACACACATACAACCACACACACAACCAGAACCACACATACAACCACACACACACAACCACACACACACCCACATGCACACAACCACACACACACAACCACACACACAACCACAAAAACAACCACACACACACAACCATACCCACAACCACACCCACACAACCACACCTGCATACCCACACAACCACACACACACAACCACACACCCACAACCACACACACACCCCCACAACCATACCCACAACCACACCCAACCACAACCACACACACACACAACCACACACACAACCACACACACAACCAAACATACAACGACACACACACAACCTCACAAACAACCACACAGACATGACCACACACACAACCACAACCACACACACAACCCCAACCACAACCACACACACAACCATACACACAACCACACTCACACAACCACAGACACAACCACAGCCACATACACAACACACACAACCACACACACAACACACAAAATCATACACACAACCACACACACACAACCACAACCACTCACACAACCACATACACAACCACACACAACACCACACAACCGCACACACAACCACATACAACCATGCACACACACAACCACACCCAACTTCACCCAACCACACAACCACACCCACAACCATACACACACAACCACAACCACACACAACCACACACACAACCACACAACCAAACACACACAACCACACACACACAACCACACACACAACCACACACACAACCACAACCACACACACACAACCACACACACACAACCACACACACACAACCACACCCACAACAACACACACAACCACAACCACACACACACAACCACACACACACACAACCACACACACAACCACACACACACAACCACACACACAACCACACAAACAACCACACACACAACCACATCCACAACCACACACAACCACACACACAACCACAACCACATACACAACCACACACACACAACCACACACACAACCACACACACAACCACACACACACAACCACACACACAACCACACACAACCACACACACAACCACACCCACAACCATACCCTCAACCACACCCACACAACCATACCCACACACGCATACATACACACACACAACCACACACCCTCAACCACACCCACAGACCCACAACCACACCTACACAACCACACCCGCACAATCACACCCAACCACACCCACAGAACCACACACACAACCATACACACAACCACACACAACCACACATATACAACCACACATACACAACCACAAACACACAACCACACACACACACACACACACACACACAACCACACACACACAACTATACACACACAACCACACACACAACCACACATACAACCACAACATACAAGCACACACACAACCACACACACACAACCACACACACAACCACACACACAACCACACACAACCACATATACACACACAAACCCACAACTACACCCACACCCACAACCGCACCCACAACCACACAACCACACACACAACCACAACCACACACACACACACACACAACCACACATACACAATCACACACATACACAACCACAACACACAACCACACATACAACCATACCCACAACCACACCCACATAACCACAACCACACACACACAACCACACACACCCACACACACAACCACACAACCACAACCACACACACACCCACAACCACACCCACAACCACACCCACACAACCATACCCAACCACACACACACACAACCATACACACAACCACACACACACAACCACACACATAACCACATACACACAACCACACACAACCACACAAACAACCACACACAACCACTCCCACAATCATACCTTAAACCACGCCCACACAACCACACCCACACAAACACACAACCACACACCCACAACCACACCCATGCACCCACAACCACACCCACACCCATACAACCACACCCACCCACACAACCACACCCAACCACATCCACAGAACCACACACACAACCACATACACAACCACACGCACAACCAAACCCAACCACACCCAACCACACATTCACACACACACAACCACACACACAACCACACACTCACAACCACACCCAACCACATACAAACACACACAACCACACACAACCACACACAACCACACACACACAACCACACACACAACCACACACACACACTGTTAGACGGCGACCTCAGAGGAGCCCGGAAAGGGGTCCTGACTACCCTGAGACCCACCCTCAAAGTATCGTAGCCGGGCACTGGCGGGAGATTCCCCAGGGGGAGGACTCTCGCAACTAGGATCGTACTTCTGGCACCACACGACACAGAGGGACCACACTGGGTATTCTCAGAACAAGTTTTATCAAACAGGTATCACTGCAAATATGTACAAGGTGAGCACGGGCTCAAGAGTCTCGGAAAGGTAGGGGGTAGCGGGACTGTCTCTGGTAACGGTTCAAAGGAGGGACGTACCCGGCGCACAGCTCACAATCCTCGAGCTGGGGGGTAGGCTGGTTGTCGTGGGGTCCGGCGGGACCGGTGGAGTCTGTGGAAGCCGCGAGTCACTCAGCGGGCTCAGGTACAAGTTCGGAGGTCTTACGATCTTCAGGGAGCCGCGAGTCACTCAGCAGGGCTCAGGTACAAGTTCGGAGGTCTTACGATCTTCAGGGAGCCGCGAGTCACTCAGCAGGGCTCAGGTACAAGTTCGGAGGTCTTACGATCTTCAGGGAGCCGCGAGTCACTCAGCAGGGCTCAGGTGAGTTCGGAGGTCTTACGATCTTCAGGGAGCCGCGAGTCACTCAGCAGGGCTCAGGTGAGTTCCAGTTCCAGGAGCCGCGACCACGTCAGCAGGCTCTCATTGTTCCAGCGTCGAATCTGCCGGACAGCCCCAGAGCACCCCTTGTTATAGTTCGACCCCTCTTTGATGTCCGGAGTCTGTGCAGGCAGGGGTCTTGTCACCTGGGGGTCGCTTGTCGGGATTTCCTGCTATAGTCTTTTGATTCTTTCAGGGCCGGGTCGGGAGGAGTCCCAGACACCCAGCAGGCGTGGAGCCAGCCCTCAGGGAGGCCAGAGGGCCGATCGAAACCCATCGTCCCGGGGGAGTTCAGAGGTGCGATAGAAACTGCTCCTCCCTCTCTCATCCCCTGGAAGCGGGATGTCCTCCAGCCGGAGTGGCGCCTCTATGCCCGGGTCGCGCTGGGGCCGGGCGGCCATCTTGGTGCATGAAGTGGGCACGCGGGCCCGGGGTGGCCGAAAGGGGAGAGGCCAGGGACGGGGATGTCCGGGTCGGTGCGTGTGTCCTGGTGGGGAGGTTCGGCGGGGCCGGGGGCTTGGGCTGCATGTACCAGGTTTCGGTGGTGCGGGGGCACGGAGGGCCATTCTACGAGGCCGGGTCCAACACGCGTCCCCCCCAGCTGAAAGCCGGAGAGAACTGCCCATCAGCTTGGGGGGTTCTCTTCGCTGAGGCGGAAGAACCGGGAGAGGCCGTCAGCATTGGCGTGGTCCGTACCAGGGCGGTGTTCCACGGTGAAATCCATCCCCTGGAGGGAGATTGACCACCGCAGTAGCTTGGGGTTTTCTCCTCGCATCTGCATGAGCCAACGTAAGGGCCGATGGTCAGTTTGGACTCTGAAATGGGTGCCAAACAGGTAGGGTCGTAGCTTTTTGAGTGCCCAGACCACGGCAAAGGCTTCGCGCTCTATGGTGCTCCATCTTTGTTCTCGGGGCAACAGCCGCCGACTGAGGAAGGCGACGGGCTGGTCTAGGCCTTGGTCATTTACTTGGGACAGGACGGCCCCAATGCCATGCTCGGAGGCATCGGTTTGGACTATGAACTCCTTGGCGTAGTCGGGAGCCTGGAGGACGGGGGCAGTACACATGGCCCTTTTTAGGGCATCGAAAGCTTCCTGGCAGGCAGCCGTCCACTGCACTTTCTTTGGCTGTTTTTTAGACGTGAGTTCTGTGAGAGGGCCGACAAGGCTGCCATACCCCCGAATGAATCTTCGGTAGTAGCCCGTGAGTCCCAGAAAGGCTCGGACCTCCGTCTGGGTGATGGGTGGTTCCCAGGCCAGGATGGCGTCGATCTTTGGCTGTAGCGGGGCGACCTGGCCACTCCCGACCTGGTGCCCCAAGTAGACCACGGATCCTTGCCCGATCTGGCACTTGCTGGCTTTTACTGTGAGGCCTGCCTGGCGCAGGGCGATTAGCACCCTTCGGAGGTGCTGGAGGTGCTCACTCCACTCTGAACTGAAGACAGCGATGTCGTCCAGGTATGCCACGCTGAACTGTTCTAGCCCGGCCAGGACTCTATTCACCAGTCACTGGAAAGTGGCCGGGGCATTTTTCATCCCGAAGGGCATTACGCGGAAGCGGTAGTGCCCATCGGGGGTGGAGAAAGCGGACCGCTCTTTGGCCCCTTCGGTGAGCGCAATCTGCCAGTATCCGCAGGTGAGGTCGAATGTGCTGAGGAACCGGGCTGCCCCTAGTCGGTCAATGAGTTCGTCGGCTCGTGGAATGGGGTGGGCATCGGCTCGGGTAACGTCATTGAGCCCCCGGTAGTCCACGCAGAATCGGAGCTCGGGGGCGACACCGGGGGCCGCTGCCTTCGGGACCAGGACCACGGGGCTGGCCCAGGGACTGTCAGAGGGCTCGATCACCCCCAGGGTCAACATCTTCGAGACTTCCGCTTGAATGCAGGACCGGACCCGGTCAGGAACCCGGTAGGCTCGGTGTCTCACCGGCGGGCTGTCCCCGGTGTCCACATCATGAACACACCAGTTGGTGACCCGGGGGGTCAGGGAGAAGAGGTCAGAAAATTGTCTTAGGATCTGGCGGCAGTCCGCTTGTTGCTGGGCAGTGAGGGCTGGGGAGAGGTTCACTCCTTCCACGGAGCCATCCTGCTCCTTGATACACAGGAGGTCCGGGAGGGGATCCGACTCATCTTCGGCCCCGTCATCGGTGGCCAGCAGGAGGCTCAGTTCTGTCCGCTGGAAGTGAGGCTTGAGGCGGTTCACGTGCAGGACCCGGAGGGGATCCCGAGGCGACTGGACGTCCACCAAGTAGGTGACTTGGCTCTTCTTCTCGACCACTTTGTAGGGCCCAGTCCATCGGTCCTGGAGAGCGCCAGGCTTCACGGGGGCCATGACCCACACCTGCTGGCCCGGCTGGAACTCGACCAGAGTAGCATTCTGGTCGTACCAGCGCTTCATTTCTTCTTGACTCGCCTCCAGGTTGGCCTCGGCCAGTTCTCGGAACCTCCTGGTCTGGTTCCGGAGGGCCAGGACATATTGGAACACATCTCGGGGGGTGGTCTGGGGTGCTGCCTCCCACCCTTCCTTAACTAAACTGAGGGGACCTCGGACGGGGTGCCCATAGAGTAATTCAAACGGGCTGAACCCTAAGGACTTCTGGGGGACCTCCCGGTAAGCGAACAAGAGGCAGGGGAGCAGGACGTCCCACTTACGCCGGAGGGGCTCTTCTAGGCCAGCGATCATCCCTTTCAAAGTCCTATTAAACCTCTCTACTAGGCCGTTCCCTTGGGGATGGTACGGGGTGGTGAACTTATAGGACACCCCACATTGTTGCCACAGGGACGTCATATACCTGGATATAAAATTAGTGCCGCGATCGCTCACGACCTCGCGAGGGAAACCCACCCTGGAGAAGATCCCCATCAGGGCCCGGCCCACCACGGGGGCCGTAATGGTGCGTAGGGGAATAGCCTCCGGGTAGCGGGTGGCGTGGTCCACTAGGACCAAGATGAAACGGTGACCTTGGGAGGTGGGGGGGTCCAGTGGCCCCACGATGTCGATCCCGACTCGTTCGAAGGGGGTACTGACGACCGGGAAGGGTTGGAGGGGAGCCTTGCGCTTCCCCCCACTCTTCCCACTGGCTTGGCACGTGGGGCAGGACTTGCAGTGGGCCTCTACCGCTGCTTTCATCTTAGGCCAATAAAAATGGGTCACAAGACGGCTGTAGGTCTTGTCCTGACCCAGGTGACCGGCGAGGGGGACATCGTGGGCTAAGCCCAGGAGGAAATCCCGGAAGCGGAGAGGTACCACCAGTACCCGTCCGGATCCCAGCTCCACTGATTTCTGCTCACTATACAGGACGTTATTCTCCCAATAGATTCGGTGCGTTCCGGTCTGGTCACCTGCGGCTTGGCCCTCGGCCTGGCGCCGCAGCCCGACCAGGGAAGGACAGGTGGCTTGTTCCTGGCAAAATTCTTCTCGGGTGGGCCCGCCCTCGTGGCGCCAATGGGCCAACTCGGGTAGATCCCCCAACTCGGGGACCGGGGCGGGGTCGGATGGTGCGGGTTCGTCGCTGGCGACGGACCCTTCCGATGGGGGAACGGGAGGACCCTCGGCGGGGACGGTGCTGGCTACTTCGACCGGGGTGCTCTCGATTTCTCTCCGGGGAGTGAGTCGGGCTGTCATAGATCGGGTGGTGGCACACACCCACTCGGGGAGTCCCATCATTCCTAGGTGGGCCTTGCGCTCTACGTGCTTCCAGGGAGAACTCTCCAGGTCGTTCCCTAAGAGGCAGTCGACCGGCTGGGAGGTTCTTACGGCCACCTTGAGTTTACCTATCACCCCTCCCCACTCAAATGGCACCAGGGCCACCTGACACATACTTTCCCTATTGTCTGCAGATATCACGGGGCAAAAGACATTGGGGAGGATCTGCTCCTCGGGAACTAGGTGCCTGAGGACACCGGTGATACTGGCCCCGGTGTCCCGCAGGGCCTCTACCTGGTGGCCATTGATCTTGACGAGCTGCCCATATTTCTGTGTGTTGGACGGTAGGAGGCTACCAGGGATCATTTCCCTATCTCCCAGGGATACTAGGGCCATCGCGGCTGGTTCCCACTCCTCGGCTTCCTCAACCTCCTCCCCTAGGGCCACGTTGGCTATCTGTCTCGCAGGGGTGACTTGGGTGGCCATGGGGCACTCTGGGTCATTGGCGTAGTGCCCGGGTTTCTGGCAGCGGAAACATGTGACGGTCACCCGGTGTCCCCGTCTCCCAGGGGGCCCTGTTACTGGTGGGGGGGGTGCCGGGAAAGGTGGAGGTGGTGTCTTCGGGGTGCTAGGCTGGGACTCCCTCGGCCCTCCCTGGTTCCCTCCCCCTCTCTGGCGGGGTGGTCCCTGACTGGTTCGGGGGTACTCTCCTACCATGCCCCGGGAGACCCGGGTATTGGTCCAGCGGTCGGCCTCCACGGCCAGCTTCCGGGGATCTGTGAGCTTGCTATCCAGCAGATGTTGACGTAGCTCTACGAAGCAGTTCGCCGCCAGATGTTCCCATAACATGAGGTCAGTGAGTTCGGCAAGGGTGGTGACTTTGCTGCCCTTGACCCACCCATCGAAGGCCCGACTAAAAAAGTTTACATACTCCACCCAGGTGGTGCCCGGGATCTTCCTGCCGTCCCGGAACCGTTGGCGGTACATTTCTGGGGTGAGGCCGTATCTTGTGAGGAGAGCCTCTTTCATGTGGCTGTAGGAGGTCTGCAGGGAGAGGGGTAGGTCGAGCAGGGTGTCCCTTCCTTCGCTCAGAAACCGTCCCCACAACCCCGCCCCCCAGTCCTTCTGTGGAATCCGATGGGAGGTCATGGCGACCTCGTAGGCCCGAAACCATTGCTGAATGTCATCGTTTTTATAATATTCTTTGACCACATCCTTGGGGATGTGGACCTTCTGTTCCGCTGGGGGGGCCGTCTCTCGGTTCCCCGAGGGCCTCCCGTCCTCATTTCGGGCCTTGAGCTCGAGTTCCTTTAAGCTCCGTTCGTGCTCCAGTTGGAGCTTTCTTCCTTCGTGCTCCCGTTGGAGCTTCTTTTCTTCCAGTTCGCCTTGTACACGCATTTGCTCTACTGCTAGCTTCTTCTCCGCTAACTTCAATTCGCCCTCGATTTTGAGTTTGGCTAACTCGAGTTCATGACTGCGGCTTCTCTCTCTGTCCGCGAGCTCTTCCGGGGATAGGCCCCCGTCTGGTACGATGCCTCGCACCTGATTGCTACTGCTTTCACTTTGGGGGGGTTCGGCTTCGTCGGGGCGCTCCCCCGTGCCTTCCGGGCGGGAGGCCCCGGTCTCCACCCAAGTTTTCAGTGCTTTCTGCAAGTCTTCCTTAGTGTTGAGGCCAGTGGTAGCGATTTTAAGTTCTTTGCAAAATTGTTTTAGCTCTTTGTGTGTGTATTCTTCCAGATGCTCCACCTGGAACACTCTGTTGGCGTTGGTTTCTGCGGAGCTCGTGGCGCTTCCTTCTGCCATCTTTGTTGGTCGTGCGTCCGTCGTTTACTGTACGATCTCTAGGTGATGGGCCCGAATCCCGTCGCTTGCCACCAATGTTAGACGGCGACCTCAGAGGAGCCCGGAAAGGGGTCCTGACTACCCTGAGACCCACCCTCAAAGTATCGTAGCCGGGCACTGGCGGGAGATTCCCCAGGGGGAGGACTCTCGCAACTAGGATCGTACTTCTGGCACCACACGACACAGAGGGACCACACTGGGTATTCTCAGAACAAGTTTTATCAAACAGGTATCACTGCAAATATGTACAAGGTGAGCACGGGCTCAAGAGTCTCGGAAAGGTAGGGGGTAGCGGGACTGTCTCTGGTAACGGTTCAAAGGAGGGACGTACCCGGTGCACAGCTCACAATCCTCGAGCTGGGGGGTAGGCTGGTTGTCGTGGGGTCCGGCGGGACCGGTGGAGTCTGTGGAAGCCGCGAGTCACTCAGCGGGCTCAGGTACAAGTTCGGAGGTCTTACGATCTTCAGGGAGCCGCGAGTCACTCAGCAGGGCTCAGGTACAAGTTCGGAGGTCTTACGATCTTCAGGGAGCCGCGAGTCACTCAGCAGGGCTCAGGTACAAGTTCGGAGGTCTTACGATCTTCAGGGAGCCGCGAGTCACTCAGCAGGGCTCAGGTGAGTTCGGAGGTCTTACGATCTTCAGGGAGCCGCGAGTCACTCAGCAGGGCTCAGGTGAGTTCCAGTTCCAGGAGCCGCGACCACGTCAGCAGGCTCTCGTTGTTCCAGCGTCGAATCTGCCGGACAGCCCCAGAGCACCCCTTGTTATAGTTCGACCCCTCTTTGATGTCCAGAGTCTGTGCAGGCAGGGGTCTTGTCACCTGGGGGTCGCTTGTCGGGATTTCCTGCTATAGTCTTTTGATTCTTTCAGGGCCGGGTCGGGAGGAGTCCCAGACACCCAGCAGGCGTGGAGCCAGCCCTCAGGGAGGCCGGAGGGCCGATCGAAACCCATCGTCCCGGGGGAGTTCAGAGGTGCGATAGAAACTGCTCCTCCCTCTCTCATCCCCTGGAAGCGGGATGTCCTCCAGCCGGAGTGGCACCTCTATGCCCGGGTCGCGCTGGGGCCGGGTGGCCATCTTGGTGCATGAAGTGGGCACGCGGGCCCGGGGTGGCCGAAAGGGGAGAGGCCAGGGACGGGGATGTCCGGGTCGGTGCGTGTGTCCTGGTGGGGAGGTTCGGCGGGGCCGGGGGCTTGGGCTGCATGTACCAGGTTTCAGTGGTGCGGGGGCACGGAGGGCCATTCTACGAGGCCGGGTCCAACACACACACAACCACAACCACAACCACACATACAACCACAACCACACACACAACCACACACACAACCACACAAACAACCATACCCACACAACCAGAACCAACCACAACCACACAGACACAACCACACCCACACACACACAACCATACACACAACCACAACCACACAACCACACACAAAACCACACACATGACCACACAAACAACCACACCCACACAACCAGAACCAACCACAACCATACAGACACAACCACACACACAACCACACACACACAACCACACCCACCCACACACACACAACCACACACACAACCATACAGACACAAACACACAGACACAACCACAACCACACACAACCACACATACAACCAGAACCACACACACAACCACACACACAACCACACGCACAACCAAACCCAACCACACCCAACCACACATCCACACACACACAACCACACACAACCACACACTCACAACCACACCCAACCACATACAAACACACACAACCACACACAAACACACACAACCACGCACACAAAACCACACACACAACCACACACACACCCACAACCACAACCACACATACAACCACAACCACACACACAACCACACACACAACCACACAAACAACCACACCCACACAACCAGAACCAACCACAACCACACAGACACAACCAAACCCACACACACACAACCACACACACAACCACAACCACACACAAAACCACACACGACCACACAAACAACAACACCCACACAACCAGAACCAACCACAACCACACAGACACAACCACACACACAACCACACACACACAACCACACCCACCCACACACACCCACCCACAAACACACAACCACACACACAACCACACATACAGCCACACACACACAACCACACAAACAACCACACACACAACCACACCCACAACCACACACAACCACACACACACAACCAGAACCACACACACAACCACACATGCAACCACACACACATAACCATACACACAATCACACAAACAGCCACACACACACAACCATACCCACAACCATACCCACAACCACACCACAACAACCACACCTGCACATACACACAACCATACACACACCCCCACAACAATACCCACAACCACGCCCACACCCAACCACAACCACACACACACAACCACACACACAACCACACACACAACCACACAAACACAACCTCACAAACAACCACACATAGAACCACACACACAACCATAACGACACACACATAACCCCAACCACAACCACACACACACAACCCTACACACAACCACACACACACAACCACACACAACCAGAACCACACATACAACCGCACACACACAACCACACACACACCCACATGCACACAACCACACACACACACAACCACACACACAACCACAAAAACAACCACACACACAACCATACTGTTGGACAGGCCACACGAAGGGCTTGCTCCCTCCCCGCACGACAGGGCCCAAGCTCCGGCCCGCCAGGCATAACCCACGAAAAGCACCCGTACCCCGTCTCCCGACGGATCTTCTGCCCTCGGACCTCTACTCATCACGGGGCCCAGCCTCACCGGCTCCCCCGGCCGGTTCAAGCCGCCATCTTGGGCCCTGCACCACGAGGCCGCGTGGCCTCGCCCCGACCCTAACCCCGGGCCTGACCGGCCCCGACATCCCGGCACCACCATCCACCCGGGAGGTGAGCGGACCACTTGGCAGGTCAATGGGAGGACGAAGTGTCAAGAGCTCTTCCCCCGCCAGGTGCCGATCGCCTCCAACTCCCCCAGGCGCTGGCTCCACCCCCTGCTGGGTGTCTGGACACCTTCATCCCGGGCCCTCCGACCTCCAAGTGCGAGGGTCCGGACATCAAAGAGCGCCTGCCCTATAACTGGGGCAACTCCGGAGCAGGAAGGCAGTTGTATCCTGGAGTCGAGAGACACCGAGAGAACTCAGCCTTGACGGACTACTGGCGCTGCCGTAGCCCGCTCTTGTGAACCATCGTCCTGCCTGCTGGCGCTGCCGCGGCCTTCTACAACATCCATCCTCGTCGGGACCTGCTGGCGCTGCCGCGGCCCGTTGTAACGACCATCCTCACCGGGACCTGCTGGCGCTGCCGCGGACCGTACATCGACCATCTTTCCGGGACCTGCGGGCGCTACAGCGGCCCGTTGTAACGACCATCCTCACCGGGACCTGCTGGCGCTGCCGCGGACCGTCCATCGACCATCTTTTCGGGACCTGCTGGCGCTGCCGCGGCCCGCACCAACTAAGCTCGAGGATTGTGAGCTAATCATCATCTCATCCAAACTACCTGACTGGTAGACCGACTGTCCCGCTACCCCTTACCCTACTTTGAGAGACGTGAATCGAGGGGACCCCTGAGTCCAGACCTCCTTGTACCATTCAACCGTACCTTAAGAAGTGCTTATAAAGAACACTGAACCTTATCCGTGTGTGATATCTGTCTGTGGGGGGGAAGTTACTTGTCTGTACGATCGCTGGAGACGGCTCTCCCCGGAGACCTCTCCTCCTGACCCCGGCCGACCCTCCCGGTCCGTCTATCCTTTCTAACATTGGTGGCCAGCGGCGCGATCCGAATCAACGCGTAATCGTACAGAGAGTAGCCCACCCCACGACAACAACACGATGTCAGCCAAAGATAGCAACTCCACCGAGAAATTCCAAATGGATAAATTAGAAGAATACAACCACCGCGAACTGAGACAATTCTGCATAGAACTTGGCATTGCTACCACCGGCCTGAGTACCAAAGATGATCTAAAGCACGCCCTAGAGTCGTGGACAGAAACTGGGGTCGCCGGACCCTCCGACCAAAGCAGCATCACACCAGAGGGGAACGCCACGGCTCCCGAGGAGCGGGGAACGGGCCTCTCGCAGGAGGAAATCCGAGAAAGAGAAAGAACCAGATTGCACGAGTTGGAAATGGCACGACTCAAGATGGATGGGGAACTCAAGTTAGCTGAACAGAAACTCAACCTCGAGCACATGCGGCTCCGAGATGAACGAGAAGAGAAGCAGAGACAGAGAGAGCTGGAGGAGAAAAAAATAACGCTCGAGCACGAGCGCAAACTGGCCGAAATAGAACTTCGGAAACAGAATAAAGAACTGGGGGTGCCTGAGCGACCACACACCCCGGGGCCAATCGAGAAAAAAGTCCACATCCCCAAGGATGTTGTCCGCGAGTATGTCCGAGAAGACGACATACAACAGTGGTTTAAAGCCTATGAGATCGCCATGACCTCCCACTGGATCGACCGGAGTGATTGGGGAGCCGGACTCTGGGGGAGGTTTATCAACGAGGGGCGCGATGCCCTACTGCAGCTCCCAGATCACCAAATGTCTTCCTACGACCACATGAAGGCTGCCCTCCTCACCCGCTACGGCCTCACACCCGAGATGTACCGCCAGAGGTTCAGAGATTGCACCCGGATCCCAGGTACAACTTGGGTAGAATACGTGAACTATTTCAGCCGTGCCTTCGAGGGTTGGATAAAGGGGAGCCAGGTCACCACCTACGAACAACTCTTTAACCTGATGGTATGGGAGCACCTGTCGAACAACTGCTTCGTCGAGCTCAGGCAGCACCTCCTCGACAGTAAGCTGACTGACCCCCGGCAGCTCGCCGCCGAAGCTGACCGATGGGAAAGCACCCGAGTGGGCCGGAGGGGGCCACACGAACAGAACAGAAACAACCCAGGCCAGCACCGTCTTCGGGGAGGAGGAGGGGGCCAGGGGCGAGGGAGAGACGCCTTGCCCGCAACACCCGTGGCCAGCACCCCGGCTCCGGCCGGTCGGGGCAACCCCCCGTGGCGTCCTGGGGTCCGAGCCAACGTCACGTGCCACCGATGCCAGCGAGTCGGCCACTACGCCAATGACCCGAGCTGTCCGCAGAACCAAACACCCAAGCCCCGCCAGGTAGCTGCCGCCGCCCTGGGGGAAGAGCGATCATTGGAGGAACCAGAAGAGTATGAGCTGGCCCAGCAAGAGTGGGAACCGGCCGCCATGGTCCTGGCGTGCTTAGGGGGAAGAGACATGGTCCCGCGGGCTCCCCTACCCGCTAACACCAGGAAATACGGTCAGTGGGTGACCATTAATGGACAGCGAGCCGAGGCCTTGCGTGACACAGGCGCCAGTGTGACGGCCGTCCGCTGTCACCTGGTGAAGCCCGAGCAGATCCTGCCGAACATTCTCTGCCCCGTCCGCTCGGCAGACAACTCTGAAAGTATGTGTCAAATGGCCTGCGTGCCATTCGAATGGGGAGGGGTCTCCGGCCTGTTGAAGGTGACGGTCCGGGACGATGCCCCCGTGGACTGCCTCCTGGGGAATGACCTCGAGAGTTCCCCGTGGGCCACCGTTGAGAGAAGAGAGCACCTGGGGATGCTGGGCCTCCCGGACTGGGCCTGCGTAACCACCCGGTCCATGGCCGCCCGTGCCGTCCCTCGAGCAGAAGAACCAGAATGGCCAGCACCTCCGCCCCCAGTCGCCCCAGTAGAAGACAATGACGAGGCCAGCCTCCCAGACCCGACGGCCGAAGGGGGCGCGCAACCCCAGGACCTTCCTGACCTGGCTCAGTGGCGTCAAGAGGGGGGGCCCACCCAAGCACAGTTCCGCCAGGAACAAAAGACCTGTCCCTCCCTCGAGGGACTCCGCCAACAAGCCAGCGCCCAGAACGCAGGGGACGCCACCGGAACTCACTGGGTCTACTGGGATAACGACCTGCTATACAGCGAGCAAAGAATCGCCGAGCTGGGGGCCGGTCGAGTACTGGTGGTACCTCTCCGCTTCAGAGACTTTCTGCTCAACCTGGCCCACGATGTCCCCCTGGCTGGACACCTGGGCCAAGATAAAACGTACAGCCGCCTAGTGACCCACTTTTTCTGGCCGAAGATGAGGAACGACGTCCTGAACCACTGCCGATCTTGCCCCACATGCCAAGCCAGCGGGAAGAGTGGTCGGAAGCTGAAAGCCCCTCTGCAACCCTTCCCTGTGGTCACCACCCCGTTCGAGAGGGTGGGGATAGACATCGTGGGGCCTCTGGACCCCCGCACGGCACAAGGACACAGGTTCATCTTAGTACTGGTGGACCATGCCACCCGCTACCCCGAGGCGGTGCCCCTACGGACCGTGACAGCTCCGGTGGTTGGCCGGGCCCTAATGGGGATCTTCTCCCGGGTAGGCTTCCCCCGAGAAGTCGTCAGCGACCGAGGCACGAACTTTATATCCAAATACATGAAGTCCCTCTGGCAACAATGCGGGGTCACCTACAGATTCACGACCCCCTATCACCCCCAAGGGAACGGACTAGTGGAGCGTTTTAACCGCACCCTCAAGGGGATGATTGGGGGATTGGAAGAGCCCCTCCGTCGCCAGTGGGATGTACTACTCCCGTGCCTCCTCTTCGCCTACCGCGAAGTTCCCCAGAAGTCCCTCGGTTTTAGCCCTTTCGAACTCCTGTACGGGCACCCTGTGCGAGGGCCCCTCAGCCTAGTAAAAGAAGGTTGGGAGATGGCCCCCCTAAAGACCCCTCCAGACGTCTTCAAATACCTCCTGGCCCTACGCAATCAGACCCGGCGCTTCAGAGAGATGGCCAAGGCGAACCTCGAGGCCAGCCAGGAGGACATGAAGAAGTGGTATGATCACAATGCCTCCTCCGTTGAGTTCGAGCCTGGGCAACAAGTATGGGTGATGTCCCCCACCGAACCATGTGCCTTGCAAGATAAGTGGACGGGGCCCTTCAAAGTGGTCGAGCGCAAAAGCCCCGTCACTTACCTCATCGACCCGGGGACCTCCCGGAACCCCCTTCGGGTCCTCCACACCAACCGACTCAAACCACACTTTGTGCGCTCAGAACTCAGCCTCCTGATGGCTACGGACAGTGGGGCAGAGGAAGACTCCGAACCCCTCCCGGATCTTCTGAAGACTCAGGAGAAGGACGGCTCCGTGGACGGGGTCCGGCTCTCTGACGCCCTCACTTCGGAGCAACGCCAGGGCTGCCGGAACCTCCTGCTGCAGTTCGCTACCCTGTTCTCCCTCACCCCCGGGGTCACCCCTTGGTGTTTGCACGACGTGGACACCGGGGACAGTCCCCCTGTCCGACACCGGGCCTACCGCGTACCAGATCGGGTACGGGCCTGCATACAGGAGGAGGTGGCCAAGATGCTCACAATCGGGGTCATCGAGCCCTCGGACAGTCCCTGGGCCAGTCCGGTTGTATTGGTCCCCAAAGCCGCTGCCCCCGGCACTGCACCTGAACTGAGATTCTGCGTCGACTACCGGGGCTTGAACGCTGTCACCCGGACCGACGCTCATCCGATCCCCCGAGCAGACGAGCTGATAGACCGGCTGGGGGCCGCCCGCTACCTCAGTATCTTCGACCTAACAGCGGGCTACTGGCAGATCGGCCTCACACCCAGGGCTCAGGAACGGTCAGCCTTCTCTACCCCCGATGGCCACTACCAATTCAAGGTCATGCCCTTCGGCATGAAGAATGCCCCCGCCACGTTTCAACGCCTCGTGAACCAGGTCTTGGCGGGGCTCGAAGAATTCAGCGCTGCCTACCTGGACGATATCGCTGTATACAGCCACCACTGGCCCGACCACCTCCGTCACCTCCAAGAGGTCCTACAGGCCCTCCAGCGGGCCGGCCTCACAATTAAGGCCGGCAAGTGCCAAATTGGCCAAGGGTCTGTGACCTACCTTGGGCACCAAGTGGGAAGCGGGCTGGTGGCCCCGCTACAACTTAAGATTGCTGCCATCCAGTCCTGGCAGCCCCCCGTCACCCAGACCGAGGTCCGAGCCTTCTTGGGGCTCACCGGCTACTACCGGCGGTTCGGGAAGGACTACGGCAGCATCGTGGGGCCCCTCACGGGTCTCACGTCCAAGAACCAGCCGAAGCGGATTAACTGGACCCCCGATTGTCAAGCGGCCTTCGAGAAGCTGAAGGCCGCTCTATGCACCGCCCCTGTGCTCCAGGCCCCCGATTACAGTCGGGAATTCATGGTACAGACCGACGCCTCCGACCACGGCATCGGAGCCGTCCTTTCTCAGTTAAACCCCGAAGGTCATGACCAGCCGGTGGCCTTCATCAGTCGACGTCTCCTGGCCCGAGAACAGCGCTGGAGCACCATCGAGAGGGAGGCCTTCGCAGTGGTGTGGGCCCTCAAAAAGCTCCGTGTGAGAAGTTGGCCTGGTATATGATGCTCACTAGTTAAAGTGATCACCTTGTACCATGCCAAGCAACCCTTATGGTGTGGTTGTAAGTCAACCTTTTCGGACTAGCTGCCCTAGTGGTAGCGTAGGCTAAGCAGTCTTTGAGGCTAAACTCGTGATGCGTGTTAAGCCAGCTGTTTTACCAATAGTAACCCCCTTTTATACCAATGAAAGGACACCACACAGATATATATTCAAAATATATATGTATTTATTTCTCAAAGTAACCCCTAGTCTCTTTATGAGCACAGGAGCACAAATCGTCAAACAAGATTACAGTAGAATACACAGAAGTTGCACTTTATATGGATAGGCCCTGGTGGCCACTCAAACCATATACTAAAATAGTGGTATAAGTACCACGAACAGAAAAGGGAAAAGGCCTAGGGCCTCTAGAATCGCTGGGCCTACAAGGAGCTAACGTCAGTTAGTGACCAGGAGGTCCACGGGTGGCGTGTGCAGAGCAAATAGTCACACGCGTGCTCCCATAGGTTTCAATGGGTGCGTAAAAAGTACAAAGTTACTGCAAAAGGAATCTTCCGGATGACCTAGGAACTTAAGATTTGGAACACAGGCACTAGAGATGTATTACTACACATGGGCACCGGAGTACCAGCTTTACCTCACCCACAGGAAGCGGGTGCATAGGCCTCAAAGTGCGTCGGGTTTCTTCTATCTGTTCCGTTGAGCCTGGGACAAAGATGCTGCAGGCGGTCGGTCGGGAAGAGATGCAGTGGATCCAAGAGTGGATCGGAGATGTTGAAGACCTGTAAGCAGAGGGGACAGTGTTCACAGTCACTAGCCAGTGACCAGCGTGGCACCAGGTGGGTACCAGGCGATGTCGGGTGCAAACAGGTGATGAGGGGTAGCTTGTCTCCGCAGCCACGTGGTCCCTGAAGGTCGACGACGTCCAGGAGTCGGCTCACGAGCTGTCCCACGCAGGCTCTCGCTGTCGGCGGTGTCGGCGACTTGATCGAAGCAAACAAGCCTTGGCAAAAGCAATTGCAGGAGGATTCGGAAATCAGCTGTTGGTTCTGACCAGCAAGGTCAGAGGGATTGCTCCTTTGGAGGGGAGCAAGGGCCAGTCTGGAGCAACCAGACCAGCGGTGTTTGTCGTAGATTTCGTCGCCAAGATGGCCACTAGCCAGCGGGCCAGCAACCGGTTAGGCGCGTCGAGTGGCAAAATGCAGAAGGGCCCCACGCAGATCGTGGAGATGCTGGAGGGCTCACCTTTGGTGCAGATGCTGCTCGAGGGTTGGGCTTCTCAGGACCCAAAGCACAACTTGGAGGGAGCCTCGGTTGTTGCACTGGTCAGCTTGTCGTAGTCGTTCCAAGATGGCTGGCTCCACGTGTCTCGGTGCCTCCACGGGTCTCCTCTTTTCAGGGACTGTGGATCGGGCAGTGAGAGGTCTGGAGGTCCAGGTCTTGTCAGTCTCTGGGCTCGGGCTCCGGCGGGAGGCGGCGGCAAAGCAGACGGTGATTCGCTGGATGGTGCTTGCGTTAGCAAGGTGGTCACTCCCTGACCACAGGGGAGATTTTCTTCAGTCTTCTGTGCAGCAGAATGTCGAAGTTCCCGTCTTCTTCTTAGTTTCAAGTTGATTCCAGGATGTCTGAAGTCTTAGGACACAGCTCCTACCTTTAAGCGGATTCTAGGGGCCGGACTACCTGCTAGGTCCCTCCCTATGGGTGGGACCAGGAAGGGGGGTGGTTACACCCCCAATCCTTTGTCCAGCTCGCCCCAGGCCCGGGACTGGTGTGCCCCAGGACCGGTTTGAACTGGCATATGCACCGAGGCTCCTTGTGAGCCACAGGCATGTCTGGTTTCTTTCAAGCCCTACCTGACCAATACACAAAATCCTGTCTGGGGTGGTGCACGCACCTCCCCTGGCAGGAAACCCTTTGTCCACACCTCCCAAGCTGGAAGGACTCCCAGCAGCAGGAGGGCAGACTTGTGTCTGTGGTGGCAGCATCCATTTTGTGGAGCTGAGGCTATGTCTGATTTTACCCGGGTTTCAGGTACTGTACATGTCGTGTCCCTCTAGAAGGGTGGAATGCTAACCCCGTCGCCAGAATTGGCGAGGGGTTAGTATTCCAATTCGTATGACACCTTACTCGACATGTTTTGATAAAGCCAAACCAAAGATAGCATTTAACCGCGAGGTTCATAATGCACTTAAGAGTATATGGTATGACGATATCTGGAAACAGTAGAAGGAAGTTGTTCCGACCACTGCAGACAGGCTCAGCTCATGCCAGAGCACCATCTCACATGGAACCAAGCACTCTGCCTTCAGGATTGTTAAGGCCTGCCATAGGAGTGACTCATAGGTTACCAGGTGTCCCATTTAAGGTTAGGTATAGGTATACTACACCTAAGTAAGAGGTGATTACACCAACTTACCCCAGCTGAGTGATCAGCCAGTTGTGTCAGATTGTTAGGCCAAGCCTGGGGTGGCATAATACATGCTGCAGCCCCTGGCAGGCCTTGGGTACACCAATGCCCTGGGTACCTAGTGTACACTGGTACAGGGGCTGACAGGGTGATCCACTTCCAATTGGTTATGCACCTAGGGTGCATAGTTTTAATTTAGTAGAGAGAACAGCAGGCTGGGGGTCTGATTGGCAGGCCCACAGCCTCAATATGTCAAAAACCAGTGAAGCAAAAAGCAAAAATTTGGGGTGACCATAGGATAGCAGACCCTACTCTCCTACACAACCCCCCCCCAAACGCTGGGACATTAAACTAGCCTTGACCAGTCTCGTCTTCATGTCCTAAGTGGAAGTACCTGGAGAGACCATCTGCATTCCCATGGTCAGTACCTGGCCGGTGCTCCACTGTAAAGTCCATCCCCTGTAGGGAAATGGACCACCTAAGCAGTTTGGGGTTTTCACCCTTCATCTGATTTAGCCACAAGAGGGGCTTATGGTCGGTCTGAATCTTGAAGTGAGTGCCAAACAAGTATGGCCTCAGCTTCTTCAGGGCCCACACCACAGCAAAGGCCTCCCTCTCAATAGCTGACCAATTCTTCTCTCTGGGGGTCAACCTTCTGCTAATAAAAGCAATGGGTTGGTCTTGACCATCTACATTAAGTTGTGACAGCACAGCTCCCACACCCAACTCAGAAGCATCTGTTTGGACAATAAACTCTTTGGAGTAGTCAGGACTTTTCAGGATAGGTGCAGAGCACATGGCCTCCTTCAGGTCATCAAATGCCTTTTGACAGCTTACTGTCCACTGAACCTTTTTGGGCATCTTCTTGGATGTCAGATCATTAAGAGGAGTCACAATGGACCCATAGTTCTTAACAAACTTCCTGTAATACCCAGTCAAGCCCAAGAAAGCTCGAACTTGAGTCTGGGTGGTTGGAGGGGACCAATCCTTGATGGACTGTATCTTACTCTCCAGTGGTTGAACTTGGCCCCCACCTACAAGGTGGCCCAAATACACAACCTTACTCTGCCCTATCTGGCACTTAGTAGCCTTGATAGTGAGGCCTGCCCTTTGCAGAGCCTCAAGAGCCTTCTTCAGGTGGATCAGGTGATCCTCCCAGGTGGAACTAAAGACAGCAATGTCATCAAGATATGCTGCGCAAAAGTCATCCAACCCAGTAAGGACTTGGTTCACCAGCCTTTGGAAGGTGGCAGGTGCATTCTTCAGACCAAAGGGCATCACCACAAACTGATAATGCCCACCTGGGGTTGAGAATGCTGTTTTGGCCTTAGACTCCTCAGCTAACCTGATTTGCCAATAGCCAGCTGTCAAGTCAAATGTGCTCAAAAACTTTGCAGAAGCTAGTTTGTCTATGAGCTCATCTGCCCTTGGAATAGGGTGTGCATCTGTCCTGGTGACAGCATTGAGTCCTCTGTAGTCCACACAGAACCTCATCTCTCTCTTGCCATCTTTGGTGTGAGGTTTGGGGACCAGAACCACTGGGCTAGCCCAGGGGCTCTCTGAGGGTTCAATGACACCTAATTCCAGCATTTTATGTACCTCAGCCTTTATACAGTCCCTGACGTGGTCAGGTTGTCTGTAAAGTTTGTTCTCTACAGGCAGACTGTCACCAGTGTCCACAACATGGGTACACCAGTCAGTTTGACTAGGTATCAAGGAAAACATATGTGAAAATGATTGTAGAACCTGTCTACATTCAGTCTGCTGATGGGCAGTGAGGTTGCCTCCAAGGGTCACTCCTTCAACTGAGCCATCTTCAGGGTTCTGAGACAACAGGTCTGGGAGAGGGTCACTCTCTTCCTCCTGTCCCTCATCTGTAGCCATGAGCAAGCCCATGTCTGCCCTGTCAACATATGCTTTAAGCCTGTTAACATGGAGTACCCTGTGGGGACTCCTGGGAGTTCCTAGGTCGACCAAGTAGGTGACCTCTCCCTTCTTTTCCAGGATTGTATGGGGTCCAGACCATTTGTCTTGGAGTGCTGCTGGGGCCACCGGCTCCAACACCCATACCTTCTGTCCTGGCTGATACTCAACCAAGACAGCCTTTTGGTCATGCCAAGCTTTCTGTAAGGCCTGGCTTGCCTCAAGGTTTTTAGATGCCTTCTCCATATACTCAGCCATCCTGGAGCGGAGACCAAGTACATAGTCCACTATGTCTAGCTTAGGCTTTTTGAGAGGTAACTCCCATCCTTCCTTCACCAAACACAGTGGGCCTCTCACAGGGTGCCCAAACAACAATTCAAAGGGGCTGTAGCCAACTCCTTTTTGTGGGACCTCTCTGTAAGCAAACAGAAGGCAGGGTAGAAGGATATCCCATCTTCGCCTGAGCTTTTCAGGTAATCCTTTGATCATACCCTTTAGGGTCTTGTTGAATCTCTCAACAAGCCCATTGCATTGTGGGTGATAAGGGGTGGTGAACTTGTAGTTGACACCACATTCCTTCCACATAGCTGTTAAGTATCCTGACATAAAGTTGGTACCTCTGTCAGATACTACCTCCTTAGGAAACCCCACTCTGGAGAATACTCCCAGCAGGGCCCTGGCCACAACAGGAGCTGTAGTGGTCCTAAGGGGAATTGCCTCTGGATACCTGGTGGCATGATCCACTACCACCAGTATGAATCTGTGCCCAGATGCAGTGGGAGGATCCATGGGACCCACTATGTCTATTCCCACTCTTTCAAAGGGAACCCCCACCACAGGTAGTGGTATCAGGGGGGCCTTCGTTGTGCCACCTGATTTGCCACTGGCTTGGCAGGTAACACAGGAGCGACAAAACTCCTTTGTATCTTCATTCATATGGGGCCAGTGAAAGTGAGGGACAAGCCTGTCCCAAGTCTTGTTCTGGCCTAAGTGTCCTGCTAAAGGAATGTCATGGGCCAAGGTAAGAAGGAAGCCCCTAAATTGCAGAGGTATGACCAACCTCCTGGTTGCACCAGGCTTGGGGTCTCTAGCCTCTGAATAAAGGAGCCCTTCATCCCAATACACTTTATGGGTACCTTGAGCATTCCCAGCAGCCTCAGCAGCAGCCAGCTGTCTGAGGGGTTCAAGAGAGGGACAGGATAACTGAGCCTGCCTCAAGTCAGCCCTTGAAGGTCCCCCTGTCCCCAGAAACTCAACCTGATCAGGTTCAAGCTCTTCAGGGACAGTTCCTTCAGGGTCCTCTAGATCAGCTTCCTGGGAAGGCTGATCATCACTCTGAGGCAGGGGGGAAGGCACAGCCTTGACCCTCCTGTTCTTCTTCTTGGTAGGTGCTTGGTCCATTGTTCCAGGATCCAAGACCTGTGGTTCAGTGAGGCACTTTTTGGCCTGTGACCTGGTCACAGCAAGGACATGTGATGATATACCTAACATCTCTGCATGAGTCCTGTACTCCACTTCTGACCATAGAGAACTCTCTAGGTCATTGCCCAACAAACATTCTACTGGGAGGTCTGCACTAACCACAACCCTTTTGAGGCCAGTTACCCCTCCCCATGAGAAGTTAACAACTGCCACACTATGTGAAGTAGTGGCATTGCTGGCATTGGTCACCAGGTAGTTCTCACCTGGTATGTACTGTCCAGGGTCCACAAAGCCTGGTGTCACCATAGTGACACTGGCACATGTGTCCCTGTAGGCTTGAGCCACTTTGTCATTAATTAAAGGAGTCTGTCTGTACTTGCCCAGGTTACTGGGGCTCACAGTCAGGGACAAATCAATGTCCCCATCACAGATCAAGACTGCCTGTGTAAGGGTTCTGTCTAAGTCAGAATCTCCTTCAGTTCCCATAGTGATTCCCACTACACCCTTTGTCTGGGGACCAACACTGCTAACAGTAGTACTGGGAGCAGGTGCCTTAGGGGCAACAGTGTTGGGGGCTCCACCCTTTTTGCAATCACTAGTCCAGTGAGTTGTATTTTTACAATGATTGCACCAGGGTTTCTTCTGACCTTCTTTCTTCTTCTTGGACTGTTGGGACCCACCCTCCTTAGCAGTAGTTTGGGGCCCTGTTGAAGACTTCTGGTCTTTAGGTTTCTGATCTCCACCCTTTTGGTCTGTTTTCTTCTGATCACCCCCTTGGCCCTGGTTCTGGTTCTTTTGCTTAACCCTGGTTCTGACCCATTTGTCTGCCTTCTTTCCCAATTCTTGGGGAGAGGTCAGATCAGAGTCAACCAAGTGTTGATGCAGTTGCTGGTTTTGACAGTTATTTAAAATCTGTTCTCTCATCATCAAATTATACAATCCTGTAAAATCAGATACCTTACTTCCCAGCAACCAACCCTCCAAAGCCTTAGTGGCACATTCAATGTATTCAGACCAGTCCTGAGTCTGTGTCTTTTGGGTGTCTCTGAACATTAACCTGTACTGCTCAGTGGTTAAGCCTAACCCATCAACTAGAACACTCTTCAGGACTCTGTAGTTTCTGACATCCTCTTCTCTAACAGTGAGGAGTCTGTCTCTGCCTCTTCCTTCAAAGGAGAGCCAGAGGATTGCTGCCCACTGATCTTCAGGAACCTGCTGTACTTTGCAGGCTCTCTCAAGAGCAGTTATCCACTTGTGGATGTCATCCCCACTTTTGTAGGGGGGCACAACCTTAGACAGGTTCCTATTGTCAAAGACCCTATCTTTGTCCTTAGGGACAATGCTGCCACCAGTGGGTATAGACCCACTCTCTTTATGCTGTCTAGCCTTGCTAAGTTTCTCTTCCATCAGGGCTACTTCTAGCTCCTGCTTCCTGATCCTCAGCTGAGCCTCTTGCATCTTGGCCTCATGTTCCCTCCTCTGAGGGGTGGTCATCCTTCTCCTGGAGTGACCTTGAGAGCCTCTAGAGCCATGGGAAGCATGGGAGTCACCTGAGCGATTCCTTTGCCTTCCAAGCCCTGTGTTAAGTCCACTGGGGAGATCCAGTGGGTTGAACCCACTGTCAGTCCCCAATAGCCTTGGTTTAGCTGGGCCAAGTATAATACTTGGCACTGGGCTAGTTCTCCCTTCATCCTCACTACTGTCAGTATCCTTTTCACTCTCATCCTCTGTGGTAGGCATCCCATCTAAGGGGTGACTATTGGAACTGGGTACCTCTGTAGTATCTTCAGAAGGGGGGCCTCCTGTTCCTGACCCTAAGGGGGCTAACTGGGAAGCTTTCTTGAGTGCTCTCTGATTCTCATCATTCTGTAAGAGCTCTCTGAGCTCAGCAGAGTTTGGGTTCTTGGGCTGTTTAAGGCCTCTAAGAGTTGCCAAATGCCTGAGCTCATTCTGATTAAGGGTAGCAAAGCTGGATGGTGCCCTCTGGGGGTCACTCTCAACAGAGATGGGTACAGTGGACCCCTCTGCCCCGGCCATTGCTCTTAAGTGTGGGTGGATGTGTTGCAATCTACCTACACTTGGGTTTACCTACTAAACCTATCTAGTAGTTGTAGTCAGGGTGTGCTACTCCCTTTGCTCTACAACAACTAAGTTCAGTAGAACTTAAGTATATCTAATCTTGTTTTATATGTACCTACAGGTACCTATGTGATCTTTCAATTGGTAACCAAGAGATTACAATGGTAAAACACAGCAAGCTCAAATCCAACCGCTGCTCACCAATGTGAGAAGTTGGCCTGGTATATGATGCTCACTAGTTAAAGTGATCACCTTGTACCATGCCAAGCAACCCTTATGGTGTGGTTGTAAGTCAACCTTTTCGGACTAGCTGCCCTAGTGGTAGCGTAGGCTAAGCAGTCTTTGAGGCTAAACTCGTGATGCGTGTTAAGCCAGCTGTTTTACCAATAGTAACCCCCTTTTATACCAATGAAAGGACACCACACAGATATATATTCAAAATATATATGTATTTATTTCTCAAAGTAACCCCTAGTCTCTTTATGAGCACAGGAGCACAAATCGTCAAACAAGATTACAGTAGAATACACAGAAGTTGCACTTTATATGGATAGGCCCTGGTGGCCACTCAAACCATATACTAAAATAGTGGTATAAGTACCACGAACAGAAAAGGGAAAAGGCCTAGGGCCTCTAGAATCGCTGGGCCTACAAGGAGCTAACGTCAGTTAGTGACCAGGAGGTCCACGGGTGGCGTGTGCAGAGCAAATAGTCACACGCGTGCTCCCATAGGTTTCAATGGGTGCGTAAAAAGTACAAAGTTACTGCAAAAGGAATCTTCCGGATGACCTAGGAACTTAAGATTTGGAACACAGGCACTAGAGATGTATTACTACACATGGGCACCGGAGTACCAGCTTTACCTCACCCACAGGAAGCGGGTGCATAGGCCTCAAAGTGCGTCGGGTTTCTTCTATCTGTTCCGTTGAGCCTGGGACAAAGATGCTGCAGGCGGTCGGTCGGGAAGAGATGCAGTGGATCCAAGAGTGGATCGGAGATGTTGAAGACCTGTAAGCAGAGGGGACAGTGTTCACAGTCACTAGCCAGTGACCAGCGTGGCACCAGGTGGGTACCAGGCGATGTCGGGTGCAAACAGGTGATGAGGGGTAGCTTGTCTCCGCAGCCACGTGGTCCCTGAAGGTCGACGACGTCCAGGAGTCGGCTCACGAGCTGTCCCACGCAGGCTCTCGCTGTCGGCGGTGTCGGCGACTTGATCGAAGCAAACAAGCCTTGGCAAAAGCAATTGCAGGAGGATTCGGAAATCAGCTGTTGGTTCTGACCAGCAAGGTCAGAGGGATTGCTCCTTTGGAGGGGAGCAAGGGCCAGTCTGGAGCAACCAGACCAGCGGTGTTTGTCGTAGATTTCGTCGCCAAGATGGCCACTAGCCAGCGGGCCAGCAACCGGTTAGGCGCGTCGAGTGGCAAAATGCAGAAGGGCCCCACGCAGATCGTGGAGATGCTGGAGGGCTCACCTTTGGTGCAGATGCTGCTCGAGGGTTGGGCTTCTCAGGACCCAAAGCACAACTTGGAGGGAGCCTCGGTTGTTGCACTGGTCAGCTTGTCGTAGTCGTTCCAAGATGGCTGGCTCCACGTGTCTCGGTGCCTCCACGGGTCTCCTCTTTTCAGGGACTGTGGATCGGGCAGTGAGAGGTCTGGAGGTCCAGGTCTTGTCAGTCTCTGGGCTCGGGCTCCGGCGGGAGGCGGCGGCAAAGCAGACGGTGATTCGCTGGATGGTGCTTGCGTTAGCAAGGTGGTCACTCCCTGACCACAGGGGAGATTTTCTTCAGTCTTCTGTGCAGCAGAATGTCGAAGTTCCCGTCTTCTTCTTAGTTTCAAGTTGATTCCAGGATGTCTGAAGTCTTAGGACACAGCTCCTACCTTTAAGCGGATTCTAGGGGCCGGACTACCTGCTAGGTCCCTCCCTATGGGTGGGACCAGGAAGGGGGGTGGTTACACCCCCAATCCTTTGTCCAGCTCGCCCCAGGCCCGGGACTGGTGTGCCCCAGGACCGGTTTGAACTGGCATATGCACCGAGGCTCCTTGTGAGCCACAGGCATGTCTGGTTTCTTTCAAGCCCTACCTGACCAATACACAAAATCCTGTCTGGGGTGGTGCACGCACCTCCCCTGGCAGGAAACCCTTTGTCCACACCTCCCAAGCTGGAAGGACTCCCAGCAGCAGGAGGGCAGACTTGTGTCTGTGGTGGCAGCATCCATTTTGTGGAGCTGAGGCTATGTCTGATTTTACCCGGGTTTCAGGTACTGTACATGTCGTGTCCCTCTAGAAGGGTGGAATGCTAACCCCGTCGCCAGAATTGGCGAGGGGTTAGTATTCCAATTCGTATGACACCTTACTCGACATGTTTTGATAAAGCCAAACCAAAGATAGCATTTAACCGCGAGGTTCATAATGCACTTAAGAGTATATGGTATGACGATATCTGGAAACAGTAGAAGGAAGTTGTTCCGACCACTGCAGACAGGCTCAGCTCATGCCAGAGCACCATCTCACATGGAACCAAGCACTCTGCCTTCAGGATTGTTAAGGCCTGCCATAGGAGTGACTCATAGGTTACCAGGTGTCCCATTTAAGGTTAGGTATAGGTATACTACACCTAAGTAAGAGGTGATTACACCAACTTACCCCAGCTGAGTGATCAGCCAGTTGTGTCAGATTGTTAGGCCAAGCCTGGGGTGGCATAATACATGCTGCAGCCCCTGGCAGGCCTTGGGTACACCAATGCCCTGGGTACCTAGTGTACACTGGTACAGGGGCTGACAGGGTGATCCACTTCCAATTGGTTATGCACCTAGGGTGCATAGTTTTAATTTAGTAGAGAGAACAGCAGGCTGGGGGTCTGATTGGCAGGCCCACAGCCTCAATATGTCAAAAACCAGTGAAGCAAAAAGCAAAAATTTGGGGTGACCATAGGATAGCAGACCCTACTCTCCTACACTCCGGCCCTATCTCTTCGGTACCCACTTCCGGGTACAAACCGACCATCGACCCCTGCAGTGGCTGATGCAGATGCGGGGGGAGAACCCAAAACTCTTGCGCTGGTCCATTTCCCTGCAGGGAATGGACTTCACTGTGGAGCACCGACCAGGCCAAGACCACGCCAACGCGGATGGCCTGTCCCGCTTTTTCCGCCTCGACGAAGAGAGTCCCCAAGGAGATGGGTGACTCTCCCCGCCTTCAGCTGGGGGGGACGCATGTTGGACAGGCCACACGAAGGGCTTGCTCCCTCCACGCACGACAGGGCCCGAGCTCCGGCCCGCCAGGCATAACCCACGAAAAGCACCCGTACCCCGTCTCCCGACGGATCTTCTGCCCTCGGACCTCTACTCATCACGGGGCCCAGCCTCACCGGCTCCCCCGGCCGGTTCAAGCCGCCATCTTGGGCCCTGCACCACGAGGCCGCGTGGCCTCGCCCCGACCCTAACCCCGGGCCTGACCGGCCCCGACATCCCGGCACCACCATCCACCCGGGAGGTGAGCGGACCACTTGGCAGGTCAATGGGAGGACGAAGTGTCAAGAGCTCTTCCCCCGCCAGGTGCCGATCGCCTCCAACTCCCCCAGGCGCTGGCTCCACCCCCTGCTGGGTGTCTGGACACCTTCATCCCGGGCCCTCCGACCTCCAAGTGCGAGGGTCCGGACATCAAAGAGCGCCTGCCCTATAACTGGGGCAACTCCGGAGCAGGAAGGCAGTTGTATCCTGGAGTCGAGAGACACCGAGAGAACTCAGCCTTGACGGACTACTGGCGCTGCCGTAGCCCGCTCTTGTGAACCATCGTCCTGCCTGCTGGCGCTGCCGCGGCCTTCTACAACATCCATCCTCGTCGGGACCTGCTGGCGCTGCCGCGGCCCGTTGTAACGACCATCCTCACCGGGACCTGCTGGCGCTGCCGCGGACCGTACATCGACCATCTTTCCGGGACCTGCGGGCGCTGCCGCGGCCCGTTGTAACGACCATCCTCACCGGGACCTGCTGGCGCTGCCGCGGACCGTCCATCGACCATCTTTTCGGGACCTGCTGGCGCTGCCGCGGCCCGCACCAACTAAGCTCGAGGATTGTGAGCTAATCATCATCTCATCCAAACTACCTGACTGGTAGACCGACTGTCCCGCTACCCCTTACCCTACTTTGAGAGACGTGAATCGAGGGGACCCCTGAGTCCAGACCTCCTTGTACCATTCAACCGTACCTTAAGAAGTGCTTATAAAGAACACTGAACCTTATCCGTGTGTGATATCTGTCTGTGGGGGGGAAGTTACTTGTCTGTACGATCGCTGGAGACGGCTCTCCCCGGAGACCTCTCCTCCTGACCCCGGCCGACCCTCCCGGTCCGTCTATCCTTTCTAACACATACCCACAACCTTACCCACAACCACACCTACACAACCACACCTGCATACCCACACAACCACACACACACAACCACACACCCACAACACACACACACACCCCCACAACCATACCCACAACCACACCCATACCCAACCACAACCACACACACACACAACCACACACACAACCACACATACAACGACACACATACAACTTCACAAACAACCACACACACACAACTACACACACAACCACAACCACACACACACCCCCAACCACAACCACACACACAACCATACACAAAACCACACTCACACAACCCACACACAACCACAGCCACATATACAACACACACAACCACACACACAACACACAAAATTACACACACAACCACACACACACAACCACAACCACTCACACAACCACACACATAACCACAACCACTCACACAACCACATACACAATCACACACATACACAACCACACACACAACCACACATACAGAACCACACCCACAACCACACACACAACCACACACACACAACCACACACATACACAACCACACAAAACCACACACACAACCACACATAACCACATATCCACACACACACCCACAACCACACACACACCCACAACCACACCCACAACCATACAACCACACACATAACCACAACCACACACACACACAACCACACACACAACCACACAAACAACCACACACACACAACTACACCCACAGCCACATACAACCACACATACAACCATAACCACATACACAATCACAAACACACAACCACACACACAACCACACACACACAACACACACACAACCACTCAAACCACCACACATACAACCACAACCACAACCATACCCTCAACCATACCCACACAACCACACCCACACACACAACCACACATCCACCCACCACAACCACACCCACAACCACACCCACACAATCACAACCACACCCAACAACACCCATAACCACACACAACCATACACACAACCACACATACACAACCACACAGACACAACCACACACACAACCACACCCACCCACCCACACACAACCACACACACACAACCACACACACACACACAACCACACACACACAACCACACACACAACCACACACACAGCCACACGCACACAACCACACAAACAACCACACACACAACCACACCCACAACCACACACAACCACACACACACAACCAGAACCACACACACAACCATACATACAACCACACAAACAACCACACACACACAACCATACACACAACCACACAAACAACCACACACACACAACCATACCCACAACCATACCCACAACCACACGACAACAACCACACCTGCACATACACACAACCATATACACACACCCACAACCATACCCACAACCACACCCACACCCAACCACAACCACACACACACACACAACCACACACACAACCACATACACAACCACACAAACACAACCTCACAAACAACCACACACAGAACCACACACACAACCATAACAACACACACATAACCCCAACCACAACCACACACATACACAACCATACCTACAACCACACACACACAACCACACACACAACCAGAACCACACACACAACCACACACACACAACCACACACACACCCACATGCATACAACCACACACACACAACCACACACACAACCACAAAAACAACCACACACACACAACCATACCCACAACCACACCCACACAACCACACCTGCATACCCACACAACCACACACACACAACCACACACACACAACCACACACACACAACCACACCCACTACAACACACACAACCATAACCATACACACACAACCACACACACACACAACCACACACACAACCACACAAACAACCACACACACAACCACATCCACAACCACACACAACCACACACACAACCACAACCACATACACAACCACACACATACAACCACACACACAACCACACACACAACCACACACACACAACCACACACAACCACACACACAACCACACCCACAACCATACCCTCAACCACACCCACACAACCATACCCACACACGCATACATACACACATACAACCACACACCCACAACCACACCCACAGACCCACAACCACACCTACACAACCACACCCGCACAATCACACCCAACCACACCCACAGAACCACACACACAACCATACACACAACCACACACAACCACACATACACAACCACACATACACAACCACAAACACACAACCACACACACAAACACACACACACACACACACAACCACACACACACAACTATACACACACAACCACACATACAACCACAACATAAAAGCACACACACAACCACACACACAACCACACACACAACCACACACACACAACCACACACAACCACACATACACACACAAACCCACAACCACACCCATACCCACAACCGCACCCACAACCACACAACCACACACACAACCACAACCACACACACAACCACACACACAACCACACACACACAACCACACACACACACACACACAACCACACATACACAATCACACACATACACAACCACAACACACAACCACACACACAACCATACCCACAACCACACCCACATAACCACACCCACAACCACACACACACAACCACACCCACCCACACACACAACCACACAACCACAACCACACACACACCCACAACCACACCTACAACCACACCCACATAACCACACCCAACCACACACACACAACCATACACACAACCACACACACACAACCACACACATAACCACACACACACAACCACACACAACCACACAAACAACCACACACATAACCACTCCCACAACCATACCTTAAACCACGCCCACACAACCACACCCACACAAAAACACAACCACACACCCACAACCACACCCATGCACCCACAACCACACCCACACCCATACAACCACACCCACCCACACAACCACACCCAACCACATCCACAGAACCACACACACAACCACACACACAACCACACGCACAACCACAACCACTCACACAACCACACACACAACCACAACCACTCACATAACCACATACACAATCACACACACACACAACCACACCCACCCACCCACCCACACAACCACACAACCACAGCCACACACACACCCACAACCACACCCACAACCACACCCACAAAACCACACCCACACAATCACACCCAACCACACACACACACAACCATACACACAAGAACACACACACAACCACACACATAACCACACACATACAACCACACACAACCACACACAACCACACAAACAACCACACACACAACCACTCCCACAACCATACCCTAAACCATGCCCACATAACCACACCCACACACACACACAACCACTCACCCACAACCACACCCATGCTCCCACAACCACACCCACACCCATACAACCACACCCACCCACACAACCACACCCAACCACATCCACAGAACCACACACACAACCACACACACAACCACACGCACAACCAAACCCAACCACACCCAACCACACATCCACACACACACAACCACACACACAACCACACACTCACAACCACACACAACCACATACAAACACACACAACCACACACAAACACACATAACCACACACACACACAACCACACACACAACCACACCCACACCCACAACCACAACCACACAACCACACATACAACCACAACCACACACACAACCACACACACAACCACACAAATAACCACACCCACACAACCAGAACCAACCACAACCACACAGACACAACCACACCCACACACACACAACCACACACACAACCACAACCACACAACCACATACAAAACCACACACACGACCACACAAACAACCACATCCACACAACCAGAACCAACCACAACCACACAGACACAACCACACACACAACCACACACACCCACCCACACACAACCACACACACACAACCACACACACACAAAACCACACACACACAACCACACACACAACCACACACACAGCCACACACACACAACCACACAAACAACCACATACAAAACCACACCCACAACCACACACAACCACACACACACAACCAGAACCACACACACAACCACACATACAACCACACACACACAACCATACACACAACCACACAAACAACCACACACACACAACCATACCCACAACCATACCCACAACCACACGACAACAACCACACCTGCACATACACACAACCATACACACACCCCCACAACCATACCCACAACCATACCCACACCCAACCACAACCACACACACACAACCACACACACAACCACATACACAACCACACAAACACAACCTCACAAACAACCACACACAGAACCACACACACAACCATAACGATACACACATAACCCCAACCACAACCACACACATACACAACCATACCTACAACCACACACATACAACCACACACACAACCAGAACCACACACACAACCACACACACACAACCACACACACACCCACATGCACACAACCACACACACACAACCACACACACAACCACAAAAACAACCACACACACACAACCATACCCACAACCACACCCACACAACCACACCTGCATACCCACACAACCACACACACACAACCACACACCCACAACCACACACACACCCCCACAACCATACCCACAACCACACCCAACCACAACCACACACACACACAACCACACACACAACCACACACACAACCAAACATACAACGACACACACACAACCTCACAAACAACCACACACACATGACCACACACAACCACAACCACACACACAACCCCAACCACAACCACACACACAACCATACACACAACCACACTCACACAACCACTCACACAACCACAGACACAACCACAGCCACATACACAACACACACAACCACACACACAACACACAAAATCACACACACAACCACACACACACAACCACAACCACTCACACAACCACATACACAACCACACACAACACCACACAACCGCACACACAACCACATACAACCATGCACACACACAACCACACCCAACTTCACCCAACCACACAACCACACCCACAACCATACACACACAACCACAACCACACACAACCACAACCACACACACAACCACACAACCAAACACACACAACCACACACACACAACCACACACACAACCACACACACAACCACAACCACACACACACAACCACACACACACAACCACACACACACAACCACACCCACAACAACACACACAACCACAACCACACACACACAACCACACACACACACAACCACACACACAACACACACACACACAACCACACACACAACCACACAACAACCACACACACAACCACATCCACAACCACACACAACCACACACACAACCACAACCACATACACAACCACACACACACAACCACACACACAACCACACACACAACCACACACACAACCACACACACAACCACACACAACCACACACACAACCACACCCACAACCATACCCTCAATCACACCCACACAACCATACCCACACATGCATACATACACACACACAACCACACACCCACAACCACACCCACAGACCCACAACCACACCTACACAACCACACCCGCACAATCACACCCAACCACACCCACAGAACCACACACACAACCATACACACAACCACACACAACCACACATATACAACCACACATACACAACCACAAACACACAACCACACACACACACACACACACACACACACACAACCACACACACACAACTATACACACACAACCACACACACAACCACACATACAACCACAACATACAAGCACACACACAACCACACACACACAACCACACACACAACCACACACACAACCACACACAACCACATATACACACACAAACCCACAACTACACCCACACCCACAACCGCACCCACAACCACACAACCACACACACAACCACAACCACACACACACACACACACAACCACACATACACAATCACACACATACACAACCACAACACACAACCACACATACAACCATACCCACAACCACACCCACATAACCACACCCACAACCACACACACACAACCACACACACCCACACACACAACCACACAACCACAACCACACACACACCCACAACCACACCCACAACCACACCCACACAACCATACCCAACCACACACACACACAACCATACACACAACCACACACACACAACCACACACATAACCACATACACACAACCACACACAACCACACAAACAACCACACACAACCACTCCCACAATCATACCTTAAACCACGCCCACACAACCACACCCACACAAACACACAACCACACACCCACAACCACACCCATGCACCCACAACCACACCCACACCCATACAACCACACCCACCCACACAACCACACCCAACCACATCCACAGAACCACACACACAACCACATACACAACCACACGCACAACCAAACCCAACCACACCCAACCACACATTCACACACACACAACCACACACACAACCACACACTCACAACCACACCCAACCACATACAAACACACACAACCACACACAACCACACACAACCACACACACACAACCACACACACAACCACACACACACACACAACCACAACCACACATACAACCACAACCACACACACAACCACACACACAACCACACACACAATCATACCCACACAACCAGAACCAACCACACAGACACAACCACACCCACACACACACAACCATACACACAACCACTACCACACAACCACACACAAAACCACACACATGACCACACAAACAACCACACCCACACAACCAGAACCAACCACAACCATACAGACACAACCACACACACAACCACACACACACAACCACACCCACCCACACACACACAACCACACACACAACCATACAGACACAACCACACAGACACAACCACAACCACACACAACCACACATACAACCAGAACCACACACACAACCACACACACAACCACACGTACAACCAAACCCAACCACACCCAACCACACATCCACACACACACAACCACACACAACCACACACACACAACCACACCCAACCACATACAAACACACACAACCACACACAAACACACACAACCACGCACACAAAACCACACACACAACCACACACATACCCACAACCACAACCACACAACCACACATACAACCACAACCACACACACAACCACACACACAACCACACAAACAACCACACCCACACAACCAGAACCAACCACAACCACACAGACACAACCAAACCCACACACACACAACCACACACACAACCACAACCACACACAAAACCACACATGACCACACAAACAACAACACCCACACAACCAGAACCAACCACAACCACACAGACACAACCACACACACAACCACACACACACAACCACACCCACCCACACACACCCACCCACAAACACACAACCACACACACAACCACACATACAGCCACACACACACAACCACACAAACAACCACACACACAACCACACCCACAACCACACACAACCACACACACACAACCAGAACCACACACACAACCACACATGCAACCACACACACATAACCATACACACAATCACACAAACAGCCACACACACACAGCCATACCCACAACCATACCCACAACCACACCACAACAACCACACCTGCACATACACACAACCATACACACACCCCCACAACAATACCCACAACCACACCCACACCCAACCACAACCACACACACACAACCACACACTCAACCACACACACAACCACACAAACAAAACCTCACAAACAACCACACATAGAACCACACACACAACCATAACGACACACACATAACCCCAACCACAACCACACACACACACAACCCTACACACAACCACACACACACAACCACACACAACCAGAACCACACATACAACCGCACACACACAACCACACACACACCCACATGCACACAACCACACACACACACAACCACACACACAACCACAAAAACAACCACACACACAACCATACCCACAACCTTACCCACAACCACACCTATACAACCACACCTGCATACCCACACAACCACACACACACAACCACACACCCACAACCACACACACACCCCCACAACCATACCCACAACCACACCCATACCCAACCACAACCACACACACACACAACCATACACACAACCACACATACAACGACACACATACAACTTCACAAACAACCACACACACACAACTACACACACAACCACAACCACACACACACCCCCAACCACAACCACACACACAACCATACACAAAACCACACTCACACAACCACACACACAACCACAGCCACATACACAACACACACAACCACACACACAACACACAAAATTACACACACAACCACACACACACAACCACAACCACTCACACAACCACACACATAACCACAACCACTCACACAACCACATACACAATCACACACATACACAACCACACACACAACCACACATACAGAACCACACCCACAACCACACACACAACCACACACACACAACCACACACATACACAACCACACAAAACCACACACACAGCCACACATAACCACATATCCACACACACACCCACAACCACACACACACCCACAACCACACCCACAACCATACAACCACACACATAACCACAACCACACACACACACAACCACACACACAACCACACAAACAACCACACACACACAACTACACCCACAGCCACATACAACCACACATACAACCATAACCACATACACAATCACAAACACACAACCACACACACAACCACACACACACAACCACACACACAACCACTCAAACCACCACACATACAACCACAACCACAACCATACCCTCAACCATACCCACACAACCACACCCACACACACAATCACACATCCACCCACCCACAACCACACCCACAACCACACCCACACAATCACAACCACACCCAACAACACCCATAACCACACACAACCATACACACAACCACACATACACAACCACACAGACACAACCACACACACAACCACACCCACCCACCCACACACAACCACACACACACAACCACACACACACACACAACCACACACACACAACCACACACACAACCACACACACAGCCACATGCACACAACCACACAAACAACCACACACACAACCACACCCACAACCACACACAACCACACACACAACCAGAACCACACACACAACCATACATACAACCACACATACACAACCATACACACAACCACACAAACAACCACACACACACAACCATACCCACAACCATACCCACAACCACACGACAACAACCACACCTGCACATACACACAACCATACACACACCCCCACAACCATACCCACAACCACACCCACACCCAACCACAACCACACACACACACACAACCACACACACAACCACACACACAACCACACAAACACAACCTCACAAACAACCACACACAGAACCACACACACAACCATAACGACACACACATAACCCCAACCACAACCACACACATACACAACCATACCCACAACCACACACACACACAACCACATATACAACCAGAACCACACACACAGCCACACACACACAACCACACACACACCCACATGCACACAACCACACACACACAACCACACACACAACCACAAAAACAACCACATACACACAACCATACCCACACCCACACCCACACAACCACACCTGCATACCCACACAACCACACACACACAACCACACACCCACAACAACACACACACCCCCACAACCATACCCACAACCACACCCACACCCAACCACAACCACACACACACACAACCACACACACAACCACACACACAACCAAACATACAATGACACACACACAACCTCACAAACAACCACACACACACAACCACACACACAACCCCAACCACAACCACACACACAACCATACACACAACCACACTCACACAACCACACACACAACCACAGCCACATACACAACACACACAACCACACACACAACACACAAAATCACACACACAACCACACACACACAACCACAACCACAACCACTCACACAACCACATACACAACCACACACAACACCACACAACCGCACACACAACCACATACAACCATGCACACACAACCACACCCAACTTCACCCAACCACACAACCACACCCACAACCACACAACCACAACCACACACAACCACAACCACACACACAACACACAACCACACACACAACCATACCCACAACCACACCCACATAACCACACCCATAACCACACACACAACCATACCCACCCACACAACCACACAACCACAGCCACACACACACCCACAACCACACCCACAACCACACCCACAAAACCACACCCACACAACCACACCCAACCACACACACACACAACCATACACACAAGAACACACACACAACCACACACATAACCACACACACACAACCACACACAACCACACAAACAACCACACACACAACCACTCCCACAACCATACCCTAAACCACGCCCACACAACCACACCCACACACACACACAACCACTCACCCACAACCACACCCATGCACCCACAACCACACCCACACCCATACAACCACACCCACCCACACAACCACACTAACCACATCCACAGAACCACACACACAACCACACACACAACCACACGCACAACCAAACCCAACCACACCCAACCACACATCCACACACACACAACCACACACACAACCACACACTCACAACCACACACAACCACATACAAACACACACAACCACACACAAACACACACACACAACCACACACACACAACCACACACACAAACACACACACACCCACAACCAGAACCACACAACCACACATACAACCACAACCACACACACAACCACACACACAAACACACCCACACCCACAACCAGAACCACACAACCACACATACAACCACAACCACACACACAACCACACACACAACCACACAAATAACCACACCCACACAACCAGAACCAACCACAACCACACAGACACAACCACACCCACACACACACAACCACACACACAACCACAACCACACAACCACATACAAAACCACACACACGACCACACAAACAACCACACCCACACAACCAGAACCAACCACAACCACACAGACACAACCACACACACAACCACACCCACCCACCCACACACAACCACACACACACAACCACACACACACACAACCACACACACACAACCACACACACAACCAAACACACAGCCACACGCACACAACCACACAAACAACCACACACACAACCACACCCACAACCACACACAACCACACACACACAACCAGAGCCACACACACAACCACACATACAACCACACATACACAACCATACACACAACCACACAAACAACCACACACACACAACCATACCCACAACCATACCCACAACCACACGACAACAACCACACCTGCACATACACACAACTATACACACCCCCCCACAACCATACCCACAACCACACCCACACCTAACCACAACCACACACACACACACACAACCACACACACAACCACATACACAACCACACAAACACAACCTCACAAACAACAACACACAGAACCACACACACAACCATAACGACACACACATAACCCCAACCACAACCACACACATACACAACCATACCTTCAACCACACACACACACAACCACACACACAACCAGAACCACACACACAACCACACACACACAACCACACACACACCCACATGCACACAACCACACACACACAACCACACACACAACCACAAAAACAACCACATACACACAACCATACCCACACCCACACCCACACAACCACACCTGCATACCCACACAACCACACACACACAACCACACACCCACAACCACACACACACCCCCACAACCATACCCACAACCACACCCACACCCAACCACAACCACACACACACACAACCACACACACAACCACACACACAACCAAACATACAACGACACACACACAACCTCACAAACAACCACACACACACAACCACACACACAACCACACACATAACCCCAACCACAACCACACACACAACCATACACACAACCACACTTACACAACCACACACACAACCACAGCCACATACACAACACACACAACCACACACACAACACACAAAATCACACACACAACAACAAACACACAACCACAACCACTCACACAACCACATACACAACCACACACAACACCACACAACCACACACACAACCACATACAACCATGCACACACACAACCACACCCAACTTTCACCCAACTTTCACCCAACCACAACCACAACCACACACACACACAACCACAACCACACACAACCACAACCACACACACAACCACACAACCAAACACACACAACCACACACACACAACCACACACACAACCACACACACAACCACAACCACACTCACAACCACACACACACAACCACACACACACAACCACACCCACAACAACACACACAACCACAACCACACACACACAACCACACACACACACAACCACACACACAACCACAACCACACACACACAACCACACACACAACCACACAAACAACCACACACACAACCACATCCACAACCACACACAACCACACACACAACCACAACCACATACACAACCATACACACACAACCACACACACAACCACACACACAACCACACACACACAACCACACACACAACCACACACAACCACACACACAACCACACCCACAATCATACCCTCAACCACACCCACACAACCATACCCACACACGCATACATACACACACACAACCACACACCCACAACCACACCCACAGACCCACAACCACACCTACACAACCACACCCGCACAATCACACCCAACCACACCCACAGAACCACACACACAACCATACACACAACCACACACAACCACACATACACAACCACACATACACAACCACAAACACACAACCACACACACAAACACACACACACACACAACCACACACACACAACTATACACACACAACCACACACACAACCACACATACAACCACAACATACAAGCACACACATACCACACACACACAACCACACACACAACCACACACACACAACCACACACAACCACACATACACACACAAACCTACAACCAAACCCACACCCACAACTGCACCCACAACCACACAACCACATACACAACCACAACCACACACACAACCACACACACAACCACACACAAATAACCACACACACACACACACACACAGCCACACATACACAATCACACACATACACAACCACAACACACAACCACACACACAACCATACCCACAACCACACCCACATAACCACACCCACAACCACACACACACAACCACACCCACCCACACACACAACCACACAACCACAACCACACACACACCCACAACCACACCCACAACCACACCCACACAACCACACCCAACCACACACACACACAACCATACACACAACCACACACACACAACCACACACATAACCACACACACACAACCACACACAACCACACAAACAACCACACACACAACCACTCCCACAACCATACCTTAAACCACGCCCACACAACCACACCCACACAAACACACAACCACACACCCACAACCACACTCATGCACCCAAAACCACACCCATACAACCACTCCCACCCACACAACCACACCCAACCACATCCACAGAACCACACACACAACCACACACACAACCACATGCACAACCAAACCCAACCACACCCAACCACACATTTACACACACACAACCACACACACAACCACACACTCACAACCACACCCAACCACATACAAACACACACAACCACACACAAACACACACAAACACACACACACAACCACACACACAACCACACACACACACAACCACAACCACACATACAACCACAACCACACACACAACCACACACACAACCACACAAACAACCCCACCCACACAACCAGAACCAACCACAACCACACAGACACAAACACACCCACACACACAACCACACACACAACCACAACCACACAACCACACACAAAACCACACACACGACCACACAAACAACCACACCCACACAACCAGAACCAACCACAACCATACAGACACAACCACACACACAACCACACACACACAACCACACCCACCCACCCACACACACAACCACACACACAACCACACAGACACAACCACACAGACACAACCACAACCACACACAACCACACATACAACCAGAACCACACACACCCACATACACACAACCATACACACAACCACGCACACAACCATACCCACAACCATGCCCACAACCACACAACCACACCTGCACACACACAACCACACACACACAACCACACACCCACAACCACACACACACAACCATACCCACACACACACACAACCACACACACAACCACACACACACAACCTCACAAACAACCACACACACACAACCACAACCACACACACACAACCACAACAACACACACAACCATACACACAACCACACACAGCCACACACACAACCACAGCCACACACAACACACACAACCACACACACAACACACAAAACCACACACACAACCACACACACACAACCACACACAGCACCACACAACAACACACAACCACACACACAACCATACACAACCACGCACATACACCCAACCACACCCAACCACACCAAACCACACAACCACACCCACAACACACACACACAACCACATACAACCATAACCACACACACAACCACACCACCAAACACACACAACCACACACACAACCACGCACACACAACCACAAACACAACCACAACATACAACCACACACACAACCACACATACAGAACCACACCCACAACCACACACACAACCACACACACACAACCACACACATACACAACCACACAAAACCACACACACAACCACACATAACCACATATCCACACACACACCCACAACCACACACACACCCACAACCACACCCACAACCATACAACCACACACATAACCACAACCACACACATGCAACCACACACACAACCACACAAACAACCACACACACACAACTACACCCACAGCCACACACAACCACACATACAACCATAACCACATACACAATCACAAACACACAACCACACACACAACCACACACACACAACCACACACACAACCACTCAAACCACCACACATACAACCACAACCATACCCTCAACCATACCCACACAACCACACCCACACACACAACCACACATCCACCCACCCACAACCACACCCACAACCACACCCACACAATCACAACCACACCCAACAACACCCATAACCACACACAACCATACACACAACCACACATACACAACCACACATACAACCACACACACACAACCACACACACACACAAGCACACATACACAACTACACACACAACCACACATACAACCACAACATACAACCACATACACAACCACACACAACCACACACACACAACCACACACACACAACCACACACACAAACACAACCACACACATACACAACCATAACACACAACCACACACACAACCAAACTAACAACCACACCCCCACAACCACACCCACAACCACAGCCACACAACCACACCCACCCACACACACAACCACACACCCACAACCACAACCACACAACCACACCCAACCACACATACACAACCATACACACAACCACACAAACACAACCACACATGCACAACCACATACACAACCACACAACCACACACACAACCACACACAACCATACAAACAACCACACACACAACCACACCCACAACCATACCCTCAACCACACCCACACAACCACATCCACACACACATACACACACAACCACATACCCACAACCACACACCCACAACCACACCCACACCCACACAACCACACCATCCATACAACCACACCCAACCACACCCACAGAACCACACATACAACCATACACACAACCACACAGAACCGCACACAAAACAACACACACAACCACACGCACAACCACACCCAACCACACCCAACCACACAACCACACACACAACCACACACACAACCACATACACACAACCACACACAACCACATACAAACACACCCAACCACACACAAACACACACAACCACACACACAACCACACAAACAACCACACAAACACCCACCCACCCACAACCACACCCACACAACCACAACCACACCCAACCATACCCACAACCACACACAACCACACATACACAACCACACACACACAACCACACACACACAACCACACATACACAACCACACACACAACCACAACATACAACCACACACACAACCACACACAACCACACATACAACCAGGACCACAACCACACACACACAACCACACACACAACAACACACATACACAACCACACACACAGAACCACACCCACAACCATACACACAACCACACAGACAACAACTACACACATACACAACCACACAAAGCCACACACACAACCACACATCCACATACACACCCACAACCACACCCACACCCATAACCGCACCCACAACCACACACACAACCACACACATGCAACCACACACACACAGCCACACACAACCACACAGACACAACCACACAAACCACCACACACACACAACCACACCCACAACCAAACACAACCACACACACAACCACAACCACACACACAACCACACACACATGACCACACACACAACCACACAAACAACCACACACACAACCACACAAACCACCACACACGCACAACCACACCCAACCACACACACAACCACAACCACACACACAACCACACACACAACCACACACACAATCACACACAACCACACACACAACCACACACAACCACACAAACAACCACACACACAACCACACACACAACCCTACCCTCAACCACACCCACACAACCACACCCACACACACAACCACATACCCACAACCACACCCACATACCCACAACCACGCAACCACACATACCCACACAACCACACCCAACCACACCCACAGAACCACACACACAACCATACACACAACCACACAGAACCACAGACACAACCACACAAACACTCACCCACCCACAACCACACCCACACACATACACAACCACACAAAACCACACACACAACCACACATCCAAACACACTCACAACCACACCCACACCCACAACCGCACCCACAACCACACAACCACACAACCACACACACAACCACAACCACACACACAAGCACACATACAAGCACACACACACACAAACCACCACACACACACAACCACACCCACAACCACACACAACCACACACTTAACCACAACCACATACACAACCACACACACACAACCACACACACAACCACACACAACCACACAAACAACCACACACACAACCACACCCACAACCATATCCTCAACCACACCCACAAAACCACACCGACACACACACATAACCACACACCCACAACCACGCCCACACACCCACAACCACACCCACACAACCACACCCACCCACACAACCACACCCAACCACACCCACAGAACCACACACAGAACCATACACACAACCACACAGAACCACACACACAACCACACACACAACCACACGCACAACCATACCCAACCACACCCAACCCCACACACACAACCACACACACACAACCACACTGTTGGACCCGGCCTCATGGCATGGTCCCAAACCCTCCTACCCGACCCAACAGGGGCAGCCCAACCCTTCGGGCCCCCCTAGATTGTACCTCGCTACCCGCGCCAGCCTTCGCGACACGGCCCGCCCCGGCCTCGGTCCCAGCGAAGCACCGACATCGAGGCGCCAAGATCCGACCAAGGGGGGTCGGGTGGCCACTTCACAGATCCCGGAGGAAGAGAGTTTCGATGGGGCCTCCAGCCGTCCCCCGACGCCTGGCTCCGATCGCCCTCCGGCCTCCCTGGGCGCTGGCTCTTCCCCCGCTGGGTGTCTGGACTCTCTCATACCGGCCCCTCCGACTCCCCCAGGCGCAAGGGTCCGGACATCAAAGGGCTCCAGCCATATATCCAGGGCTGCCCAAAACCAGGACAGCAGTTGTATCCTGGAGTCAAGAGCCCTGCTGACCGGATCGTGGCTGACCCAACTGAGAGAGACTCATTGCCTGAAACATGGAACTCGAGCCCTGCTGACTGCGACGTGGCTCCCCCTTGCTGAGAGAAAGACCCTCACGGAACATCGGAGCCCTGCTGACCACACACAACCACACAAACAACCACACATACAACCACACCCACAACCATACCCTCAACCACACCCACACAACCACACCCACACACACACACAACCACACACCCACAACCACACCCACACACCCACAACCACACAACCACACTTACCCACACAACCACACCCAACCACACACACAGAACCACACACACAACCATACACACAACCACACAGACAGCCACACACACAACCACAGCCACATACACAACACACACAACCACACACACACAACACAAAACCACACACACAACTACACACACACAACCACACACACAACCACACACAACACCATACAACAACACACAACCACACACACAACCACATACAACCACGCACATACACACAACTACACCCAACCACACAGAACCACACAACCACACCCACAACACACACACACAACCATAACCACACACAACCATAACCACACACACAACCACACAATCAAACACCCACAACCACACACACAACCACACACACACAACCACAAACACAACCACAACATACAATCACACACAACCACACATACAGAACCACACCCACAACCACACACACAACCACACACACACAACCACACACATACACAACCACACAAAACCACACACACAACCACACATAACCACACATCCACACACACACCCACAACTACACACACCCACACACACACACAACCACACACACACAACTACACACACAACCACACACACAACCACACATACAACCACAACATACAACCACACACACAACCACACACACACAACCACACACACACAACCACACACACACAACCACAGACATACACAACCATAACACAACCACACACATAACCATACTAACAACCACACCCCCACAACCACAACCACATCCACACAAACACACCCACACACACACACAACCACACACCCACAACCACACCCACACACCCACAACCATACCCACACAACCACAGCCACACAACCACACCCAACCACACACACACAACCATACACACAACCACACAAAGACAACCACACATGTACAACCACACACACAACCACACACACAACCACACACACAACCACACACAACCACACAAACAACCACACACACAACCACACCCACAACCATACCCTCAACCACACCCACACAACCACACCCACACACACACACACACACAACCACATACCCACAACCACACCCACACACCCACAACCACACCCACACCCACACAACCACACCCACCCACACAACCACACCCAACCACACCCACAGAACCACACATACAACCATACACACAACCACACAGAACCGCACACAAAACAACACACACAACCACACGCACAACCACACCCAACCACACCCAACCACACAACCACACACACAACCACACACACAACCACATACACACAACCACACACAACCACATACAAACACACCCAACCACACACAAACACACACAACCACACACACAACCACACAAACAACCACCCACCCACAACCACACCCACACAACCACAACCACACCCAACCACACCCACAACCACACACAACCACACATACACAACCACACACACACAACCACACACACACAACCACACATACACAACCACACACACAACCACACACACAACCACAACATACAACCACACACATCACCACACACAACCACACATACAACCAGGACCACAACCACACACACACAACCACACACACAACGACACACATACACAACCACACACACAGAACCACACCCACAACCATACACACAACCACACACATACACAACCACACAAAGCCACACACACAACCACACATCCACATACACACCCACAACCACACCCACACCCATAACCGCACCCACAACCACACAACCACACACACAACCACACACATGCAACCACACACACACAACCACACACAACCACACAGACACAACCACACAAACCACCACACACACACAACCACACCCACAACCACACACAACCACACACACAACCACAACCACACACACAACCACACACACATGACCACACATACAACCACACAAACAACCACACACACAACCACACAAACCACCACACATGCACAACCACAACCACAACCACATACACAACCACACACATAACCACGCACACAACCACACACACAATCACACACAACCACACACACAACCACACACAACCACACACACAACCACACACAACCACACCCACAACCATACCCTCAACCACACCCACACAACCACACCCACACACACAACCACACACCCACAACCACACCCACACACCCACAACCACGCAACCACACATACCCACACAACCACACCCAACCACACCCACAGAACCACACACACAACCATACACACAACCACACAGAACCACACACACAACCACACAAACACTCACCCACCCACAACCACACCCACACACATACACAACCACACAAAACCACACACACAACCACACATCCAAACACTCTCACAACCACACCCACACCCACAACTGCACCCACAACCACACACACAACCACAACCACACACACAAGCACACATACAAGCACACACACACACAAACCACCACACACACACAACCACACCCACAACCACACACAACCACACACTTAACCACAACCACATACACAACCACACACACACAACCACACACACAACCACACACAACCACACAAACAACCACACACACAACCACACCCACAACCATATCCTCAACCACACCCACACAACCACACCCACACACACACACACACATAACCACATACCCACAACCACACCCACACACCCACAACCACACCCACACAACCACACCTACCCACACAACCACACCCAACCACACCCACAGAACCACACACAGAACCATACACACAACCACACAGAACCACACACACAACCGCACACACAACCACATGCACAACCATACCCAACCACACCCAACCCCACACACACACACAACCACACTGTTGGACCCGGCCTCGTGGCATGGTCCCGAACCCTCCTACCCGACCCGACAGGGGCAGCCCAACCCTTCGGGCCCCCCTAAATTGTACCTCGCTACCCGCACCAGCCTTCGCGACACGGCCCGCCCCGGCCTCGGTCCCAGCGAAGCACCGACATCGAGGCGCCAAGATCCGACCAAGGGGGGTCGGGTGGCCACTCCACAGATCCCGGAGGAAGAGAGTTTCGATGGGGCCTCCAGCCGTCCCCCGACGCCTAGCTCCGATCGCCCTCCGGCCTCCCTGGGCACTGGCTCCCCCCCCGCTGGGTGTCTGGACTCTCTCATCCCGGCCCCTCCGACTCCCCCAGGCGCAAGGGTCCGGACATCAAAGGGCTCCAGCCATATATCCAGGGCTGCCCAAAACCAGGACAGCAGTTGTATCCTGGAGTCAAGACCCCTGCTGATCGGATCGTGGCTGACCCAACGGAGAGAGACTCATTGCCTGGAACTTGGAACTCGAGCCCTGCTGACTGCGTCGCGGCTCCCCCTTGCTGAGAGAAAGACCCTCACGGAACATCGGAGCCCTGCTGACCTCGCCGCGGCTCGACCTCGCTGAAGCTAACCATCGGAGCCCTGCTGACCTCGTCGCGGCTCGACCTCACCGAGCTAACCATCGGAGCCCTGCTGACCTCGTCGCGGCTCGACCTCGCTGAGCTAACCATCGGAGCACCGCTGACCTCGTCGCGGCTCATCCTCATCGAAGCAACTCCCCGAGCCCTGCGGACGCCATCCCGGCTCCCAGAACCTCCCCCAGCTCGAGGATTGAGAGCTGGGCGCAGGGTGTTCCCGTACCAGGCTGGTACTGAGACTGTCCCGCTACCCCGTCCCTAAAAGACTCTGAGACTCTTTTGGATCCCTTGATCCGCCTGTAAATATTGCCACAGAAACCTGCCTTTTAATATCGATAAAGATTTGTGAGAACTGATACCCTGGTTGTGTCCCTGTGTGGTGGGGGGATTGCTTGGCTGATACGATCATAGGAGAAGGACCTCGCCCAGGAGGCTTCTCAGCGGCGCTCGGCTACTTCCTTACGGAACGGTGGCTCTCGTGGTGGTTAGTCCGACACCATCTGACCGCCCCCGGGGATCGCCCTTCTAACATTGGTGGCCAGCGGTGCGATCCGAGCCCGACGCAAATCGTACAACGAGTAACTCACCCACTACCTACCCAGACACAGAGTAACCATGAGCAACCAAGAGACCACCCCAACGCGGAGTTCCAACAAGAACGGTTGGAGGAATATACCCATAAGGAACTGAAACAGTTTTGTAAAGACAAAGGCATCGCAATCACCGGATTAAACACAAAAGAGGACCTGCAAAAAGCCCTAAGGGCCTGGGTAGAGTCCGAAGCGGCTCCCCTCCAAACAGAAGAAAACCCGGTGTCAAACGGGCACCGGCAACCAACCGCAGCTCCAGCGGATGGGAGAAGAACCAGCATGGAGACCGGCCTCGCCCCGGAGGAGATACGAGAACGGGAGAGGGCCCGAACCCACGAATTAGAACTAAACCGACTCCGCCTGGACGGCGAACTCCTACTAGCCGAAAATAAATTGGCCTTAGAGCAACTGCGGTTACAAGAAGAAATAGAGGAGAAAAAGCGGCACCGGGAACTAGAAGAGAGGAGGCTAACCCTCGAACATGCACGGGGCCTTAAAGAACTGGAACTTAAGTCCAAGAATGGGGAGACCGGCAGCCCCGGAAACAGGGACACCCCGCCGCCGGCCGAGGTGAAAGGACATATCCCCAAGGATGTCGTCAAAGAGTACTACAAGAACGACGACATCCAACAATGGTTCAAAGCCTACGAGGTAGCCATGACCACCCATCGGGTACCCCGAAAAGATTGGGGTGCCGGCCTATGGGGACGGTTCCTCAGCGAAGGCAGAGACACCCTACTACAGCTCCCAGTCGAGGTGATGACCTCCTATGACCATATGAAGGAGGCCCTGCTCACCTGCTATGGTCTCACCTCGGAGATGTACCGCCAGCGCTTCCGGGACTGCAAGAAGCTCCCCGGTAACCTGGGTGGAATACGTAGACTTTTTCAGAGCCCTGGAAGGGTAGATCAAGGGCAGCAAAGTCACCTCCTACGAACAGCTGTTCGACCTCATTGTATGGGAGCACCTCTCCAACAACTGCTTCATCGAGCTGAGGCAGCACCTCCTCGACAGCAAGCTGACCGAGCCGCGGAAGCTCGCCGCCGAGGACGATTGATGGGTGAACACTCGGGTCCCTCGGAACTCGATGGGGGAATACCAACGAAACACCTCGGGCCCCCCTGCCAGCGCGGCGGAGGAGGAGGATCGAACAGGAACAGAGACTTTCCAGCAGGGCCGCCCCGGAGTCCGCCCCGGGGACCGCCCCCGACCCGCACGTCCCCGTCCCTCGCCCGAAGAGGGGCCCCCCTAGCCCGACCAGGGCCTCGACCGACGGTAACGTGCTACAACTGCCAACAGCCAGGGCACTCTGCCAGCGACCCGACCTGCCCCGTGAACCGACGAGCCGGGACCACCGGGACACCCTCCCGCCAGTTAGCGGCCGCTGCCCTAGGGGAAGGGGGAGAAGAGGAAGAGAACTACGACGCCGGGCCAACCGAGTGGGAACCCGCCGCCATGACCTTGGTATGCCTGGGCAGCCGGGAAATGGTGCCCCGGGCTCCCATCCCAAGCAACACCCAGAAGTACCAACAGTGGGTCACCATTAATGGACGCCGGGCCGAAGCCCTTCGTGACACCGGAGCCAGCATGACAGCCGTCCGCTGCCACTTGGTGACCCCAGAACAGATCATGCCTAACGTACTGTGCCCCGTCCGGTCGGCAGACAACACCGAGAGCTTGTGCCAGATGGCCTGGATTCCCTTCGAGTGGGGGGGAGTGTCGGGCATGCTGAAGGTGACCGTCCGCGACGACGCCCCCGTAGACTGCCTCCTTGGGAACGACCTGGAAAGTTCCCCCTGGGCCCACGTCGAGCGCCGAGAGCATCTGGGAATGCTGGGGCTGCCCAAATGGGTCTGCGCAACCACTCGGTCCACGACCGCCCGGGCCATCTGGCCAAGCGTAGCTGCTCCCCCGAAGAGCCGGAGTGGCCCGAACCACCACCTCCCTCCGTCGAAGAAGAAGCCGACGCTGAGTCCGGGCCGCCAGAACTCGCCCCGGACGAGGTCGCCGCGCTCGGCGACCTCCCCGAACTCGCCCAATGGCGCCAAGAAGGTGGCCCCACAAGGGAGCAGTTCCGCTAAGAACAGAAGACCTGCCCCTCCCTCGAAGGGACCCAACAGCAAGCAGCCGCCCAGGCCGCCGGAGATCAGACGGGGACCCACTGGGTCTATTGGGACAATGACCTCCTCTACAGCGAGCAGAAGACCGCAGAACTGGGGGCCAGCCGAGTGCTGGTGGTCCCCCTCCGATTCTGGGACTTCCTCCTCAATCTGGTGCATGATGTGCCCCTCGCCGGGCACCTGGGGCAAGACAAAACGTACAGCCGCCTGGTGACCCACTTCTACTGGCCCCGAATGCGGAAGGATGTGGACAATCATTGCCGAACCTGCCCGACCTGCCAAGCCAGCGGGAAGAGTGGGGGAAGGGTCAAAGCCCCTCTCCAGTCCTTTCCAATAGTAAACACTCTGCGAGTGGGGATCGACATCGTGGGGCCCCTGGACCCCCGAACCTCCCAAGGACATCGCTTCAGCCTCGTCCTGGTCGACCATGCCACCCGATACCCTGAGGCCATCCCTCTCCGAACAGTGACGGCCCCCATGGTGGGCCGGGCCTTGATGGGAATCTTCTCCCGAGTGGGTTTCCCCCGGGAGGTTGTGAGCGACCGAGGCACAAACTTTATCTCAAAGTATATGCGGTCCCTGTGGCAACAATGCGGGGTCACTTACAAGTTCACCACCCCGTACCACCCCCAGGGGAATGGACTAGACGAACGATTTAACCGGACGTTGAAAGGAATGATCAAAGGCCTGGAGGAGCCCCTGAGACGCAAATGGGACGTCCTGCTGCCCTGCCTCCTGTTTGCCTATCGGGAGGTCCCACAAAAGTCTCTGGGGTTCAGCCCCTTCGAACTCTTGTACGGACACCCTGTCCGAGGCCCCCTCAGCCTAGTCAAAGAAGGCTGGGAGACTACCGTCAAAGATGCTCCTCCCGACGTCTACCGGTACCTCCTGACCCTGCGGAACCAAACCCGGAAGTTCAGGGAACTGGCTGAAGCCAACCTCGAGGCCAGCCAGGAGGAAATGAAACGCTGGTATGACCAGAACGCCTCCTCCATCGAGTTCGAGCCAGGCCAGCAGGTCTGGGTCATGTCGCTCGTTGACCCCTGTGCCCTCCAGGACAAATGGACCGGGCCCTTCAAGGTGGTAGAGAAGAAGAGCCCCGTCACCTACCTGATCGACATGGAGTCCCCCAGGTACCCCCTCCGGGTTCTCCACGCCAACAGGCTCAAACGCCACTTTGCCCGAATGGAACTTAGCCTGCTGATGGCTACGGACGATGGGGCCGAAGACGACTCCGAGCCCCTACCAGACCTCCTGAAGACCTCTGAAAAGGACGGCTCCGTAGAGGGAGTCACCCTCTCCGCCACTCTGACCCCAGAGCAGCGCCAAGATTGTCAAGAACTGCTGCATCGCTTCGCTGCTCTCTTCTCCCTCACTCCCGGAGTCACCCGATGGTGTGCCCACGACGTCGACACTGGGGACAGCCCCCCCGTGCGACACCGAGCCTACCGGGTCCCCGACCGGGTGTGGGCCTGCATCCACGCCGAGGTCTCCAAGATGTTGGACCTGGGGGTCGTCGAACCCTCCAACAGTCCCTGGGCCAGCCCTGTGGTCCTGGTGCCGAAAGCTGCCGCCCCGGGCACCCCCCCGGAGATCCAGTTTTGCGTGGACTATCGGGGATTGAATGCCGTCACCAAAACCGATGCCCATCCCATTCCTCGGGCAGATGAACTGATCGACCGCCTAGGAGCAGCCCGCTACCTTAGCACCTTTGACCTCACCGCCGGATACTGGCAGATCGGGCTCACCCCAGGCACCCAAGAGCGTTCTGCTTTCTCCACCCCCGATGGCCACTACCACTTCCGAGTGATGCCCTTCGGCATGAAAAATGCCCCGGCGACCTTCCAAAGACTGGTGAATAAGGTACTGGCCGGCCTAGAAGCGTTCAGCACCGCCTACCTGGACGATATCGCGGTGTTCAGCAGCCACTGGGCCGAGCACCTGAGGCACCTCTGGGAGGTCCTGACCGCCCTCCAAAGGGCCGGACTCACAGTAAAAGCCAGCAAGTGTCAGATAGGAAAAGGATCCGTAACCTATCTGGGACATCAAGTGGGGAGCGACCATGTGGCTCCCCTCCAGCCAAAGATCGATGCCATCATGGCCTGGGAGCCCCCAACCACCCAAACCGCTGTGAGGGCCTTCCTGGGTCTCACGGGCTATTACCGGCGGTTCATTCAGAACTATGGAAGCATTGTGGGCCCCCTCACGGAGCTCACATCAAAGAAGCAACCAAAGAAGGTGCACTGGACGCCCCTCTGTCAGGCGGCCTTCGAGACTCTCAAGACAGCGATGTGCACCGCCCCCGTGCTACAAGCCCCCGACTACAGCAAAGAGTTCGTGGTGCAGACTGATGCCTCGGAGTACGGAGTCGGGGCTGTCTTATCCCAAGTGAGCTCTGAGGGGGTCGACCAGCCGGTGGCCTTCATCAGCCGGCGCCTGCTGCCCCGGGAGCAGAGATGGAGCACCATCAAACGGGAGGCCTTCGCAGTGGTATGGGCCCTCAAGAAGCTCCGGCCCTACCTCTTCGGCACCCACTTCAGGGTCCAAACCGACCACCAGCCCCTGCGGTGGTTAATGCAGATGAGAGGCGAGAACCCGAAGTTGTTGCGATGGTCCATCTCTCTGCAGGGGATGGACTTCACTGTAGACCATCGGCCCGGCAACGACCATGCCAACGCCGACGGCCTGTCCCGCTTCTTCCGCCTCGGCGAGGAGAACCCCCAAGAAGATAGGTGACTCTCCCTGCCTTCAGCTGGGGGGGACGCCTGTTGGACCCGGCCTCGTGGCGTGGTCCCGAACCCTCCTACCTGACCCGACGGGGGCAGCCCAACCCTTCGGGGCCCCCCTAGATTGTACCTCGCTACCCGCACCAGCCTTCGCGACACGGCCCGCCCCGGCCTCGGTCCCAGCGAAGCACCGACATCGAGGTGCCAAGATCCGACCAAGGGGGGTCGAGTGGCCACTCCACAGATCCCAGAGGAAGAGAGTTTCGATGGGGCCTCCAGCCGTCCCCCGACGCCTGGCTCCGAACGCCCTCCGGCCTCCCTGGGCGCTGGCTCCCCCCCCGCTGGGTGTCTGGACTCTCTCATCCCGGCCCCTCCGACTCCCCCAGGCGCAAGGGTCCGGACATCAAAGGGCTCCAGCCATATATCTAGGGCAGCCCAAAACCAGGACAGCAGTTGTATCCTGGAGTCATGAGCCCTGCTGATCGGATCGCGGCTGACCCAACGGAGAGAGACTCATTGCCTGGAACTTGGAACTCGAGCCCTGCTGACTGCGTCGCGGCTCCCCCTTGCTGAGAGAAAGACCCTCACGGAACATCGGAGCCCTGCTGACCTCGTCGTGGCTCGACCTCGCTGAAGCTAACCATCGGAGCCCTGCTGACCTCGTCGCGGCTCGACCTCACCGAGCTAGCCATCGGAGCCCTGCTGACCTCGTCGCGGCTCGACCTCGCCGAGCTAACCATCGGAGCCATGCTGACCTCATCGCGGCTCGTCCTCATCGAAGCAACTCCCCGAGCCCTGCGGACGCCGTCCCGGCTCCCGGAACCTCCCCCAGCTTGAGGATTGAGAGCTGGGCGCAGGGTGTTCCCGTACCAGGCTGGTACTGAGACTGTCCCGCTACCCCGTCCCTAAAAGACTCTGAGACTCTTTTGGATCCCTCGATCTACCTGTAAATATTGCCACAGAAACCTGCCTTTTAATATCGATAAAGATTTGTGAGAACTGATACCCTGGTTGTGTCCCTGTGTGGTGGGATTGCTTGGCTGGTACGATCATAGGAGAAGAACCTCGCCCAGGAGGCTTCTCAGAGGCGCTCGGCTACTTCCCTACGGAGCGGTGGCTCTCGCGGTGGTCAGTCTGACACCATCTGACCGCCCCCGGGTATCGCCCTTCTAACACAAACTCAAACAAATACAAACACACACAACCACACACAAACACAACCAACCACACACACAAAACCACACACAACCACGCACACACAACCACACAAACACCCACCCACCCTCAACCACACCCACAACCACAACCACACAACCACAACCACACCCAACCATACCCACAACCACCCACAACCATACATACAACCACACATACACAACCACACACACACAACCACATATACACAACCACACACACACACAACTACACACACACAACTACACACACACAACCACACACACAACCACACATACAACCACACCATACAACCACACACACAACCACACACACACACAACCACAACCACAATCACACACACATACACAACCACACAAAACCACACACACAACCACACATATACACACACAACCGCACACACAACCACAACCACACAACCACACACACAACCACACACACAACCACACAAACAACCACACCCACACAACCAGAACCAACCACACCCACAACCACACAGACACACCCACAGACACACAACCACACACCCACACACACAAAACCACACCCACCCACACACATATAACCACACACACAACCACACAGACACAACCACACACAAACAACCACACACACACAACCACACACACAACCACACACACAACCACATGCAACCACACACACAACCAGAACCCCACACACACAACCACACACACATACAACCACATACACAACCACACACACACAACCCCACACACACAACCACACAAACAACCACACAAACATAACCATACCGACAACCATACTCACAACCACACCCACACAACCAAACCTGCACACACACACAACCACACACATAGCCCCACAACCACACCCACAACCACACCCAACCACAACCACACACACACAACCACACACACAACCACACACAACCTCACAAACAACCACACACACACAACCACACACAACCACACCCATAGAACCACACACAGAACCATACACAAAACCACACAGAACCACACACACAACCAGACACACAACCACAAGTACAACCACACCCAACCACACCCAACCCCACACACACAACCACACACACACAACCACACACAACCACATACAAACACACACAAACACACACAACCACACACACAAAACCACACACAACCATGCACACACAACCACACAAACACCCACCCACCCTCAACCACACCCACAACCACAACCACACACAACCATACCCACAACCACCCACAACCATACACACAACCACACATACACAACCACACACACACAACCACACATACACAACCACACACACACACACACACACAACCACACACACACAACTACACACACACAACCACATACACTACCACACATACAACCACACCCAACCACACACACAACCACACACACACACAACCACAACCACAATCACACACACATACACAACCACACAAAACGACACACACAACCACACATACACACACAACCACACACACAACCACAACCACACAACCACACATACAACCACACACACAACCACACAAACAACCACACCCACACAACCAGAACCAACCACACCCACAACCACACAGACACACCCACAGACACACAACCACACACCCACACACACAAAACCACACCCACCCACACACATATAACCACACACACAACCACACAGACACAACCACACACAAACAACCACACACACACAACCACACACACAACCACACACACAACCACATGCAACCACACACACAACCAGAACCCCACACACACAACCACACACACATACAACCACATACACAACCACACAAACAACCACACCCACACAACCAGAACCAACCACACCCACAACCACACAGACACACCCACAGACACACAACCACACACACACACCCACACATATACAACCACACCCACCCACACACATACAACCACACACACAACCACACAGACACAACCACACACAAACAACCACACACACAACCACACACACACAACCACACACACAACCACACACACAACCACTTGCAACCACACACACAACCAGACCCCCACACACACAACCACACACACACAACCACATACACAACCACACACACAACCACACACACACAACCACACAAACAACCACACAAACACAACCATACCCACAACCATACTCACAACCACACCCACACAACCAGGCCTGCACACACACACAACCACATACACACCCCCACAACCACACCCACAACCACACCCACACCCAACCATAACCACACACACACACAACCACACACACAACCACATACACAACCTAACAAACAACCACACACACAACCACAAACACACACACAACCACACACAAACACACAACCATACATACAACCACACACACACAACCACACACACAACCAGAACCACACACACAACCACACACATACAACCACACACACAACCACACACACAACCACACAAACAACCACACACACACAACCATACCCACAACCATATCCACAACCACACCCACACAACCACACCTCATAACACACACAACCACACACACACACAACCACACAACCACACACACACCCACAACCATACCCACAATCACACCCACACCCAACCACAACCACACACACACAACCCCACACACAACCACACACACAACCACACACACAACCACAACCACACACACACCCATACACACAACCATACACACACAACCACAGCCACACACACAACACACACAACCACACACACAACACACAAAACACCACACACAACCACACAAATACTCACCCACCCACAACCACACCCACATACATACACAACCACACAAAACCACACACACAACCACACATCCACACACACTCAAAACCACACCCACAACCGCACCCACAACCACTCAACCACACACACAACCACAACCACACACACAACCACACCCACACACACACAACCACACACACACAACCACACACATACACAACCACACACACAGAACCACACCCACAACCACACACACAACCACACACACACATACACAACCATACAAAGCCACACACACAACCACACACAACTACACATCCACACACACCCACAACTACACACACATCCATAACCGCACCTACAACCACACAACCACACACACAACCACACAAACGCAACCACACACACACAACCACACACACAACCACACACACACAATCACACAAACCACCACACACACACAACCACACCCACAACCACACACACAACCACAACCACATACACAACCACACACACACAACCACACACACAACCACACACACAATCACACACACACAACCACACAAACAACCACACACACACAGCCACACAAACAACCACACACACAACCACACTCACAACCATACCCTCAACCACACCCACACAACCACACACACACACACACAACCACACACCCACAACCACACCCACACACCCACAACCACACAACCACACACACACACACACACAACCAAACACACAACCACACAGAACCACACCCTCAACCACACCCACAACCACACCCACAACCACAACCACACAACCACAACCACACCCAACCATACCCACAACCACCCACAACCATACACACAACCACACATTCACAACCACACACACACAACCACACATTCACAACCACACACACACAACCACACATACACAACCACACACACACATACAACCACACACACACAACTACACATACACAACCACACACACAACCACACATACAACCACATCCAACCACACACACAACCACACACAACCACACACACACACAACCACAATCACACACATGTACACAACCACACAAACAAGCACACACACACAACCACACACAACCACACCTATAGAACCACACACAGAACCATACACAAAACCACACAGAACCACACACACAACCACACACACAACCACAAGCACAACCACACCCAACCACACCCAACCCCACACACACAACCACACACACACAACCACACACAACCACATACAAACACACACAAACACACACAAACACACACACAAAACCACACACACAAAACCACACACAACCATGCACACACAACCACACACACACAACCACATACACAACCACACATACAACCACACCCAACCACACACACAACCACACACACACACACACAACCACAACCACAATCACACACACATACACAACCACACAAAACGACACACACAACCACACATACACACACACAACCACACACACAACCACAACCACACAACCACACACACAACCACACACACAACCACACAAACAACCACACCCACACAACCAGAATCAACCACACCCACAACCACACAGACACACCCACAGACACACAACCACACACACACACCCACACACACACACAACCACACCCACCCACACACATACAACCACACACACAACCACACAGACACAACCACACACAAACAACCACACACACAACCACACACACACAACCACACACACAAGCACTTGTAACCACACACACAACCAGAACCCCACACACACAACCACACACACACAACCACATACACAACCACACACACAACCACACACACACAACCACACAAACAACCACACAAACACAACCATACCCACAACCATACTCACAACCACACCCACACAACCATGCCTGCACACACACACAACCACATACATACCCCCACAACCACACCCACAACCACACCCACACCCAACCACAACCACACACACACACAACCACACACACAACCTCACAAACAACCACACACACAACCACACACACAACCACAACCACACACACAACCACAACCACAACCACACACACACACAACCATACATACAACCACACACACACAATCACACACAACCACACGCACAACCAGAACCACACACACAACCACACACACACAACCACACACACAACCACACACACACAACCACACACACAACCACACAAACAACCACACACACACAACCACACCTGCACACACACACAACCACACACACACAACCACACACACACAACCACACACACACCCACAACCATACCCACAATCACATCCACACCCAACCACAACCACACAAACACACAACCACACACACAACCACACACACAACCACACACAACCACACACACACAACCACAACCACACACATACAACCATACACACAACCACATACACACAACCACAGCCACACACACAACACACACAACCACACACACAACACACAAAACCACACACACAACCACACAAAAACTCACCCACCCACAACCACACCCACACACATACACAACCACACAACACCACACACACAACCACACATCCACACACACTCACAACCACACCCACACCCGCACCCACAACCACACAATCACACACACAACCACAACCACACACACAACCACACACACAACCACACCTAAACACACAAAATGACACACACACAACCACACACATACACAACCACACACACAGAACCCCACCCACAACCACACACACAACCACACACACACAACCACACACATACACAACCACACACATAACCACACAGACCCAACACACACAAACAACCACAAACACACAACCACACACACACAACCACACACACAACCACACATACAACCACATGCAACCACACACACAACCAGAACCCCACACACACAACCACACACACACAACCACATACACAACCACACACACACAACCCCACACACAACCACACAAACAACCACACAAACACAACCATACCCACAACCATACTCACAACCACACCCACACAACCACGCCTGCATACACACAACCACACACACACCCCCACAACCACACCCACAACCACACCCATACCCAACCACAACCACACACACACAACCACACACACAACCTAACAAACAACCACACACACAACCTAACCACACACAACCACACACAAACACACAACCATACATACAACCACACACACACACAACCACACACAACCACACACAACCAGAACCACACACACAACCACACACACAACCACACAAACAACCACACACACACAACCATACCCACAACCATATCCACAACCACGCCCACACCACCACACCTCCACACACACACACAACCACACACACACAACCACACAACCACACACACACCCACAACCATACCCACAATCACACCCACATCCAACCACAACCACACACACAACCACACACACAACCACACACACAACCACACACACAACCACACACACACAACCACAACCACACACACACAACCATACACACAACCACACATACACAACCACACACACAACCACAGCCACACACACAACACACACAACCACACACACAACACACAAAACCACACACACAACCACACAAATACTCACCTACCCACAACCACACCCACATACATACACAACCACACAAAACCACACACACAACCACACATCCACACACACTCAAAACCACACCCACAACCGCACCCACAACCACACAACCACACACACAACCACACACACAAGCACACACAACCACACACACAACCACACCCACACACACACAACCACACGCACACAACCACACACATACACAACCACACACTCAGAACCACACCCACAACCACACACACAACCACACACACACATACACAACCATACAAAGCCACACACACAACCACACACAACCACACATCCACACACACCCACAACCACACACACATCCATAACCGCACCTACAACCACACACACAACCACACAAACGCAACCACACACACAGAACCACACACACACAATCACACAAACCACCACACACGCACAACACACCCACAACCACACACAACCACACACACAACCACAACCACATACACAACCACACACACACAACCACACACACAACCACACACACAATCACACACGCACAACCACACACAACCACACAAACAACCACACACACACAGCCACACAAACAACCACACACACAACCACACTCACAACAATACCCTCAACCACACCCACACAACCACACACACACACACACACAACCACACACCCACAACCACACCCACACACCCACAACCACACACACACACACACAACCATACACACAACCACATAGAACCACACCCTCAACCACACCCACAACCACAACCACACAACCACAACCACACCCAACCATACCCACAACCACCCACAACCATACACACAACCACACATTCACAACCACACACACACAACCACACATACACAACCACACACACACATACAACCACACACACACAACTACACACACACAACCACACACACAACCACACATACAACCACATCCAACCACACACACAACCACACACAACCACACACACACACAACCACAACCACAATCACACACACATACACAACCACACAAAACGACACACACAACCACACATACACACACACAACCACAACCACACAACCACACACATAACCACACAAACAACCACACCCACTGTTAGAAGGCGACCTCAGAGGAGCCCGGAGGGGGCCCTGACTATCCTGAGACCAACCCTCAAGGTATCGTAGCCGGGCACTGGCGGGAGACTCCTCAGGGGAGGAATCTCGTATCTAGGATCGTACACTCGGCACCACACGACAAAGAGACACCACACCAGGAGTTCTTAAGAACAAATCTTTATCAGATCGGAGTTGTAGGATCTTTATGATCATCAAGGCAAATATATACAAGTGGAGCGCGGGCTCACAGAGTCTGGGAGGGGGGTAGGAGGTAGCGGGACAGTCTTTGGGGATATGGATCGAATGCAGGGGCGTGCCCGGCGCGCAGCTCACAATCCTCGAGCTGGGGGATACGCTTGTCGTCGTCGGGGTCCGGCGGGACCAAGAGAGTCTGTGGGAGCCGCGAGTCACTCAGCAGGGCTCAAGCACAAGTCGGAGGTCTTACGATCTTTTCGGGGAGCCGCGAGTCACTCAGCAGGGCTCAAGCACAGGTTCGGAGGTCTTACGATCTTCAGGGAGCCGCGAGTCACTCAGCAGGGCTCAAGCACAGGTTCGGAGGTCTTACGATCTTCAGGGAGCCGCGAGTCACTCAGCAGGGCTCAAGCACAGGTTCGGAGGTCTTACGATCTTCAGGGAGCCGCGAGTCACTCAGCAGGGCTCAGGTGTTTCCAAAGGCGAATCTGCCGGACAGTCCCAGAGCACCCCTTGTTATAGGACGACTCCTCTTTGATGTCCGGAGTCTGTGCAGGCAGGGGTCTTGTCACCTTGGGGTCTCTTGTCGGGGGTTTCCTGCCATTGTCTTTTGATCCTTTCAGGGCCGGGTTGGGAGGAGTCCCAGGCACCCAGCAGGTGTGGAGCCAGCCCTCGGGGAGGCCGGCGGGCCGATCGAAACCCACCTTCCCAGGGGAGCTCAGAGGTGCGATGGAAACTGCTCCTCCCTCTCTTATCCCAATGGGAGTGCGATGTCCCCCAGCCGGAGTGGCGCCTCTAGGCCAGGGTCGCGCTGGGGCCGGGCGGCCATCATGGTGCATGAAGTGGGCACGCGGGCCCGGTGTGGCCGAAAGGAGGAAGGCCACGGATGGGGAAGTCCGGGTCGGGTGTGTGTGTTCTGGTGGGAAGGATCGGCTAGGCCGTGGGCTTGGGGGCTGCGTGAGGTGCATGAGTCAGGTTATGTGGTGCGGGGACAGGGATGGCTATGCTACGAGGCTGGGTCTAACACGCGTCCCCCCCAGCTGAAAGCCGGAGAGAACTACCCATCCTCTTGGGGGTTCTCTTCGCTGAGGTGGAAGAACCGGGAGAGGCCATCGGCGTTGGCGTGGTCAGTACCAGGGCGATGTTCCACGGTGAAATCCATCCCCTGGAGGGAGATTGACCACCGCAGTAGCTTGGGGTTTTCTCCTCGCATCTGCATGAGCCATCGCAAGGGGCGATGGTCGGTTTGGACCTTGAAATGGGGGCCGAACAGATAAGGGCGTAACTTTTTGAGGGCCCAGACTACGGCGAGCGCCTCGCGCTCGATGGTGCTCCATCTCTGTTCCCTGGGCAACAGCCTTTGGCTGAGGAAGGCTACGGGCTGGTCTAGGCCTTGGTCATTCACCTGGGACAGGACGGCCCCAATTCCATGCTCAGAGGCGTCCGTTTGTACCACAAACTCCTTGGAGTAGTCGGGAGCCTGAAGGACGGGGGCTGTGCACATGGCCGTTTTTAGGGCATCGAACGCCTCTTGGCAGGCAGGGGTCCACTGCACTCTCTTGGGCTGTTTCTTGGACGTGAGTCCCGTGAGGGGACCGACTAGGCTGCCGTACCCCCGGATGAATCTCCGGTAGTAGCCCGTGAGGCCCAGAAAGGCTCGGACCTCCATTTGGGTCGTGGGGGGTTCCCAGGCTAGGATGGCGTCGATTTTGGGCTGTAGAGGGGCGACCTGGCCGCTTCCGACCTGGTGCCCCAGGTAGGTTACCGAACCTTGCCCAATCTGGCACTTGCTGGCTTTCACGGTGAGGCCTGCCTGGCGCAGGGCGGTTAGCACCCTCCGGAGGTGCTGGAGGTGCTCACTCCATTCGGAACTGAAAACTGCGATATCGTCTAGATAGGCAGCGCTGAATTTTTCCAGCCCGGCCAGGACTCTATTTACCAGTTGCTGGAAGGTGGCCGGGGCATTTTTCATCCCGAAGGGCATCACGCGAAAGCGATAGTGCCCATCCGGGGTGGAGAAGGAGGACCGCTCCTTGGCTCCTTCTGTGAGCGCAATTTGCCAGTAGCCGCAGGTGAGATCGAAGGTGCTGAAGAACCGAGCAGCCCCGAGTCGGTCAATGAGCTCGTTGGCTCGGGGAATGGGGTGGGCATCGGCTCGGTTGACTTCATTGAGTCCCCTGTCGTCCACGCAGAAGCGGAGTTCTGGGGCGACACTGGGGGCAGCTGCTTTCGGGACCAGGACCACGGGGCTGGCCCAGGGACTGTCTGAGGGTTCAATCACCCCTAAGGTCAACATCTTGGAGACCTCGGCTTGAATGCAGGACCGGACCCGATCAGGGACTCGGTAGGCTCGGTGTTTCACCGGCGGGCTGTCTCCGGTATCCACGTCATGGACACACCAGTCGGTGACTTGGGGGACCAGGGAGAAGAGGTCGGAAAACTGCCCTAGGAGCTGGCGGCAATCCTCACGTTGCTGGGAAGTGGGGGATGGGGAGAGGTTCACTCCCTCTACAGAGCCGTCCTTCTCTTTGGTGCACAGGAGATCAGGGAGGGGATCCGACTCCTCCTCGGCCCCGTCATCAGTGGCCAGCAGGAGGGTCAGCTCCGTCCGCACAAAGTGGGGCTTGAGGCGGTTCACGTGGAGGACCCGGAGGGGGTCCTGTGGTGACTGGACGTCCACCAAGTAGGTGACCTGGCTCTTCCGCTCAATCACTTTGAAGGGCCCGGTCCATTTATCCTGGAGGGCGCAGGGTTTCACGGGGGCCATGACCCATACCTGCTGGCCCGGCTGGAACTCGACCATTCTGGTCGAACCAGCGCTTCATCTCTTCCTGGCTCGCCTCCAGGTTGGCCTCGGCCATCTCTCGGAACTTCCTAGTCTGGTTTCGGAGGGTCAGGACGTATCAGAACACATCTCGGGGGTGGCCTTGGTGTGCCGCCTCCCACCCTTCCTTGACCAGGCTGAGGGGCCCCCGGACAGGGTGCCCGTAGAGTAACTCAAAGGGGCTGAACCCCAAGGATTTCTGGGGAACTTCTCGGTAGGCGAACAGGAGGCAGGGGAGCAGGACATCCCACTTACGCCGGAGGGGCTCTTCCAGGCCCGCGATCATCCCTTTCAGAGTCCGGTTAAACCGCTCTACCAGGCCGCTTCCTTGGGGGTGGTACGGGGTGGTGAATTTATAGGACACTCCGCATTGTTGCCACAAGGACGTCATGTATCTGGAGATGAAGTTCGTACCGCGATCGCTCACGACCTCGCGGGGAAAACCCATACGGGAAAATATTCCCATCAACGCCCGGCCCACCATGGGCGCTGTGACGGTGCGCAGGGGTATGGCTTCAGGGTATCGGGTGGCATGATCCACCAGGACGAGGATAAAGCGGTGCCCTTGGGAGGTTGGGGGGTCCAGAGGCCCCACGATGTCGATCCCGACCCGTTGAAAAGGGGTACTGACGACAGGGAAGGGTTGGAGGGGAGCCTTGCGCTTTCCTCCGCTCTTCCCACTGGCCTGGCACGTGGGACAGGACTTGCAGTGGGCTTCTGCATCTGCTTTCATTCTGGGCCAGTAGAAGTGAGTCACGAGGCGACTGTAGGTTTTGTCCTGGCCCAAGTGGCCTGCGAGGGGAACGTCGTGGGCCAAGCCCAGGAGGAGGTCTCGGAAGCATAGGGGTACCACCAGCACCCGGGCGGATCCTAGCTCCACCGACTTCTGCTCGCTGTACAAAAGGTCATTCTCCCAATACACCCGGTGCATTCCAGTTTGGTCGCCCGCGGCCTGGGCCTCTGCCTGTTGCCGGGGCCCGACCAGGGAAGGACAGGTAGCCTGCTCTCGGCAGAACTCCTCTCGGGAGGGGCCCCCCTCATGGCGCCACTGGGCCAATTCGGGCAGATCGCCTAACTCGGTGACCTGTGCGGAGTCGGAAGGTGGGGGTTCGTCACTGGCGACCGACCCTCCTTGTGGGGGGATGTGGGGACCCTCGGCGGGGACTACCCTGTCCTCAGTGGTCGGGGTGTCATCGACTTCCCCAAGGGGGTTCAGTCGGGCTGCCATGGATCGGGTGGTGGCGCACACCCACTCAGGGAGACCCATCATCCCTAGGTGGGTCTTGCGCTCGACTTGTTACCAGGGGGAACTTTCCAGGTCATTCCCCGGGAGACAGTCGACTGGCTGGGAGGTTCTCACTGCGACTTTCAGTTTACAGACCACCCCTCCCCATTCAAAAGGCACCAGGGCTACCTTACACAGACTCTCCGTATTGTCAGCGGAAATGACCGGGCAAAAGACGTTGGGGAGGACCTGGTCTTCGTTGACTGTAGGAGAGTAGGGTCTGCTATCCTATGTTCACCCCAAATTTTTGCTTTTTGCTTCACTGGTTTTTGACATATTGAGGCTGTGGGCCTGCCAATCAGACCCCCAGCCTGCTGTTCTCTCTACTAAATTAAAACTATGCACCCTAGGTGCATAACCAATTGGAAGTGGATCACCCTGTCAGCCCCTGTACCAGTGTACACTAGGTACCCAGGGCATTGGTGTACCCAAGGCCTGCCAGGGGCTGAAGCATGTATTATGCCACCTCAGGCTTGGCCTAACAATTTGACACAACCGGCTGATCACTCAGCTGGGGTAAGTTGGTGTAATCACCTCTTACTTAGGTGTAGTATACCTATACCTAACCTTAAATGGGACACCTGGTAACCTATAAGTCACTCCTATGGCAGGCCTTAACAATCCTGAAGGCAGGGTGCTTGGTTCCATGTGAGATGGTGCTCTGGCATGAGCTGAGCCTGTCTGCAGTGGTCGGAACAACTTCCTTCTACAGTTTCCAGATATCGTCATACCATATACTCTTAAGTGCATTATGAACCTCGCGGTTAAATGCTATCTTTGGTTTGGCTTTATCAAAACATGTCGAGTAAGGTGTCATACGAATTGGAATACTAACCCCTCGCCAATTCTGGCGACGGGGTTAGAATTCCACCCTTCTAGAGGGACACGATATGTACAGTACCTGAAACCCGGGTAAAATCAGACATAGCCTCAGCTCCACAAAATGGATGCTGCCACCACAGACACAAGTCTGCCCTCCTGCTGCTGGGAGTCCTTCCAGCTTGGGAGGTGTGGACAAAGGGTTTCCTGCCAGGGGAGGTGCATGCACCACCCCAGACAGGATTTTGTGTATTGGTCAGGTAGGGCTTGAAAGAAACCAGACATGCCTGTGGCTCACAAGGAGCCTCGGTGCATATGCCAGTTCAAACCGGTCCTGGGGCACACCAGTCCCGGGCCTGGGGCGAGCTGGACAAAGGATTGGGGGTGTAACCACCCCCCTTCCTGGTCCCACCCATAGGGAGGGACCTAGCAGGTAGTCCGGCCCCTAGAATCCGCTTAAAGGTAGGAGCTGTGTCCTAAGACTTCAGACATCCTGGAATCAACTTGAAACTAAGAAGAAGACGGGAACTTCGACATTCTGCTGCACAGAAGACTGAAGGAAATCTCCCCTGTGGTCAGGGAGTGACCACCTTGCTAACGCAAGCACCATCCAGCGAATCAACGTCTGCTTTGCCGCCGCCTCCCGCCGGAGCCCGAGCCCAGAGACTGACAAGACCTGGACCTCCAGACCTCTCACCGCCCGATCCACAGTCCCTGAAAAGAGGAGACCCGTGGAGGCACCGAGACACGTGGAGCCAGCCATCTTGGAACGATGACGACAAGCTGCAAGCGCAACAACCGAGGCTCCCTCCAAGTTGTGCTTTGGGATCTGAGAAGCCCAACCCTCGAGCAGCATCTGCACCAAAGGTGAGCCCTCCAGCCTCTCCACGATCTGCGTGGGGCCCTTCTGCATTTTGCCACTCGACGCGTGTGAGAAGTTGGCCTGGTATATGATGCTCACTAGTTAAAGTGATCACCTTGTACCATGCCAAGCAACCCTTATGGTGTGGTTGTAAGTCAACCTTTTCGGACTAGCTGCCCTAGTGGTAGCGTAGGCTAAGCAGTCTTTGAGGCTAAACTCGTGAAGCGTGTTAAGCCAGCTGATTTATCAAATGCAACCCCCTTTTATACCAATGAAAGGACACCACACAGATATATATTCAAAATATATATGTATTTATTTCTCAAAGTAAAAAGTAACCCCTAGTCTCTTTATGAGCACAGGAGCACAAATCGTCAAACAAGATTACAGTAGAATACACAGAAGTTGCACTTTATATGGATAGGCCCTGGTGGCCGCTCGAACCATATACTAAAATAGTGGTATAAGTACCACGAACAGAAAAGGGAAAAGGCCTAGGGCCTCTAGAATCACTGGGCCTACAAGGAGCTAACTTCAGTTAGTGACCAGGAGGTCCACGGGTGGCGTGTGCAGAGCAAATAGTCACACGCGTGCTCCCATAGGTTTCAATGGGTGCGTAAAAAGTACAAAGTTACTGCAAAGAGGATCTTCCGGATGGACTAGGAACTCAAGATTTGGAACACAGGCACTAGAGATGTAATACTACACTTGGGCACAGGAGTGCCAGCTTTACCTCACCCACAGGAAGCAGGTGCATAGGCCTCGAAGTGCGTCGGGTTTCTTCTATCTGTTCCGTGGAGCCTGTGGACAAAGATGCTGCAGGCGGTCGGTCCGGGAGAGATGCGGTGGATCCAAGAGTGGATCGGAGATGTTGAAGACCTGTAAGCAGAGGGGACAGGGTTCACAGTCACTAGCCAGTGACCAGCGTGGCACCAGCTGGGTACCAGGCAATGTCGGGTGCAATCAGGAAGAAAGGTGTAGCTTGTCTCTGCAGCCACGTGGTCCCTGGAGGTTGACGACGTCCAGGAGTTGGTTCACGAGCTGTCCCATGCAGGCTCTCGCTGTCAGCAGTGTCGGCGACTTGATCAAAGCAAACAAGCCTTGGCAAAAGCAATTGTTGTAGGAGATGAAATAAGCTGATGGTTCTGACCAGCAAGGTCAGAGGGACTGCTCCTTTGGAGGGGAGCAAGGGCCAGTCTGGAGCAACCAGACCAGTGGTGTATTTCATAAAGTTCGTCACCAAGATGGCTACTAGCCAGCGGGCCAGCAACCGGTTAGGCGCGTCGAGTGGCAAAATGCAGAAGGGCCCCACGCAGATCGTGGAGATGCTGGAGGGCTCACCTTTGGTGCAGATGCTGCTCGAGGGTTGGGCTTCTCAGATCCCAAAGCACAACTTGGAGGGAGCCTCGGTTGTTGCACTTGTCAGCTTGTCGTGGTCGTTTCAAGATGGCTGGCTCCACGTGTCTCGGTGCCTCCACGGGTCTCCTCTTTTCAGGGACTGTGGATCGGGCGGTAGAGGTCTGGAGGTCCAGGTCTTGTCAGTCTCTGGGCTCGGGCTCCGGCGGGAGGCGGCGGCAAAGCAGATGTTGATTCGCTGGATGGTGCTTGCGTTAGCAAGGTGGTCACTCCCTGACCACAGGGGAGATTTCCTTCAGTCTTCTGTGCAGCAGAATGTCGAAGTTCCCGTCTTCTTCTTAGTTTCAAGTTGATTCCAGGATGTCTGAAGTCTTAGGACACAGCTGCTACCTTTAAGCGGATTCTAGGGGCCGGACTACCTGCTAGGTCCCTCCCTATGGGTGGGACCAGGAAGGGGGGTGGTTACACCCCCAATCCTTTGTCCAGCTCGCCCCAGGCCTGGGACTGGTGTGCCCCAGGACCGGTTTGAACTGGCATATGCACCGAGGCTCCTTGTGAGCCACAGGCATGTCTGGTTTCTTTCAAGCCCTACCTGACCAATACACAAAATCCTGTCTGGGGTGGTGCATGCACCTCCCCTGGCAGGAAACCCTTTGTCCACACCTCCCAAGCTGGAAGGACTCCCAGCAGCAGGAGGGCAGACTTGTGTCTGTGGTGGCAGCATCCATTTTGTGGAGCTGAGGCTATGTCTGATTTTACCCGGGTTTCAGGTACTGTACATGTCGTGTCCCTCTAGAAGGGTGGAATGCTAACCCCGTCACCAGAATTGGCGAGGGGTTAGTATTCCAATTCGTATGACACCTTACTCGACATGTTTTGATAAAGCCAAACCAAAGATAGCATTTAACCGCGAGGTTCATAATGCACTTAAGAGTATATGGTATGACGATATCTGGAAACAGTAGAAGGAAGTTGTTCCGACCACTGCAGACAGGCTCAGCTCATGCCAGAGCACCATCTCACATGGAACCAAGCACTCTGCCTTCAGGATTGTTAAGGCCTGCCATAGGAGTGACTTATAGGTTACCAGGTGTCCCATTTAAGGTTAGGTATAGGTATACTACACCTAAGTAAGAGGTGATTACACCAACTTACCCCAGCTGAGTGATCAGCCAGTTGTGTCAGATTGTTAGGCCAAGCCTGGGGTGGCATAATACATGCTTCAGCCCCTGGCAGGCCTTGGGTACACCAATGCCCTGGGTACCTAGTGTACACTGGTACAGGGGCTGACAGGGTGATCCACTTCCAATTGGTTATGCACCTAGGGTGCATAGTGTTAATTTAGTAGAGAGAACAGTAGGCTGGGGGTCTGATTGCCAGGCCCACAGCCTCAATATGTCAAAAACCAGTGAAGCAAAAAGCAAAAATTTGGGGTGACCATAGGATAGCAGACCCTACTCTCCTACACAACCCCCCCCCCCCCCAAACGCTGGGACATTAAACTAGCCTTGACCAGTCTCGTCTTCATGTCCTAAGTGGAAGTACCTGGAGAGACCATCTGCATTCCCATGGTCAGTACCTGGCCGGTGCTCCACTGTAAAGTCCATCCCCTGTAGGGAAATGGACCACCTAAGCAGTTTTGGGGTTTTCACCCTTCATCTGATTTAGCCATAAGAGGGGCTTATGGTCGGTCTGAATCTTGAAGTGAGTTGCCAAACAAGTATGGCCTCAGCTTCTTCAGGGCCCACACCACAGCAAAGGCCTCCCTCTCAATAGCTGACCAATTCTTCTCTCTGGGGGTCAACCTTCTGATAATAAAAGCAATGGGTTGGTCTTGACCATCTACATTACGTTGTGACAGCACAGCTCCCACACCCAACTCAGAAGCATCTGTTTGGACAATAAACTCTTTGGAGTAGTCAGGACTTTTCAGGATAGGTGCAGAGCACATGGCCTCCTTCAGGTCATCAAATGCCTTTTGACAGCTTACTGTCCACTGAACCTTTTTGGGCATCTTCTTGGATGTCAGATCATTAAGAGGAGTCACAATGGACCCATAGTTCTTAACAAACTTCCTGTAGTACCCAGTCAAGCCCAAGAAAGCTCGAACTTGAGTCTGGGTGGTTGGAGGGGACCAGTCCTTGATGGATTGTATCTTACTCTCCAGTGGTTGAACTTGGCCTCCACCTACAAGGTGGCCCAAATATACAACCTTACTCTGCCCTATCTGGCACTTAGTAGCCTTGATAGTGAGGCCTGCCCTTTGCAGAGCCTCAAGAGCCTTCTTCAGGTGGATCAGGTGATCCTCCCAGGTGGCGCTAAAGACAGCAATGTCATCAAGATATGCTGCGCAAAAGTCATCCAACCCAGTAAGGACTTGGTTCACCAGCCTTTGGAAGGTGGCAGGTGCATTCTTCAGACCAAAGGGCATCACCACAAACTGGTAGTGCCCACCTGGGGTTGAGAATGCTGTTTTGGCCTTAGACTCCTCAGCTAATCTGATTTGCCAATAGCCAGCTGTTAAGTCAAATGTGCTCAAAAACTTAGCAGAAGCTAGTTTGTCTATGAGCTCATCTGCCCTTGGAATAGGGTGTGCATCTGTCCTGGTGACAGCATTGAGTCCTCTGTAATCCACACAGAACCTCATCTCTCTCTTGCCATCTTTGGTGTGAGGTTTGGGGACCAGAACCACTGGGCTAGCCCAGGGGCTCTCTGAGGGTTCAATGACACCTAATTCCAGCATTTTATGTACCTCAGCCTTTATACAGTCCCTGACGTGGTCAGGTTGTCTGTAAAGCTTGTTCTTTACAGGCAGACTGTCACCAGTGTCCACCACATGGGTACACCAGTCAGTTTGACTAGGTATCAAGGAAAACATATGTGAAAATGATTGTAGAACCTGTCTACATTCAGTCTGCTGATGGGCAGTGAGGTTGCCGCCAAGGGTCACTCCTTCAACTGAGCCATCTTCAGGGTTCTGAGACAACAGGTCTGGGAGAGGGTCACTCTCTTCCTCCTGTCCCTCATCTGTAGCCATGAGCAAGCCCATGTCTGCCCTGTCAACATTTGCTTTAAGCCTGTTAACATGGAGTACCCTGTGGGGACTCCTGGGAGTTCCTAGGTCCACCAAGTAGGTGACCTCTCCCTTCTTTTCCAGGATTGTATGGGGTCCAGACCATTTGTCTTGGAGTGCTGCTGGGGCCACTGGCTCCAACACCCATACCTTCTGTCCTGGCTGAAACTCAACCAAGACAGCCTTTTGGTCATGCCAAGCTTTCTGTAAGGCCTGGCTTGCCTCAAGGTTTTTGGATGCCTTCTCCATATACTCAGCCATCCTGGAGCGGAGACAAAGTACATAGTCCACTATGTCTTGCTTAGGCTTTTTGAGAGGTAACTCCCATCCTTCCTTCACCAAACACAGTGGGCCTCTTACAGGGTGCCCAAACAACAATTCAAAGGGGCTGTAGCCAACTCCTTTTTGTGGGACCTCTCTGTAAGCAAACAGAAGGCAGGGTAGAAGGATGTCCCATCTTCGCCTGAGCTTTTCAGGTAATCCTTTGATCATACCCTTTAGGGTCTTGTTGAATCTCTCAACAAGCCCATTGCATTGTGGGTGATAAGGAGTGGTGAACTTGTAGTTGACACCACATTCCTTCCACATAGCTGTCAAGTATCCTGACATGAAGTTGGTACCTCTGTCAGAAACTACCTCCTTAGGAAACCCCACTCTGGAGAATACTCCCAGTAGGGCCCTGGCCACAACAGGAGCTGTAGTGGTCCTAAGGGGAATTGCCTCTGGATACCTGGTGGCATGATCCACTACCACCAGTATAAATCTGTGCCCAGATGCAGTGGGAGGATCCATGGGACCCACTATATCTATTCCCACTCTTTCAAAGGGGACCCCCACCACAGGTAGTGGTATTAGGGGGGCCTTTGTTGTGCCACCTGATTTGCCACTGGCTTGGCAGGTCACACAGGAGCGACAAAACTCCTTTGTATCTTCATTCATGTGAGGCCAGTGAAAGTGAGGGACAAGCCTGTCCCAAGTCTTGTTCTGGCCTAAGTGTCCTGCTAAAGGAATATCATGGGCCAAGGTAAGAAGGAAGCCCCTAAATTGCAGAGGTATAACCAATCTCCTGGTAGCACCAGGCTTGGGGTCTCTAGCCTCTGAATAAAGGAGCCCTTCATCCCAATACACTTTATGGGTACCTTGAGCATTCCCAGCAGCCTCAGCAGCAGCCAGCTGTCTGAGGGGTTCAAGAGAGGGACAGGATAACTGAGCCTGCCTCAAGTCAGCCCTTGACGGTCCCCCTGTCCCCAGAAACTCAACCTGATCAGGTTCAAGCTCTTCAGGGACAGTTCCTTCAGGGTCCTCTAGATCAGCTTCCTGGGAAGGCTGATCATCACTCTGAGGCAGGGGGGAAGGCACAGCCTTGACCCTCCTGTTCTTCTTCTTGGTAGGTGCTTGGTCCATTGTTCCAGGATCCAAGACCTGAGGTTCAGTGAGGCACTTTTTGGCCTGTGACCTGGTCACAGCAAGGACATGTGATGATATACCTAACATCTCTGCATGAGTCCTGTACTCCACTTCTGACCATAGAGAACTCTCTAGGTCATTGCCCAACAAACATTCTACTGGGAGGTCTGCACTAACCACAACCCTTTTGAGGCCAGTTACCCCTCCCCATGAGAAGTTAACAACTGCCACACTATGTGAAGTAGTGGCATTGCTGGCATTGGTCACCAGGTAATTCTCACCTGGTATGTACTGTCCAGGGTCCACAAAGCCTGGTGTCACCATAGTGACACTGGCACATGTGTCCCTGTAGGCTTGAGCCACTTTTTCGTTAATTAAAGGAGTCTGTCTGTACTTGCCCAGGTTACTGGGGCTCACAGTCAGGGACAAATCAATGTCCCCATCACAGATCAAGACTGCCTGTGTCAGGGTTCTGTCTAAGTCAGAATCTCCTTCAGTTCCCGTAGTGATTCCCACTAGGCCTGGGCGGCAAATTCCGTTCCGTTCGCGGAATTTGCGGAATTTGGGTAATTTCGCGTTCCGCGGAGAACGCGAAATTGCCCAAAAATCTGCGTTCTGCGACTTCGCGAAATTTTTTGCTTGTTCGCGTTCTCAATATGCGTGTTCGCGAGATATTTCACCCCGAGCACGCAAACAGCGATCGCGAACAGGAAAAGAGTATCGCGAACAAGCAATTCCGCGTGTTCGCGGAATTTCTGCGTGTTCGCAGAGATTTTTTGCCGTTTCGCGGAGATTTGCGTAACGCGATTCCGCAAATTCCGCCCACCCCTAATTCCCACTACACCCTTTGTCTGGGGACCAACACTGCTAACAGTAGTACTGGGAGCAGGTGCCTTAGGGGCAACAGTGTTGGGGGCTCCACCCTTCTTACAATCACTAGTCCAGTGAGTTGTATTCTTGCAATGATTGCACCAGGGTTTCTTTTGACCTTTTTTCTTCTTTCCCTTGGATTGTTGTTGGGACCCACCCTCCTTAGCAGTAGTTTGGGGCCCTGTTGAAGACTTCTGGTCTTTAGATTTCTGATCTCCACCCTTTTGGTCTGTTTTCTTCTGATCACCCCCTTGGCCCTGGTTCTGGTTCTTTTGCTTAACCCTGGTTCTGACCCATTTGTCTGCCTTCTTTCCCAATTCTTGGGAGAGGTCAGATCAGAGTCAACCAAGTGTTGATGCAGTTGCTGGTTTTGACAGTTATTTAAAATCTGTTCTCTCATCATCAAATTATACAATCCTGTAAAATCAGATACCTTACTTCCCAGCAACCAACCCTCCAAAGCCTTAGTGGCACATTCAATGTATTCAGACCAGTCCTGAGTCTGTGTCTTTTGGGTGTCTCTGAACATTAACCTGTACTGTTCAGTGGTTAAGCCTAACCCATCAACTAGGACACTCTTCGGGACTCTGTAATTTCTGACATCCTCTTCTCTAACAGTGAGGAGTCTGTCTCTGCCTCTTCCTTCAAAGGAGAGCCAGAGGATTGCTGCCCACTGGTCTTCAGGAACCTGCTGTACTTTGCAGGCTCTCTCAAGAGCAGTTATCAATTTGTGGATGTCATCCCCACTTTTGTAGGGGGGCACAACCTTAGACAGGTTCCTATTATCAAAGACCCTATCTTTGTCCTTAGGGACAATGCTGCCACCAGTGGGTATAGACCCACTCTCTCTAGGTTGCCTAGCCTTGTTCAGTTTCTCTTCCATCAGGGCTACCTCTTGCTCCTGCTTCCTGATCCTCAGCTGGGCTTCCTGCATTCTGGCCTCATGTTCCCTCCTCTGAGGGGTGGTCATCCTTTTCCTGGAGTGACCTTGAGAGCCTCTAGAGGCATGAGAAGCATTAGAGTCACCTGAGCGATTCCTTTGCCTCCCAAGCCCCTGGTTAAGTCCACTGGGGAGATCCAATGGGATGATCCCATTGTCAGTCCCCAATAGCCTTAGTTTAGCTGGGCCAAGTATAACACTTGGCACTGGGCTAGTTCTCCCTTCATCATCACTTCTTTCTGTATCCTCCCCACTTTCCTCCTATGTAGTATGGTTCTCATCTAAGGGATGGCTATTGAAAAGGGGTACTTCTGTGGCATCTTAAGAAGGGGGGCCTCCTGTTCCTGACCCTAAGGGGGCTAACTGGGAAGCTTTCTTGAGCTCTCTCTGATTTTCATCATTTTGCAAGAGTTCTCTGAGCTCAGCAGAGGTAGGGTTCTTGGGCTGTTTAAGGCCTCTAAGAGTTGCCAAATGCCTGAGCTCATTCTGATTAAGGGTAGCAAAGATGGATGGTGCCCTCTGGGGGTCACTCTCAACAGAGATGGGTACAGTGGACCCCTCTGCCCCAGCCATTGCTCTTAAGTGTGGGTGGATGTGTTGCAATCTACCTACACTTGGGTTTACCTACTAAACCTATCTAGTAGTTGTAGTCAGGGTGTGCTACTCCCTTTGCTCTACAACAACTAAGTTCAGTAGAACTTATGTATATCTAATCTTGTTTTATATGTACCTACAGGTACCTATGTGATCTTTCAATTGGTAACCAAGAGATTACAATGGTAAAACACAGCAAGCTCAAATCCAACCGCTGCTCACCAATGTGAGAAGTTGGCCTGGTATATGATGCTCACTAGTTAAAGTGATCACCTTGTACCATGCCAAGCAACCCTTATGGTGTGGTTGTAAGTCAACCTTTTCGGACTAGCTGCCCTAGTGGTAGCGTAGGCTAAGCAGTCTTTGAGGCTAAACTTGTGAAGCGTGTTAAGCCAGCTGTTTTACCAAATGCAACCCCCTTTTATACCAATGAAAGGACACCACACAGATATATATTCAAAATATATATGTATTTATTTCTCAAAGTAACCCCTAGTCTCTTTATGAGCACAGGAGCACAAATCGTCAAACAAGATTACAGTAGAATACACAGAAGTTGCACTTTATATGGATAGGCCCTGGTGGCCGCTTGTAGGAAGGTGGATATCTGACTATGGTTACCCCCAAATTTTTGCCTAGTGTCTAGCTGGTTTTTCGACTTAGTTGGCCTGAGATCCTGCCATTCAGGATCTCAGCCTGGCTGTTCTCTCTTTAAAATGGACTCCATGTACCCTAGGTACATACCCAATTGGTTGGAACACCCTGTCAGCCCCTGTACCAGTGTACACTAGGTACCCAGGGCATTGGTGTACCCAAGGCCTGCCAAGGGCTGAAGCATGTATTATGCCACCCCAGGCTTGGCCTAACAATTTGACACAACTGGCTGATCACTCAGCTGGGGTAAGTTGGTGTAATCACCTCTTACTTAGGTGTAGTATACCTATACCTAACATTAAATGGGACACCTGGTAACCTATAAGTCACTCCTATGGCAGGCCTTAACAATCCTGAAGGCAGAGTGCTTGGTTCCATGTGAGATGGTGCTCTGGCATGAGCTGAGCCTGTCTGCAGTGGTCGGAACAACTTCCTTCTACTGTTTCCAGATATCGTCATACCATATACTCTTAAGTGCATTATGAACCTCGCGGTTAAATGCTATCTTTGGTTTGGCTTTATCAAAACATGTCGAGTAAGGTGTCATACGAATTGGAATACTAACCCCTCGCCAATTCTGGCGACGGGGTTAGCATTCCACCCTTCTAGAGGGACACGACATGTACAGTACCTGAAACCCGGGTAAAATCAGACATAGCCTCAGCTCCACAAAATGGATGCTGCCACCACAGACACAAGTCTGCCCTCCTGCTGCTGGGAGTCCTTCCAGCTTGGGAGGTGTGGACAAAGGGTTTCCTGCCAGGGGAGGTGCATGCACCACCCCAGACAGGATTTTGTGTATTGGTCAGGTAGGGCTTGAAAGAAACCAGACATGCCTGTGGCTCACAAGGAGCCTCGGTGCATATGCCAGTTCAAACCGGTCCTGGGGCACACCAGTCCCGGGCCTGGGGCGAGCTGGACAAAGGATTGGGGGTGTAACCACCCCCCTTCCTGGTCCCACCCATAGGGAGGGACCTAGCAGGTAGTCCGGCCCCTAGAATCCGCTTAAAGGTAGGAGCTGTGTCCTAAGACTTCAGACATCCTGGAATCAACTTGAAACTAAGAAGAAGACGGGAACTTCGACATTCTGCTGCACAGAAGACTGAAGAAAATCTCCCCTGTGGTCAGGGAGTGACCACCTTGCTAACGCAAGCACCATCCAGCGAATCAACGTCTGCTTTGCCGCCGCCTCCCGCCGGAGCCCGAGCCCAGAGACTGACAAGACCTGGACCTCCAGACCTCTCACCGCCCGATCCACAGTCCCTGAAAAGAGGAGACCCGTGGAGGCACCGAGACACGTGGAGCCAGCCATCTTGGAACGACTACGACAAGCTGACAAGTGCAACAACCGAGGCTCCCTCCAAGTTGTGCTTTGGGATCTGAGAAGCCCAACCCCCGAGCAGCATCTGCACCAAAGGTGAGCCCTCCAGCATCTCCACGATCTGCGTGGGGCCCTTCTGCATTTTGCCACTCAACGCGCCTAACTGGTTGATGGCCCGCTGGCTAGTGGCCATCTTGGCGAGGAACTCTACGAAAAACACCGCTGGTCTGGTTGCTCCAGACTGGCCCTTGCTCCCCTCCAAAGGAGCAATCCCTCTGACCTTGCTGGTCAGAACCAACAGCTGATTTCCGAATCCTCCTGCAATTGCTTTTGCCAAGGCTTGGTTGCTTCGATCAAGTCGGCGACACCGCCGACAGCGAGAGCCTGCGTGGGACAGCTCGTGAGCCGACTCCTGGACGTCGTCGACCTTCAGGGACCACGTGGCTGCGGAGACAAGCTACCCCTCATCACCTGTTTGCACCCGACATCGCCTGGTACCCACCTGGTGCCACGCTGGTCACTGGCTAGTGACTGTGAACACTGTCCCCTCTGCTTACAGGTCTTCAACATCTCCGATCCACTCTTGGATCCACTGCATCTCTCCCGGACCGACCGCCTGCAGCATCTTTGTCTTCAAGCTCCACGGAACAGATAGAAGAAACCCGACGCACTTCGAGGCCTATGCACCCGCTTCCTGTGGGTGAGGTAAAGCTGGCACACCTGTGCCCAAGTGTAGTATTACATCTCTAGTGCCTGTGTTCCAAATCTTGAGTTCCTAGTCAACCCGGAAGATCTCCTTTGCAGTAACTTTGTACTTTTTACGCACCCATTGAAACCTATGGGAGCACGCGTGTGACTATTTGCTCTGCACACGCCACCCGTGGACCTCCTGGTCACTAACTGACGTTAGCTCCTTGTAGGCCCAGCGATTCTAGAGGCCCTAGGCCTTTTCCCTTTCCTGTTCGTGGTACTTATACCACTATTTTAGTATATGGTTTGAGTGGCCACCAGGGCCTATCCATATAACGTGCAACTTCTGTGTATTCTGTGATAATCTTGTTTGACGATTTGTGCTCCTGTGCTCATAAAGAGACTAGGGGTTACTTTGAGAAATAAATACATATATATTTTGAATATATATCTGTGTGGTGTCCTTTCATTGGTATAAAAGGGGGTTGCATTTGGTAAAACAGCTGGCTTAACACGCTTCACGAGTTTAGCCTCAAAGACTGCTTAGCCTACGCTACCACTAGGGCAGCTAGTCCGAAAAGGTTGACTTACAACCACACCATAAGGGTTGCTTGGCATGGTACAGGGTGATCACTTTAACTAGTGAGCATCATATACCAGGCCAACTTCTCACATTGGTGAGCAGCGGTTGGATTTGAGCTTGCTGTGTTTTACCATTGTAATCTCTTGGTTACCAATTGAAAGATCACATAGGTACCTGTAGGTACATATAAAACAAGATTAGATATACATAAGTTCTACTGAACTTAGTTGTTGTAGAGCAAAGGGAGTAGCACACCCTGACTACAACTACTAGATAGGTTTAGTAGGTAAACCCAAGTGTAGGTAGATTGCAACACATCCACCCACACTTAAGAGCAATGGCCGGGGCAGAGGGGTCCACTGTACCCATCTCTGTTGAGAGTGACCCCCAGAGGGCACCATCCAGCTTTGCTACCCTTAACCAGAATGAGCTCAGGCATTTGGCAACTCTTAGAGGCCTTAAACAGCCCAAGAACCCTACCTCTGCTGAGCTCAGAGAACTCTTACAAAATGATGAGAATCAGAGAGAACTCAAGAAAGCTTCCCAGTTAGCCCCCTTAGGGTCAGGAACAGGAGGCCCCCCTTCTGAAGATGCTACAGAGGTACCCAGTTCCAATAGCCATCCCTTAGATGAGAATCATACTACAGGGGAGGAAAGTGGTGAGGATACAGAAAGTAGTGATGATGAAGGGAGAACTAGCCCAGTGCCAAGTGTTATACTTGGCCCAGCTAAACTAAGGCTATTGGGGATTGACAGTGGGTTTACCCCATTGGATCTCCCCAGTGGACTTAACACAGGGCTTGGGAGGCAAAGGAATCGCTCAGGTGACTCCAATGCTTCTCATGGCTCTAGAGGCTCTCAAGGTCACTCCAGGAAAAGGATGACCACCCCTCAGAGGAGGGAACATGAGGCCAGAATGCAGGAAGCCCAGCTGAGGATCAGGAAGCAGGAGCTAGAGGTAGCCCTGATGGAAGAAAAACTGAGGAAGGCTAGGCAACCTAGAGAGAGTGGGTCTATACCCACTGGTGGCAGCATTGTCCCTAAGGACAAAGATAGGGTCTTTGATAATAGGAACCTGTCTAAGGTTGTGCCCCCCTACAAAAGTGGGGATGACATCCACAAATGGATAACTGCTCTTGAGAGAGCCTGCAAAGTACAGCAGGTTCCTGAAGACCAGTGGGCAGCAATCCTCTGGCTCTCCTTTGAAGGAAGAGGCAGAGACAGACTCCTCACTGTTAGAGAAGAGGATGTCAGAAACTACAGAGTCCTGAAGAGTGTTCTGGTTGATGGGTTAGGCTTAACCACTGAACAGTACAGGTTAATGTTCAGAGACACCCAAAAGACACAGACTCAGGACTGGTCTGAATATGTTGAATGTGCCACTAAGGCTTTGGAGGGTTGGTTGCTGGGAAGTAAGGTATCTGATTATACAGGATTGTACAATTTGATGATGAGAGAACAGATTTTAAGTAACTGTCAAAACCAGCTGCTCCATCAACACCTGGTAGACTCAGATTTGACCTCTCCCCAAGAATTGGGAAAGAGGGCAGATAAATGGGTCAGGACCAGGATCAGGCCTAAGAATCAGGGTGGTGACCAAAAGAAAGATACCACCAAACCTCAAGAGAAGGGAGGGGATAAGGCAAAAGAGAAATCTTCCTCAGGGCCCCAAAACTCCACACAGGGTGGTGGGTCCCAAGCTCCCTCCTCTACCACAGGTAAAAAGCCTTACTGCCATGAGTGTAAAACTCCTGGGCATTGGAAAACTGACAGCAGTTGCCCAAGGGCTACAAACAAAACTGTTCCTCCAATTACTCCTGTCACACCACCTATTACTGTCAGCAGTAATCCCCCAGGTGGTGGGAGTGCCCCCAAAAATTTGGGTGGGTTTACTTGGGGAACACAGGGGGACCCTGGCTTAGCCAATTCCCCTGCAGCAGATACTCTTGTCTGTGATGGTGGCATGGGGTTTGCCAACTTCACTGCCTGTCCCAACACTTTGGGTAGGTACAGACAGGAGCCCTACATCAATGGTACAAAAGCTGAGGCCTACAGAGACACTGGAGCTAGCATCACAATGGTGGCCCATTGGCTAGTTCCCTCTGAGCAGCTTTTGCCTGGTTTCTCCTACCAGGTGACCAACATTGATGGCAAACAGAACAGTCATCCCATGGCAGAGGTATGTCTCAGCTGGGGAGGTGTCACTGGCCCTAAAAGGGTGGCAGTGTCCCCAACCTTGCCTGTAGACTGCTTACTGGGGAATGACTTAGAACTCTCAGCTTGGGCTGGAGTTGAACAAGACACCCATTCTAAAATGGTAGGCCTTTCACAAAAGGGTAGTGGGGTTGTGCCATTCACAACCCCTGTCCAAATAGATTTCCTCCCTGGAAAGGTTGGAAGGGCAGTGGTAGCCACAGCCCAGGCACAGACAGACTTCCCTGTAGAGACTGGCAGAGCTGTGACAGTCACAGCTCAAACACAAACTGAGTGCCTCCCTGAAAAGGTTGGCAAGGCTGTAATGGTCTCAGCCTATACTCAGACTGACATAGGTGTAGTGAAGCCTGAAACTATGGATCACTCCACACAAACAGAGAGTAGTGGGGAGGAAGAAAAGTCTCCCTCTCCCCAGACATTAGGAAAACGTCAGCCTCCTCAGGGAGCTGACCTCACCCCTTGTGAAGGAACTGCCCCAGAGGTAGCCAGGCCTGGCCTGGCAGAGCCTCTGATGTCAGTGGCCCCTTCCAAGGTGGGACCCAGTCTGGTGCAGGTAGCCTGCCTCTCTCTACCCTGCCTCAGTCAGCCCAGGGCTGCAGAGGTCAGGGAGGCCAGTGGACCCCAAGAGGGCCCCTGTCCACAAGAACCCCCCCATCAAAAGAATGAGGATTGCCTGGCTAGTAGCCCTAGTCAGGTGATGGGTAAAAACATTCCTGAGGGATCTCCTTTACAGGTAGTTAGGGACCTCCCCCAGAGGGATTCTGTTGGGTACAGGCAAACATGGGACCTTAGGGCCCCAGACCTGACCTGTCCCTCCAGTAAGCCCACAAAAGGGACCCAGCCTCCAGCTTTAGGTAGCCAGAGGCTGACCCTGAGAGCACAGTGCAACTCAGTTAAGGAAAGAAAGGCATCCATGGTGGAGGATGATTGGAGGAAGCTGAGGCCTCACTTTGAGGACACTCACTTCAGTACTCCATCTCAACACCAGCCTTTTACTTTGCCAAGACACACCAAAGGTAGAGATTCCCTATGGTGGAGACCCTCTGATACCCTTAGGGTGAGGGATTGCTTAGTGGACCATGAGACAGGGGGTAACCATGCCAGTGCTGGTTCCTCCTTATATGGCCACTTGGGCAATATAGGCTTACCTGGTCAAGGTCAGCCTTATCTCCCTTCGTTTGGGGGGGGGTTGTGTAGGAAGGTGGATATCTGACTATGGTTACCCCCAAATTTTTGCCTAGTGTCTAGCTGGTTTTTCGACTTAGTTGGCCTGAGATCCTGCCATTCAGGATCTCAGCCTGGCTGTTCTCTCTTTAAAATGGACTCCATGTACCCTAGGTACATACCCAATTGGTTGGATCACCCTGTCAGCCCCTGTACCAGTGTACACTAGGTACCCAGGGCATTGGTGTACCCAAGGCCTGCCAAGGGCTGTAGCATGTATTATGCCACCCCAGGCTTGGCCTAACAATTTGACACAACTGGCTGATCACTCAGCTGGGGTAAGTTGGTGTAATCACCTCTTACTTAGGTGTAGTATACCTATACCTAACCTTAAATGGGACACCTGGTAACCTATAAGTCACTCCTATGGCAGGCCTTAACAATCCTGAAGGCAGAGTGCTTGGTTCCATGTGAGATGGTGCTCTGGCATGAGCTGAGCCTGTCTGCAGTGGTCGGAACAACTTCCTTCTACTGTTTCCAGATATCGTCATACCATATACTCTTAAGTGCATTATGAACCTCGCGGTTAAATGCTATCTTTGGTTTGGCTTTATCAAAACATGTCGAGTAAGGTGTCATACGAATTGGAATACTAACCCCTCGCCAATTCTGGCGACGGGGTTAGCATTCCACCCTTCTAGAGGGACACGACATGTACAGTACCTGAAACCCGGGTAAAATCAGACATAGCCTCAGCTCCACAAAATGGATGCTGCCACCACAGACACAAGTCTGCCCTCCTGCTGCTGGGAGTCCTTCCAGCTTGGGAGGTGTGGACAAAGGGTTTCCTGCCAGGGGAGGTGCATGCACCACCCCAGACAGGATTTTGTGTATTGGTCAGGTAGGGCTTGAAAGAAACCAGACATGCCTGTGGCTCACAAGGAGCCTCGGTGCATATGCCAGTTCAAACCGGTCCTGGGGCACACCAGTCCCGGGCCTGGGGCGAGCTGGACAAAGGATTGGGGGTGTAACCACCCCCCTTCCTGGTCCCACCCATAGGGAGGGACCTAGCAGGTAGTCCGGCCCCTAGAATCCGCTTAAAGGTAGGAGCTGTGTCCTAAGACTTCAGACATCCTGGAATCAACTTGAAACTAAGAAGAAGACGGGAACTTCGACATTCTGCTGCACAGAAGACTGAAGAAAATCTCCCCTGTGGTCAGGGAGTGACCACCTTGCTAACGCAAGCACCATCCAGCGAATCAACGTCTGCTTTGCCGCCGCCTCCCGCCGGAGCCCGAGCCCAGAGACTGACAAGACCTGGACCTCCAGACCTCTCACCGCCCGATCCACAGTCCCTGAAAAGAGGAGACCCGTGGAGGCACCGAGACACGTGGAGCCAGCCATCTTGGAACGACTACGACAAGCTGACAAGTGCAACAACCGAGGCTCCCTCCAAGTTGTGCTTTGGGATCTGAGAAGCCCAACCCCCGAGCAGCATCTGCACCAAAGGTGAGCCCTCCAGCATCTCCACGATCTGCGTGGGGCCCTTCTGCATTTTGCCACTCGACGCGCCTAACCGGTTGCTGGCCCGCTGGCTAGTGGCCATCTTGGCGACGAACTCTACGAAAAACACCACTGGTCTGGTTGCTCCAGACTGGCCCTTGCTCCCCTCCAAAGGAGCAATCCCTCTGACCTTGCTGGTCAGAACTAACAGCTGATTTCCGAATCCTCCTGCAATTGCTTTTACCAAGGCTTGGTTGCTTCGATCAAGTCGCCGACACCGCCGACAGCGAGAGCCTGCGTGGGACAGCTCGTGAGCCGACTCCTGGACGTCGTCGACCTTCAGGGACCACGTGGCTGCGGAGACAAGCTACCCCTCATCACCTGTTTGCACCCGACATCGCCTGGTACCCACCTGGTGCCACGCTGGTCACTGGCTAGTGACTGTGAACACTGTCCCCTCTGCTTACAGGTCTTCAACATCTCCGATCCACTCTTGGATCCACTGCATCTCTCCCGGACCGACCGCCTGCAGCATCTTTGTCTTCAAGCTCCACGGAACAGATAGAAGAAACCCGACGCACTTCGAGGCCTATGCACCCGCTTCCTGTGGGTGAGGTAAAGCTGGCACACCTGTGCCCAAGTGTAGTATTACATCTCTAGTGCCTGTGTTCCAAATCTTGAGTTCCTAGTCAACCCGGAAGATCTCCTTTGCAGTAACTTTGTACTTTTTACGCACCCATTGAAACCTATGGGAGCACGCGTGTGACTATTTGCTCTGCACACGCCACCCGTGGACCTCCTGGTCACTAACTGACGTTAGCTCCTTGTAGGCCCAGCGATTCTAGAGGCCCTAGGCCTTTTCCCTTTCCTGTTCGTGGTACTTATACCACTATTTTAGTATATGGTTTGAGTGGCCACCAGGGCCTATCCATATAACGTGCAACTTCTGTGTATTCTGTGATAATCTTGTTTGACGATTTGTGCTCCTGTGCTCATAAAGAGACTAGGGGTTACTTTGAGAAATAAATACATATATATTTTGAATATATATCTGTGTGGTGTCCTTTCATTGGTATAAAAGGGGGTTGCATTTGGTAAAACAGCTGGCTTAACACGCTTCACGAGTTTAGCCTCAAAGACTGCTTAGCCTACGCTACCACTAGGGCAGCTAGTCCGAAAAGGTTGACTTACAACCACACCATAAGGGTTGCTTGGCATGGTACAGGGTGATCACTTTAACTAGTGAGCATCATATACCAGGCCAACTTCTCACACCGCTCGAACCATATACTAAAATAGTGGTATAAGTACCACGAACAGAAAAGGGAAAAGGCCTAGGGCCTCTAGAATCACTGGGCCTACAAGGAGCTAACTTCAGTTAGTGACCAGGAGGTCCACGGGTGGCGTGTGCAGAGCAAATAGTCACACGCGTGCTCCCATAGGTTTCAATGGGTGCGTAAAAAGTACAAAGTTACTGCAAAGAGGATCTTCCGGATGGACTAGTGTAGGAGAGTAGGGTCTGCTATCCTATGGTCACCCCAAATTTTTGCTTTTTGCTTCACTGGTTTTTGACATATTGAGGCTGTGGGCCTGCCAATCAGACCCCCAGCCTGCTGTTCTCTCTACTAAATTAAAACTATGCACCCTAGGTGCATAACCAATTGGAAGTGGATCACCCTGTCAGCCCCTGTACCAGTGTACACTAGGTACCCAGGGCATTGGTGTACCCAAGGCCTGCCAGGGGCTGAAGCATGTATTATGCCACCCCAGGCTTGGCCTAACAATTTGACACAACTGGCTGATCACTCAGCTGGGGTAAGTTGGTGTAATCACCACTTACTTAGGTGTAGTATACCTATACCTAACCTTAAATGGGACACATGGTAACCTATAAGTCACTCCTATGGCAGGCCTTAACAATCCTGAAGGCAGAGTGCTTGGTTCCATGTGAGATGGTGCTCTGGCATGAGCTGAGCCTATCTGCAGTGGTCGGAACAACTTCCTTCTACTGTTTCCAGATATCGTCATACCATATACTCTTAAGTGCATTATGAACCTCGCGGTTAAATGCTATCTTTGGTTTGGCTTTATCAAAACATGTCGAGTAAGGTGTCAAACGAATTGGAATACGAACCCCTCGCCAATTCTGGCGACGGGGTTAGCATTCCACCCTTCTAGAGGGACACGACATGTACAGTACCTGAAACCCGGGTAAAATCAGACATAGCCTCAGCTCCACAAAATGGATGCTGCCACCACAGACACAAGTCTGCCCTCCTGCTGCTGGGAGTCCTTCCAGCTTGGGAGGTGTGGACAAAGGGTTTCCTGCCAGGGGAGGTGCGTGCACCACCCCAGACAGGATTTTGTGTATTGGTCAGGTAGGGCTTGAAAGAAACCAGACATGCCTGTGGCTCACAAGGAGCCTCGGTGCATATGCCAGTTCAAACCGGTCCTGGGGCACACCAGTCCCGGGCCTGGGGCGAGCTGGACAAAGGATTGGGGGTGTAACCACCCCCCTTCCTGGTCCCACCCATAGGGAGGGACCTAGCAGGTAGTCCGGCCCCTAGAATCCGCTTAAAGGTAGGAGCTGTGTCCTAAGACATCAGACATCCTGGAATCAACTTAACACTAAGAAGAAGACGGGAACTTCGACGCTCTGCTGCACAGAGGACTGAAGCCAATCTCCCCTGTGGTCAGGGAGTGACCACCTTGCTAACGCAAGCACCATCCAGCGAATCAACGTTGGCTTTGCCGCCGCCTCCCGCCGGAGCCCGAGCCCAGAGACTGACAAGACCTGGACCTCCAGACCTCTCACCGCCCGATCCACAGTCCCTGAAAAGAGGAGACCCGTGGAGGCACCGAGACACGTGGAGCCAGCCATCTTGAAACGACCACGACAAGCTGACAAGCGCAACAACCGAGGCTCCCTCCAAGTTGTGCTTTGGGATCTGAGAAGCCCAACACCCGAGTAACATCTGCACCAAAGGTGAGCCCTCCAGCATCTCCACGATCTGCGTGGGGCCCTTCTGCATTTTGCCACTCGACGCGCCTAACCAGTTGCTGGCCCGCTGGCTAGTAGCCATCTTGGCAACGAACTCTACGAAATACACTGCTGGTCTGGTTGCTCCAGACTGGCCCTTGCTCCCCTCCAAAGGAGCAGTCCTTCTGACCTTGCTGGTCAGAACCATCAGCTTATTTCATCTCCTACAACAATTGCTTTTGCCAAGGCTTGGTTGTTTCGATCAAGTCGCCGACACCGCCGACAGTGAGAGTCTGCGTGGGACAGCTCGTGAACCGACTCCTGGACGTCGTCGACCTCCAGGGACCACGTGGCTGCAGAGACAAGCTACACCTTTCTTCCTGTTTGCACCCGACATTGCCTGGTACCCACCTGGTGCCACGCTGGTCACTGGCTAGTGACTGTGAACACTGTCCCCTCTGCTTACAGGTCTTCAGCATCCCCGATCCACTCTTGGATCCACTGCATCTCTCCCGGACCGACCGCCTGCAGCATCTTTGTCTTCAGGCTCCACGGACCAGATCGAAGAAACCCGACGCACTTCGAGGCCTGTGCACCCGCTTCCTGTGGGTGAGGTAAAGCTGGCACACCTGTGCCCAAGTGTAGTATTACATCTCTAGTGCCTGTGTTCCAAATCTTGAGTTCCTAGTCCATCCGGAAGATCCTCTTTGCAGTAACTTTGTACTTTTTACACACCCATTGAAACCTATGGGAGCACGCGTGTGACTATTTGCTCTGCACACGCCACCCGTGGACCTCCTGGTCACTAACTGAAGTTAGCTCCTTGTAGGCCCAGCGATTCTAGAGGCCCTAGGCCTTTTCCCTTTTCTGTTCGTGGTACTTATACCACTATTTTAGTATATGGTTTGAGCGGCCACCAGGGCCTATCCATATAAAGTGCAACTTCTGTGTATTCTACTGTAATCTTGTTTGACGATTTGTGCTCCTGTGCTCATAAAGAGACTAGGGGTTACTTTGAGAAATAAATACATATATATTTTGAATATATATCTGTGTGGTGTCCTTTCATTGGTATAAAAGGGGGTTACATTTGGTAAAACAGCTGGCTTAACACGCTTCACGAGTTTAGCCTCAAAGACGGCTTAGCCTACGCTACCACTAGGGCAGCTAGTCCGAAAAGGTTGACTTACAACCACACCATAAGGGTTGCTTGGCATGGTACAAGGTGATCACTTTAACTAGTGAGCATCATATACCAGGCCAACTTCTCACAACTAGGAACTCAAGATTTGGAACACAGGCACTAGAGATGTAATACTACACTTGGGCACAGGAGTGCCAGCTTTACCTCACCCACAGGAAGCGGGTGCATAGGCCTCGAAGTGCGTCGGGTTTCTTCTATCTGTTCCGTGGAGCCTGTGGACAAAGATGCTCCAGGCGGTCGGTCCGGGAGAGATGCGGTGGATCCAAGAGTGGATCGTAGATGTTGAAGACCTGTAAGCAGAGGGGACAGTGTTCACAGTCACTAGCCAGTGACCAGCGTGGCACCAGCTGGGTACCAGGCAATGTCGGGTGCAAACAGGAAGAAAGGTGTAGCTTGTCTCTGCAGCCACGTGGTCCCTGGAGGTCGACGATGTCCAGGAGTCGGTTCACGAGCTGTCCCACGCAGGCTCTCGCTGTCAGCGGTGTCAGCGACTTGATCGAAGCAAACAAGCCTTGGCAAAAGCAATTGTTGTAGGAGATGAAATAAGCTGATGGTTCTGACCAGCAAGGTCGGAGGGACTGCTCCTTTGGAGGGGAGCAAGGGCCAGTCTGGAGCAACCAGACCAGCGGTGTATTTTGTAAAGTTCATCGCCAAGATGGCTACTAGCCAGCGGGCCAGCAACCGGTTAGGCGCGTCGAGTGGCAAAATGCAGAAGGGCCCCACGCAGATCGTGGAGATGCTGGAGGGCTCACCTTTGGTGCAGATACTGCTCGAGGGTTGGGCTTCTCAGATCCCAAAGCACAACTTGGAGGGAGCCTCGGTTGTTGCACTTGTCAGCTTGTCGTGGTCGTTTCAAGATGGCTGGCTCTACGTGTCTCGGTGCCTCCACGGGTCTCCTCTTTTCAGGGACTGTGGATCGGGCGGTGAGAGGTCTGACGGTCCAGGTCTTGTCAGTCTCTGGGCTCGGGCTCCGGCGGGAGGTGGCGGCAAAGCAGATGTTGATTCGCTGGATGGTGCTTGCGTTAGCAAGGTGGTCACTCCCTGACCACAGGGGAGATTTCCTTCAGTCTTCTGTGCAGCAGAATGTCGAAGTTCCCGTCTTCTTCCTAGTTTCAAGTTGATTCCAGGATGTCTGAAGTCTTAGGACACAGCTCCTACCTTTAAGCGGATTCTAGGGGCCGGACTACCTGCTAGGTCCCTCCCTATGGGTGGGACCAGGAAGGGGGGTGGTTACACCCCCAATCCTTTGTCCAGCTCGCCCCAGGCCCGGGACTGGTGTGCCCCAGGACCGGTTTGAACTGGCATATGCACCGAGGCTCCTTGTGAGCCACAGGCATGTCTGGTTTCTTTCAAGCCCTACCTGACCAATACACAAAATCCTGTCTGGGGTGGTGCATGCATCTCCCCTGGCAGGAAACCCTTTGTCCACACCTCCCAAGCTGGAAGGACTCCCAGCAGCAGGAGGGCAGACTTGTGTCTGTGGTGGCAGCATCCATTTTGTGGAGCTGAGGCTACGTCTGATTTTACCCGGGTTTCAGGTACTGTACATGTCGTGTCCCTCTAGAAGGGTGGAATGCTAACCCCGTCGCCAGAATTGGCGAGGGGTTAGTATTCCAATTCGTATGACACCTTACTCGACATGTTTTGATAAAGCCAAACCAAAGATAGCATTTAACCGTGAGGTTCATAATGCACTTAAGAGTATATGGTATGACGATATCTGGAAACAGTAGAAAGAAGTTGTTCCGACCACTGCAGACAGGCTCAGCTCATGCCAGAGCACCATCTCACATGGAACCAAGCACTCTGCCTTCAGGATTGTTAAGGCCTGCCATAGGAGTGACTTATAGGTTACCAGGTGTCCCATTTAAGGTTAGGTATAGGTATACTACACCTAAGTAAGAGGTGATTACACCAACTTACCCCAGCTGAGTGATCAGCCAGTTGTGTCAGATTGTTAGGCCAAGCCTGGGGTGGCATAATACATGCTTCAGCCCCTGGCAGGCCTTGGGTACACCAATGCCCTGGGTACCTAGTGTACACTGGTACAGGGGCTGACAGGGTGATCCACTTCCAATTGGTTATGCACCTAGGGTGCATCGTGTTAATTTAGTAGAGAGAACAGCAGGCTGGGGGTCTGATTGGCAGGCCCACAGCCTCAATATGTCAAAAACCAGTGAAGCAAAAAGCAAAAATTTGGGGTGACCATAGGATAGCAGACCCTACTCTCCTACAACGCGCCTAACCGGTTGCTGGCCCGCTGGCTAGTGGCCATCTTGGCGACAAACTTCACGAAATACACCGCTGGTCTGGTTGTTCCAGACTGGCCCTTGCTCCCCTCCAAAGGAGCAGTCCCTCTGACCTTGCTGGTCAGAACCATCAGCTTATTTCATCTCCTACAACAATTGCTTTTGCCAAGGCTTGTTTGCTTCGATCAAGTCGCCGACACTGCCGACAGCGAGAGCCTGCGTGGGACAGCTCGTGAACCGACTCCTGGACGTCGTAGACCTCCAGGGTCCACTTGGCTGCAGAGACAAGCTACACCTTTCTTCCTGTTTGCACCCGACATTGCCTGGTACCCACCTGGTGCCACGCTGGTCACTGGCTAGTGACTGTGAACACTGTCCCCTCTGCTTACAGGTCTTCAACATCTCCGATCCACTCTTGGATCCACCGCATCTCTCCCGGACCGACCGCCTGCAGCATCTTTGTCCACAGGCTCCACGGAACAGATAGAAGAAACCCGACGCACTTCGTGGCCTATGCACCCGCTTCCTGTGGGTGAGGTAAAGCTGGCACTCCTGTGCCCAAGTGTAGTATTACATCTCTAGTGCCTGTGTTCCAAATCTTGAGTTCCTAGTCCATCCGGAAGATCCTCTTTGCAGTAACTTTGTACTTTTTACGCACCCATTGAAACCTATGGGAGCACGCGTGTGACTATTTGCTCTGCACACGCCACCCGTGGACCTCCTGGTCACTAACTGAAGTTAGCTCCTTGTAGGCCCAGCGATTCTAGAGGCCCTAGGCCTTTTCCCTTTTCTGTTCGTGGTACTTATACCACTATTTTAGTATATGGTTTGAGCGGCCACCAGGGCCTATCCATATAAAGTGCAACTTCTGTGTATTCTACTGTAATCTTGTTTGACGATTTGTGCTCCTGTGCTCATAAAGAGACTAGGGGTTACTTTGAGAAATAAATACATATATATTTTGAATATATATCTGTGTGGTGTCCTTTCATTGGTATAAAAGGGGGTTACATTTGGTAAAACAGCTGGCTTAACACGCTTCACGAGTTTAGCCTCAAAGACTGCTTAGCCTACGCTACCACTAGGGCAGCTAGTCCGAAAAGGTTGACTTACAACCACACCATAAGGGTTGCTTGGCATGGTACAAGGTGGTCACTTTAACTAGTGAACATCATATACCAGGCCAACTTCTCACATTGACCAAATGACTGAGGACACCGGTGATGCTGGCCCCGGTGTCACGAAGGGCTTCTACTTGGTGGCCATTGATCGTTACGAGCTGCCCATATTTCTTCGTGTTGGAGGGCAGGAGGCTTCCAGGGACCATTTCTCTATCTCCTAAGGATACTAGGGCCATGGCTGCGGGTTCCCACTCTACGGTCTCCTCAACCTCCTCCCCCAGTGCTACATTGGCTATCTGTCTAGCGGGGGGTGCCGCCTGGGTGATGTGTGGGGCCATGGGGCATTGGCGTAATGCCCGGGCTTCTGACAACGGAAACAAGTGATGGTTGTTATATCCTACTTATTTGATTAACATTGTAGTCCAGCACTGCTGCCACTAGCTGCTCAGCCAGAGCGTGAGATGGTCATAGAATGTTGGTGTGCCTGTGATGCATGGAATGCCTGGGTGTCTGAGTGGATGAGTGTTGGCAGTTGAAGATGGGCTGAGCAGCTAGGGAGGCTGCTCCTGGTGGGGCTGGTGCCACACTAGGCTGGCTGGAGTAGAGACAGATGTAACCTGAACTGGAGACTGAATAAAGATAGCTTAAGAATACCTCCTGGCTCCAGGTGTCTTTCTACAGAGATCACAACATTTATTTTGGCGACGAGCGGACTTTGAACCCTAGAGACTATTGGTGAACCATTGAAACAAAGGAACTACAAAGGAAATAAAGGAGAAACTAAGAGATCCTACAAGCAACTACTTCTACAAAGAATGAATTCCCAGGAAAGCCAGCGCCAGCCCCACCAGTGTCCTCTCCAATGGACAGCCCACAGAGATGTGTCATCAATAAAGACACTACAGCCTGGGAATACAACTACCATCTGAAGGATTACAGTGAGTTGGAGGAGTAGCTAAGCTACAGCCATATCTGGTGTTCCAGCCACATCAAACTTAAAGGATTACAGTGAGTTGGAGGAGTAGTCAAACTACAGCCATATCTGGTGTTCCAGCCACAGAAAGAAGGAAATGTCAATTTCAAAGATGTGAAAACGGAATGTGTGTAGTGGCTGCACACATGGATTATATCTTGTACTAAAGGGTCCTTATTTGACTGTTGCAGCGTTTTAAGGAGCCGCCATAACCACAGTGATTTTAATTAAAAGGTACTATGTCACAACGATCTCCTTGCTGCAGTAGAACAAATGGTCAATGTTTGATGCCTGACACGACTTTCAATCTAGGCGAGTGACCACTACTTCCACTAATATCAGTATTTATACAGCTGCTGCATGTTTGATGAATCTGAGGATTTCTGGACGTCTACTATTGAGGCGAGGTGCCTGATCGGTGTCTTGGGGCACGACTTTGCTGGTTTGGCTTTGCCAGCGTGATGAAGATGCCGCACAGTTGTGGAGACTGCGGAGTGTGCTTTCTACCCTGCGGTGACATACAACGCTTGGCTACTCAGTGGTGACATTCAACGCTTTGCTGCAATGGGCATCGTTGGTGCCGTGTGGGTGGTTTGCTCTGTTGTTTATATGCGGCAGGATACAATGTTTAATAACAATAGCACAATTTTTCGGCGACTGGCAGTGTTTTACAGTTGGAGTGGCTACTCATTTTAAATTCAAAAAGCTGAGACGCGCGCTACAATCAGCGCGTGGACACTTACCTGTATCTAGGAGATCTCGCTGTTTCTTCGATGACGTCCTTCCATGACGATGGTGGAATCTTCTGTTGTGCTTCCTAGCTGCTTTTGGACGTACGGTGTGCACCGACGCGGCGTGAGCCACTCTGCTGCGACGTTGATAGCGTGCTGCCATCTTGTGGTTGGCTTTCTTTTGGTGTTCCTGATTAGTGGAGAGTTGCCGAGTTCATGTTTCTTCCTGCCAACCATGGTGTTAGCGTTTCTTTTTAATAAAGTTTTCCGCAAGTCGGCGTGAGGGTCAGGGACAACGCGGTGTCTGCATGACTTCTACTTCTGATGTGAAGATCGACTGGACGGCCGGCGACAACGCGATGTTTGTTAGAGTATACTTGCTGAAGGGTCGTCTGACTGCTTGGAATCCACCGTGAGAAATGGTGTTGAACCTGCTTGGAATTCGGCAAGATAAGTTGAGGAACACACTGTGAGGAATAGTGAAGAACTACTTTCCTGCACACAGTTTGTCTATGTTTTTGATGACTATGCTTCAGGTACAAAGGTGCCCTGTGATTCTCACAGGTTATGTATTTATTCTCTTACGGAGGAGATGTGTTGTCCAATCATATCTCGGGTGTGTGAGCGCTCACCAGCATGTTTTATGTGGGCATAGTACTTTATTTAGAGGCATATGTATAGTGTGTAGTGGTCATGGTTTCAGGTGGTGTGCATTGTTTTTGTGTCCCCACAGTGTTATGATGATTTGTGTGACTTAAGTTGGGGACCAGACCTTTCTCAAATCGGGTGAGATATCGCTCACCGGCGTGGGGCACAGTGTATTACTGTTCTACAGTTAACGGAATGGCTTTATGTGTTAGTATTGTAACAGGGAAAAGAGTCGTGATGCCACAGGTGTATAGTTTGAGGATGGGTCTTCCATTTTACTGTGATTGTTTTCCTGTGGGTGGTCATCACATTCTTCCCATACACGAGGGAAGGTTTTGGGTAACAGCTCTTTGATTAGTTATGTTTTGTTACTCCCATATGGGATACGTAACCTCCACAAGGGGGTCAAGAGCTCTTTTTGTATTAATGTTTGGTTACTTCTACATGGGGGTATGTAACCTCTACAAGGGGTTTGGAGTACCTAGGTTAACCCTCACACTGGGTTGGGTTATGGTTTAGTCCATAAATAGTTTGTACCTAGGTTAACCCTCACACTGGGTTGGGTTCTGGTTTAGTCAATATATAGTTTGTACCTAGGTTAACCCTCACACTGGGTTGGGTTATGGTTTAGTCCATAAATAGTTGTGCACAGTACTAATGTACATCCCTTCACGGGAGTTGTTATGGGCGACGATCCATATACTTGTTTGTTTCCCTTTCTCTTGGGATTGTAGTTGTAGGGTATGCTATCTTTAGAGCTACTTTTAGTTATACATTGGGGCATTGGTTGTGTGGGGTCTTTTACCCTTTGCGTTGTAGTGCATTACGTCACAGTGTTTAATGCAAAATGCTTCAAAAGTATTTCTGGTAATGTTATTGTTGCTTCAAAATGTTTTTATTCTTTTTAGGGAGGGATGGGAGATATTGCTGTTTATATGTATGTATCTTATCCGTCCTTTCTTGCTTTAATGGTTCTTGCTCCTGTTATGTTTGATTTAAGTTTGCATCCGTGGGACTTGTACTATTATTCACTTTTCTTCTTGATGCCCCTGCGATGTTTGATTTATGTTTGCATCCGTGGGACTTGTACTATTATTTATTTTTCTTGTTGATAGTTCTTCCTTCATGTTTTATCATTTGCAAGTTTCGTTTTCGTTGAAGAAAAAGGGATAATGTTATATCCTACTTATTTGATTAACATTGTAGTCCAGCACTGCTGCCACTAGCTGCTCAGCCAGAGCGTGAGCTGGTCATAGAATGTTGGTGTGCCTGTGATGCATGGAATGCCTGGGTGTCTGAGTGGATGAGTGTTGGCAGTTGAAGATGGGCTGAGCAGCTAGGGAGGCTGCTCCTGGTGGGGCTGGTACCACACTAGGCTGGCTGGAGTAGAGACAGATGTAACCTGAACTGGAGACTGAATAAAGATAGCTTAAGAATACCTCCTGGCTCCAGGTGTCTTTCTACAGAGATCACAACATTTATCACCCGGTGCCCCCGTCTCAGGGGGGGCCGGATACAGCTGGTGGGGGTGCCGGGAAAGGCGGAGGTTGGGTTTTCGGGGGACTGGACTGGGACTCTCTCTGCCCTCCCTGGTTCCCCCCCCCTCTCTGGCGGGGTGGTCCCTGACTGGCTCGGGGGTACTCTCCTACAGGGCCCCGGGAGACCGGGGTGTTGGTCCAGCGATCCGCCTCGACAGCCAGCTTTCTCGGATCCGTGAGCTTGCTGTTGAGCAGATGCTGGCGCAGTTCCACAAAGCAGTTCGCAGCCAGGTGTTCCCACAACATAAGGTCGGTTAGTTCTTCTAGGGTGGGTACCTTGCTGCCCTTGATCCACCCATCAAATGCGCGGCTGAAAAAGTTTACATACTCCACCCAGGTGGTGCCCGGGATCTTCCTGCAGTCCCGGAACCGCTGGCGGTACATCTCCGGGGTGAGGCCGTACCTTGTGAGGAGGGCCTCTTTCATGTGGTCGTAGGAGGTCTGCATGGAGGTTGGTAGGTCGAGCAGGGTGTCTCTCCCCTCGCTCAGGAATCGTCCCCACAACCCGGCCCCCCAATCCTTCTGCGGGACCCGATGGAAGGTCATGGCGACCTCGTAGGCCCTGAACCACTGTTGAATGTCATCGTTTTTGTAATATTCTTTGACCACATCCTTGGGGATGTGGACCTTCTGTTCCGCCAGGGAGGCCGCCTCTCGGTTCCCAGGGGGCCGCGCTTCTTCGCTTTTTGCTTTTAGCTCCATTTCCTTCAAGCTGCGTTCGTGCTCCAGTTGAAGTCTCCTTCCTTCCTGTTCCCGTTGGAGTTTCTTCTCTTCTAGTTCTCCTTGCACCCGCATCTGTTCCACTGCTAGCTTTTTCTCGGCTAATTTCAACTCGCCCTCGATTTTGAGTTTGGCTAATTCGAGTTCGTGATGGCGACTTCTTTCTCTGTCTGCGAGTTCCTCCGGGGATAGGCCCCCGTCGGGTACGAAGCTTCGCGCCTGGTTGCTGTTGTGTTCTCCTTGGGAGGGTCCAGCTCCGTCGTGGGGCTCCATCGCTCCTTCTGGGCGGGGGGCTCCAGAATCCACCCAAGCTTTCAGTGCCTTCTGCATATCTTCTTTGGTGTTGAGACCAGTGGTAGCGATTTTGAGTTCTTTGCAGAATTGCTTCAGTTCTCTGTGTGTGTACTCCTCCAGTTGTTCCGCCTGGAACACGGTACTGGTGTCGTTTTCTGTGAGAACCACGGCGTTTCCTTCTGCCATCTTTGTCGATAGTGCGTCAGCCGTTCACGGTACGATCTCTAGATTATGGGCCCGAATCCCATCGCTTGCCACCAATGTTAGAAGGCGACCTCAGAGGAGCCCGGAGGGGGCCCTGACTATCCTGAGACCAACCCTCGAGGTATCATAGCCGGGCACTGGCGGGAGACTCCTCAGGGGAGGAATCTCGTATCTAGGATCATACACTCTGCACCACACGACAAAGAGACACCACACCGGGAGTTCTTAAGAACAATCTTTATCAGATCGGAGTTGTAGGATCTTTATGATCAGCAAGGCAAATATATACAAGTGGAGCGCGGGCTCACAGAGTCTGGGAGGGGGGTAGGAGGTAGCGGGACAGTCTTTGGGGATATGGATCGAATGCAGGGGCGTACCCGGCGCGCAGCTCACAATCCTCGAGCTGGGGGATATGCTTGTCGTCGTCGGGGTCCGGCGGGACCAAGAGAGTCTGTGGGAGCCGCGAGTCACTCAGCAGGGCTCAAGCACAAGTCAGAGGTCTTACGATCTTTTCGGGGAGCTGCGAGTCACTCAGCAGGGCTCAAGCACAGGTTCGGAGGTCTTACGATCTTCAGGGAGCCGCGAGTCACTCAGCAGGGCTCAAGCACAGGTTCGGAGGTCTTACGATCTTCAGGGAGCCGCGAGTCACTCAGCAGGGCTCAAGCACAGGTTCGGAGGTCTTACGGTCTTCAGGGAGCCGCGAGTCACTCAGCAGGGCTCAGGTGTTTCCAAAGGCGAATCTGCCGGACAGTCCCAGAGCACCCCTTGTGATAGGACGACTCCTCTTTGATGTCCGGAGTCTGTGCAGGCAGGGGTCTTGTCACCTGGGGGTCTCTTGTCGGGGTTTCCTGCCATTGTCTTTTGATCCTGTCAGGGCCGGGTTGGGAGGAGTCCGAGGCACCCAGCAGGCGTGGAGCCAGCCCTCGGGGAGGCCGGCGGGCCGATCGAAACCCACCTTCCCAGGGGAGCTCAGAGGTGCGATGGAAACTGCTCCTCCCTCTCTTATCCCAATGGGAGTGCGATGTCCCCCAGCCGGAGTGGCGCCTCTAGGCCAGGGTCGCGCTGGGGCCGGGCGGCCATCATGGTGCATGAAGTGGGCACGCGGGCCCGGTGTGGCCGAAAGGAGGAAGGCCACGGATGGGGAAGTCCGGGTCGGGTGTGTGTGTTCTGGTGGGAAGGATCGGCTAGGCCGTGGGCTCGGGGGCTGCGTGAGGTGCATGGGTCAGGTTATGTGGTGCAGGGACAGGGATGGCTATGCTACGAGGCTGGGTCTAACACCCACACAACCAGAACCAACCACACCCACAACCACACAGACACACCCACAGACACACAACCACACACACACACACAACCACACCCACCCACACACATACAACCACACACACACACAACCAGACAGACACAACCACACACAAACAACCACACACACACAACCACACACACAACCACACACACAACCACACACACAACCACATGCAACCACACACACAACCAGAACCCCACACACACAACCACACACACACAACCACATACACAACCACACACACAACCCCACACACACAACCACACAAACAACCACACAAACACAACCATACCCACAACCATACTCACAACCACACCCACACAATTACGCCTGCACACACACACAGCCACACACACACACACCCACAACCACACCAGGGTCTCATCGTTAGCCGCTTGGACTATGGCAACGCCCTTTTCACCGCACTCAACCAGGATTTAATTTCCAAACTTCAAATCCCACAGAAGACTTGTTCTGAATCTTCCTTCCCGCACCCCCTCTGCCCCCACATTAAAAACTTTGCACTGGCTTTCGATCCGCCAAGGAGGGCATTTCAAACTTCTAAGTCTCACGCATAAGATAATGTATGGCACTGGTCCACTTTACCTGGCAAAAAAACTCCCATGGTATGTTCCTCGATGCCCCTTGCGGTCCAGTTCCAGACTTTTCCTTGTCCAACCTCACATTCGGACAGTTCGCAATGGAGGTCGGTCCTTTTCATACCTGGCCCCTTTGCTCTGGAACAAACTTCCTCTGGATCTGCTTTCTATATCTGACCATTTACTCTTCCGTAGAAAGCTGAAAACCTGGCTTTTTTCCCAGTAAATGTTGTGGTATGAGCACTTTCAGTCACTCCCGGTTTCTTTGTCTTGGTTGCTAGCGCCATGAGACCTTTGGTGATTTGTGCGCTATACAAACATTTTTGACATTGACATTGACAACCACAACCACACCCACACCCAACCACAACCACAAACACTCATACAACCACACACACAACCACACACACAACCACACACACAACCACAACCACAACCACAACCACACACACACACAACCATACATACAACCACACACACACAACCACACACAACCACACACACAACCAGAACCACACACACAACCACACACATGCAACCACACACACAACCACACACACATAACCACACACACAACCACACAAACAACCACACACACACAACCACACCTGCACACACATACACAACCACACACCCACAACCACACACACACCCACAACCATACCCACAATCACACCCACACCCAACCACAACCACACACACACACAACCACACACACAGCCACACACACAACCACACACAACCACACACACACAACCACAACCACACACACAACCATACACACAACCACACACATACAACCACAGCCACACACACAACACACACAACCACACACAATACACAAAACCACACACACAACCACACAAACACTCACCCACCCACACCCACACACATACACAACCATACAAAACCACACACACAACCACACATCCACACCCACTCACAACCACACCCACACCCACAACCGCACCCATAACCACACAACCACACACACAACCACAACCACACACACAAGCACACACAACCACACACACAACCACTCCCACACACACACAACCACACACACACAACCACACACATACACAACCACACACACAGAACCGCACCCACAACCACACACACAACCACACACACACAACCACACACATACACAACCACACACACAACCACACAGACACAACCACACACAAACAACCACACACACACAACCACACACACAACCACACAAACAACCACACACACAACCACACCCACAACCACACCCACACCCAACCACAACCACACACACACACAACCACACACACAACCTCACAAACAACCACACACACACAACCACACACACAACCACAATCATACACACAACCACAACCACACACAAATACACAACCATACATACAACCACACACACACAACCACACACAACCACACACACAACCAGAACCACACACACAACCACACACACACAACCACACACACAACCACACACACACAACCACACAAACAACCACACACACAACCATACCCACAACCATCCCCACAACCACACCCACACAACCACACCTGCACACACACACAACCACACACACACAACCACACACCCACAACCACACACACACCCACAACCATACCCACAATCACACCCACACCCAACCACAACCACACACACACACAACCACACACACAACCACACACACAACCACACACACACAACCACAACCACACACACACAACCATACACACAACCACACACACACAACCACACACAACCACAGCCACACACACAAAACACACAACCACACACACAACCACACAAACAGTCACCCATCCACAACCACACCCACACACATACACAACGACACAAAACCACACACACAACCACACATCCACACACACTCACAACCACACCCACACCCACAACCGCACCCACACACATACACAACCACAGAAAACCATACACACAACCACACAACCACACACACAACCACACACACAACCACACACACAACCACACCCACACACACACAACCACACACACTCAACCACACACATACTCAACCACACCCACAGAACCACACATACAACCACACACACAACCACACACATACACAACCACACAAAGCCACACATACAACCACACACAACCACACATCCACACACACCCACAACCACACACACACCCATAACTGCACCTACAACCACACAACCACACACACAACAACACAAATGCAACCACACACACAAAACCACACACACAACCACACACACACAACCACACAAACCACCACACACACACAACCACACCCACAACCACACACAACCACACACACAACCACATACACAACCACACACACACAACCACACACACAACCACACACACAACCACACATACAACCACACACACACAACCACACATACACAACCACACACATACACAACCAGACAAACCACACAGACAACCACACACAACCACACACACACACACACACAGCCACACCCACACCCACACCCACAACCACACAACCACACACACAACCACAACCACACAACCACACACACAACCACACAAACAACCACACCCACACAACCATACCTACAACCACACCCCCACAACCACACCCACAACCACACCCACACAACCACACCCAACCACACACACAACCACACACCCACAACCACACCCACACACCCACAACCACACCCACATAACCACAACCACACCCAACCACACACACAACCATACACACAACCACACACACACAACCACACACACACAACCACATACACACCCATAACCACACCCACAACCATACAACCACACACACAACCACAACCACACACACACAACCTTACACACAACCATACACACACAACCACACACACAACCACACACACAACCACACCCACCCATAACCACACACATAACAACCACATACACAACCACACACTCACAACCACACACAAACACACACACAACCACACAAACTACCACACACACAACCACACCTACAACCATACCCTCAACCACACCCACACAACCACACCCACACATGCACACACACAACCACACACCCACAACCACATCCACACACCCACAACCACACCTACACAACCACACCCACCCACACAACCACACACAACCACACCCACAGAACCACACATACAACCACATACAACCACACATACACAACCACACACACAACCACAAACACACAACCACACACACACAACCACACACACACACAACCATGCACACACAACTACACACACAACCACACATATAGCCACACATACAACCACAACTTCCAACCACACACACAACCACACACAACCACACACACAACCACATATACAACCACACACACACAACCACACACATACACAACCACACACAACCACATATACACACACACCCACAACCACACCCACACCCACAACCACACTCACAACCACACAACTACACACACAACTACAACCACACAACCACACACAAAACCACACACACAACCACACATACAACCACACCCACACAACCAGAACCAACCACAACCACACAGACACAACCACACCCACACACACAACCACACACACAATGACAACCACCCACACACACACAACTACACACACAACCACACAGACACAACCATAACCACACACAACCACACACACAACCAGAACCACACACACAACCACACACACACAACCACACACACAACCACACACAACCATACCCACAACCATACCCACAACCACACCCACACAACCATACCTGCACACACACAACAACACACACACAACCCTACACCCACAACCACACAATCATACTCACACACACATACACACACACAACCACACACACAACAGCACACAACCACACACACACAACCTCACAAAGAACCACACACACACAACCACAACCACACACACACATCCACAACCACACACACACAACCATACACACAACCACACACACAGCCACACACACAACCACAGCCACACACACAACACACACAACCACACACACAACACACAAAACCACACACACAACTACACACACATAACCACAACCACACACACAACCACACACAACACCACACAACAACACACAACCACACACACAACCACACACAACCATGCACATACACACAACCACACCAAACCACACAGCCACACCCACAACCACACACACAACCACAACCACACACAACCATAACCACACACACAACCACACAACCAAACACACACAACCATACACACACACAACCACACACACACAACCACACACACAACCACAACATACAACCACACATACAACCACACACAACCACACATACAGAACCACACCCACAACCACACACACACACAACCACACACATACACAACCTCACAAAACCACACACACAACCACACATAACCACACATCCACACACACACCCACAACCACACACACACCCACATCCACATCCATACCCACGCACATAACCACAACCACACACACACAACTACACACACACAACCACACAAACAACCACACACACACAACTAAACCCACACACAACCAAACATACAACCATAACCACATACACAACCACACACACACAACCACACACACAACTACACATACACACAACCACACACACAACCACTCAAAGAACCACACCCACAACCATACCCTCAACCATACCCACACAACCACACCCACAAACACACACACACATAAACATACACCCACAACCATACCCACACCAACAACCATACCCACACAACCACACCCACCCTCACAACCACACCCAACCACACCCACAGAACCACACACACAACCATACACACAGCCACACACAACCACACACACACAACCATACACACACACAACCACACACACAACCACATACACAACCACACACACACAACCATACACATAACCACACACAATCACACACACACAACCACACACACAACCACACACAACCACACAAACAACCACACACTCAACCACATACCCAGACCCAGACCCACACACCCACAACCACACCCACACCCACAGAACCACACCCACCCACACAACCACACCTAACCACACCCACAGAACCACACACACAACCATACACACAACCACACAGAACCACACACACAAACACACACACAACCACATGCACAACCACACCCAACCACACAACCACACACATACACAACCAAACAAAATCACACAACCACACCCAACCACACCCTCGGAACCACATAAACAACCATACACACAACCACACAGAACCACACACACAACCACACACACAACCACATGCACAACCACACCCAACCACACCCAACCACACAACCACACACATAACCACAACCACACACATGCAACCACACACACACAACCACACAAACAACCACACACACACAACTACACCCACAACCACACACAACCACACATACAACCATAACCACATACACACCCACACACACACAACCACACACACAACCACACACACAACCACACAAACAACCATATCCACACAACCATACCTGAAACCACACCCCCACAACCACACCCACAACCACACCCACACAACCACACCCACCCACACAACCACACACCCACAACCACACCCACATACCCACAACCACACCCACACAACCACACCCACTCACACAACCACACCCAACCACACCCACAGAACCACACACACAACCATACACACAATCACACAGAACCACACACACAACCACACACACAACCACATGCACAACCACACCCAACCACATAACCACACACATAACCACAACCACACACACGCAACCACACACACACAACCACACAAACAACCACACACACGCAACTACACCCACAACCACACACAACCACACATACAACCATAACCGTATACACAACCACACACACACACACACACACACACAACCACACACAACCACACAAACAACCACATCCACACAACCATACCTGCAACCACACACCCACAACCACACCCACACAACCACACCCACCCACACACACACAACCACATACCCACAACCACACCCACACACCCACAACTAAACCCACACAACCACAACCACACCCAACCACATACACACAACCATACACACAACCACACACACACAACCACATACACACAACCACACACACAATCACAAACACACAACCACACACACAACCACACACACACAACCCAACACAACCACACAAACAACCACACACACAACCACACCCACAGCCATACCCTCAACCACACCCACACACAACCACATACCCACACCCACACCCACACACCCACAACCACACCCACACCCACACAACCACACCCACCCACACAACCACACCCAACCACACCCAACCACACCCACAGAACTACACACACAACCATACACACAACCACACAGAACCACACACATAACCACACACACAACCACACGCACAACCACACCCAACCACACCCAACCAGACAACCACACACATACACAACCACACAAAATCACACACACAACCACACACAACCACACATCCACACACACACCCACAACCACACCCACACCCACAACCACACCCACAACCACACACAACCACACACACGCAACCACACACACACACAACCACACACACAACCACACACACACAACCACACAAACAACCACACACACAACCACACACAACCACAACCACACACACAACAACAACCACATACACAACCACACACTCACAACCACACACACAACCACACACACAACCACACAAACTACCACACACACAACCACACCCACAACCATACCCTCAACCACACCCACGCAACCACACCCACACATGCACACACACACACACACAACCACACATCCACAACCACATCCACACACCCACAACCACACCCACACCCACACAACCACACCCACCCACACAACCACACCCAACCACACCCACAGAACCACACACACAATCACACATAATCACACATACACAACCACACACACAGAACCACAAACACACAACCACACACACACAATCACACACACAACCACGCACATACAACTATACACACAACCACACACACAGCCACACATACAACCACAACATCTAACCACACACAACCACACACAGCCACACACACACGACCACACAGACAACCACACACACAACCACACACACACACAACCACACACATACACAACCACACAAAACCACACATACACACACACCCACAACCACACCCACAACCATACCCACAACCACACAACCACACACACAACCACAACCACACAACCACACACAAAACCACACACACAACCACACAAACAACCACACCCACACAACCGGAACCAACCACACCCACACAGACACAACCACACCCACACACACACAACCACAAACACAACCACACCCACCCACACACACACACACAACCACACACACAACCACACAGACACAACCACAACCACACACAACCACACATACAACCAGAACCACATACAACCACATACACACCCACACACAACCACACACACACACACACACATACAACCATACCCACAACCATACCCACAACCACACCCACACAACCACACCTGCACACACACAACCACACACACAACCACACACCCACAACTACTAACACACACACAACCATACCCACACACACACACAACCACACACACAAACAACCTCACAAACAACCACACACACACAACCACAACCACACACACACAACCACACACACACACAACCATACACACAACCACACACACACAACCACACACACACAACCATATACACAACCATACACACAACCACACACACAACCACACACACACAACCACATACACAACCACACACAACCACACAAACAACCGCACACACAACCATACCCACAACCATACCCTCAACCATACCCACAACCACAAACAACCACATATACACAACCACATACACACAACCACAAACACACAACCACACATACACAACCACACACACACACAACCACACACACAACCCCAGCCACACACACAACACACACAACCACACACACAACACACAAAACCACACACACAACTACACACACATAACCACAACCACACACACAACCACACACAACACCACACAACAACACACAACCACACACACAACCACACACAACCACGCACATACACACAACTACACCAAACCACACAACAACACACAACCACACACACAACCACACACAACCACGCACATACACACAACTACACCAAACCACACAGCCACAACCACACACACAACCACAACCACACACAACCATAACCACACACACAACCACACAACCAAACACACACAACCACACACATAACCACACAACCACACACACAACCACAACATACAACCACACACACAACCACACACAACCACACATACAGAACCACACCCACAACCACACACACACACAACCACACACATACACAACCACACAAAACCACACTCACAACCACACATAACCACACATCCACACACACACCCACAACCACACCCACACCCACATCCACATCCACATCCATACCCACGCACATAACCACAACCACACACACGCAACTACACATGCACAACCACACAAACAACCACACACACACAACTAAACCCACACACAACCACACATACAACCATAACCACATACACAACCACACACACACAACCACACACACAACTACACACACACACAACCACACACACAACCACTCAAAGAACCACACCCACAACCATACCCTCAACCATACCCACACAACCACACCCACAAACACACACACACACACAAACACACACCCACAACCATACCCATACCAACAACCATACCCATACCCACACAACCACACCCACCCTCACAACCACACCCAACCACACCCACAGAACCACACACACAACCATACACACAGCCACACACAACCACACACACCCAACCATACACACACACAACCACACACACAACCACACACATACAACCATACACATAACCACACACAATCACACACACACAACCACACACACAACCACACACAACCACACAAATAACCACACACTCAACCACATACCCAGACCCACACCCACTGTTAGAAAGGATAGACGGACCGGGAGGGTCGGCCGGGGTCAGGAGGAGAGGTCTCCGGGGAGAGCCGTCTCCAGCGATCGTACAGATAAGTAACTTCCCCCCCCCACAGACAGATACCACACACGGATAGGGTTCAGTGTTCTTTATAAGCACTTCTTAAGGTACGGTTGAATGGTACAAGGAGGTCTGGACTCAGGGGTCCCCTCGATTCAAGTCTCTCAAAGCAGGGTAAGGGGTAGCGGGACAGTCTGTCTACCAGTCAGGTAGTTTGGATGAGATGATGATTAGCTCACAATCCTCGAGCTTAGTTGGTGCGGGCCGCGGCAGCGCCAGCAGGTCCCGGAACGATGGTCGATGTACGGTCCGCGGCAGCGCCAGCAGGTCCCGGTGAGGTTGACCGTTACAACGGGCCGCGGCAGCGCCAGCAGGTCCCGGAAAGATGGTTGATGTACGGTCCGCGGCAGCGCCAGCAGGTCCCGGTGAGGATGGTCGTTACAACGGGCCGCGGCAGCGCCAGCAGGTCCCGACGAGGATGGATGTTGTAGAAGGCCGCGGCAGCGCCAGCAGGCAGGACGATGGTTCACAAGAGCGGGCTACGGCAGCGCCAGTAGTCCGTCAAGGCTGAGTTCTCTCGGTGTCTCTCGACTCCAGGATACAACTGCCTTCCTGCTCCGGAGTTGCCCCAGTTATAGGGCAGGCGCTCTTTGATGTCCGGACCCTCGCACTTGGAGGTCGGAGGGCCCGGGATGAAGGTGTCCAGACACCCAGCAGGGGGTGGAGCCAGCGCCTGGGGGAGCTGGAGGCGATCGGCACCTGGCGGGGGAAGAGCTCTTGACACTTCGTCCTCCCATTGACCTGCCAAGTGGTCCGCTCACCTCCTGGGTGGATGGTGGTGCCGGGATGTCGGGGCCGGTCAGGCCCGGGGTTAGGGTCGGGGCGAGGCCACGCGGCCTCGTGGTGCAGGGCCCAAGATGGCGGCTTGAACCGGCCGGGGAAGCCGGTGGGGCTGGGCCCCGTGATGAGTAGAGGTCCGAGGGCAGAAGTTCCGTCGGGAGACGGGGTGCAGGTGCTTTTCGTGGGTCACGCCTGGCGGGCCGGAGCTTGGGCCCTATCGTGCGGGGAGGGAGCAAGCCCTTCGTGTGGCCTGTCCAACATGCGTCCCCCCCAGCTGAAGGCGGGGAGAGTCACCCATCTCCTTGGGGACTCTCTTCGTCGAGGCGGAAAAAGCGGGACAGGCCATCCGCGTTGGCGTGGTCTTGGCCTGGTCGGTGCTCCACAGTGAAGTCCATTCCCTGCAGGGAAATGGACCAGCGCAAGAGTTTTGGGTTCTCCCCCCGCATCTGCATCAGCCACTGCAGGGGTCGATGGTCGGTTTGTTCCCGGAAGTGGGTACCGAAGAGATAGGGCCGGAGCTTTTTGAGGGCCCACACCACTGCGAAGGCCTCCCTCTCGATGGTGCTCCAGCGCTGTTCTCGGGCCAGGAGACGTCGACTGATGAAGGCCACCGGCTGGTCATGACCTTCGGGGTTTAACTGAGAAAGGACGGCTCCGATGCCGTGGTCGGAGGCGTCGGTCTGTACCATGAATTCCCGACTGTAATCGGGGGCCTGGAGCACAGGGGCGGTGCATAGAGCGGCCTTCAGCTTCTCGAAGGCCGCTTGACAATCGGGGGTCCAGTTAATCCGCTTCGGCTGGTTCTTGGACGTGAGACCCGTGAGGGGCCCCACGATGCTGCCGTAGTCTTTCACGAACCGCCGGTAGTAGCCGGTGATCCCCAAGAAGGCTCGGACCTCGGTCTGGGTGACGGGGGGCTGCCAGGACTGGATGGCAGCAATCTTAAGTTGTAGCGGGGCCACCAGCCCGCTTCCCACTTGGTGCCCAAGGTAGGTCACAGACCCTTGGCCAATTTGGCACTTGCCGGCCTTAATTGTGAGGCCGGCCCGCTGGAGGGCCTGTAGGACCTCTTGGAGGTGACGGAGGTGGTCGGGCCAGTGGTGGCTGTACACAGCGATATCGTCCAGGTAGGCAGCGCTGAACTCTTCGAGCCCCGCCAAGACCTGGTTCACGAGGCGTTGAAACGTGGCGGGGGCATTCTTCATGCCGAAGGGCATGACCTTGAATTGGTAGTGGCCATCGGGGGTAGAGAAGGCTGACCGTTCCTGAGCCCTGGGTGTGAGGCCGATCTGCCAGTAGCCCGCTGTTAGGTCGAAGATACTGAGGTAGCGGGCGGCCCCCAGCCGGTCGATCAGCTCGTCTGCTCGGGGGATCGGATGAGCGTCGGTCCGGGTGACAGCGTTCAAGCCCCGGTAGTCGACGCAGAATCTCAGTTCAGGTGCGGTGCCGGGGGCAGCGGCTTTGGGGACCAATACAACCGGACTGGCCCAGGGACTGTCCGAGGGCTCGATGACCCCGATTGTGAGCATCTTGGCCACCTCCTCCTGTATGCAGGCCCGTACCCGATCTGGTACGCGGTAGGCCCGGTGTCGGACAGGGGGACTGTCCCCGGTGTCCACGTCGTGCAAACACCAAGGGGTGACCCCGGGGGTGAGGGAGAACAGGGTAGCGAACTGCAGCAGGAGGTTCCGGCAGCCCTGGCGTTGCTCCGAAGTGAGGGTGTCAGAGAGCCGGACCCCGTCCACGGAGCCGTCATTCTCCTGAGTCTTCAGAAGATCCGGGAGGGGTTCGGAGTCTTCCTCTGCCCCACTGTCCGTAGCCATCAGGAGGCTGAGTTCTGAGCGCACAAAGTGTGGTTTGAGTCGGTTGGTGTGGAGGACCCGAAGGGGGTTCCGGGAGGTCCCCAGGTCGATGAGGTAAGTGACGGGGCTTTTGCGCTCGACCACTTTGAAGGGCCCCGTCCACTTATCTTGCAAGGCACATGGTTCGGTGGGGGACATCACCCATACTTGTTGTCCAGGCTTGAACTCAACGGAGGAGGCATTGTGATCATACCACCTCTTCATGTCCTCCTGGCTGGCCTCGAGGTTCGCCTTGGCCATCTCTCTGAAGCGCCGGGTCTGATTGCGTAGGGCCAGGAGGTATTTGAAGACGTCTGGAGGGGTCTTTAGGGGGGCCATCTCCCAACCTTCTTTTACTAGGCTGAGGGGCCCTCGCACAGGGTGCCCGTACAGGAGTTCGAAAGGGCTAAAACCGAGGGACTTCTGGGGAACTTCGCGGTAGGCGAAGAGGAGGCACGGGAGTAGTACATCCCACTGGCGACGGAGGGGCTCTTCCAATCCCCCAATCATCCCCTTGAGGGTGCGGTTAAAACGCTCCACTAGTCCGTTCCCTTGGGGGTGATAGGGGGTCGTGAATCTGTAGGTGACCCCGCATTGTTGCCAGAGGGACTTCATGTATTTGGATATAAAGTTCGTGCCTCGGTCGCTGACGACTTCTCGGGGGAAGCCTACCCGGGAGAAGATCCCCATTAGGGCCCGGCCAACCACCGGAGCTGTCACGGTCCGTAGGGGCACCGCCTCGGGGTAGCGGGTGGCATGGTCCACCAGTACTAAGATGGACCTGTGTCCTTGTGCCGTGCGGGGGTCCAGAGGCCCCACGATGTCTATCCCCACCCTCTCGAACGGGGTGGTGACCACAGGGAAGGGTTGCAGAGGGGCTTTCAGCTTCCGACCACTCTTCCCGCTGGCTTGGCATGTGGGGCAAGATCGGCAGTGGTTCAGGACGTCATTCCTCATCTTTGGCCAGAAAAAGTGGGTCACTAGGCGGCTGTACGTTTTATCTTGGCCCAGGTGTCCAGCCAGGGGGACATCGTGGGCCAGGTTGAGCAGAAAGTCTCTGAAGCGGAGAGGTACCACCAGTACTCGACCGGCCCCCAGCTCGGCGATTCTTTGCTCGCTGTATAGCAGGTCGTTATCCCAGTAGACCCAGTGAGTTCCGGTGGAGTCCCCTGCGTTCTGGGCGCTGGCTTGTTGGCGGAGTCCCTCGAGGGAGGGACAGGTCTTTTGTTCCTGGCGGAACTGTGCTTGGGTGGGCCCCCCCTCTTGACGCCACTGAGCCAGGTCAGGAAGGTCCTGGGGTTGCGCGTCCCCTTCGGCCGTCGGGTCTGGGAGGCTGGCCTCGTCGGTGTCTTCTACTGGGGCGACTGGGGGCGGAGGTGCTGGCCATTCTGGTTCTTCTGATCGAGGGACGGCACGGGCGGCCATGGACCGGGTGGTTATGCAGGCCCAGTCCGGGAGGCCCTGCATCCCCAGGTGCTCTCTTCAATCAACGGTGGCCCACGGGGAACTCTCGAGGTCATTTCCCAGGAGGCAGTCCACGGGGGCATCGTCCCGGACCGTCACCTTCAACAGGCCGGAGACCCCTCCCCATTCGAATGGAACGCAGGCCATTTGACACATACTTTCAGAGTTGTCTGCCGAGCGGACGGGGCAGAGAATGTTCGGCAGGATCTGCTCGGGCTTCACCAGGTGACAGCGGACGGCCGTCACACTGGCGCCTGTGTCACGCAAGGCCTCGGCTCGCTGTCCATTAATGGTCACCCACTGACCGTATTTCCTGGTGTTAGCGGGTAGGGGAGCCCGCGGGACCATGTCTCTTCCCCCTAAGCACGCCAGGACCATGGCGGCCGGTTCCCACTCTTGCTGGGCCGGCTCATACTCCTCTGGTTCCTCCAATGATCGCTCTTCCCCCAGGGCGGCGGCAGCTACCTGGCGGGGCTTGGGTGTTTGGTTCTGCGGGCAGCTCGGGTCATTGGCGTAGTGGCCGACTCGCTGGCATCGGTGGCACGTGACGTTGGCTCGGACCCCAGGACGTCACGGGGGGTTGCCCCGACCGGCCGGAGCCGGGGTGCTGGCCACGGGTGTTGCGGGCAAGGCGTCTCTCCCTCGCCCCTGGCCCCCTCCTCCTCCCCGAGGACGGTGCTGGCCTTGGTTGTTTCTGTTCTGTTCGTGTGGCCCCCTCCGGCCCACTCGGGTGCTTTCCCATCGGTCAGCTTCGGCGGCGAGCTGCCGGGGGTCAGTCAGCTTACTGTCGAGGAGGTGCTGCCTGAGCTCGACGAAGCAGTTGTTCGACAGGTGCTCCCATACCATCAGGTTAAAGAGTTGTTCGTAGGTGGTGACCTGGCTCCCCTTTATCCAACCCTCGAAGGCACGGCTGAAATAGTTCACTTATTCTACCCAAGTTGTACCTGGGATCCGGGTGCAATCTCTGAACCTCTGGCGGTACATCTCGGGTGTGAGGCCATAGCGGGTGAGGAGGGCAGCCTTCATGTGGTCGTAGGACGACATTTGGTGATCTGGGAGCTGCAGTAGGGCATCGCGCCCCTCGTTGATAAACCTCCCCCAGAGTCCGGCTCCCCAATCACTCCGGTCGATCCGGTGGGAGGTCATGGCGATCTCGTAGGCTTTAAACCACTGTTGTATGTCGTCTTCTCGGACATACTCGCGGACAACATCCTTGGGGATGTGGACTTTTTTCTCGATTGGCCCCGGGGTGTGTGGTCGCTCAGGCACCCCCAGTTCTTTACTCTGTTTCCGAAGTTCTATTTCCGCCAGTTTGCGCTCGTGCTCGAGCGTTATTTTTTTCTCCTCCAGCTCTCTCTGTCTCTGCTTCTCTTCTCGTTCATCTCGGAGCCGCATGTGCTCGAGGTTGAGTTTCTGTTCAGCTAACTTGAGTTCCCCATCCATCTTGAGTCGTGCCATTTCCAACTCGTGCAATCTGGTTCTTTCTCTTTCTCGGATCTCCTCCTGCGAGAGGCCCGTTCCCCGCTCCTCGGGAGCCGTGGCGTTCCCCTCTGGTGTGATGCTGCTTTGGTCGGAGGGTCCGGCGACCCCAGTTTCTGCCCACGACTCTAGGGCGTGCTTTAGATCCTCTTTGGTACTCAGGCCGGTGGTAGCAATGCCAAGTTCTATGCAGAATTGTCTCAGTTCGCGGTGGTTGTATTCTTCTAATTTCTCCATTTGGAATTTCTCGGTGGAGTTGCTATCTTTGGCTGACATCGTGTTGTTGTCGTGGGGTGAGCTACTCTCTGTACGATTACGCGTTGATTCGGATCGCGCCGCTGGCCACCAATGTTAGAAAGGATAGACGGACCGGGAGGGTCGGCCGGGGTCAGGAGGAGAGGTCTCCGGGGAGAGCCGTCTCCAGCGATCGTACAGATAAGTAACTTCCCCCCCCCACAGACAGATACCACACAGGGATAGGGTTCAGTGTTCTTTATAAGCACTTCTTAAGGTACGGTTGAATGGTACAAGGAGGTCTGGACTCAGGGGTCCCCTCGATTCAAGTCTCTCAAAGCAGGGTAAGGGGTAGCGGGACAGTCTGTCTACCAGTCAGGTAGTTTGGATGAGATGATGATTAGCTCACAATCCTCGAGCTTAGTTGGTGCGGGCCGCGGCAGCGCCAGCAGGTCCCGGAACGATGGTCGATGTACGGTCCGCGGCAGCGCCAGCAGGTCCCGGTGAGGTTGACCGTTACAACGGGCCGCGGCAGCGCCAGCAGGTCCCGGAAAGATGGTCGATGTACGGTCCGCGGCAGCGCCAGCAGGTCCCGGTGAGGATGGTCGTTACAACGGGCCGCGGCAGCGCCAGCAGGTCCCGACGAGGATGGATGTTGTAGAAGGCCGCGGCAGCGCCAGCAGGCAGGACGATGGTTCACAAGAGCGGGCTACGGCAGCGCCAGTAGTCCGTCAAGGCTGAGTTCTCTCGGTGTCTCTCGACTCCAGGATACAACTGCCTTCCTGCTCCGGAGTTGCCCCAGTTATAGGGCAGGCGCTCTTTGATGTCCGGACCCTCGCACTTGGAGGTCGGAGGGCCCGGGATGAAGGTGTCCAGACACCCAGCAGGGGGTGGAGCCAGCGCCTGGGGGAGCTGGGGGCGATCGGCACCTGGCGGGGGAAGAGCTCTTGACACTTCGTCCTCCCATTGACCTGCCAAGTGGTCCGCTCACCTCCTGGGTGGATGGTGGTGCCGGGATGTCGGGGCCGGTCAGGCCCGGGGTTAGGGTCGGGGCGAGGCCACACGGCCTCGTGGTGCAGGGCCCAAGATGGCGGCTTGAACCGGCCGGGGAAGCCGGTGGGGCTGGGCCCCGTGATGAGTAGAGGTCCGAGGGCAGAAGTTCAGTCGGGAGACGGGGTGCAGGTGCTTTTCGTGGGTCACGCCTGGCGGGCCGGAGCTTGGGCCCTATCGTGCGGGGAGGGAGCAAGCCCTTCGTGTGGCCTGTCCAACACCCACACACCCACAAACACACCCACACCCACACAACCACACCCACCCACACAACCACACCTAACCGCACCCACAGAACCACACACACAACCATACACACAACCACACAGAACCACACACACAACCACACACACAACCACATGCACAACCACACCCAACCACACAACCACACACATACACAACCAAACAAAATCACACAACCACACCCAACCACACCCTCAGAACCACATACACACAACCACACATCCACACACACACCCACAACCACACCCACACCCACAACCACACCCACAACCACACACAACCACACACACGCAACCACACACACACACAACCACACACACAACCCGACACACACAACCACACAAACAACCACACACACAACCACACACACCCACAACCACACACACAACAACAACCACATACACAACCACACACTCACAACCACACTCACAACCACACACACAACCACACAAACTACCACACACACAACCACACACACAACCATACCCTCAACCACACCCACACAACCACACCCACACATGCACACACACACACACACACAACCACACACCCACAACCACATCCACACACCCACAACCACACCCACACCCACACAACCACACCCACCCACACAACCACACCCAACCACACCCACAGAACCACACACACAACCACACATAACCACACATACACAACCACACACACAGAACCACAAACACACAACCACACACACACAACCACACACACAACCACGCACACACAACTATACACACAACCACACACACAGCCACACATATAACCACAACATCCAACCACACACACAACCACACACAGCCACACACACACGACCACACAGACAACCACACACACACAACCACACACACACAACCACACACATACACAACCACACAAAACCACACATACACACACACCCACAACCACACCCACAACCATACCCACAACCACACAACCACACACACAACCACAACCACATAACCACACACAAAACCACATACACAACCACACAAACAACCACACCCACACAACCAGAACCAACCACACCCACACAGACACAACCACACCCACACACACAACCACACACACAACCACACCTACCCACACACACACACACAACCACACACACAACCACACAGACACAACCACAACCACACACAACCACACATACAACCAGAACCACACACACAACCACCCACACACCCACACACACAACCACACACACACACACACAACCATACCCACAACCATACCCACAACCACACCCACACAACCACACCTGCACACACACAACCACACACACACAACCACACACCCACAACTACTAACACACACACACACAACCATACCCACACACACACACAACCACACACACAACCACACACACAAACAACCTCACAAACAACCACACACACACAACCACAACCACACACACACAACCACACACACACACACAACCATACACACAACCACACACACACACAACCACACACACACAACCACACACACAACCATACACACAACCACACACACAACCACACACACAACCACACACACACAACCACATACACAACCACAAACAACCACACAAACAACCGCACACACAACCACACCCACAACCATACCCTCAACCACACCCACAACCACACACAACCACACATACACAACCACATACACACAACCACAAACACACAACCACACATACACAACCACACACACACACAACCACACACACAACTACATACATAACCACACACACAACCACACATACAATCACAACATACAACCACACACACAACCACACACAACCACACACACATAACCACACATACAACCACACACACACAACCACACACACACAACCACACACATACACAACCACACATAACCACACACACAACCACACATAACCACACATACACAGACACACACACAGCCACACCCACACCCACAACCACACCCACAACCACACAACCACACACACAACCACAACCACAACCACACACACAACCACACACACAACCACACAAACAACCACACCCACACAACCATACCTACAACCACACCCCACAACCACACCCACACCCACACAACCACACCCACCCACTCACACAACCACATACCCACAACCACACCCATACACCCACAACCATACCCACACAACCACAACCACACACACCCACACACACACAACCATACACACAATCACACACAAGAACACACACACAAGCACACACACAACCACACACACAACCACACACACAACCACACACAACCACACAAACAACCACACACACAACCACACCCACAACCATACCCTCAACCACACCCACACACCCACACCCACACACACACACACAACCACATACCCACACCCACACACCCACAACCACACCCACACAACCACACCCACCCACCCAACCACACCCAACCACACCCACAGAACCACACACACAACCATACACACAACCACACACAACCACACACACAACCACACACACAACCACATGCACAACCACACCCAACCACACCCAACCACCCCACCACACACATACACAACCACACAAAATCACACACACACAACCACACACAACCAAACTTCCACACACACACACACAACCACAACCACACCCACACACACAACCACACACACAACCACAACCACACACACGCAACCACACACACACAACCTTACACACAACCACACACACACAACCACACAAACAACCACATACACAACCACACCCACCCACAACCACACACACAACAACCACATACACAACCACACACTCACAACCACAGACACAACCACACACACAACCACACAAACTACCACATACACAACCACACCCACAACCATACCCTCAACCATACCCACACAACCACACCCACACATGCACACACACACACAAACACACACCCACAACCATATCCACACACCCACACAACCACACCCACCCACACAACCACACCCAACCACACCCACAGAACCACACACACAACCACATACAACCACACATACACAACCACACACACACAACCACACACACACAACCCCACACACAACCACACAAACAACCACACACACAACCACACCCACAGCCATACCCTCAACCACACCCACACAACCACACCCACACCCACACACAACCACATACCCACACCCACACACCCACAACCACACCCACACAACCACACCCACCCACACAACCACACCCAACCACACCCACAGAACCACACACACAACCATACACACAACCACACAGAACCACACACACAACCACACACATACACAACCAAACAAAATCACACACACAACCACACACAACCACATACACACAACCACACAAACAACCACACACACACAACCACACACACAACCACACACACACAACCACACACACACAACCACACACATACACAACCACACAAAACCACATATACATACACACCCACAACCACAACCACACCCACAACCACACAACCACACACATAACCACAACCACACAACCACACACAAAACCACACACACAACCACACAAACAACCACACCCACACAACCAGAACCAACCACACCCACACAGACACAACCACACCCACACATACAACCACACACACACAACCACACCCACCCACCCACACACACACAACCACACACACAACCACACACAACCACACATACAACCTGTGAGAAGTTGGCCTGGTATATGATGCTCACTAGTTAAAGTGATCACCTTGTACCATGCCAAGCAACCCTTATGGTGTGGTTGTAAGTCAACCTTTTCGGACTAGCTGCCCTAGTGGTAGCGTAGGCTAAGCAGTCTTTGAGGCTAAACTCGTGAAGCGTGTTAAGCCAGCTGTTTTACCAAATGTAACCCCCTTTTATACCAATGAAAGGACACCACACAGATATATATTCAAAATATATATGTATTTATTTCTCAAAGTAACCCCTAGTCTCTTTATGAGCACAGGAGCACAAATCGTCAAACAAGATTACAGTAGAATACACAGAAGTTGCACTTTATATGGATAGGCCCTGGTGGCCGCTCAAACCATATACTAAAATAGTGGTATAAGTACCACGAACAGAAAAGGGAAAAGGCCTAGGGCCTCTAGAATCGCTGGGCCTACAAGGAGCTAACGTCAGTTAGTGACCAGGAGGTCCACGGGTGGCGTGTGCAGAGCAAATAGTCACACGCGTGCTCCCATAGGTTTCAATGGGTGCGTAAAAAGTACAAAGTTACTGCAAAGAGGATCTTCCGGATGGACTAGGAACTCAAGATTTGGAACACAGGCACTAGAGATGTAATACTACACTTGGGCACAGGTGTGCCAGCTTTACCTCACCCACAGGAAGCGGGTGCATAGGCCTCGAAGTGCGTCGGGTTTCTTCTATCTGTTCCGTGGAGCCTGAAGACAAAGATGCTGCAGGCGGTCGGTCCGGGAGAGATGCAGTGGATCCAAGAGTGGATCGGAGATGTTGAAGACCTGTAAGCAGAGGGGACAGTGTTCACAGTCACTAGCCAGTGACCAGCGTGGCACCAGGTGGGTACCAGGCGATGTCGGGTGCAAACAGGAAGAAAGATGTAGCTTGTCTCTGCAGCCACGTGGTCCCTGGAGGTCGACGACGTCCAGGAGTCGGTTCACGAGCTGTCCCACGCAGGCTCTCGCTGTCGGCGGTGTCGGCGACTTGATTGAAGCAAACAAGCCTTGGCAAAAGCAATTGTTGTAGGAGATGAAATAAGCTGATGGTTCTGACCAGCAAGGTCAAAAGGACTGCTCCTTTGGAGAGGAGCAAGGGCCAGTCTGGAGCAGCCAGACCAGCGGTGTATTTCGTAGAGTTCGTCGCCAAGATGGCTACTAGCCAGCGGGCCAGCAACCGGTTAGGCGCATCGAGTGGCAAAATGCAGAAGGGCCCCACGCAGATCGTGGAGATGCTGGAGGGCTCACCTTTGGTGCAGATGCTGCTAGGGTGTTGGGCTTCTCAGATCCCAAAGCACAACTTGGAGGGAGCCTCGGTTGTTGCACTTGTCAGCTTGTCGTAGTCGTTCCAAGATGGCTGGCTCCACGTGTCTCGGTGCCTCCACGGGTCTCCTCTTTTCAGGGACTGTGGATCGGGCGGTGAGAGGTCTGGAGGTCCAGGTCTTGTCAGTCTCTGGGCTCGGGCTCCGGCGGGAGGCGGCGGCAAAGCAGACGTTGATTCGCTGGATGGTGCTTGCGTTAGCAAGGTGGTCACTCCCTGACCACAGGGGAGATTGGCTTCAGTCCTCTGTGCAGCAGAGCGTCGAAGTTCCCGTCTTCTTCTTAGTGTTAAGTTGATTCCAGGATGTCTGAAGTCTTAGGACACAGCTCCTACCTTTAAGCGGATTCTAGGGGCCGGACTACCTGCTAGGTCCCTCCCTATGGGTGGGACCAGGAAGGGGGGTGGTTACACCCCCAATCCTTTGTCCAGCTCGCCCCAGGCCCGGGACTGGTGTGCCCCAGGACCGGTTTGAACTGGCATATGCACCGAGGCTCCTTGTGAGCCACAGGCATGTCTGGTTTCTTTCAAGCCCTACCTGACCAATACACAAAATCCTGTCTGGGGTGGTGCACGCACCTCCCCTGGCAGGAAACCCTTTGTCCACACCTCCCAAGCTGGAAGGACTCCCAGCAGCAGGAGGGCAGACTTGTGTCTGTGGTGGCAGCATCCATTTTGTGGAGCTGAGGCTATGTCTGATCTTACCCGGGTTTCAGGTACTGTACATGTCGTGTCCCTCTAGAAGGGTGGAATGCTAACCCCGTCGCCAGAATTGGCGAGGGGTTAGTATCCCAATTCGTATGACACCTTACTCGACATGTTTTGATAAAGCCAAACCAAAGATAGCATTTAACCGCGAGGTTCACAATGCACTTAAGAGTATATGGTATGACGATATCTGGTAACAGTAGAAGGAAGTTGTTCCGACCACTGAAGACAGGCTCAGCTCATGCCAGAGCACCATCTCACATGGAACCAAGCACTCTGCCTTCAGGATTGTTAAGGCCTGCCATAGGAGTGACTTATAGGTTACCAGGTGTCCCATTTAAGGTTAGGTATAGGTATACTACACCTAAGTAAGAGGTGATTACACCAACTTACCCCAGCTGAGTGATCAGCCAGTTGTGTCAAATTGTTAGGCCAAACCTGGGGTGGCATAATACTTGCTTCAGCCCCTGGCAGGCCTTGGGTACACCAATGCCCTGGGTACCTAGTGTACACTGGTACAGGGGCTGACAGGGTGATCCACTTCCAATTGGTTATGCACCTAGGGTGCATAGGTTTAATTTAGTAGAGAGAACAGCAGGCTGGGGGTCTGATTGGCAGGCCCACAGCCTCAATATGTCAAAAACCAGTGAAGCAAAAAGCAAAAATTTGGGGTGACCATAGGATAGCAGACCCTACTCTCCTACACAACCCCCCCCCCAAACGCTGGGACATTAAACTAGCCTTGACCAGTCTCGTCTTCATGTCCTAAGTGGAAGTACCTGGAGAGACCATCTGCATTCCCATGGTCAGTACCTGGCCGGTGCTCCACTGTAAAGTCCATCCCCTGTAGGGAAATGGACCACCTAAGCAGTTTGGGGTTTTCACCCTTCATCTGATTTAGCCACAAGAGGGGCTTATGGTCGGTCTGAATCTTGAAGTGAGTGCCAAACAAGTATGGCCTCAGCTTCTTCAGGGCCCACACCACAGCAAAGGCCTCCCTCTCAATAGCTGACCAATTCTTCTCTCTGGGGGTCAACCTTCTGCTAATAAAAGCAATGGGTTGGTCTTGACCATCTACATTAAGTTGTGACAGCACAGCTCCCACACCCAACTCAGAAGCATCTGTTTGGACAATAAACTCTTTGGAGTAGTCAGGACTTTTCAGGATAGGTGCAGAGCACATGGCCTCCTTCAGGTCATCAAATGCCTTTTGACAGCTTACTGTCCACTGAACCTTTTTGGGCATCTTCTTGGATGTCAGATCATTAAGAGGAGTCACAATGGACCCATAGTTCTTGTAGGAGAGTAGGGTCTGCTATCCTATGGTCACCCCAAATTTTTGCTTTTTGCTTCACTGGTTTTTGACATATTGAGGCTGTGGGCCTGCCAATCAGACCCCCAGCCTGCTGTTCTCTCTACTAAATTAAAACTATGCACCCTAGGTGCATAACCAATTGGAAGTGGATCACCCTGTCAGCCCCTGTACCAGTGTACACTAGGTACCCAGGGCATTGGTGTACCCAAGGCCTGCCAAGGGCTGCAGCATGTATTATGCCACCCCAGGCTTGGCCTAACAATCTGACACAACTGGCTGATCACTCAGCTGGGGTAAGTTGGTGTAATCACCTCTTACTTAGGTGTAGTATACCTATACCTAACCTTAAATGGGACACCTGGAAACCTATAAGTCACTCCTATGGCAGGCCTTAACAATCCTGAAGGCAGAGTGCTTGGTTCCATGTGAGATGGTGCTCTGGCATGAGCTGAGCCTGTCTGCAGTGGTCGGAACAACTTCCTTCTACTGTTTCCAGATATCGTCATACCATATACTCTTAAGTGCATTATGAACCTCGCGGTTAAATGCTATCTTTGGTTTGGCTTTATCAAAACATGTCGAGTAAGGTGTCATACGAATTGGAATACTAACCCCTCGCCAATTCTGGCGACGGGGTTAGCATTCCACCCTTCTAGAGGGACACGACATGTACAGTACCTGAAACCCGGGTAAAATCAGACATAGCCTCAGCTCCACAAAATGGATGCTGCCACCACAGACACAAGTCTGCCCTCCTGCTGCTGGGAGTCCTTCCAGCTTGGGAGGTGTGGACAAAGGGTTTCCTGCCAGGGGAGGTGCGTGCACCACCCCAGACAGGATTTTGTGTATTGGTCAGGTAGGGCTTGAAAGAAACCAGACATGCCTGTGGCTCACAAGGAGCCTCGGTGCATATGCCAGTTCAAACCGGTCCTGGGGCACACCAGTCCCGGGCCTGGGGCGAGCTGGACAAAGGATTGGGGGTGTAACCACCCCCCTTCCTGGTCCCATCCATAGGGAGGGACCTAGCAGGTAGTCCGGCCCCTAGAATCCGCTTAAAGGTAGGAGCTGTGTCCTAAGACTTCAGACATCCTGGAATCAACTTGAAACTAAGAAGAAGACGGGAACTTCGACATTCTGCTGCACAGAAGACTGAAGAAAATCTCCCCTGTGGTCAGGGAGTGACCACCTTGCTAACGCAAGCACCATCCAGCGAATCACCGTCTGCTTTGCCGCCGCCTCCCGCCGGAGCCCGAGCCCAGAGACTGACAAGACCTGGACCTCCAGACCTCTCACCGCCCGATCCACAGTCCCTGAAAAGAGGAGACCCGTGGAGGCACCGAGACACGTGGAGCCAGCCATCTTGGAACGACTACGACAAGCTGACAAGTGCAACAACCGAGGCTCCCTCCAAGTTGTGCTTTGGGATCTGAGAAGCCCAACACCCGAGCAGCATCTGCACCAAAGGTGAGCCCTCCAGCATCTCCACGATCTGCGTGGGGCCCTTCTGCATTTTGCCACTCGACGCGCCTAACCGGTTGCTGGCCCGCTGGCTAGTGGCCATCTTGGCGATGAACTCTACAAAATACACTGCTGGTCTGGTTGCTCCAGACTGGCCCTTGCTCCCCTCCAAAGGAGCAATCCCTCTGACCTTGCTGGTCAGAACCAACAGCTGTTTTCCGAATCCTCCTACAATTGCTTTTGCCAAGGCTTGTTTGCTTCGATCAAGTCGCCGACACCGCCGACAGCGAGAACCTGCGTGGGACAGCTCGTGAGCCGACTCCTGGACGTCGTCGACCTTCAGGGACCACGTGGCTGCGGAGACAAGCTACCCCTCATCACCTGTTTGCACCCGACATCGCCTGGTACCCACCTGGTGCCACGCTGGTCACTGGCTAGTGACTGTGAACACTGTCCCCTCTGCTTACAGGTCTTCAACATCTCCGATCCACTCTTGGATCCACTGCATCTCTCCCGGACCGACCGCCTGCAGCATCTTTGTCTTCAAGCTCCACGGAACAGATAGAAGAAACCCGACGCACTTCGAGGCCTATGCACCCGCTTCCTGTGGGTGAGGTAAAGCTGGCACACCTGTGCCCAAGTGTAGTATTACATCTCTAGTGCCTGTGTTCCAAATCTTGAGCTCCTAGTCCATCCGGAAGATCCTCTTTGCAGTAACTTTGTACTTTTTACGCACCCATTGAAACCTATGGGAGCACGCGTGTGACTATTTGCTCTGCACACGCCACCCGTGGACCTCCTGGTCACTAACTGACGTTAGCTCCTTGTAGGCCCAGCGATTCTAGAGGCCCTAGGCCTTTTCCCTTTTCTGTTCGTGGTACTTATACCACTATTTTAGTATATGGTTTGAGTGGCCACCAGGGCCTATCCATATAACGTGCAACTTCTGTGTATTCTGTGATAATCTTGTTTGACGATTTGTGCTCCTGTGCTCATAAAGAGACTAGGGGTTACTTTGAGAAATAAATACATATATATTTTGAATATATATCTGTGTGGTGTCCTTTCATTGGTATAAAAGGGGGTTGCATTTGGTAAAACAGCTGGCTTAACACGCTTCACGAGTTTAGCCTCAAAGACTGCTTAGCCTACGCTACCACTAGGGCAGCTAGTCCGAAAAGGTTGACTTACAACCACACCATAAGGGTTGCTTGGCATGGTACAAGGTGATCACTTTAACTAGTGAGCATCATATACCAGGCCAACTTCTCACAGTTCTTAACAAACTTCCTGTAGTACCCAGTCAAGCCCAAGAAAGCTCGAACTTGAGTCTGGGTGGTTGGAGGGGACCAGTCCTTGATGGATTGTATCTTACTCTCCAGTGGTTGAACTTGGCCTCCACCTACAAGGTGGCCCAAATATACAACCTTACTCTGCCCTATCTGGCACTTAGTAGCCTTGATAGTGAGGCCTGCCCTTTGCAGAGCCTCAAGAGCCTTCTTCAGGTGGATCAGGTGATCCTCCCAGGTGGAGCTAAAGACAGCAATGTCATCAAGATATGCTGCGCAAAAGTCATCCAACCCAGTAAGGACTTGGTTCACCAGCCTTTGGAAGGTGGCAGGTGCATTCTTCAGACCAAAGGGCATCACCACAAACTGGTAGTGCCCACCTGGGGTTGAGAATGCTGTTTTGGCCTTAGACTCCTCAGCTAATCTGATTTGCCAATAGCCAGCTGTTAAGTCAAATGTGCTCAAAAACTTTGCAGAAGCTAGTTTGTCTATGAGCTCATCTGCCCTTGGAATAGGGTGTGCATCTGTCCTGGTGACAGCATTGAGTCCTCTGTAGTCCACACAGAACCTCATCTCTCTCTTGCCATCTTTGGTGTGAGGTTTGGGGACCAGAACCACTGGGCTAGCCCAGGGGCTCTCTGAGGGTTCAATGACACCTAATTCCAGCATTTTATGTACCTCAGCCTTTATACAGTCCCTGACGTGGTCAGGTTGTCTGTAAAGCTTGTTCTTTACAGGCAGACTGTCACCAGTGTCCACCACATGGGTACACCAGTCAGTTTGACTAGGTATCAAGGAAAACATATGTGAAAATGATTGTAGAACCTGTCTACATTCAGTCTGCTGATGGGCAGTGAGGTTGCCTCCAAGGGTCACTCCTTCAACTGAGCCATCTTCAGGGTTCTGAGACAACAGGTCTGGGAGAGGGTCACTCTCTTCCTCCTGTCCCTCATCTGTAGCCATGAGCAAGCCCATGTCTGCCCTGTCAACATATGCTTTAAGCCTGTTAACATGGAGTACCCTGTGGGGACTCCTGGGAGTTCCTAGGTCGACCAAGTAGGTGACCTCTCCCTTCTTTTCCAGGATTGTATGGGGTCCAGACCATTTGTCTTGGAGTGCTGCTGGGGCCACTGGCTCCAACACCCAGACCTTCTGTCCTGGCTGAAACTCAACCAAGACAGCCTTTTGGTCATGCCAAGCTTTCTGTAAGGCCTGGCTTGCCTCAAGGTTTTTGGATGCCTTCTCCATATACTCAGCCATCCTGGAGCGGAGACCAAGTACATAGTCCACTATGTCTAGCTTAGGCTTTTTGAGAGGTAACTCCCATCCTTCCTTCACCAAACACAGTGGGCCTCTTACAGGGTGCCCAAACAACAATTCAAAGGGGCTGTAGCCAACTCCTTTTTGTGGGACCTCTCTGTAAGCAAACAGAAGGCAGGGTAGAAGGATGTCCCATCTTCGCCTGAGCTTTTCAGGTAATCCTTTGATCATACCCTTTAGGGTCTTGTTGAATCTCTCAACAAGCCCATTGCATTGTGGGTGATAAGGGGTGGTGAACTTGTAGTTGACACCACATTCCTTCCACATAGCTGTCAAGTACCCTGACATAAAGTTGGTACCTCTGTCAGATACTACCTCCTTAGGAAACCCCACTCTGGAGAATACTCCCAGCAGGGCCCTGGCCACAACAGGAGCTGTAGTGGTCCTAAGGGGAATTGCCTCTGGATACATGGTGGCATGATCCACTACCACCAGTATAAATCTGTGCCCAGATGCAGTGGGAGGATCCATGGGACCCACTATGTCTATTCCCACTCTTTCAAAGGGGACCCCCACCACAGGTAGTGGTATTAGGGGGGCCTTTGTTGTGCCACCTGATTTGCCACTGGCTTGGCAGGTCACACAGGAGCGACAAAACTCCTTTGTATCTTCATTCATATGAGGCCAGTGAAAGTGAGGGACAAGCCTGTCCCAAGTCTTGTTCTGGCCTAAGTGTCCTGCTAAAGGAATATCATGGGCCAAGGTAAGAAGGAAGCCCCTAAATTGCAGAGGTATAACCAACCTCCTGGTAGCTTCAGGCTTGGGGTCTCTAGCCTCTGAATAAAGGAGCCCTTCATCCCAATACACTTTATGGGTACCTTGAGCATTCCCAGCAGCCTCAGCAGCAGCCAGCTGTCTGAGGGGTTCAAGAGAGGGACAGGATAACTGAGCCTGCCTCAAGTCAGCCCTTGAAGGTCCCCCTGTCCCCAGAAACTCAACCTGATCAGGTTCAAGCTCTTCAGGGACAGTTCCTTCAGGGTCCTCTAGATCAGCTTCCTGGGAAGGCTGATCATCACTCTGAGGCAGGGGGGAAGGCACAGCCTTGACCCTCCTGTTCTTCTTCTTGGTAGGTGCTTGGTCCATTGTTCCAGGATCCAAGACCTGAGGTTCAGTGAGGCACTTTTTGGCCTGTGACCTAGTCACAGCAAGGACATGTGATGATATACCTAACATCTCTGCATGAGTCCTGTACTCCACTTCTGACCATAGAGAACTCTCTAGGTCATTGCCCAACAAACATTCTACTGGGAGGTCTGCACTAACCACAACCCTTTTGAGGCCAGTTACCCCTCCCCATGAGAAGTTAACAACTGCCACACTATGTGAAGTAGTGGCATTGCTGGCATTGGTCACCAGGTAGTTCTCACCTGGTATGTACTGTCCAGGGTCCACAAAGCCTGGTGTCACCATAGTGACACTGGCACATGTGTCCCTGTAGGCTTGAGCCCCTTTGTCATTAATTAAAGGAGTCTGTCTGTACTTGCCCAGGTTACTGGGGCTCACAGTCAGGGACAAATCAATGTCCCCATCACAGATCAAGACTGCCTGTGTCAGGGTTCTGTCTAAGTCAGAATCTCCTTCAGTTCCCATAGTGATTCCCACTACACCCTTTGTCTGGGGACCAACACTGCTAACAGTAGTACTGGGAGCAGGTGCCTTAGGGGCAACAGTGTTGGGGGCTCCACCCTTTTTGCAATCACTAGTCCAGTGAGTTGTATTCTTGCAATGATTGCACCAGGGTTTCTTTTGACCCTCTTTCTTCTTTTTGGACTGTTGTTGGGACCCACCCTCCTTAGCAGTAGTTTGGGGCCCTGTTGAAGACTTCTGGTCTTTAGATTTCTGATCTCCACCCTTTTGGTCTGTTTTCTTCTGATCACCCCCTTGGCCCTGGTGCTGGTTCTTTTGCTTAACCCTGGTTCTGACCCATTTGTCTGCCTTCTTTCCCAATTCTTGGGGAGAGGTCAGATCAGAGTCAACCAAGTGTTGATGCAGTTGCTGGTTTTGACAGTTATTTAAAATCTGTTCTCTCATCATCAAATTATACAATCCTGTAAAATCAAATACCTTACTTCCCAGCAACCAACCCTCCAAAGCCTTAGTGGCACATTCAACATATTCAGAGCAGTCCTGAGTCTGTGTCTTTTGGGTGTCTCTGAACAATAACCTGTACTGTTCAGTGGTTAAGCCTAACCCATCTACCAGAACACTCTTCAGGACTCTGTAATTTCTGACATCCTCTTCTCTAACAGTGAGGAGTCTGTCTCTGCCTCTTCCTTCAAAGGAGAGCCAGAGGATTGCTGCCCACTGGTCTTCAGGAACCTGCTGTACTTTGCAGGCTCTCTCAAGAGCAGTTATCCATTTGTGGATGTCATCCCCACTTTTGTAGGGGGGCACAACCTTAGACAGGTTCCTATTATCAAAGACCCTATCTTTGTCCTTAGGGACAATGCTGCCACCAGTGGGTATAGACCCACTCTCTCTAGGTTGCCTAGCCTTGTTCAGTTTTTCTTCCATCAGGGCTACTTCTAGCTCCTGCTTCCTGATCCTCAGCTGGGCTTCCTGCATTCTGGCCTCATGTTCCCTCCTCTGAGGGGTGGTCATCCTTTTCCTGGAGTGACCTTGAGAGCCTCTAGAGCCATGGGAAGCATTGGAGTCACCTGAGCGATTCCTTTGCCTCCCAAGCCCTGTGTTAAGTCCACTGGGGAGATCCAATCGGGTAAACCCACTGTCAATCCCCAATAGCCTTAGTTTAGCTGGGCCAAGTATAACACTTGGCACTGGGCTAGTTCTCCCTTCATCATCACTACTTTCTGTATCCTCACCACTTTCCTCCCCTGTAGTATGATTCTCATCTAAGGGATGGCTATTGGAACTGGGTACCTCTGTAGCATCTTGTGAGAAGTTGGCCTGGTATATGCTGTTCACTAGTTCTAGTGACCACCTTGTACCATGCCAAGCAACCCTTATGGTGTGGTTGTAAGTCAACCTTTTTGGACTAGCTGCCCTAGTGGTAGCGTAGGCTAAGCAGTCTTTGAGGCTAAACTCGTGAAGCGTGTTAAGCCAGCTGTTTTACCAAATGCAACCCCCTTTTATACCAATGAAAGGACACCACACAGATATATATTCAAAATATATATGTATTTATTTCTCAAAGTAACCCCTAGTCTCTTTATGAGCACAGGAGCACAAATCGTCAAACAAGATTATCACAGAATACACAGAAGTTGCACTTTATATGGATAGGCCCTGGTGGCCACTCGAACCATATACTAAAATAGTGGTATAAGTACCACGAACAGAAAAGGGAAAAGGCCTAGGGCCTCTAGAATCGCTGGGCCTACAAGGAGCTAACGTCAGTTAGTGACCAGGAGGTCCACGGGTGGCGTGTGCAGAGCAAATAGTCACACGCGTGCTCCCATAGGTTTCAATGGGTGCGTAAAAAGTACAAAGTTACTGCAAAAGGAATCTTCCGGGTGACCTAGGAACTTAAGATTTGGAACACAGGCACTAGAGATGTAATACTACACTTGGGCACAGGTGTGCCAGCTTTACCTCACCCACAGGAAGCGGGTGCCTAGGCCTCGAAGTGCGTCGGGTTTCTTCTATCTGTTCCGTGGGGCCTGTAGACAAAAGTGCTGCAGGCGGTCGGTCGGGAAGAGATGCAGTGGATCCAAGAGTGGATCGGAGATGTTGAAGACCTGTAAGCAGAGGGGACAGTGTTCACAGTCACTAGCCAGTGACCAGCGTGGCACCAGGTGGGTACCAGGCGATGTCGGGTGCAAACAGGTGATGAGGGGTAGCTTGTCTCCGCAGCCACGTGGTCCCTGAAGGTCGACGACGTCCAGGAGTCGGCTCACGAGCTGTCCCAGGCAGGCTCTCGCTGTCGGCGGTGTCGGCGACTTGATCGAAGCAAACAAGCCTTGGCAAAAGCAATTGTAGGAGGATTCGGAAATCAGCTGTTGGTTCTGACCAGCAAGGTCAGAGGGATCGCTCCTTTGGAGGGGAGCAAGGGCCAGTCTGGAGCAACCAGACCAGCGGTGTTTGTCGTAGATTTCGTCGCCAAGATGGCCACTAGCCAGCGGGCCAGCAACCGGTTAGGCGCGTCGAGTGGCAAAATGCAGAAGGGCCCCACGCAGATCGTGGAGATGCTGGAGGGCTCACCTTTGGTGCAGATGCTGCTCGAGGGTTGGGCTTCTCAGGACCCAAAGCACAACTTGGAGGGAGCCTCGGTTGTTGCACTGGTCAGCTTGTCGTAGTCGTTCCAAGATGGCTGGCTCCACGTGTCTCGGTGCCTCCACGGGTCTCCTCTTTGCAGGGACTGTGGATCGGGCGGTGAGAGGTCTGGAGGTCCAGGTCTTGTCAGTCTCTGGGCTCGGGCTCCGGCGGGAGGCGGCGGCAAAGCAGACGGTGATTCGCTGGATGGTGCTTGCGTTAGCAAGGTGGTCACTCCCTGACCACAGGGGAGATTTTCTTCAGTCTTCTGTGCAGCAGAATGTCGAAGTTCCCGTCTTCTTCTTAGTTTCAAGTTGATTCCAGGATGTCTAAAGTCTTAGGACACAGCTCCTACCTTTATTCGGATTCTAGGGGCCGGACTACCTGCTAGGTCCCTCCCTATGGGTGGGACCAGGAAGGGGGGTGGTTACACCCCCAATCCTTTGTCCAGCTCGCCCCAGGCCCGGGACTGGTGTGCCCCAGGACCGGTTTGAACTGGCATATGCACCGAGGCTCCTTGTGAGCCACAGGCATGTCTGGTTTCTTTCAAGCCCTACCTGACCAATACACAAAATCCTGTCTGGGGTGGTGCACGCACCTCCCCTGGCAGGAAACCCTTTGTCCACACCTCCCAAGCTGGAAGGACTCCCAGCAGCAGGAGGGCAGACTTGTGTCTGTGGTGGCAGCATCCATTTTGTGGAGCTGAGGCTATGTCTGATTTTACCCGCGTTTCAGGCACTGTACATGTCGTGTCCCTCTAGAAGGGTGGAATGCTAACCCCGTCGCCAGAATTGGCGAGGGGTTAGTATTCCAATTCGTATGACACCTTACTCGACATGTTTTGATAAAGCCAAACCAAAGATAGCATTTAACCGCGAGGTTCATAATGCACTTAAGAGTATATGGTATGACGATATCTGGAAACAGTAGAAGGAAGTTGTTCCGACCACTGCAGACAGGCTCAGCTCATGCCAGAGCACCATCTCACATGGAACCAAGCACTCTGCCTTCAGGATTGTTAAGGCCTGCCATAGGAGTGACTTATAGGTTACCAGGTGTCCCATTTAAGTTTAGGTATAGGTATACTACACCTAAGTAAGAGGTGATTACACCAACTTACCCCAGCTGAGTGATCAGCCAGTTGTGTCAGATTGTTAGGCCAAGCCTGGGGTGGCATAATACATGCTTCAGCCCCTGGCAGGCCTTGGATACACCAATGCCCTGGGTACCTAGTGTACACTGGTACAGGGGCTGACAGGGTGATCCAACCAATTGGGTATGTACCTAGGGTACATGGAGTCCATTTTACAGAGAGAGCAGATAGCCTGAGAGCCTGAATGGCAGGATCTCAGGCCAACTAAGTCGAAAAACCAGCTAGACACTAGGCAAAAATTTGGGGGTAACCATAGTCAGATATCCACCTTCCTACACAACCCCCCCCCAAACGAAGGGAGATAAGGCTGACCTTGACCAGGTAAGCCTATATTGCCCAAGTGGCCATATAAGGAGGAACCAGCACTGGCATGGTTACCCCCTGTCTCATGGTCCACTAAGCAATCCCTCACCCTAAGGGTATCAGAGGGTCTCCACCATAGGGAATCTCTACCTGTGGTGTGTCTTGGCAAAGTAAAAGGCTGGTGTTGAGATGGAGTACTGAAGTGAGTGTCCTCAAAGTGAGGCCTCAGCTTCCTCCGATCATCCTCCACCATGGATGCCTTTCTTTCTTTAACTGAGTTGCACTGTGCTCTCAGGGTCAGCCTCTGGCTACCTAAAGCTGGAGGCTGGGTCCCTTTTGTGGGCTTACTGGAGGGACAGGTCAGGTTTGGGGCCCTAAGGTCCCATGTTTGCCTGTGCCCAACAGAATCCCCCTGGGGGAGGTCCCTAACTACCTGTAAAGGAGATCCCTCAGGAATGTTTTTACCCATCACCTGACTAGGGCTACTAGCCAGGCAATCCTCATTCTTTTGATGGGGGGGTTCTTGTGGACAGGGGCCCTCTGGGGGTCCACTGGCCTCCCTGACCTCTGCAGCCCTGGGCTGACTGAGGCAGGGTAGAGAGAGGCAGGCTACCTGCACCAGACTGGATCCCACCTTGGAAGGGGCCACTGACATCAGAGGCTCTGCCAGGCCAGGCCTGGCTACCTCTGGGGCAGTTCCTTCACAAGGGGTGAGGTCAGATCCCTGAGGAGGCTGACCTTTTCCTAATGTCTGGGGAGAGGGAGACTTTTCTTCCTCCCCACTACTCTCAGTTTGTGTGGAGTGATCCATTGTTTCAGGCTTCACTACACCTATGTCAGTCTGAGTATAGGCTGAGACCATTACAGCCTTGCCAACCTTTTCAGGGGGGCACTCAGTTTGTGTTTGAGCTGTGACTGTCACAGCTCTGCCAGTCCCTACAGGGAAGTCTGTCTGTGCCTGGGCTGTGGCTACCACTGCCCTTCCAACCTTTTCAGGGAGGAAATCTATTTGGACAGGGGTTGTGAATGGCACAACCCCCCTACCCTTTTGTGAAAGGCCTACCATTTTAGAATGGGTGTCTTGTTCAACTCCAGCCCAAGCTGAGAGTTCTAAGTCATTCCCCAGTAAGCAGTCTACAGGCAAGGTTGGGGACACTGCTACCCTTTTAGGGCCAGTGACCCCTCCCCAGCTGAGACATACCTCTGCCATGGGATGACTGTTCTGTTTGCCATCAATGTTAGTCACCTGGTAGGAGAAACCGGGCAAAAGCTGCTCAGAGGGAACTAGCCAATGGGCCACCATTGTGATGCTAGCCCCAGTGTCTCTGTAGGCCTCAGCTTTTGTACCATTGATGTAGGGCTCCTGTCTGTACCTACCCAAAGTGTTGGGACAGGCAGTGAAGTTGGCAAACCCCATGCCACCATCACAGACAAGAGTGGTTGCTGTAGGGGAATTGGCTAAGCCAGGGTCCCCCTGTGTTCCCCAAGTAAACCCACCCAGATTTCTGGGGGCACTCCCACCACCTGGGGGATTACTGCTGACAGTAATAGGTGGTGTGACAGGAGTAATTGGAGGAACAGTTTTGTTTTTAGCCCTTGGGCAACCGCTGTCAGTTTTCCAATGCCCAGGAGTTTTACACTCATGGCAGTAGGGCTTTTTAGCTGTGGTAGAGGAGGGAGCTTGGGACCCACCACCCTGTGTGGAGTTTTGGGGCCCTGAGGACGGTTTCTCTTTTTCTTTATCCCCACCCTTCTCTTGAGGCTTGGTGGTATCTTTCTTTTGGTCACCACCCTGGTTTTTAGGCCTGATCCTGGTCCTGACCCATTTATCTGCCCTCTTTCCCAATTCTTGGGGAGAGGTCAAATCTGAGTCTACCAGGTGTTGATGGAGAAGCTGGTTTTGACAATTACTTAAAATCTGCTCTCTCATCATCAAATTGTACAATCCTGTATAATCAGACACCTTACTTCCCAGCAACCAACCCTCCAAAGCCTTAGTGGCACATTCCACATATTCAGACCAGTCCTGAGTCTGTGTCTTCTGGGTGTCTCTGAACATTAACCTGTACTGTTCAGTGGTTAAGCCTAACCCATCAACTAGGACACTCTTCAGGACTCTGTAATTTCTGACATCCTCTTCTCTAACAGTGAGGAGTCTATCTCTGCCTCTCCCCTCAAAGGAGAGCCATAAGATTGCTGCCCACTGGTCTTCAGGAACCTGCTGCACTTTGCAGGCTCTCTCAAGAGCAGTCATCCATTTGTGGATGTCATCCCCACTTTTGTAGGGGGGCACAATCTTGGACAGGTTCCTATTGTCAAAGACCCTATCTTTGTCCCTAGGGACATTGCTGCCACCAGTGGGTATAGACCCACTCTCTCTATGCTGCCTAGCCTTGCTCAGTTTTTCTTCCATCAGGGCTACTTCTAGCTCCTGCTTCCTGATCCTCAGCTGGGCTTCCTGCATTCTGGCCTCATGTTCCCTCCTCTGAGGGGTGGTCAGTCTCCTTCTGGAGTGACCTTGAGAGCCTCTAGAGCCATGGGAAGCATTGGAGTCACCTGAGCGATTCCTTTGCCTTCCAAGCCCTGTGTTAAGTCCACTGGGGAGATCCAATGGGGTGAACCCACTGTCAGTCCCCAATAGCCTTAGTTTAGCTGGGCCAAGTATAACACTTGGCACTGGGCTAGTTCTCCCTTCATCCCCACTCACATCTGTATCCCCATCACTTTCTTCCTCTGTGGTAGGCATCCCATCTAAGGGGTGACTATTGGGAAGGGGTACTTCAGTGGCATCTTCAGAAGGGGGGCCTCCTGTTCCTGTCCCTAAGGGGGCTAACTGGGAAGCTTTCTTGAGTGCTCTCTGATTCTCATCATTCTGTAAGAGCTCTCTGAGCTCAGCAGAGTTTGGGTTCTTGGGCTGTTTAAGGCCTCTAAGAGTTGCCAAATGCCTGAGCTCATTCTGATTAAGGGTAGCAAAGCTGGATGGTGCCCTCTGGGGGTCACTCTCAACAGAGATGGGTACAGTGGACCCCTCTGCCCCGGCCATTGCTCTTAAGTGTGGGTGGATGTGTTGCAATCTACCTACACTTGGGTTTACCTACTAAACCTATCTAGTAGTTGTAGTCAGGGTGTGCTACTCCCTTTGCTCTACAACAACTAAGTTCAGTAGAACTTAAGTATATCTAATCTTGTTTTATATGTACCTACAGGTACCTATGTGATCTTTCAATTGGTAACCAAGAGATTACAATGGTAAAACACAGCAAGCTCAAATCCAACCGCTGCTCACCAATGTGAGAAGTTGGCCTGGTATATGCTGTTCACTAGTTCTAGTGACCACCTTGTACCATGCCAAGCAACCCTTATGGTGTGGTTGTAAGTCAACCTTTTTGGACTAGCTGCCCTAGTGGTAGCGTAGGCTAAGCAGTCTTTGAGGCTAAACTCGTGAAGCGTGTTAAGCCAGCTGTTTTACCAAATGCAACCCCCTTTTATACCAATGAAAGGACACCACACAGATATATATTCAAAATATATATGTATTTATTTCTCAAAGTAACCCCTAGTCTCTTTATGAGCACAGGAGCACAAATCGTCAAACAAGATTATCACAGAATACACAGAAGTTGCACTTTATATGGATAGGCCCTGGTGGCCACTCGAACCATATACTAAAATAGTGGTATAAGTACCACGAACAGAAAAGGGAAAAGGCCTAGGGCCTCTAGAATCGCTGGGCCTACAAGGAGCTAACGTCAGTTAGTGACCAGGAGGTCCACGGGTGGCGTGTGCAGAGCAAATAGTCACACGCGTGCTCCCATAGGTTTCAATGGGTGCGTAAAAAGTACAAAGTTACTGCAAAAGGAATCTTCCGGGTGACCTAGGAACTTAAGATTTGGAACACAGGCACTAGAGATGTAATACTACACTTGGGCACAGGTGTGCCAGCTTTACCTCACCCACAGGAAGCGGGTGCCTAGGCCTCGAAGTGCGTCGGGTTTCTTCTATCTGTTCCGTGGGGCCTGTAGACAAAAGTGCTGCAGGCGGTCGGTCGGGAAGAGATGCAGTGGATCCAAGAGTGGATCGGAGATGTTGAAGACCTGTAAGCAGAGGGGACAGTGTTCACAGTCACTAGCCAGTGACCAGCGTGGCACCAGGTGGGTACCAGGCGATGTCGGGTGCAAACAGGTGATGAGGGGTAGCTTGTCTCCGCAGCCACGTGGTCCCTGAAGGTCGACGACGTCCAGGAGTCGGCTCACGAGCTGTCCCAGGCAGGCTCTCGCTGTCGGCGGTGTCGGCGACTTGATCGAAGCAAACAAGCCTTGGCAAAAGCAATTGTAGGAGGATTCGGAAATCAGCTGTTGGTTCTGACCAGCAAGGTCAGAGGGATCGCTCCTTTGGAGGGGAGCAAGGGCCAGTCTGGAGCAACCAGACCAGCGGTGTTTGTCGTAGATTTCGTCGCCAAGATGGCCACTAGCCAGCGGGCCAGCAACCGGTTAGGCGCGTCGAGTGGCAAAATGCAGAAGGGCCCCACGCAGATCGTGGAGATGCTGGAGGGCTCACCTTTGGTGCAGATGCTGCTCGAGGGTTGGGCTTCTCAGGACCCAAAGCACAACTTGGAGGGAGCCTCGGTTGTTGCACTGGTCAGCTTGTCGTAGTCGTTCCAAGATGGCTGGCTCCACGTGTCTCGGTGCCTCCACGGGTCTCCTCTTTGCAGGGACTGTGGATCGGGCGGTGAGAGGTCTGGAGGTCCAGGTCTTGTCAGTCTCTGGGCTCGGGCTCCGGCGGGAGGCGGCGGCAAAGCAGACGGTGATTCGCTGGATGGTGCTTGCGTTAGCAAGGTGGTCACTCCCTGACCACAGGGGAGATTTTCTTCAGTCTTCTGTGCAGCAGAATGTCGAAGTTCCCGTCTTCTTCTTAGTTTCAAGTTGATTCCAGGATGTCTAAAGTCTTAGGACACAGCTCCTACCTTTATTCGGATTCTAGGGGCCGGACTACCTGCTAGGTCCCTCCCTATGGGTGGGACCAGGAAGGGGGGTGGTTACACCCCCAATCCTTTGTCCAGCTCGCCCCAGGCCCGGGACTGGTGTGCCCCAGGACCGGTTTGAACTGGCATATGCACCGAGGCTCCTTGTGAGCCACAGGCATGTCTGGTTTCTTTCAAGCCCTACCTGACCAATACACAAAATCCTGTCTGGGGTGGTGCACGCACCTCCCCTGGCAGGAAACCCTTTGTCCACACCTCCCAAGCTGGAAGGACTCCCAGCAGCAGGAGGGCAGACTTGTGTCTGTGGTGGCAGCATCCATTTTGTGGAGCTGAGGCTATGTCTGATTTTACCCGCGTTTCAGGCACTGTACATGTCGTGTCCCTCTAGAAGGGTGGAATGCTAACCCCGTCGCCAGAATTGGCGAGGGGTTAGTATTCCAATTCGTATGACACCTTACTCGACATGTTTTGATAAAGCCAAACCAAAGATAGCATTTAACCGCGAGGTTCATAATGCACTTAAGAGTATATGGTATGACGATATCTGGAAACAGTAGAAGGAAGTTGTTCCGACCACTGCAGACAGGCTCAGCTCATGCCAGAGCACCATCTCACATGGAACCAAGCACTCTGCCTTCAGGATTGTTAAGGCCTGCCATAGGAGTGACTTATAGGTTACCAGGTGTCCCATTTAAGTTTAGGTATAGGTATACTACACCTAAGTAAGAGGTGATTACACCAACTTACCCCAGCTGAGTGATCAGCCAGTTGTGTCAGATTGTTAGGCCAAGCCTGGGGTGGCATAATACATGCTTCAGCCCCTGGCAGGCCTTGGATACACCAATGCCCTGGGTACCTAGTGTACACTGGTACAGGGGCTGACAGGGTGATCCAACCAATTGGGTATGTACCTAGGGTACATGGAGTCCATTTTACAGAGAGAGCAGATAGCCTGAGAGCCTGAATGGCAGGATCTCAGGCCAACTAAGTCGAAAAACCAGCTAGACACTAGGCAAAAATTTGGGGGTAACCATAGTCAGATATCCACCTTCCTACACATCTTCAGAAGGGGGGCCTCCTGTTCCTGACCCTAAGGGGGCTAACTGGGAAGCTTTCCTGAGTTCTCTCTGATTCTCATCATTTTGTAAGAGTTCTCTGAGCTCAGCAGAGGTAGGGTTCTTGGGCTGTTTAAGGCCTCTAAGAGTTGCCAAATGCCTGAGCTCATTCTGGTTAAGGGTAGCAAAGCTGGATGGTGCCCTCTGGGGGTCACTCTCAACAGAGATGGGTACAGTGGACCCCTCTGCCCCGGCCATTGCTCTTAAGTGTGGGTGGATGTGTTGCAATCTACCTACACTTGGGTTTACCTACTAAACCTATCTAGTAGTTGTAGTCAGGGTGTGCTACTCCCTTTGCTCTACAACAACTAAGTTCAGTAGAACTTATGTATATCTAATCTTGTTTTATATGTACCTACAGGTACCTATGTGATCTTTCAATTGGTAACCAAGAGATTACAATGGTAAAACACAGCAAGCTCAAATCCAACCGCTGCTCACCAATGTGAGAAGTTGGCCTGGTATATGATGCTCACTAGTTAAAGTGATCACCTTGTACCATGCCAAGCAACCCTTAAGGTGTGGTTGTAAGTCACCCTTTTCGGACTAGCTGCCCTAGTGGTAGCGTAGGCTAAGCAGTCTTTGAGGCTAAACTCGTGAAGCGTGTTAAGCCAGCTGTTTTACCAAATGTAACCCCCTTTTATACCAATGAAAGGACACCACACAGATATATATTCAAAATATATATGTATTTATTTCTCAAAGTAACCCCTAGTCTCTTTATGAGCACAGGAGCACAAATCGTCAAACAAGATTACAGTAGAATACACAGAAGTTGCACTTTATATGGATAGGCCCTGGTGGCCGCTCAAACCATATACTAAAATAGTGGTATAAGTACCACGAACAGAAAAGGGAAAAGGCCTAGGGCCTCTAGAATCGCTGGGCCTACAAGGAGCTAACGTCAGTTAGTGACCAGGAGGTCCACGGGTGGCGTGTGCAGAGCAAATAGTCACACGCGTGCTCCCATAGGTTTCAATGGGTGCGTAAAAAGTACAAAGTTACTGCAAAGAGGATCTTCCGGATGGACTAGGAACTCAAGATTTGGAACACAGGCACTAGAGATGTAATACTACACTTGGGCACAGGTGTGCCAGCTTTACCTCACCCACAGGAAGCGGGTGCATAGGCCTCGAAGTGCGTCGGGTTTCTTCTATCTGTTCCGTGGAGCCTGAAGACAAAGATGCTGCAGGCGGTCGGTCCGGGAGAGATGCAGTGGATCCAAGAGTGGATCGGAGATGTTGAAGACCTGTAAGCAGAGGGGACAGTGTTCACAGTCACTATCCAGTGACCAGCGTGGCACCAGGTGGGTACCAGGCGATGTCGGGTGCAAACAGGAAGAAAGATGTAGCTTGTCTCTGCAGCCATGTGGTCCCTGGAGGTCGACGACGTCCAGGAGTCGGTTCACGAGCTGTGCCACGCAGGCTCTCGCTGTCGGCGGTGTCGGCGACTTGATTGAAGCAAACAAGCCTTGGCAAAAGCAATTGTTGTAGGAGATGAAATAAGCTGTTGGTTCTGACCAGCAAGGTCAGAAGGACTGCTCCTTTGGAGGGGAGCAAGGGCCAGTCTGGAGCAACCAGACCAGCGGTGTATTTCGTAGAGTTCGTCGCCAAGATGGCTACTAGCCAGCGGGCCAGCAACCGGTTAGGCGTGTCGAGTGGCAAAATGCAGAAGGGCCCCACGCAGATCGTGGAGATGCTGGAGGGCTCACCTTTGGTGCAGATGCTGCTCGGGTGTTGGGCTTCTCAGATCGCAAAGCACAACTTGGAGGGAGCCTCGGTTGTTGCACTTGTCAGCTTGTCGTAGTCGTTCCAAGGTGGCTGGCTCCACGTGTCTCGGTGCCTCCACGGGTCTCCTCTTTTCAGGGACTGTGGATCGGGCGGTGAGAGGTCTGGAGGTCCAGGTCTTGTCAGTCTCTGGGCTCGGGCTCTGGCGGGAGGCGGCGGCAAAGCAGATGTTGATTCGCTGGATGGTGCTTGCGTTAGCAAGGTGGTCACTCCCTGACCACAGGGGAGATTGGCTTCAGTCCTCTGTGCAGCAGAGCGTTGAAGTTCCCGTCTTCTTCTTAGTGTTAAGTTGATTCCAGGATGTCTGAAGTCTTAGGACACAGCTCCTACCTTTAAGCGGATTCTAGGGGCCGGACTACCTGCTAGGTCCCTCCCTATGGGTGGGACCAGGAAGGGGGGTGGTTACACCCCCAATCCTTTGTCCAGCTCGCCCCAGGCCCGGGACTGGTGTGCCCCAGGACCGGTTTGAACTGGCATATGCACCGAGGCTCCTTGTGAGCCACAGGCATGTCTGGTTTCTTTCAAGCCCTACCTGACCAATACACAAAATCCTGTCTGGGGTGGTGCACGCACCTCCCCTGGCAGGAAACCCTTTGTCCACACCTCCCAAGCTGGAAGGACTCCCAGCAGCAGGAGGGCAGACTTGTGTCTGTGGTGGCAGCATCCATTTTGTGGAGCTGAGGCTATGTCTGATCTTACCCGGGTTTCAGGTACTGTACATGTCGTGTCCCTCTAGAAGGGTGGAATGCTAACCCCGTCGCCAGAATTGGCGAGGGGTTAGTATCCCAATTCGTATGACACCTTACTCGACATGTTTTGATAAAGCCAAACCAAAGATAGCATTTAACCGCGAGCTTCACAATGCACTTAAGAGTATATGGTATGACGATATCTGGAAACAGTAGAAGGAAGTTGTTCCGACCACTGCAGACAGGCTCAGCTCATGCCAGAGCACCATCTCACATGGAACCAAGCACTCTGCCTTCAGGATTGTTAAGGCCTGCCATAGGAGTGACTTATAGGTTACCAGGTGTCCCATTTAAGGTTAGGTATAGGTATACTACACCTAAGTAAGAGGTGATTACACCAACTTACCCCAGCTGAGTGATCAGCCAGTTGTGTCAAATTGTTAGGCCAAACCTGGGGTGGCATAATACATGCTTCAGCCCCTGGCAGGCCTTGGGTACACCAATGCCCTGGGTACCTAGTGTACACTGGTACAGGGGCTGACAGGGTGATCCACTTCCAATTGGTTATGCACCTAGGGTGCATAGGTTTAATTTAGTAGAGAGAACAGCAGGCTGGGGGTCTGATTGGCAGGCCCACAGCCTCAATATGTCAAAAACCAGTGAAGCAAAAAGCAAACATTTGGGGTGACCATAGGATAGCAGACCCTACTCTCCTACACAACCAGAACCACACACACAACCACACACACACCCACACACACAACCATACACACACACACACACACAACCATACCCACAACCATTCCCACAACCACACCCACACAACCACACCTGCACACACACAACCACACACACAACCACACACCCACAACTACACACACACACATACAACCATACCCACATACACACACACAACCACACACACAACTACACACACAACCACACACACAAACAACCTCACAAACAAACACACACAACCACAACCACACACACAACCACAACCACACACACACAACCATACACACAACCACACACACACAACCATACACACAACCACACATACAACCACACACACACACAACCACATACACAACCACACACAACCACACAAACAACCGCACACACAACCACACCCACAACCATACCCTCAACCACACCCACAACCACACACAACCACACATACACAACCACATACACACAACCACAAACACACAACCACACATACACAACCACACACACACACACAACCACACACACACAACTACATACATAACCACACACACAACCACACATACAATCACAACATACAACCACACACAACCACACACACATAACCACACATACAACCACACACACACAACCACACACATACACAACCACACATAACCACACAGACAACCACACACAACCACACATACACACACACACAGCCACACCCACAACCACAGCCATAACCACACAACCACACACACAACCACGACCACACAACCACACACACAACCACACACACAACCACACAAACAACCACAACCATACCTACAACCACACCCCCACAACCACACCCACAACCACACCACGACACCCACCCACACACACAACCACATACCCACAACCACACCCACACACCCACAACCATACCCACACAACCACAACCACACACAACCACACACACACAACCATATACACAATCACACACAATCACACACACACAACCACACACACAACCACACACACAACCACACAAATAACCACACACACAACCACACCTACAACCATACCCTCAACCACACCCACACACCCACACACACATATAACCACATACCCACACCCACACACCCACAACCACACCCACACCCACACAACCACACCCACCCAACCACACCCAACCACACCCACAGAACCACACACACAACCATACACATAACCACACAGAACCACACACACAACCACACACACAACCACATGCACAACCACACCCAACCACACCCAACCACCCAACCACACACATACACAACCACACAAAATCACACACACAACCACACACACCCACAACCACACCCACAACCACACCCACAACCACACCCACAACCACACATACAACCACACACACAACCACAACCACACACACGCAACCACACATACACAACCTTATACACAAGCACACACCCACAACCACACAAACAACCACACACACAACCACACCCACCCACAACCACACACACAACAACCACATACACAACCACACACTCACAACCACACACACAACCACACACACAACCACACAAACTACCACATACACAACCACACCCATAACCATACCCTCATCCACACCCACACAACCACACCCACACATGCACACACACACACAACCACACACCCACAACCATATCCACACACCCACAACCACACCCACACTACCACACTCACCCACACAACCACACCCAACCACACCCACAGAACCACACACACAACCACATACAACCACACATACACAACCACACACACACAACCACAAACACACACACACAACCACACACACACAACCATGCACACACACCTACACACACAACCACACACACAGCCATACATACAACCACAACTTCCAACCACACACACAACCACACACATCCACACACACACAACCACACACACAACCACACACACAACCACACACATACAACCACACACATACACAGCCACACAAAACCACACATACACACATACCCACAACCACACCCACACCCACAACCACACCCACAACCACACAGCCACACACACAACCACAACCACACAACCACACACACAACCACACAAACAACCACACCCACACAACCAGAACCAACCACAACCACACAGACACAACCACACCCACACACACAACCACACACACACAACCACACCCACGCACACACACAACCACACACACAACCACACAGAGACAACCACACACAACCACACATACAACCAGAACCACACACACAACCGCACACACAAAACCACACACACAACCACACAACCACACACACACACAACCATACCCACAACCACACCCACACAACCACACCTGCATACACACAACCACACACACACAACCAGACACCCACAACCACATACACACACACACACAACCATACACACACACACACACACACACACAACCACACACACAACCGCACACAACCTCACAAACAACCACACACACACAACCACAACCACACACACACAACCACACACACACAACCATACACACAACCACACACACAGCCACACACACAACCACGGCCATACACACAACACACACAACCACACACACAACACACAAAACCACACACACAACCACGCACATACACACAACCACACCCAACCACACCGAACCACACAACCACACCCACAACCACACACACACAACCACACACACACAACCATAACCACACACACAACCACACAACCAAACACACACAACCACACACACAACCACACACACAATCACAACATACAACCACACACACAACCACACACAACCACACATACAGAACTACACCCACAACCACACACACAACCACACACACACACAACCACACACAACCACACATAACCATACATCCACACACACACCCACAACCACATACACCCACAACCACACACACACCCACAACCACACACATAACCACAACCACACACACGCAACCACACACACACAACCACACAAACAACCACACACACACAACTACACCCACACACAACCACACATACAGCCATAACCACATACACAACCACACACACACAACCACACACACAACCACACACACACACAACCACACACACAACCACTCAAATAACCAGACCCACAACCTCCTCTCTTTGTCAACATCCCATTCGGAATCCAGTCCAGGTTTTGCTGTTCGTCCAGCCGACACCGACGTAGCCGCGAGAGCAGCGGGAGCCGCGATCCGCGGGAGTCGCAATTCGCGGGAGCCGTGCACCGCGAGCTACGGAGCTACGGAGAAGCAGAAAAACTTGTGCTAGTACTTTGTACCCTGTGCTTTGTACATCGGCTGGGAAAAGCCGTCGCAGCCTAGCAAATCCCGGGACCAGCCGTGGGTCTAACCGCGGCGCTGACCGGTGTCTCCTCCGGGCGAGCTGTGCGGCAGGAGTGCGGCAGGAGAGAAGCCGGAAAAGCCGAAAAATAGTGGTGAAACAGCGAGAAAGGCGGGACAGGGTATCTGGGCAGTGAAGCCAAACGAAGCCAAGCAACAGCAGCACTGCACGCCACATTCACCTGGGCCAGCATTGAGAGGTGTGGCTGGGGGTGTGGAGCAGTGGCTGTATGATTAGACTGTATAGTGTTCCAGCCAGTTTACTCGGGGACTCATGGACTACAGTGGCCCCACCCCGACCTGAATCCAGCCCAGCCTGCTTTGACCTATTGACACTATTTTTAGCTCCGGTCCTGCTCCTGCTCCGCTTGGGGGGGATCAGCTATCTATCACCCATCACTGTCTGTACTACTCCCCAGAAGCGTGGGAGTTGTGTCGAGGCGAGGCTGTGTAGAGCTGCTGGGGGCAAAGTAGAGACGATGTACGAGCGTGGCTGCCATTAGAGGCGGTCGCAAAGTAAGAGCCCGGTGGGTCGACTGGAAGGTGGCTTGGCTAGGCCCAGTCAGCTCGAGGTCCCCTCCGTGAGCACCGCTCGTCACCTCGCTCCTCACCTAGCTCCTCCTCCCTCTTATCCTACCTCCATTGCCAGCAATGTAAGCAGTAATTTGCAGTTATTATTGCGCTCACTGAAAAAACACAATAAACCACAAGGAAAAAAGGGGGGCACAAATCAACAGGGAGTTATACCGTCGGAAACTGCTGGAATCCGTTTCAATCTGCCATAAATCTCTGCTGTACACTAAATCGCAGTTCATCATCATTTAACAACGCAAGAGCCGAACTAGTAACAACTACATATCGTGCCTACATATTATAATGGGATAAAGTAAATATAAAAAACAAACAAAAAAAAAACATCAATTGTGTATAAAACGGAAAAATAATGAGATCAGGCAGAGTTAGGCAGCTACCCTCCAATCCACCGAATAAAAAATCAAATTCTAAAATCAGCTCTATATCCAAATCTCGGAAAAGGAAACTAGAGACAGTATCTTCACCAATATATCTAAGCCTCAACAAAAACGGAGAAAGTCAACCTGTGGAAACCAGAGAAGATACGATGTCAACTATCAACGAAGAACTAAGAATTAGCCATGAACCAATTCTCACTTCGGATTTATATAAAACCTCAAACATAAAGTGCCACGAAAATGTTAACGCATCTATTGTATTACCCTGCCTAGAGACAGCTTCTCAGCGACTGCAGCAATCACAGGAGCCATCCCAGGTGCTTCCGCCCCGGGCATTAAAATCACCAACAATGGTTTCAAACAATCTTATAACCATTGATGGAACGCCAGTGAAGAAAAACATACATTTTTTGCAACCGAAAATATACACAAAGTTTTATTTTTTAAAAGATCCAGGATCAGCAATCTTTTCTAAAACGGGGAGCATCAAGGGCCTCCACGCACCGCTCCTACCAAGTGAGCATAATCAAAACTGTATAAAAAATTTCGGTAGTAACCCAACAGGCCCGCTCGGGCAAGCTGGCCCTTTGAAAACACCCAACACTGAGGTAGCTGAAGCAAGATCAGCACCAATTCTATTAAAGGAAAATAACAGAAAAGTAGACTCACTCGCCCACTTAGCAACTCTGGCAGTCCAAGCAATTTCCAACTACATAAACACAGTAAAAAAAGAGCCAACCAACAAATCTGCTATCACAAATTGGAGTTTATTAAAGAAAGTTGAATCCATAGAGGCAGTAATCCACCAACATCAATATCCAGTAAGACAGGTTGAGAATAAGGACTTTGAGACCCAGATTCATAAAGAGGAGGAAAGGGAAGATCTACACTGTCTCCAACCATTAAGTAGCTCGCCAAAATCAAAGAAATCAAAGAAGGCAACTCTGGACTTCGAAGAGACGCAAATATTGCACCAAGCCAAAACAACTATACAAGGAAGTGGTACCCAGCACCATCAATCGGTTAACATCTCCTTGGCCCAAAAACAGACATCTCAAATAAATATAAATAGCATTATAGGAGAAACTGTATCAAATGACAGGTCAGTAATACATATTTCACCGCAACGTTGCACTTTACTACAGTATAACGACTTTCAACCTACAGATAATTATACAAATACTGACGTATCCTCCATAGCAGCGCAGGAATGGGAGGAACTAGTTGCAACCTATAATCAGAAACCAACTGGACGCAGCCCATCCATTGACGCATCACCAAGATCGGACAAAGCCAACAATATTGACAATCTGGGCCACGATGCAATATGGGCAACAATCCTAAAAACTTTGCAACATTCGACCACGGCTCTAGAATTTCAATCCCAAAAGATGGAACTGCAACTTATAGTTTTGCAGACAATGGCGGACACAATTTCAGGAATTGACCGGAAGATTTTAGAATTAAATGGCCTCATAAATAGAGGGCAAGACACTGTTTATGAGTCCCAAATAAATCCCCAACAATTGCAAACTTATGACCCGATTTTGGACAAATTATCATCGCTACCAGCAATGCTGGGAGATTTAATAAATGACCTGAAACTGACAACTTTACAATCCCCGATCCCACAAACTTCGGACCCACCGCCAGAGTCCTTATTGATACACACAAGCCGAGAGACCGAGCCGTCCGCCGAACAGAGCTTAACAACCAATTTACCTCCAAAACAAACACCTCCTTGTGACTCGTTGGATATTGTTTCTACGATTGCTCCTACACCCACAGATATCTCAACTCCAACAAACAACCAAGTTTTGAATAAAACCCGCAGAAAGAAAAAAAGGAAAGGAAGGAATAGGTTGTCAACGCACGGAAGGCAAAACAAAGAGACACAACTGTATCCACCCGCTCCAGAAGTAACCTGTGGACGAAAAATAAAACATAAAGATCAATCATCATCCCCGCATAAGACCTCTGGTAGTATCTCCCTATCATCTTCAGAATCCTGCGACAAACTGATAATCAGTTCAACTCAGGAACCTGTTCTCAAAGAACTCGAACAGGAAGGTCCTAAAATCAAATCAAAACAAGCGGTACACAACGCCCACAAGGTCGAGTCAACATCTGTCGAACACACTCAAATAATAAAAAGTACAGATTATGCTGCAGTCACCAAAGTAGAGCTGCCGCTTCATCCAAAAAAGAAAATAAACAGCAGCACAAGGCTTCAAAAGGCTGACAACGTTCCAATGGAGCAACTAAACTACTTAGACACAACACGTTTAGCACGTTCTCCCCAACCAATCCAACAAGATAATGTGGGTCTCCCAATAAATCAAATAGCACCTCACCTTTTGCATAGTCAAGCAGCAATCTTCTTCATTCCCGAATATGTCTCCCTTGGTAGGGATGACATATTGAATAGGGGTAATATTTTAAGACTTTTGCACTCAGTTACTTCCTTAGAAAGCATTAGTTCTCCAGAACTTGTACAAATAGAGTTTCAGCCAAATACTGAGCCCCATTGCCCGGAAATAACGAAAGCAACCTGGAACTCTGCTGAAACAGCAAGTAAAATCATGGAAGAAGCAGCAACATTCCAGCAATGGGGGATAGAGTTAAGATTAGAACAGCGCCCCCGTTATCCAACACCCTTTTTACCATCTAATAGGTCTTTGGTCCCCAAAAGTACCAACTCAGTTCTAAGGGGTGCCAGAAGTAATTCCCCGAGGACATTTTCCAAAGATAATAGAAAACCGCAAACAGGACTAAATCAAAATCATAGTAGTTACTTTTTACAGGACATTAACCACAACTGGAAGTCAATCCAACGTACAATTAGCACAATGACTGGTGCAACTTGACAAAAAGGGCAAGAATCAGCTAATCCCTCCAACAAGATCAGGGAAATTAAAATCTGCTCATGGAACATCAATGGCTTAACCAGCAAAAACAACGACTCGGAATTCCTTCAATATTTGAACAGATTTGATCTCCTCCTGCTTCAAGAAACTTGGGAAGAAAAAGCATTTGATCTATTAGGGTTTGCATCATGCTGCATCCCGGCCAATAAAAACTCCATCTTTGGACGGAGGTCAGGTGGACTGATGCTTTTTGCCTCCATACAAACAATAGGCGAAATTAAAGAAATAGATTCCCACATACCTCCTCCGAGCGCAATACAGGTGGTAAAGATCTCACTTTGGTTACAGAACCTGCCTCAAGAAGTTATCATAATTAACACATACATACATCCAAAACACAAGCAAAAGGCTGCAAAAGATCTGGGAGTAGCATTGGAGAAGATAAGGGAAGAACAGGACTCCGACTTAATCATTATGGCTGGGGATTTCAACATGCCTCTCATTAGCGAGGACCAGGATGACGATCTTATTCGAGATCTGAATGCTGCATGGAGCGTACCCACACAAGGCTCGATAAAAAATAGTAAATTAACTAAGAACTCAAAAAACTTGCTTCGAAATCTGGAACATCTTAATTTAAGGGCCTTGAATGGGCGTTATGTTGACGACGACCCACCAGTTGCAACCTTTCATTCCAATAAACAATCTTCCCATCTCGATTACATGTTCTTATCTTTAAATATGTTCAGCTGGACTAAAATGTTTAGAGTAGGGATGAGTGACCACAGTGATCACCTACCCCTAGAAACCACAATAAGAGTCAATTCTCAACTAGGAAAAGAATCATACAAAGGCCCTTGCTTGGAAGTCACGTCTAATTTACGGCGGCTACGATGTAACCTTGATAACATCGGGTCAGTAAGCGTCGGATAACTGGCAAAGCTTCCTTACAAAAATTAGCGAGAAACTGATAAAAAACTCGCCAAACCTGTTATGTCAGGGGAAGGGAGCCCCAAATAAAAATCTAGTAACTTTGGAAATGAAGACTCAAAAATGGTTAATAAATAAAACATTAAGACTGCTTCGAAAGGATCAAACAAATTGCAGTTTGCGTATAGTCCTACAGACAGCAAAACAATACCTAAAACGGATGAAATGGGAAAAAAGGAAGGAACAGAATGATGAACTATGGGCAAAACTCCACTACGAAGGGAAGCAGAAAAACAGTTCGAAGTTCTGGCAAATGGTTAAAAAAATAAATAACCCAGATCATCGGGGTCAAAACTCCCATATACCAGAGGAGGTCTGGACAAAATACTTGTTAAAACATTTTAGCAATGAGGACACCATAGAGGGCGCTGTAACACACAAACCTCGTTCCGAAATTATATGGCCCAAAATTGAAGACAAAGAAATTAGTCACGCACCCACAAGGATCCACGAAAAGTATGACAATGGACCTACAACCTCACCGAAAACGTAATAAACTTTTACCAACGGCAGAAGTTTTGACAAGCATCGAGCTATGGCCAAATTTAATTATCCCAGCCGACGTAAAACGACAAATAACAAGAGGGCAAACTGCGGGAGCACTGGGCCCAAATGGTATTCCTCCCATGTTGTACAAGGAAGACGTGGAATTTTGGAGCAAATCATTGGCACCCTTATTTAACGCTCTAATTTTCACCCAGATACTCCCTGAGTCCTGGCATGGGTCAGTAATTAGCCCAATTTATAAGCATGGCAGCAAGAAGCATCCAAACAATTACCGGCTAATTGCACTATTAGACGTAGAGGCTAAATACTTTGCAGGCATAATCTTGGAAGAGTTAACAACATGGGCAGCTGAAAAATCTATCATCCCGATTACTCAAACAGGATTCTGCAGAGGCCAAGGCACCACAACTAACTTCATGGCATTGTCCCTATTGATGGGACAAGCCAAAGAGACCAAGTCACCCTTATATCTCACGTTCATCGATTACACAGCCGCTTTCGACCATATAGATCGCAACAAACTGTGGCAGAAATTAAGCCATTGGGGAATACCGAAACATCTTTTAGACATTCTAATACTACTTCATTCCAATACATGGATCAAAATAAAACTTGGAACAGGAACACACCTTTCGAAACCTATCAAGACAACGAAAGGATTAAAACAAGGGTGTGTACTGGCTCCCTTCCTATTTAATCTCTTTTTAGCTGACCTACCGGGGGAACTAGACAAATCTTCCAACCATGCGCCCAAATTGGGGTCTATTACTCTTTCCAACTTATTATACGCAGACGACTTAGTGTTAATAAGTCGAACCCCAATGGGCCTTCAACATCTTCTGAACGCCGCATATGTCTTTTCTGAAAGAAACGCCCTTCAAATAAACTTTAAAAAGACCAAGGCCATGGCTGTGAATCACAGGAAAAAAAGGGAAGTTCGTTGGTACTTGAACGGAGTAAAAATAGACCCGGCAACTACTTATAAATATCTGGGAGTAACCCTGGACGCAAATAACACGTCTAAACTGAACTGCCAGGTTGTGAAGTTCTTTGATCTAATGGGAAAAAGACTCAAGAGACTTGACAACAACTAAAAAAAAACTTATTTAATTGATCTTAAGATAATCTCTTTTAAAGTAATGTATTAATGACTTTTAAAAATTTTTCTTTCTTTCGATGTTTTACAATATTTATAAAAATGTTAATTAATCATGTACAAATAAACAATTATCTTATCACACCCACAACCATACCCTCAACCATACCCACACAACCACACCCACACACACACACACACAACCACACACCCACAACCATACCCACACACCCACAACCATACCCACACCCACAAAACCACACACACAACCATACACACAGCCACACACAACCACACACAAACAACCACACACACACACACAACCACACACACAACCACACACACACAACCATACACACAACCAAACACACAATCACACAAACACAACCACACACACAACCACACACACACAACCACACACACAACCACACACAACCACACAAACAACCACACACTCAACCACATACCCACACCCACACCCACACACCCACAACCACACCCACACCCACACAACCACACCCACCCACACAACCACACACAACCACACCCACAGAACCACACACACAACCATACAGAACCACACACACAACCACACACACAACCACACGCACAACCACACCCAACCACACCCAACCACACAACCACACACATACACAACCACACAAAATCACACAATCACACCCAACCACACCCAGAGAACCACACACACAACCATACACACAACCACACAGAACCACACACACAACCACACACACAACCACACACACAACCACACACAACCACACCCAACCACACAACCACACACATAACCACAACCACACACACGCAACCACACACACGCAACCACACAAACAACCACACACACAACTATACCCACAACCACACACAACCACACATACAACCATAATGACATACACAACCACACACACACACAACCACACACACAACCACACACACAACCACACAAACAACCACATCCACACAACCATACCTACAACCACACACCCACAACCACACCCACAACCACACCCACACAACCACACCCACCCACACACACAAACACACACCCACAACCACACCCACACACCCACAACCACACCCACACAACCACAACCACACAACCACACCCAACCACACACACACAACCATAAACACACAACCACACACACAAATCCATACACACAACCACACACACAATCACACACACACAACCACACACACAACCACACACACACAACCACACACATAACCACACACAACCACACAAACAACCACACACACAACCACACCCACAACCATACCCTCAACCACACCCACACAACCACACCCACACACACACACAACCACATACCCACACCCACACCCACACACCCACAACCACACCCACACCACCACACACACCCACACAACCACACCCAACCACACCCACAGAACCACACACACAACCACACAGAACCACACACACAACCACACACACAACCACATGCACAACCACACCCAACCACATGCACAACCACACCCAACCACACCCAACCACACAACCACACACATACACGCCCACACAAAATCACACACACAACCACACACAACCACACATCCACACACACACCCACAACCACACCCACACCCACAACCACACAACCACACACACAACCACAACCACACACACAACCACACACACACAACCACACACACAACCACACACACACACAAACCACCACACACACACAACCACACACACCCACAACTACACACACAACAACAACAACCACATACACAACCACACACTCACAACCACACACACAACCACACACACAACCACACAAACTACCACACACACAACCACACCCACAACCATACCCTCAACCACACCCACACAACCACACCCACACATGCACACACACACACACACACAACCACACACCCACAACCACATCCACACACCCACAACCACACCCACACCCACACAACCACACCCACCCAACCACACCCACAGAACCACACACACAACCACACACAACCACACATACACAACCATGCACACAGAACCACAAACACACAACCACACATACACAACCACACACACACACACAACCACGCACACACAACTACACACACAACCACACACACAGCCACACATACAACCACAACATCCAACCACTCACACAACCACACACAACCACACACACAACCACACACACACAACCACACACACAACCACACACATACACAACCACATATATACACACACCCACAACCACACCCACAACCACACCCACAACCACACAACCACACACACAACCACACAACCAGAACCAACCACAACCACACAGATACAACCACACCCACACACACAACCACACACACACAACCACATCCTTCCACACACACACAACCACACACACAACCACACAGACACAACCACAACCACACACAACCACACATACAACCAGAACCACACACACAACCACACACACACACAACCACACACAACCACACACACACACACAACCATACCCACAACCACACCCACACAACCACACCTGCACACACACAACCACACACACACAACCACACACCCACAACTACACACACACAACCATACCCACACACACACACAACCACACACACAACCACACACACACAACCTCACAAACAACCACACACACAACCACAACCACACAAACACAACCACAAACACACACACACACAACCATACACACAGCCACACACACAGCCACACACACAACCACAGCCACACACACAACACACACAACCACACACACAAAACACAAAACCACACACACAACTACACACACACAACCACAACCACACACACAACCACACACAACACCACACAACAACACACAACCACACACACAACCACACACAACCACGCACATACACACAACCACACCCAACCACACCGAACCACACAACCACACCCACAACCACACACACACAACCACAACCACACACAACCATAACCACACACACAACCACACAACCAAACACACACAAGCACACACACAACCACACACACAACCACAACATACAACCACACACACAACCATACACAACCACACATACACAACCACACCCACAACCACACACACAACCACACACACAACCATACACATACACAACCACATAAAACCACACACACAACCACACATAACCACACATCCACACACATACCCACAACCACACACACACCCACAACCACACCCACAACCACACAACCACATACATAACCACAACCACACACATGCAACCACACACACACAACCACACACACACAACTATACCCACAACCACACACAACCACACATGCAACCATAACCACATACACAACCACACACACACAAACCCCCACACACACAACCACACACACAACCACACACAACCACTCAAACAACCACACACACAACCACACCCACAACCATACCCTCAATCATACCCACCCAACCACATCCACACACACACACACACACAACCACACACCCACAACCATACCCACACACCCACAACCACACCCACACAACCACACCCACCCTCACAACCACACCCAACCACACCCACAGAACCACACACACAACCATACACACAGCCACACATACAACCACACACACACAACCACACACACAACCATACACATAACCACGCACACACTCACACACACACACAAACACACACACAACCACACACAACCACACAAACAATCACACACACAACCACACCCATAACCATACCCTCAACCACACCCACAACCACACACAACCACACATACACAACCACACACACACAACCACAAACACACAACCACACACACACAACCACACACACACACACACACACAACCACACACACAACTACACACAACCACACACAACCACACATACAATCACAACATACAACCACATACACAACCACACACACACCACCACACATACAACCACACACACACAACCACACACACACACAACCACACACATATACAACCACACAAAACCACACAGATAACCACACACAACCACACACACAACCACACACAACCACACACATACACACAACCACACACAACCACACCGAACCACACCACCACACCCACAACCACACACACACAACCACAACCACACACAACCATAACCACACACACAACCACACAACCAAACACACACAACCACACACACAACCACACACACACAACCACACACACAATCACAACATATAACCACACACACAACCACACACAACCACACATACAGAACCACACCCACAACCACACACACAACCACACTCACACAACCACACACACACAACCACACATAACCATACATCCACACACACACCCACAACCACACACACACCCACAACCACACACATAACCACAACCACACACACACAACCACACAAACAACCACACACACACAACTACACCCACACACAACCACACATACAACCATAACAACATACACAACCACACACACACACAACCACACACACAACCACACACACAACCACACACACAACCACTCAAATAACCACACCCACAACCATACCCTCAACCATACCCACACAACCACACCCACACTCACACAACCACACACCCACAACCATACCCACATACCCACAACCATACCCACACCCACACAACGACACCCACCCTCACAACCACACCCAACCACACCCACAGAACCACACACACAACCATACACACAGCCACATACAACCACACACACACAACCACACACACACAACCACACACACAACCACACACATACACAACCATACACACAACCAAACACACAATCACACACACACAACCACACACACAACCACACACACACAACCACACACACAACCACACACAACCACACAAACAACCACACACTCAACCATATACCCACACCCACACACCCACAACCATACCCACACCCACACAACCACACCCACCCACACAACCACACACAACCACACCCACAGAACCACACACACAACCACACACAACCACACCCAACCACACAACCACACACATACACAACCACACAAAATCATACAATCACACCCAACCACACCCACAGAACCACACACACAACCATACATACAACCACACAGAACCACACACACAACCACACACACAACCACACGCACAACCACACACAACCACACACAACCACACAACCACACACATAACCACAACCATACACACGCAACCACACTCACACAACCACACAAACAACCACACACACAACTATACCCACAACAACACACAACCACACATACAACCATAATGACATACACAACTACACACACACAACCACACACGCAACCACACACACAACCACACAAACAACCACATCCACACAACCATACCTACAACCACACCCCCACAACCACACCCACAACCACACCCATACAACCACACCCACACACACACACAACCACACACCCACAACCACACCCACACACCCACAACCACACCCACACAACCACAACCACACAACCACACCCAACCACACACACACAACCATACACACACAACCACACACACACATCCACACACACAACCACATACACAATCACACACACAACCACACACACAACCACACACACACAACCACACGCACAACCATACACAACCACACAAACAACCACACACACAACCACACACACAACCATACCCTCAACCACACCCACACAACCACACCCACACACACACACAACCACATACCCACACCCACACCCACACACCCACAACCACACCCACACCACCACACCCACCCACACAACCACACCCAACCACACCTACAGAACCACACACACAACCATACACACAACCACACAGAACCACACACACAACCACACACACAACCACACGCACAACCACACCCAACCACACCCAACCACACAACCACACACATACACAACCACACAAACTCACACACACAACCACACATCCACACACACACCCACAACCACACCCACACCCACAACCACACAACCACACACACAACCACAACAACACACACGCAACCATACACACACAACCACACACACACAAACAACCACACACACACATACACACACACCCACAACCACACCCACACCCACAACCACACAACCACACATACAACCACAACCACACAACCACACTCAAAACCACACGCACAACCACACAACCAGAACCAATGACAACCACACAGACACAACCACACACACAACCACACACACACAACCACATCCTTCCACACACACACAATCACACACACAACCACACAGACACAACCACAACCACACACAACCACACATACAACCAGAACCACACACAACCACACACACAACCACACATACACACAACCATACCCACAACCATACCCACAACCACACCCACACAACCACACCTGCACACACACAACCACACACACACAACCACACACCCACAACTACACACACACACAACCATACCCACACACACACAACCACACACACAACCACACACACACACAACCTCACAAACAACCACACACACAACCATAACCAAACACACAACCACAACCACACACACACACAACCATACACACAGCCACACACACAGCCACACACACAACCACAGCCACACACACAACACACACAACCACACACACAACACACAAAACCACACACACAACTACACACACACAACCACAACCACACACACAACCACACACAACACCACACAACAACACACAACCACACACACAACCACGCACATACACACAACCACACCCAACCACACCGAACCACACAACCACACCCACAACCACACACACACAACCACAACCACACACAACCATAACCACACACACAACCACACAACCAAACACACACAACCACACACACAACCACACACACACAACCACAACATTCAACCACACACACAACCATACACAACCACACTTACACAACTACACACACAACCACACACACACAACCATACACATACACAACCACATAAAACCACACACACAACCACACATAACCACACATCCACACACACACCCACAACCACATACACACCCACAACCACAACCACACAACCACACACATAACCACAACCACACACATGCAACCACACACACACACAACCACACACACAACCACACACACACAACTACACCCACAACCACACACATCCACACATACAACCATAACCACATACACAACCACACACACACAACGACACACACAACCACACACACACAACGACACACACAACCACACACAACCACTCAAACAACCACACACACAACCACACCCACAACCATACCCTCAATCATACCCACACAACCACACCCCCATACACACACACACACACACAACCACACACCCACAACCATACCCACACACCCACAACCACACCCACACCCACACAACCACACCCACCCTCACAACCACACCCAAAGAACCACACACACAACCATACACACAGCCACACACACAACCACAAACACACAGCCACACACACACAACCATACACATAACCACACACACACTCACACACACACAACCACACACACAACCACACACACAACCACACACAACCACACAAACAACCACACACACAACCACACACACAACCATACCGTCAACCACACCCACAACTGCACACAACCACACATACACAACCACACACACACAACCACAAACACACAACCACACACACACAACCACACACACACACATACACAACCACACACACAACTACACACAACCACACACACAACCACACATACAATCACAACATACAACCACATACACAACCACACACAACCACACACACACAACCACACATACAACCACACACACAACCAAACACACACAACCACACACATACACAACAACATAAAACCACACAGACAACCACACACAACCACACACACACACACACAACCACACCCACACCCACAACCACACCCACAACCACACAACCACAACCACACAACCACACACACAATCACACACACAATCACACACACAACCACACAAACAACCACACCCACACAACCATACCTACAACCACACCCCCACAACCACACCCACCTACACCCACAACCACACCCACACTGAGGAACTTCGATTTTCGATCACGATCGAATCGACCCGCCATTTTGTGACCCGCCACCATTTTGTGTTGCCATCGCTCAGGCAGCACGGCGAACGAAGTCTATTCTGCTTTTCCCATAGCTTGGTGTCGAAATACGTCCTCGGCCTTGTTTGCGAGGCTGGTGTTTGGACTGCCCGAGTACACTAATCCTTGTCTGGCTTTCCTAATCCCTGTTTCAACTATCTGTAGGCTCACACTATTCTTTCCGGATCATATCTTATCGACTGGCCTTCACTGTCTCCCGCTAGCATTCTCTCGTTTCACGACTGTCCTCCAATACACACAAACGTATCTCACCACCTGCAAGTCAGTTGTAATCTGTTAATAAATTAGTTCGGGGGTGGTATGACAAACACAGTTGGAGGAGAGGTCTCTTCGAGTCATCTGATATTTCTATTTTCGAACCTTCCTTACTGGTTCCGCTTTGTTTTCCACTTACCCTATTGGCTCTTTTCTTCTATGCTTGGGGTGTGTGTTTTGTTAATAATTATGTATTGTATAGTATTTAATCTGATGCGCCACAGAGTGAAGTGGCAGTCTCCTGAGAACCTACTTTGTGTACTTCTAGGATAACTGTACTAGCTGCAGCTAAATAAATCCAATCTTCTAATGCCGACAGAGTGTCCCGTGTCTCTGTGTAGCAAAGCAGGTGAACCACGGAGACAGAGGGCGTACCCTGCACCGCCAGGTCTAAAAGGTTCTGGTTCTTCAATTGGTGCCCAACATGGGGCAGCTTCAGTGGTACCGGTTCTGCTTGAAGGTCGTGAGGAACCTCGCAAGAAAATTCCGGAGGGTTCGCGAGCCACACTAAGCGACCCCTGTATGTCGAAAGTGGTCCGAAGGTCTTTTGCAGCGCGGTTACTCCTTCCTGACGGCTACTGACGACCGCTGCCCTGACTGCCGCCCTGCTTTGGCCCATTCCTTTGGTGATGTATGGTAAAGCGAGACGATAGACGGGCCTCTGTTGGTGGAAGAAGACGTCCTTAGTTAAGCTAAGTATTTTCGTGGGTCGCGGCACCAACTTTGGTTCTTTGTTTGATGTCCTTAGGTATCTTAGATTTAGTCATTGCAACGACTAAAGCCGAGGGTAAGTGCATTTGTGCTGCGTAAACTGAGTTTTACTCCCTTGAAGTTTGTGAACAGTCCAGAGACATTGCGAAATGCCTGGTCTGACTAAGCTTGGAATAATTTGTTGTCTTCGTTGTAATAGGGACTCCCGACTTGAGGACTCTTGTCCGATTCCTTCGGTTGGAACTCCCACATATGAGCTCTATTCGAAACATGGTATCGGCCCCATTGCCTTTAACGAGACATGGACTCGATACACGAAGAAAGATGGTGTTCTCAAATGGCCAGACAACGGTAGTTTTGACCCTGATGTGCTAGATAATTTGGAAGCAGTATTATTCAAAAGAAAAGCCCGGCCGGCAATGTTTGACTCTTTCCGCCTTTGGCGTAAGGAAGCCAAACAGAAAGAAATTAAACAAGCAAAACGAGATAGGAAAACACAGGGTATGACAATTATACAGGCTGCCCAACAGTTCAAAAATAATGAAATTGACAATGCGACTGAAATTTCAGAAAGACAACATCGTATGGTGATAAATAAATGCTATCCGGTGTTGCCTGTTTCTCCTTCTGATAATAAGAAAGATATAGAAGAAGATCCCCTAATGTCCCATTTATTAAGGTTGCCTCCGCCCTATGCGAAAAATGCCAATGTACCTCAGCCGTTACAGCCTGCTCAGCTGCTAGTGGTACCTCCGCCGGTTCCGGCTCTGCAGCATTTGCCTCCTCCAGTATTACCGCTCTTGCCAGTTTTACCATTAGTCTCGACTTCTTTGCCTTCATCTCCGGATCCTAGCTCTCCTTTGCCTTCTTCTCCTCCTGTAATTTCTACTCCTTCTCTTGATAATTCTCCTAATATTCTGTCTCCAGTTCTAATGTCTAATTCACCGTCTATGCGTAAGCGTCTCACAGATTCTGTCACTAGTATTCTGTCTCTTTTTTTTGGAGCTCTTAATGCGTCTCCGGATTTTTCTCGAAGACAATCTCGTAGTCAGTTTCCAGATTTTGAGGAACGAGAGAAGCTAGATTCTCTTGCACGAAGATGGATCAAGAAGGGTCCACAATATAGTGTGTCTGATATTATGCCTACCTTTTTGCAATGGAATGCGCCTACGCAAAGGTATGTTTTTAATGTAATGTGCGACATTCTCATTAAAGAATGGGAAGATGTGAGTTCGAGTCCGATCTCACAAGATTGGCTAGATGTCCAAGCCGATTTTGAAAAAGGACTTATTGTAGGTTCTAAAGTTGAGGAAGCTGTAAGGACACTTATCTCTTATAGAACCTTATTGTTCTCTCAGATTTTTCCTGATTCCGATCTGATGGTTAAACTGACGTCAAAAAATTACCCTATGAGAGAGGTTCCTCCAGTTTGGAAAGAGGAAGTTGCAACAGCAGGTGTTAATCCAGCTATTCCTGCTCATTTTCAGCGTATATGGGTACATGTGCCATGGAAGAGATCTGTAGTTTTGGCCCTTAAGCAGACTCTACCAGATCCTCGTAAGAACCCTGCAGGTTATTACAAAGAATTATCGCAGACAATCGATGCTTGTATTATGAACCTGGCAGATATTGATATGCTAATGGGTAATGTAGTCCCACAAACAATATGGGCTAAGATTCGTAGAGAGGATCACGCACAGGAACTAGGTGCTACTTGGAATGTTATAACTGATACAGATAGAGACCAAGTGGGTGGCGCAAAGCCTGATGCTTTGATCTCGGAACTTCCTGGTAGAATCATTACGATAATGAAAACTATGATGCCTGCATTGAGAGTGAATTGGGATAAGTTAGCAGCATGCAAGCAAAAGAAAGATGAAAGTGTCTCTGACTTCTTTACTCATTTCGAGGAGACATTTATCGATCACAGTGGTCAGGACATGGCTACCGAGGGTGGTCAGCGATTATTCGTGGATACATTTGTATTCAATTTGCTTCCCGACCTGTCACACAAATTAAAGAATTCAGAAAGTTCTTGGGCTGTTTCTTCTTCTGCTCAGATATTGGCTACTTCACAATATGATGAGAATAGGGATAAAGAAGAAAAAGAAAAGCAAGAGAAAAAGACAAAAGATTTAAAAACGAAGGTTCTCTTGCAGCAAGCCTATCCTCCACGTTATGTTCAGCCTCAGACTCAACAGCCAGCGCAGTTTCAGAGATTGTATCAGAAACCTGAGCCATACATTCCGCGACCTTTGTTAGGTCCTAATCAATGTGCCTATTGTAGAGAGGAAGGTCATTTTAAAAGCAGTTGTCCGGTTTTATTGCAGCGCAATGGAGCGTTATCTGCTCCACGAGGTCGTGCTGGCCTTCAGTCAGCAAACAGAGGTAGAGGTCGAGGTGTGTTGACTCAAGAACAGCGTGCCCTTCCTTCTCCTAATTCCATGAACTACTTTGATCAGCAGAATGTGAGATCTACACAGTGTGAGAAGTTGGCCTGGTATATGCTGTTCACTAGTTCTAGTGACCACCTTGTACCATGCCAAGCAACCCTTATGGTGTGGTTGTAAGTCAACCTTTTTGGACTAGCTGCCCTAGTGGTAGCGTAGGCTAAGCAGTCTTTGAGGCTAAACTCGTGATGCGTGTTAAGCAAGCTGTTTTACCAATAGTAACCCCCTTTTATACCAATGAAAGGACACCACACAGATATATATTCAAAATATATATGTATTTATTTCTCAAAGTAACCCCTAGTCTCTTTATGAGCACAGGAGCACAAATCGTCAAACAAGATTATCACAGAATACACAGAAGTTGCACTTTATATGGATAGGCCCTGGTGGCCACTCGAACCATATACTAAAATAGTGGTATAAGTACCACGAACAGAAAAGGAAAAAGGCCTAGGGCCTCTAGAATCGCTGGGCCTACAAGGAGCTAACGTCAGTTAGTGACCAGGAGGTCCACGGGTGGCGTGTGCAGAGCAAATAGTCACACGCGGGCTCCCATAGGTTTCAATGGGTGCGTAAAAAGTACAAAGTTACTGCAAAAGGAATCTTCCGGATGACCTAGGAACTTAAGATTTGGAACACAGGCACTAGAGATGTATTACTACACATGGGCACCGGAGTACCAGCTTTACCTCACCCACAGGAAGCGGGTGCATAGGCCTCAAAGTGCGTCGGGTTTCTTCTATCTGTTCCGTTGAGCCTGGGACAAAGATGCTGCAGGCGGTCGGTCGGGAAGAGATGCAGTGGATCCAAGAGTGGATCGGAGATGTTGAAGACCTGTAAGCAGAGGGGACAGTGTTCACAGTCACTAGCCAGTGACCAGCGTGGCACCAGGTGGGTACCAGGCGATGTCGGGTGCAAACAGGTGATGAGGGGTAGCTTGTCTCCGCAGCCACGTGGTCCCTGAAGGTCGACGACGTCCAGGAGTCGGCTCACGAGCTGTCCCACGCAGGCTCTCGCTGTCGGCGGTGTCGGCGACTTGATCGAAGCAAACAAGCCTTGGCAAAAGCAATTGCAGGAGGATTCGGAAATCAGCTGTTGGTTCTGACCAGCAAGGTCAGAGGGATTGCTCCTTTGGAGGGGAGCAAGGGCCAGTCTGGAGCAACCAGACCAGCGGTGTTTGTCGTAGATTTCGTCGCCAAGATGGCCACTAGCCAGCGGGCCAGCAACCGGTTAGGCGCGTCGAGTGGTAAAATGCAGAAGGGCCCCACGCAGATCGTGGAGATGCTGGAGGGCTCACCTTTGGTGCAGATGCTGCTCGAGGGTTGGGCTTCTCAGGACCCAAAGCACAACTTGGAGGGAGCCTCGGTTGTTGCACTGGTCAGCTTGTCGTAGTCGTTCCAAGATGGCTGGCTCCACGTGTCTCGGTGCCTCCACGGGTCTCCTCTTTTCAGGGACTGTGGATCGGGCGGTGAGAGGTCTGGAGGTCCAGGTCTTGTCAGTCTCTGGGCTCGGGCTCCGGCGGGAGGCGGCGGCAAAGCAGACGGTGATTCGCTGGATGGTGCTTGCGTTAGCAAGGTGGTCACTCCCTGACCACAGGGGAGATTTTCTTCAGTCTTCTGTGCAGCAGAATGTCGAAGTTCCCGTCTTCTTCTTAGTTTCAAGTTGATTCCAGGATGTCTGAAGTCTTAGGACACAGCTCCTACCTTTATTCGGATTCTAGGGGCCGGACTACCTGCTAGGTCCCTCCCTATGGGTGGGACCAGGAAGGGGGGTGGTTACACCCCCAATCCTTTGTCCAGCTCGCCCCAGGCCCGGGACTGGTGTGCCCCAGGACCGGTTTGAACTGGCATATGCACCGAGGCTCCTTGTGAGCCACAGGCATGTCTGGTTTCTTTCAAGCCCTACCTGACCAATACACAAAATCCTGTCTGGGGTGGTGCTCGCACCTCCCCTGGCAGGAAACCCTTTGTCCACACCTCCCAAGCTGGAAGGACTCCCAGCAGCAGGAGGGCAGACTTGTGTCTGTGGTGGCAGCATCCATTTTGTGGAGCTGAGGCTATGTCTGATTTTACCCGGGTTTCAGGCACTGTACATGTCGTGTCCCTCTAGAAGGGTGGAATGCTAACCCCGTCGCCAGAATTGGCGAGGGGTTAGTATTCCAATTCGTATGACACCTTACTCGACATGTTTTGATAAAGCCAAACCAAAGATAGCATTTAACCGCGAGGTTCATAATGCACTTAAGAGTATATGGTATGACGATATCTGGAAACAGTAGAAGGAAGTTGTTCCGACCACTGCAGACAGGCTCAGCTCATGCCAGAGCACCATCTCACATGGAACCAAGCACTCTGCCCTCAGGATTGTTAAGGCCTGCTATAGGAGTGACTTATAGGTTACCAGGTGTCCCATTTAAGGTTAGGTATAGGTATACTACACCTAAGTAAGAGGTGATTACACCAACTTACCCCAGCTGAGTGATCAGCCAGTTGTGTCAAATCGTTAGGCCAAGCCTGGGGTGGCATAATACATGCTGCAGCCCTTGGCAGGCCTTGGGTACACCAATGCCCTGGGTACCTAGTGTACACTGGTACAGGGGCTGACAGGGTGATCCACTTCCAATTGGTTATGCACCTAGGGTGCATAGTTTTAATTTAGTAGAGAGAACAGCAGGCTGGGGGTCTGATTGGCAGGCCCACAGCCTCAATATGTCAAAAACCAGTGAAGCAAAAAGCAAAAATTTGGGGTGACCATAGGATAGCAGACCCTACTCTCCTACACAACCCCCCCCCAAACGCTGGGACGTTAAACTAGCCTTGACCAGTCTCGTCTTCATGTCCTAAGTGGAAGTACCTGGAGAGACCATCTGCATTCCCATGGTCAGTACCTGGCCGGTGCTCCACTGTAAAGTCCATCCCCTGTAGGGAAATGGACCACCTAAGCAGTTTGGGGTTTTCACCCTTCATCTGATTTAGCCACAAGAGGGGCTTATGGTCGGTCTGAATCTTGAAGTGAGTGCCAAACAAGTATGGCCTCAGCTTCTTCAGGGCCCACACCACAGCAAAGGCCTCCCTCTCAATAGCTGACCAATTCTTCTCTCTGGGGGTCAACCTTCTGCTAATAAAAGCAATGGGTTGGTCTTGACCATCTACATTAAGTTGTGACAGCACAGCTCCCACACCCAACTCAGAAGCATCTGTTTGGACAATAAACTCTTTGGAGTAGTCAGGACTTTTCAGGATAGGTGCAGAGCACATGGCCTCCTTCAGGTCATCAAATGCCTTTTGACAGTTTACTGTCCACTGAACCTTTTTGGGCATCTTCTTGGATGTCAGGTCATTAAGAGGAGTCACAATGGACCCATAGTTCTTAACAAACTTCCTGTAGTACCCAGTCAAGCCCAAGAAAGCTCGAACTTGAGTCTGGGTGGTTGGAGGGGACCAGTCCTTGATGGATTGTATCTTACTCTCCAGTGGTTGAACTTGGCCTCCACCTACAAGGTGGCCCAAATATACAACCTTACTCTGCCCTATCTGGCACTTAGTAGCCTTGATAGTGAGGCCTGCCCTCTGCAGGGCCTCAAGAGCCTTCTTCAGGTGGATCAGGTGATCCTCCCAGGTGGAGCTAAAGACAGCAATGTCATCCAGATATGCTGCACAAAAGTCATCCAACCCAGTAAGGACTTGGTTCACCAGCCTTTGGAAGGTGGCAGGTGCATTCTTCAGACCAAAGGGCATCACCACAAACTGATAATGCCCACCTGGGGTTGAGAATGCTGTTTTGGCCTTAGACTCCTCAGCTAATCTGATTTGCCAATAGCCAGCTGTTAAGTCAAATGTGCTCAAAAACTTTGCAGAAGCTAGTTTGTCTATGAGCTCATCTGCCCTTGGAATAGGGTGTGCATCTGTCCTGGTGACAGCATTGAGTCCTCTGTAATCCACACAGAACCTCATCTCTCTCTTGCCATCTTTGGTGTGAGGTTTGGGGACCAGAACCACTGGGCTAGCCCAGGGGCTCTCTGAGGGTTCAATGACACCTAATTCCAGCATTTTATGTACCTCAGCCTTTATACAGTCCCTGACGTGGTCAGGTTGTCTGTAAAGTTTGTTCTTTACAGGCAGACTGTCACCAGTGTCCACAACATGGGTACACCAGTCAGTTTGACTAGGTATCAAGGAAAACATATGTGAAAATGATTGTAGAACCTGTCTACATTCAGTCTGCTGATGGGCAGTGAGGTTGCCTCCAAGGGTCACTCCTTCAACTGAGCCATCTTCAGGGTTCTGAGACAACAGGTCTGGGAGAGGGTCACTCTCTTCCTCCTGTCCCTCATCTGTAGCCATGAGCAAGCCCATGTCTGCCCTGTCAACATATGCTTTAAGCCTGTTAACATGGAGTACCCTGTGGGGACTCCTGGGAGTTCCTAGGTCGACCAAGTAGGTGACCTCTCCCTTCTTTTCCAGGATTGTATGGGGTCCAGACCATTTGTCTTGGAGTGCTGCTGGGGCCACCGGCTCCAACACCCATACCTTCTGTCCTGGCTGATACTCAACCAAGACAGCCTTTTGGTCATGCCAAGCTTTCTGTAAGGCCTGGCTTGCCTCAAGGTTTTTAGATGCCTTCTCCATATACTCAGCCATCCTGGAGCGGAGACCAAGTACATAGTCCACTATGTCTAGCTTAGGCTTTTTGAGAGGTAACTCCCATCCTTCCTTCACCAAACACAGTGGGCCTCTCACAGGGTGCCCAAACAACAATTCAAAGGGGCTGTAGCCAACTCCTTTTTGTGGGACCTCTCTGTAAGCAAACAGAAGGCAGGGTAGAAGGATATCCCATCTTCGCCTGAGCTTTTCAGGTAATCCTTTGATCATACCCTTTAGGGTCTTGTTGAATCTCTCAACAAGCCCATTGCATTGTGGGTGATAAGGGGTGGTGAACTTGTAGTTGACACCACATTCCTTCCACATAGCTGTCAAGTATCCTGACATAAAGTTGGTACCTCTGTCAGATACTACCTCCTTAGGAAACCCCACTCTGGAGAATACTCCCAGCAGGGCCCTGGCCACAACAGGAGCTGTAGTGGTCCTAAGGGGAATTGCCTCTGGATACCTGGTGGCATGATCCACTACCACCAGTATAAATCTGTGTCCAGATGCAGTGGGAGGATCCATGGGACCCACTATGTCTATTCCCACTCTTTCAAAGGGGACCCCCACCACAGGTAGTGGTATTAGGGGGGCCTTTGTTGTGCCACCTGATTTGCCACTGGCTTGGCAGGTAACACAGGAGCGACAAAACTCCTTTGTATCTTCATTCATATGAGGCCAGTGAAAGTGAGGGACAAGCCTGTCCCAAGTCTTGTTCTGGCCTAAGTGTCCTGCTAAAGGAATGTCATGGGCCAAGGTAAGAAGGAAGCCCCTAAATTGCAGAGGTATGACCAACCTCCTGGTAGCACCAGGCTTGGGGTCTCTAGCCTCTGAATAAAGGAGCCCTTCATCCCAATACACTTTATGGGTACCTTGAGCATTCCCAGCAGCCTCAGCAGCAGCCAGCTGTCTGAGGGGTTCAAGAGAGGGACAGGATAACTGAGCCTGCCTCAAGTCAGCCCTTGAAGGTCCCCCTGTCCCCAGAAACTCAACCTGATCAGGTTCAAGCTCTTCAGGGACAGTTCCTTCAGGGTCCTCTAGATCAGCTTCCTGGGAAGGCTGATCATCACTCTGAGGCAGGGGGGAAGGCACAGCCTTGACCCTCCTGTTCTTCTTCTTGGTAGGTGCTTGGTCCATTGTTCCAGGATCCAAGACCTGTGGTTCAGTGAGGCACTTTTTGGCCTGTGACCTGGTCACAGCAAGGACATGTGATGATATACCTAACATCTCTGCATGAGTCCTGTACTCCACTTCTGACCATAGAGAACTCTCTAGGTCATTGCCCAACAAACATTCTACTGGGAGGTCTGCACTAACCACAACCCTTTTGAGGCCAGTTACCCCTCCCCATGAGAAGTTAACAACTGCCACACTATGTGAAGTAGTGGCATTGCTGGCATTGGTCACCAGGTAGTTCTCACCTGGTATGTACTGTCCAGGGTCCACAAAGCCTGGTGTCACCATAGTGACACTGGCACATGTGTCCCTGTAGGCTTGAGCCACTTTGTCATTAATTAAAGGAGTCTGTCTGTACTTGCCCAGGTTACTGGGGCTCACAGTCAGGGACAAATCAATGTCCCCATCACAGATCAAGACTGCCTGTGTAAGGGTTCTGTCTAAGTCAGAATCTCCTTCAGTTCCCATAGTGATTCCCACTACACCCTTTGTCTGGGGACCAACACTGCTAACAGTAGTACTGGGAGCAGGTGCCTTAGGGGCAACAGTGTTGGGGGCTCCACCCTTTTTGCAATCACTAGTCCAGTGAGTTGTATTTTTGCAATGATTGCACCAGGGTTTCTTTTGACCTTCTTTCTTCTTTTTGGACTGTTGTTGGGACCCACCCTCCTTAGCAGTAGTTTGGGGCCCTGTTGAAGACTTCTGGTCTTTAGATTTCTGATCTCCACCCTTTTGGTCTGTTTTCTTCTGATCACCCCCTTGGCCCTGGTTCTGGTTCTTTTGCTTAACCCTGGTTCTGACCCATTTGTCTGCCTTCTTTCCCAATTCTTGGGGAGAGGTCAGATCAGAGTCAACCAAGTGTTGATGCAGTTGCTGGTTTTGACAGTTATTTAAAATCTGTTCCCTCATCATCAAATTATACAATCCTGTAAAATCAGATACCTTACTTCCCAGCAACCAACCCTCCAAAGCCTTAGTGGCACATTCAATGTATTCAGACCAGTCCTGAGTCTGTGTCTTTTGGGTGTCTCTGAACATTAACCTGTACTGCTCAGTGGTTAAGCCTAACCCATCAACTAGAACACTCTTCAGGACTCTGTAGTTTCTGACATCCTCTTCTCTAACAGTGAGGAGTCTGTCTCTGCCTCTTCCCTCAAAGGAGAGCCAGAGGATTGCTGCCCACTGATCTTCAGGAACCTGCTGTACTTTGCAGGCTCTCTCAAGAGCAGTTATCCACTTGTGGATGTCATCCCCACTTTTGTAGGGGGGCACAACCTTAGACAGGTTTCTATTGTCGAAAACCCTATCTTTGTCCTTAGGGACAATGCTGCCACCAGTGGGTATAGACCCACTCTCTCTAGGTTGCCTAGCCTTGTTCAGTTTTTCTTCCATCAGGGCTACTTCTAGCTCCTGCTTCCTGATCCTCAGCTGGGCTTCCTGCATTCTGGCCTCATGTTCCCTCCTCTGAGGGGTGGTCATCCTTTTCCTGGAGTGACCTTGAGAGCCTCTAGAGCCATGGGAAGCATTGGAGTCACCTGAGCGATTCCTTTGCCTTCCCAGCCCTGTGTTAAGTCCACTGGGGAGATCCAGTGGGTTGAACCCACTGTCAGTCCCCAATAGCCTTGGTTTAGCTGGGCCAAGTTTAACACTTGGCACTGGGCTAGTTCTCCCTTCATCCTCACTACTGTCAGTATCCTTTTCACTCTCATCCTCTGTGGTAGGCATCCCATCTAAGGGGTGACTATTGGGAAGGGGTACTTCAGTGGCATCTTCAGAAGGGGGGCCTCCTGTTCCTGTCCCTAAGGGGGCTAACTGGGAAGCTTTCTTGAGTGCTCTCTGATTCTCATCATTCTGTAAGAGCTCTCTGAGCTCAGCAGAGTTTGGGTTCTTGGGCTGTTTAAGGCCTCTAAGAGTTGCCAAATGCCTGAGCTCATTCTGATTAAGGGTAGCAAAGCTGGATGGTGCCCTCTGGGGGTCACTCTCAACAGAGATGGGTACAGTGGACCCCTCTGCCCCGGCCATTGCTCTTAAGTGTGGGTGGATGTGTTGCAATCTACCTACACTTGGGTTTACCTACTAAACCTATCTAGTAGTTGTAGTCAGGGTGTGCTACTCCCTTTGCTCTACAACAACTAAGTTCAGTAGAACTTATGTATATCTAATCTTGTTTTATATGTACCTACAGGTACCTATGTGATCTTTCAATTGGTAACCAAGAGATTACAATGGTAAAACACAGCAAGCTCAAATCCAACCGCTGCTCACCAATGTGAGAAGTTGGCCTGGTATATGCTGTTCACTAGTTCTAGTGACCACCTTGTACCATGCCAAGCAACCCTTATGGTGTGGTTGTAAGTCAACCTTTTTGGACTAGCTGCCCTAGTGGTAGCGTAGGCTAAGCAGTCTTTGAGGCTAAACTCGTGATGCGTGTTAAGCAAGCTGTTTTACCAATAGTAACCCCCTTTTATACCAATGAAAGGACACCACACAGATATATATTCAAAATATATATGTATTTATTTCTCAAAGTAACCCCTAGTCTCTTTATGAGCACAGGAGCACAAATCGTCAAACAAGATTATCACAGAATACACAGAAGTTGCACTTTATATGGATAGGCCCTGGTGGCCACTCGAACCATATACTAAAATAGTGGTATAAGTACCACGAACAGAAAAGGAAAAAGGCCTAGGGCCTCTAGAATCGCTGGGCCTACAAGGAGCTAACGTCAGTTAGTGACCAGGAGGTCCACGGGTGGCGTGTGCAGAGCAAATAGTCACACGCGGGCTCCCATAGGTTTCAATGGGTGCGTAAAAAGTACAAAGTTACTGCAAAAGGAATCTTCCGGATGACCTAGGAACTTAAGATTTGGAACACAGGCACTAGAGATGTATTACTACACATGGGCACCGGAGTACCAGCTTTACCTCACCCACAGGAAGCGGGTGCATAGGCCTCAAAGTGCGTCGGGTTTCTTCTATCTGTTCCGTTGAGCCTGGGACAAAGATGCTGCAGGCGGTCGGTCGGGAAGAGATGCAGTGGATCCAAGAGTGGATCGGAGATGTTGAAGACCTGTAAGCAGAGGGGACAGTGTTCACAGTCACTAGCCAGTGACCAGCGTGGCACCAGGTGGGTACCAGGCGATGTCGGGTGCAAACAGGTGATGAGGGGTAGCTTGTCTCCGCAGCCACGTGGTCCCTGAAGGTCGACGACGTCCAGGAGTCGGCTCACGAGCTGTCCCACGCAGGCTCTCGCTGTCGGCGGTGTCGGCGACTTGATCGAAGCAAACAAGCCTTGGCAAAAGCAATTGCAGGAGGATTCGGAAATCAGCTGTTGGTTCTGACCAGCAAGGTCAGAGGGATTGCTCCTTTGGAGGGGAGCAAGGGCCAGTCTGGAGCAACCAGACCAGCGGTGTTTGTCGTAGATTTCGTCGCCAAGATGGCCACTAGCCAGCGGGCCAGCAACCGGTTAGGCGCGTCGAGTGGTAAAATGCAGAAGGGCCCCACGCAGATCGTGGAGATGCTGGAGGGCTCACCTTTGGTGCAGATGCTGCTCGAGGGTTGGGCTTCTCAGGACCCAAAGCACAACTTGGAGGGAGCCTCGGTTGTTGCACTGGTCAGCTTGTCGTAGTCGTTCCAAGATGGCTGGCTCCACGTGTCTCGGTGCCTCCACGGGTCTCCTCTTTTCAGGGACTGTGGATCGGGCGGTGAGAGGTCTGGAGGTCCAGGTCTTGTCAGTCTCTGGGCTCGGGCTCCGGCGGGAGGCGGCGGCAAAGCAGACGGTGATTCGCTGGATGGTGCTTGCGTTAGCAAGGTGGTCACTCCCTGACCACAGGGGAGATTTTCTTCAGTCTTCTGTGCAGCAGAATGTCGAAGTTCCCGTCTTCTTCTTAGTTTCAAGTTGATTCCAGGATGTCTGAAGTCTTAGGACACAGCTCCTACCTTTATTCGGATTCTAGGGGCCGGACTACCTGCTAGGTCCCTCCCTATGGGTGGGACCAGGAAGGGGGGTGGTTACACCCCCAATCCTTTGTCCAGCTCGCCCCAGGCCCGGGACTGGTGTGCCCCAGGACCGGTTTGAACTGGCATATGCACCGAGGCTCCTTGTGAGCCACAGGCATGTCTGGTTTCTTTCAAGCCCTACCTGACCAATACACAAAATCCTGTCTGGGGTGGTGCTCGCACCTCCCCTGGCAGGAAACCCTTTGTCCACACCTCCCAAGCTGGAAGGACTCCCAGCAGCAGGAGGGCAGACTTGTGTCTGTGGTGGCAGCATCCATTTTGTGGAGCTGAGGCTATGTCTGATTTTACCCGGGTTTCAGGCACTGTACATGTCGTGTCCCTCTAGAAGGGTGGAATGCTAACCCCGTCGCCAGAATTGGCGAGGGGTTAGTATTCCAATTCGTATGACACCTTACTCGACATGTTTTGATAAAGCCAAACCAAAGATAGCATTTAACCGCGAGGTTCATAATGCACTTAAGAGTATATGGTATGACGATATCTGGAAACAGTAGAAGGAAGTTGTTCCGACCACTGCAGACAGGCTCAGCTCATGCCAGAGCACCATCTCACATGGAACCAAGCACTCTGCCCTCAGGATTGTTAAGGCCTGCTATAGGAGTGACTTATAGGTTACCAGGTGTCCCATTTAAGGTTAGGTATAGGTATACTACACCTAAGTAAGAGGTGATTACACCAACTTACCCCAGCTGAGTGATCAGCCAGTTGTGTCAAATCGTTAGGCCAAGCCTGGGGTGGCATAATACATGCTGCAGCCCTTGGCAGGCCTTGGGTACACCAATGCCCTGGGTACCTAGTGTACACTGGTACAGGGGCTGACAGGGTGATCCACTTCCAATTGGTTATGCACCTAGGGTGCATAGTTTTAATTTAGTAGAGAGAACAGCAGGCTGGGGGTCTGATTGGCAGGCCCACAGCCTCAATATGTCAAAAACCAGTGAAGCAAAAAGCAAAAATTTGGGGTGACCATAGGATAGCAGACCCTACTCTCCTACACACAGTATTATAATGAAGACCATTATGTTGAAGGCGAGAATGAGAGTCTTCATGCTAACTAGGACAGCCATGGACAAAGTAGAGGAGTTGTGCCAATCCCAGTAGATCAAAATGGTCCTTATGTTAACGTCACTACAATGGGTGTATCAGAACCATTTCTTCTAGATACTGGAGCAATGAGAAGTTCTATTATTCATTCTAAACTCCCTGGGGCACCTTTGTCTGGCTTAACGAATGTTTCTGTAGGATTTTCTGGCGCCCCTGTTCGCAATCCGGTTTCTTGTCCTTTGCCTATTTCAGTTGGTCCTTACGACTTGGAAGCTCCACTTCTGTTGACGAATGGTTGTGGTGAGAATCTGTTGGGTCTAGACCTATTGAAAAGAATGCATGCTACAATATATTGTTCTCCTTCAGGCGTACATCTTACTCTAGGTCAGAAGTTGATCTCCTCAATGTATCTGTCTAAAGATCAGTTTCCTCCCGAGTTGCTTTCTCTTCCGACAGCACTTTGGGCCACGGGTCCGAACGATGTGGGTTGTCTTGAGATATCGCCTTATGTTGTCACTCTCAAGCCCAATGTTGAATTACCACATATCCCACAATATAGAATTTCTGCTGAAGGTGAAAAAGCGCTTTTGGAAATCATTCATGACCTAATTCGGAAGGATGTGGTTGAAGAAACGAGAGGTAACACATGCAATAGTCCTATTCTTCCTGTTCTTAAACGTACTGATCCTTTTCAGCCTCCTGTGTACCGGTTTGTGATTGATCTGCGAGAAGTAAACAAAATTGTGATTCCACAATTTCCTGTAGTTCCAGACATCACTGCCTTGTTGACTATGATACCTTCCACAGCGACTTGGTTTTCTGTTATTGATCTAAAGATTGCCTTCTTCAGTATTCCTATTGCAGAAGAGAATAGGGACATTTTTGTTTTTTCTCTTGGAGGCCGAAGCTTCCGATTTAAGCGCGCACCCCAAGGGTACTGTGAAAGTCCCTCCATTTACAGCCAAGCTTTGAAATGTCATCTTGATACTTTTCATTTGCCATCTGGTGCCGCCCTTATCCAATATATGGACGACTTGTTAGTCGCCGCCGATTCAGAAGATATCAGCAAAGATGTCACTGTTGCACTGTTACGTTACTTGTTTAAGCTGAATCACAAGGTTTCACCCTCCAAACTGCAATATGTTTGTCGAGAGGTTACCTACTTGGGTCATCTCCTATCAAAGGAGGGACGACAATTGACACCAGAACGAATTCAGGCGATTGCACAAGTGTCTATACCATCCACACAAAGGGAAGTACGTGCTTTTCTGGGAATCACTTCTTATTGTAGACAGTGGATCCCTAACTTCTCTTTGATTGCCAAACCTTTGTTGGCACTCACTTTAAAAGATACGCCTCAGCCCCTTCCTTGGACTGATGAGTGCCAAAAGAGTTTCACTGATTTACGCACTGCTCTGTGTTCTGCTCCTGTACTGGGTACCCCAGATTACACTAAGCCTTTTACGCTGTATGTTCACGAGAGAGAAGGTTGTGCATTATCAGTCTTGACACAGCAATTTGGAGATAGACAGCGGCCATGTGCTTATTTTTCGGCTACATTAGATCCCGTAGCTAAAGCATTGCCCAGTTGTCTCAAAGCCACAGCAGCCGCAGCAATTTCTATCCGACAGTCTGCTGGGATGGTGTTAGATCACACTCTTATTGTCATGGTGCCGCATGCGGTGGATACTTTGCTAAACAGAACGAACACACAGCATCTTACGAGTGCACGATTAACTGGTTACGTGCTGACGCTTTTGGCTAGTCACGTGCACATCAAACGATGCAATACCCTGAATCCAGCTACTTTGTTGCCCCTTCCAAATGAGGAGAGTGCTGAGGAGAATGTTGAGGATCAGCATGATTGTTTCTTCCGTACTGAGGAAGAGACAAAAGGAAGAATTGACCTGAGAGACACACCGTTAGAGAATCCAGATGGGACTCTCTGGGTAGATGGTTCTTGTTTTAAGATGCCTAATGGAGATACGGTTTCAGCCTATGCTGTAACTACTTTACATACGATTGTGGAAACTGCACGCATTAGACACAATTCAGCGCAAGCAGCAGAGTTGATAGCACTGACGAGAGCTTGTGTATTATCGAAAGGGAAAAGAGTGAACGTGTACACTGACAGTCAGTATGCTTTTGGTGTCGCGTTCAATTTTGGGCGTCTCTGGAGAGAAAGGGGTTTCTTAACTTCACATGGCACTAAGATACAACATGGCCAGTTAGTGACTGATCTCCTTGAGTCACTTGCTTTACCCATCCAAATAGCGATAGTAAAGTGTAGTGCTCACAAGAAGATTACGGATAATGTTGGACGAGGAAATGCATTTGCTGATGAAACAGCTATGAAAACAGCAAGAGATTCAACAAGTCGAATGTATATGGCAGGTCCTGCAAATTGGGTGTAGGAGAGTAGGGTCTGCTATCCTATGGTCACCCCAAATTTTTGCTTTTTGCTTCACTGGTTTTTGACATATTGAGGCTGTGGGCCTGCCAATCAGACCCCCAGCCTGCTGTTCTCTCTACTAAATTAAAACTATGCACCCTAGGTGCATAACCAATTGGAAGTGGATCACCCTGTCAGCCCCTGTACCAGTGTACACTAGGTACCCAGGGCATTGGTGTACCCAAGGCCTGCCAGGGGCTGCGGCATGTATTATGCCACCCCAGGCTTGGCCTAACAACCTGACACAACTGGCTGATCACTCAGCTGGGGTAAGTTGGTGTAATCACCTCTTACTTAGGTGTAGTATACCTATACCTAACCTTAAATGGGACACCTGGTAACCTATAAGTCACTCCTATGGCAGGCCTTAACAATCCTGAAGGCAGAGTGCTTGGTTCCATGTGAGATGGTGCTCTGGCATGAGCTGAGCCTGTCTGCAGTGGTCGGAACAACTTCCTTCTACTGTTTCCAGATATCGTCATACCATATACTCTTAAGTGCATTATGAACCTCGCGGTTAAATGCTATCTTTGGTTTGGCTTTATCAAAACATGTCGAGTAAGGTGTCATACGAATTGGAATACTAACCCCTCGCCAATTCTGGCGACGGGGTTAGCATTCCACCCTTCTAGAGGGACACGACATGTACAGTACCTGAAACCCGGGTAAAATCAGACATCCTGGAATCAACTTGAAACTAAGAAGAAGACGGGAACTTCGACATTCTGCTGCACAGAAGACTGAAGAAAATCTCCCCTGTGGTCAGGGAGTGACCACCTTGCTAACGCAAGCACCATCCAGCGAATCAACGTCTGCTTTGCCGCCGCCTCCCGCCGGAGCCCGAGCCCAGAGACTGACAAGACCTGGACCTCCAGACCTCTCACCGCCCGATCCACAGTCCCTGCAAAGAGGAGACCCGTGGAGGCACCGAGACACGTGGAGCCAGCCATCTTGGAACGACTACGACAAGCTGACCAGTGCAACAACCGAGGCTCCCTCCAAGTTGTGCTTTGGGTCCTGAGAAGCCCAACCCTCGAGCAGCATCTGCACCAAAGGTGAGCCCTCCAGCATCTCCACGATCTGCGTGGGGCCCTTCTGCATTTTGCCACTCGACGCGCCTAACCGGTTGCTGGCCCGCTGGCTAGTGGCCATCCTGGCGACGAAATCTACGACAAACACCGCTGGTCTGGTTGCTCCAGACTGGCCCTTGCTCCCCTCCAAAGGAGCAATCCCTCTGACCTTGCTGGTCAGAACCAACAGCTGATTTCCGATTCCTCCTACAATTGCTTTTGCCAAGGCTTGTTTGCTTCGATCAAGTCGCCGACACCGCCGACAGCGAGAGCCTGCGTGGGACAGCTCGTGACTCGACTCCTGGACGTCGTCGACCTTCAGGGACCACGTGGCTGCGGAGACAAGCTACCCCTCATCACCTGTTTGCACCCGACATCGCCTGGTACCCACCTGGTGCCACGCTGGTCACTGGCTAGTGACTGTGAACACTGTCCCCTCTGCTTACAGGTCTTCAACATCTCCGATCCACTCTTGGATCCACTGCATCTCTTCCCGACCGACCGCCTGCAGCATCTTTGTCCCAGGCTCAACGGAACAGATAGAAGAAACCCGACGCACTTTGAGGCCTATGCACCCGCTTCCTGTGGGTGAGGTAAAGCTGGTACTCCGGTGCCCATGTGTAGTAATACATCTCTAGTGCCTGTGTTCCAAATCTTAAGTTCCTAGGTCATCCGGAAGATTCCTTTTGCAGTAACTTTGTACTTTTTACGCACCCATTGAAACCTATGGGAGCCCGCGTGTGACTATTTGCTCTGCACACGCCACCCGTGGACCTCCTGGTCACTAACTGACGTTAGCTCCTCGTAGGCCCAGCGATTCTAGAGGCCCTAGGCCTTTTCCCTTTTCTGTTCGTGGTACTTATACCACTATTTTAGTATATGGTTCGAGTGGCCACCAGGGCCTATCCATATAACGTGCAACTTCTGTGTATTCTGTGATAATCTTGTTTGACGATTTGTGCTCCTGTGCTCATAAAGAGACTAGGGGTTACTTTGATAAATAAATACATATATATTTTGAATATATATCTGTGTGGTGTCCTTTCATTGGTATAAAAGGGGGTTACTATTGGTAAAACAGCTTGCTTAACACGCTTCACGAGTTTAGCCTCAAAGACTGCTTAGCCTACGCTACCACTAGGGCAGCTAGTCCAAAAAGGTTGACTTACAACCACACCATAAGGGTTGCTTGGCATGGTACAAGGTGGTCACTAGAACTAGTGAACAGCATATACCAGGCCAACTTCTCACATTGGTGAGCAGCGGTTGGATTTGAGCTTGCTGTGTTTTACCATTGTAATCTCTTGGTTACCAATTGAAAGATCACATAGGTACCTGTAGGTACATATAAAACAAGATTAGATATACTTAAGTTCTACTGAACTTAGTTGTTGTAGAGCAAAGGGAGTAGCACACCCTGACTACAACTACTAGATAGGTTTAGTAGGTAAACCCAAGTGTAGGTAGATTGCAACACATCCACCCACACTTAAGAGCAATGGCCGGGGCAGAGGGGTCCACTGTACCCATCTCTGTTGAGAGTGACCCCCAGAGGGCACCATCCAGCTTTGCTACCCTTAATCAGAATGAGCTCAGGCATTTGGCAACTCTTAGAGGCCTTAAACAGCCCAAGAACCCAAACTCTGCTGAGCTCAGAGAGCTCTTACAGAATGATGAGAATCAGAGAGCACTCAAGAAAGCTTCCCAGTTAGCCCCCTTAGGGACAGGAACAGGAGGCCCCCCTTCTAAAGATACTACAGAGGTACCCAGTTCCAATAGTCACCCCTTAGATGGGATGCCTACCACAGAGGATGAGAGTGAAAAGGATACTGACAGTAGTGAGGATGAAGGGAGAACTAGCCCAGTGCCAAGTATTATACTTGGCCCAGCTAAACCAAGGCTATTGGGGACTGACAGTGGGTTCAACCCACTGGATCTCCCCAGTGGACTTAACACAGGGCTTGGAAGGCAAAGGAATCGCTCAGGTGACTCCAATGCTTCCCATGGCTCTAGAGGCTCTCAAGGTCACTCCAGGAAAAGGATGACCACCCCTCAGAGGAGGGAACATGAGGCCAGAATGCAGGAAGCCCAGCTGAGGATCAGGAAGCAGGAGCTAGAAGTAGCCCTGATGGAAGAAAAACTGAACAAGGCTAGGCAACCTAGAGAGAGTGGGTCTATACCCACTGGTGGCAGCATTGTCCCTAAGGACAAAGATAGGGTTTTCGATAATAGAAACCTGTCTAAGGTTGTGCCCCCCTACAAAAGTGGGGATGACATCCACAAGTGGATAACTGCTCTTGAGAGAGCCTGCAAAGTACAGCAGGTTCCTGAAGATCAGTGGGCAGCAATCCTCTGGCTCTCCTTTGAAGGAAGAGGCAGAGACAGACTCCTCACTGTTAGAGAAGAGGATGTCAGAAACTACAGAGTCCTGAAGAGTGTTCTAGTTGATGGGTTAGGCTTAACCACTGAGCAGTACAGGTTAATGTTCAGAGACACCCAAAAGACACAGACTCAGGACTGGTCTGAATACATTGAATGTGCCACTAAGGCTTTGGAGGGTTGGTTGCTGGGAAGTAAGGTATCTGATTTTACAGGATTGTATAATTTGATGATGAGAGAACAGATTTTAAATAACTGTCAAAACCAGCAACTGCATCAACACTTGGTTGACTCTGATCTGACCTCTCCCCAAGAATTGGGAAAGAAGGCAGACAAATGGGTCAGAACCAGGGTTAAGCAAAAGAACCAGAACCAGGGCCAAGGGGGTGATCAGAAGAAAACAGACCAAAAGGGTGGAGATCAGAAACCTAAAGACCAGAAGTCTTCAACAGGGCCCCAAACTACTGCTAAGGAGGGTGGGTCCCAACAGTCCAAGAAGAAGAAAGAAGGTCAGAAGAAACCCTGGTGCAATCATTGTAAAAATACAACTCACTGGACTAGTGATTGCAAAAAGGGTGGAGCCCCCAACACTGTTGCCCCTAAGGCACCTGCTCCCAGTACTACTGTTAGCAGTGTTGGTCCCCAGACAAAGGGTGTAGTGGGAATCACTATGGGAACTGAAGGAGATTCTGACTTAGACAGAACCCTGACACAGGCAGTCTTGATCTGTGATGGGGACATTGATTTGTCCCTGACTGTGAGCCCCAGTAACCTGGGCAAGTACAGACAGACTCCTTTAATTAATGACAAAGTGGCTCAAGCCTACAGGGACACATGTGCCAGTGTCACTATGGTGACACCAGGCTTTGTGGATCCTGGACAGTACATACCAGGTGAGAACTACCTGGTGACCAATGCCAGCAATGCCACTACTTCACATAGTGTGGCAGTTGTTAACTTCTCATGGGGAGGGGTAACTGGCCTCAAAAGGGTTGTGGTTAGTGCAGACCTCCCAGTAGAATGTTTGTTGGGCAATGACCTAGAGAGTTCTCTATGGTCAGAAGTGGAGTACAGGACTCATGCAGAGATGTTAGGTATATCATCACATGTCCTTGCTGTGACCAGGTCACAGGCCAAAAAGTGCCTCACTGAACCTCAGGTCTTGGATCCTGGAACAATGGACCAAGTACCTACCAAGAAGAAGAACAGGAGGGTCAAGGCTGTGCCTTCCCCCCTGCCTCAGAGTGATGATCAGCCTTCCCAGGAAGCTGATCTAGAGGACCCTGAAGGAACTGTCCCTGAAGAGCTTGAACCTGATCAGGTTGAGTTTCTGGGGACAGGGGGACCTTCAAGGGCTGACTTGAGGCAGGCTCAGTTATCCTGTCCCTCTCTTGAACCCCTCAGACAGCTGGCTGCTGCTGAGGCTGCTGGGAATGCTCAAGGTACCCATAAAGTGTATTGGGATGAAGGGCTCCTTTATTCAGAGGCTAGAGACCCCAAGCCTGGTGCAACCAGGAGGTTGGTCATACCTCTGCAATTTAGGGGCTTCCTTCTTACCTTGGCCCATGACATTCCTTTAGCAGGACACTTAGGCCAGAACAAGACTTGGGACAGGCTTGTCCCTCACTTTCACTGGCCTCATATGAATGAAGATACAAAGGAGTTTTGTCGCTCCTGTGTTACCTGCCAAGCCAGTGGCAAATCAGGTGGCACAACAAAGGCCCCCCTAATACCACTACCTGTGGTGGGGGTCCCCTTTGAAAGAGTGGGAATAGACATAGTGGGTCCCATGGATCCTCCCACTGCATCTGGGCACAGATTTATACTGGTGGTAGTGGATCATGCCACCAGGTATCCAGAGGCAATTCCCCTTAGGACCACTACAGCTCCTGTTGTGGCCAGGGCCCTGCTGGGAGTATTCTCCAGAGTGGGGTTTCCTAAGGAGGTAGTATCTGACAGAGGTACCAACTTTATGTCAGGATACTTGACAGCTATGTGGAAGGAATGTGGTGTCAACTACAAGTTCACCACCCCTCTATCACCCACAATGCAATGGGCTTGTTGAGAGATTCAACAAGACCCTAAAGGGTATGATCAAAGGATTACCTGAAAAGCTCAGGCGAAGATGGGATATCCTTCTACCCTGCCTTCTGTTTGCTTACAGAGAGGTCCCACAAAAAGGAGTTGGCTACAGCCCCTTTGAATTGTTGTTTGGGCACCCTGTGAGAGGCCCACTGTGTTTGGTGAAGGAAGGATGGGAGTTACCTCTCAAAAAGCCTAAGCTAGACATAGTGGACTATGTACTTGGTCTCCGCTCCAGGATGGCTGAGTATATGGAGAAGGCATCTAAAAACCTTGAGGCAAGCCAGGCCTTACAGAAAGCTTGGCATGACCAAAAGGCTGTCTTGGTTGAGTATCAGCCAGGACAGAAGGTATGGGTGTTGGAGCCAGTGGCCCCAGCAGCACTCCAAGACAAATGGTCTGGACCCCATACAATCCTGGAAAAGAAGGGAGAGGTCACCTACTTGGGCGACCTAGGAACTCCCAGGAGTCCCCACAGGGTACTCCATGTTAACAGGCTTAAAGCATATGTTGACAGGGCAGACATGGGCTTGCTCATGGCTACAGATGAGGGACAGGAGGAAGAGAGTGACCCTCTCCCAGACCTGTTGTCTCAGAACCCTGAAGATGGCTCAGTTGAAGGAGTGACCCTTGGAGGCAACCTCACTGCCCATCAGCAGACTGAATGTAGACAGGTTCTACAATCATTTTCACATATGTTTTCCTTGATACCTAGTCAAACTGACTGGTGTACCCATGTTGTGGACACTGGTGACAGTCTGCCTGTAAAGAACAAACTTTACAGACAACCTGACCACGTCAGGGACTGTATAAAGGCTGAGGTACATAAAATGCTGGAATTAGGTGTCATTGAACCCTCAGAGAGCCCCTGGGCTAGCCCAGTGGTTCTGGTCCCCAAACCTCACACCAAAGATGGCAAGAGAGAGATGAGGTTCTGTGTGGACTACAGAGGACTCAATGCTGTCACCAGGACAGATGCACACCCTATTCCAAGGGCAGATGAGCTCATAGACAAACTAGCTTCTGCAAAGTTTTTGAGCACATTTGACTTGACAGCTGGCTATTGGCAAATCAGATTAGCTGAGGAGTCTAAGGCCAAAACAGCATTCTCAACCCCAGGTGGGCATTATCAGTTTGTGGTGATGCCCTTTGGTCTGAAGAATGCACCTGCCACCTTCCAAAGGCTGGTGAACCAAGTCCTTACTGGGTTGGATGACTTTTGCGCAGCATATCTTGATGACATTGCTGTCTTTAGTTCCACCTGGGAGGATCACCTGATCCACCTGAAGAAGGCTCTTGAGGCTCTGCAAAGGGCAGGCCTCACTATCAAGGCTACTAAGTGCCAGATAGGGCAGAGTAAGGTTGTATATTTGGGCCACCTTGTAGGTGGAGGCCAAGTTCAACCACTGGAGAGTAAGATACAATCCATCAAGGACTGGTCCCCTCCAACCACCCAGACTCAAGTTTGAGCTTTCTTGGGCTTGACTGGGTACTACAGGAAGTTTGTTAAGAACTATGGGTCCATTGTGACCCCTCTTAATGATCTGACATCCAAGAAGATGCCCAAAAAGGTTCAGTGGACAGTAAGCTGTCAAAAGGCATTTGATGACCTGAAGGAGGCCATGTGCTCTGCACCTATCCTGAAAAGTCCTGACTACTCCAAAGAGTTTATTGTCCAAACAGATGCTTCTGAGTTGGGTGTGGGAGCTGTGCTGTCACAACTTAATGTAGATGGTCAAGACCAACCCATTGCTTTTATTAGCAGAAGGTTGACCCCCAGAGAGAAGAATTGGTCAGCTATTGAGAGGGAGGCCTTTGCTGTGGTGTGGGCCCTGAAGAAGCTGAGGCCATACTTGTTTGGCACTCACTTCAAGATTCAGACCGACCATAAGCCCCTCTTGTGGCTAAATCAGATGAAGGGTGAAAACCCCAAACTGCTTAGGTGGTCCATTTCCCTACAGGGGATGGACTTTACAGTGGAGCACCGGCCAGGTACTGACCATGGGAATGCAGATGGTCTCTCCAGGTACTTCCACTTAGGACATGAAGACGAGACTGGTCAAGGCTAGTTTAATGTCCCAGCGTTTGGGGGGGGGTTGTGTAGGAGAGTAGGGTCTGCTATCCTATGGTCACCCCAAATTTTTGCTTTTTGCTTCACTGGTTTTTGACATATTGAGGCTGTGGGCCTGCCAATCAGACCCCCAGCCTGCTGTTCTCTCTACTAAATTAAAACTATGCACCCTAGGTGCATAACCAATTGGAAGTGGATCACCCTGTCAGCCCCTGTACCAGTGTACACTAGGTACCCAGGGCATTGGTGTACCCAAGGCCTGCCAGGGGCTGCGGCATGTATTATGCCACCCCAGGCTTGGCCTAACAACCTGACACAACTGGCTGATCACTCAGCTGGGGTAAGTTGGTGTAATCACCTCTTACTTAGGTGTAGTATACCTATACCTAACCTTAAATGGGACACCTGGTAACCTATAAGTCACTCCTATGGCAGGCCTTAACAATCCTGAAGGCAGAGTGCTTGGTTCCATGTGAGATGGTGCTCTGGCATGAGCTGAGCCTGTCTGCAGTGGTCGGAACAACTTCCTTCTACTGTTTCCAGATATCGTCATACCATATACTCTTAAGTGCATTATGAACCTCGCGGTTAAATGCTATCTTTGGTTTGGCTTTATCAAAACATGTCGAGTAAGGTGTCATACGAATTGGAATACTAACCCCTCGCCAATTCTGGCGACGGGGTTAGCATTCCACCCTTCTAGAGGGACACGACATGTACAGTACCTGAAACCCGGGTAAAATCAGACATCCTGGAATCAACTTGAAACTAAGAAGAAGACGGGAACTTCGACATTCTGCTGCACAGAAGACTGAAGAAAATCTCCCCTGTGGTCAGGGAGTGACCACCTTGCTAACGCAAGCACCATCCAGCGAATCAACGTCTGCTTTGCCGCCGCCTCCCGCCGGAGCCCGAGCCCAGAGACTGACAAGACCTGGACCTCCAGACCTCTCACCGCCCGATCCACAGTCCCTGCAAAGAGGAGACCCGTGGAGGCACCGAGACACGTGGAGCCAGCCATCTTGGAACGACTACGACAAGCTGACCAGTGCAACAACCGAGGCTCCCTCCAAGTTGTGCTTTGGGTCCTGAGAAGCCCAACCCTCGAGCAGCATCTGCACCAAAGGTGAGCCCTCCAGCATCTCCACGATCTGCGTGGGGCCCTTCTGCATTTTGCCACTCGACGCGCCTAACCGGTTGCTGGCCCGCTGGCTAGTGGCCATCCTGGCGACGAAATCTACGACAAACACCGCTGGTCTGGTTGCTCCAGACTGGCCCTTGCTCCCCTCCAAAGGAGCAATCCCTCTGACCTTGCTGGTCAGAACCAACAGCTGATTTCCGATTCCTCCTACAATTGCTTTTGCCAAGGCTTGTTTGCTTCGATCAAGTCGCCGACACCGCCGACAGCGAGAGCCTGCGTGGGACAGCTCGTGAGCCGACTCCTGGACGTCGTCGACCTTCAGGGACCACGTGGCTGCGGAGACAAGCTACCCCTCATCACCTGTTTGCACCCGACATCGCCTGGTACCCACCTGGTGCCACGCTGGTCACTGGCTAGTGACTGTGAACACTGTCCCCTCTGCTTACAGGTCTTCAACATCTCCGATCCACTCTTGGATCCACTGCATCTCTTCCCGACCGACCGCCTGCAGCATCTTTGTCCCAGGCTCAACGGAACAGATAGAAGAAACCCGACGCACTTTGAGGCCTATGCACCCGCTTCCTGTGGGTGAGGTAAAGCTGGTACTCCGGTGCCCATGTGTAGTAATACATCTCTAGTGCCTGTGTTCCAAATCTTAAGTTCCTAGGTCATCCGGAAGATTCCTTTTGCAGTAACTTTGTACTTTTTACGCACCCATTGAAACCTATGGGAGCCCGCGTGTGACTATTTGCTCTGCACACGCCACCCGTGGACCTCCTGGTCACTAACTGACGTTAGCTCCTCGTAGGCCCAGCGATTCTAGAGGCCCTAGGCCTTTTCCCTTTTCTGTTCGTGGTACTTATACCACTATTTTAGTATATGGTTCGAGTGGCCACCAGGGCCTATCCATATAACGTGCAACTTCTGTGTATTCTGTGATAATCTTGTTTGACGATTTGTGCTCCTGTGCTCATAAAGAGACTAGGGGTTACTTTGATAAATAAATACATATATATTTTGAATATATATCTGTGTGGTGTCCTTTCATTGGTATAAAAGGGGGTTACTATTGGTAAAACAGCTTGCTTAACACGCTTCACGAGTTTAGCCTCAAAGACTGCTTAGCCTACGCTACCACTAGGGCAGCTAGTCCAAAAAGGTTGACTTACAACCACACCATAAGGGTTGCTTGGCATGGTACAAGGTGGTCACTAGAACTAGTGAACAGCATATACCAGGCCAACTTCTCACATTGGGTCAGAGAGAAAGGAATGTGTGAGAATACAGTGGAAAGCGTGAAAGCGATTCAGAAAGAGGCTACAGAAAGAGAGTTGAGCAAGTGGATAGAAAGTACGGGAATGTTGGATGAGATGGGTTGTTGGGTAGAATTATCCGAACATCAACGTTGGTTGTTACCGGATGCTTATGTACTCCCAGTGGTTACTATGGCTCATGGTCCAGCCCACCTTAGTGCAAAAGGCATTTGTAAACTTTTAGCTCCAGTTTGGCAAAATGAAAATATCCCAAAATGTGCAGACAACGTTGTAAAGCATTGTATTGTTTGTCTGATGTACAATCCAGGAAAGGGAACCCCCACTCCAGCAGGTCACTTTGCTCCTCCGACATACCCATTTGAAGTGTTGCAAATCGATTACATCCATATGGATCGATGCAACAACCTCAAATATGTTCTGGTGGTAGTATGTGCCTTTTCAAGGTGGATAGAAGCATACCCTTTGAAAGATAACACAGCTTTGTCTACAGCTAAAATCCTACTAAAAGAGTTCTTTCCCAGGTTTGGTCTGCCGCGCATTGTCTGGAGTGACAATGGGAGCGAATTTGTTGGCCAAGTCATGCAGAAAGTTTGTGCTGGTCTTGGAATCATCCACAGTCAGTCAGTTGAAGTTGAAATTAGCGAAGATTCAAGCAAGTACGGGACTTAATTGGCCTGATGCTTTGCCGCTAGCTCTGCTATCCACCAGAACTGCAGTACACTCTCGTCTGGGACTTAGCCCTTACGAAGTGGTGTTTGGCCATCCGGCCAACGTATGGGGAATACCTCGTCCTAAAAAGTTCTCAGATTTGCCCTACCCAATGTTGATTGACTATCTGCATGACCTTACAACTAAATTGCATGTCCTTCATCAACAGGTTCAGAGTGCTTTGCCGGAGGCTTCCACAGATCCAGGTCATTCCATCCGACCAGGTGACTGGGTCTGCACCCGAAATTTTCAGAAGAAAAAGAATTTGGATCCCAGATGGCAAGAGCCCGTATGGTCCTACTCACGACAAGGACAGCAGTGAAAGTTGAAGAAAAGAAAAATTGGATTCATGGTGTGCATTGCAAGAAAGTACCCTTGCCCTTGCCTTTTGATCAGTGGGTTCGTAGAGGGGTTGGTGACTGTGAAGGCGAAACGGTTCCACGATTTGTACCCTTTAGCGATGCACACCTGAATGGGACATTGTCTGAGAAAGAGGACGACGACATTTTACAGGAAGCAATTCCATCGCATCGTCGCTTGGATACGACTGAACCACGAACATTGTTTCAAGATCAGAGTGTTCTGGGGAAGGAGCGTTATCACCTCAGGCCCAGACCAAAGAACAATTGAAACTTTCTTCTCCCTTGTGTAGTGTTCTGTTTAGGTTGCAGGGTCACGGTAGGAGTCTAGGTCACGACCTGAGTAGTGACAATAGGTCTGCAGGATCCTCAGTGTCATAGGACGGTAGAGCATCGTGACTTCAGTGATTGAGGAAGATTGCCATGAGCATCCACTAGTGAAAATGGAAACTACACCAAGTAATAAAGAGAGAAGAGATGAAATGAAGAAAGCATCTTGTAAAATAATGTACAGTCATTATAGTATAACTCTATGTGTTTTTATATCATTATGTATTGCTTTGGCGATTATTGGTTGGATAGTTTATGTATTGCAGCCAAGAAACACCTCCCCTTTTTCCTCTTTGCCTTCTTCTACTATCTCTCCACACCTCTTTCATACTTTTCCCTCACATGAACTTGTCAGAAGAACCGAGTATTACAACAATTCTTTTGTCCAACTATTACACCAGCATCAATTAGTGGTTAACACAACTGATTGTTGGGTATGTGGTCTTATGCCCCATACCACTGAGAAAGGAATACCATATCTAGTTCTTCCTTTTTCTTATGAGGGTTCTGCTTGGGCATTCTTCGTTATTTTCTCCAATGCTTATCAAAGCAAATTCAGACTGTCCGTTACTTCACAAATTAATTATCCGGATTTTAGTCATAGTTCCTTGATTAAGGGTATGGTAGTTATGGCTAAAATCATGGACAATAGCAAGATTTCCATCGACGAAAGGAAAGCATACACCAATTGGAACGTCACCCAATACATGTCGAGTATTAATAATAAAATGGGAAAGGAGAAATCCTCATCAATCTGGACTATACCGCATCAAGGTAATTTCTGTTTAAAAATAAACGATCGCTCTTCTGACACTGCACTAATGAGTAATTGCTCCTACACGTACATTTATTCCTCTCAAAACTCGCCTCCTCTAGCACCGTCTCAAGGCACCTATTTCATTTGATATGATAGAGCTTATACTTGGTTACCAACGGGTTTCTCTGGTACTTGCTACATAGCTTTCCTTCTTCCTCCTACTTACACTGCTTCTGCCAATTATCACCGAACCCGTCTCAGCCGAGGAATTATTAACTCAAAAGACACCGCGGGACAAGAGGGAGGAGATTTCCTTAAAGGTTTTCTTCCCTTCTGGGGTCCAATGGCCAACAGCAGAAATATAAGGCAATTGGTCCGTGTCGTAGAAACTACAATAGACATCACTGTAGGATCCTTGAGTAATATCACGGCAGAACTACAGGCGGATCGTCTTATGACCTTGCAAAATCGAGTTGCCTTGGACTTCATTCTTGCCGATCGTGGTGGAGTGTGTAAATTGATCGGGTCAAGCTGTTGTATTTTCATTCCTAATGACGCTCCAACAGTATACCAAGCTATCTCCAAGTTGCACACAATCTCCGAGTCTATTCATCAGGACGAAGGAGATTGGTCTTTAACGGAATGGTTTCGGGGACTACTGTCCAAATGGGGTTGGAAAGCATTGACATTCCTTGGAATAATCTTGACTATCGTATTTTCTTGTTGCCTTTGTATGCACTGTGGTCCCGCTATCTGTGATCTTTGTGCTACTATGTGCATCCCAAAACCCAAACCTCAAGTGACAGAAAACATAAGGATGATGTTACAGCAACAGCTCGATGATCTCATGGCTATTGATGTGGACTCAGATTAACGTGAGTCTATCTTGCCTGAGTTCTGGCAAAAGGAGGGTCTGAGGAACTTCGATTTTCGAACACGATCGAATCGACCCGCCATTTTGTGACCCGCCGCCATTTTGTGTTGCCATCACTCAGGCAGCACGGCGAACGAAGTCTATTCTGCTTTTCCCATAGCTTGGTGTCGAAATACGTCCTCGGCCTTGTTTGCGAGGCTGGTGTTTGGACTGGCCGAGTACACTAATCCTTGTCTGGCTTTCCTAATACCTGTTTCAACTATCTGTAGGCTCACACTATTCTTTCCCGATCACATCTTATCGACTGGCCTTCACTGTCTCCCGCTAGCATTCTCTCGTTTCACGACTGTCCTCCAATACACACAAACGTATCTCACCACCTGCAAGTCAGTTGTAATCTGTTAATAAATTAGTTCGGGGGTGGGATGACAAACACAGTTGGAGGAGAGGTCTCTTCGAGTCATCTGATATTTCTATTTTCAAACCTTTCTTACTGGTTCCGCTTTGTTTTCCACTTACCCTATTTTCTTATATGCTTGGGGTGTGTGTTTTGTTAATAATTACGTATTGTATAGTATTTAATCTGATGCGCCACAGAGTGAAGTGGCAGTCTCCTGAGAACCTACTTTGTGTACTTCTAGGATAACTGTCCTAGCTGCAGCTAAATAAATCCAATCTTCTAACGCCGACAGAGTGTCCCGTGTCTCTGTGTAGCGAAGCAGGTGAACCCCGGAGACAGAGGGCGTACCCTGCGCCGCCAGGTCCAAAAGGTTCTGGTTCTTCAACACAACCACAACCACACAACCACACCCAACCACACACACACAACCATACACACAACCACACACACACAACCACACACATACAACCACACACACACAACCATACACACAACCATACACACAATCACACACACACAACCACACACACAACCACACACAACCACACAAACAACCACACCCACAACCACACCCATAACCATACCCTCAACCACACCCACACAACTACACCCACACACACACACAACCACATACCCACAACCACATAAACTACCACACACACAACCATACCCACAACCATACCCTCAACCACACCCACACAACCACACCCACACATGCACACACACACACAACCATATACCCACAACCACATCCACATACCCATAACCACACCCACACCCACACAACCACACCCACCCACACAACCACACCCAAGCACACCCACAGAACCACACACACAACCACACATACACAACCACACACACAGAACCACAACCACACAACCACACACACACAACCACACACACACACACAACCACACACGCACAACTACACACACAACCACACACACAGCCACACATACAACCACAACATCCAACCACACACATAACCACACACAACCACACACACACAACCACACACACAACCAAACACACATAAACCACACACACACAACCACACACATACACAACCACACAAAACCACACATACACACACACCCACAACCACACCCACACCCACAACCACACAACCACACACACAACCACAACCACACAACCACACACAAAACCATACACACAACCACACAAACAACCACACCCACACAACCAGAACCAACCACAACCACACAGACACAACCACACCCACACACACAAACACACACAAACAACCACACCCACCCACACACACAAACCACACATACAACCACACAGACACAACCACAACCACACACAACCACACATACAACCAGAACCACACACACAACCACACACACACAACCACACACACAACCACATATACAACCACACATACAACCATACACACACACACAACCATACCCACAACCATATCCACAACCACACCCACACAACCACACCTGCACACACACAACCATACACACACAACCACACACCCACAACCACACACACACACACAACCATACCCACACACACACACACACACACACAACCACACACACAACCACACACACAACCACACACATACACAACCTCACAAACAACCACACACACACAACCAAACACACACAACCACAACCACACACACATACACACAACCACACACACAGCCACACACACAACCATAGCCACACACACAACACACACAACCACACACACAACACACAAAACCTCACACACAACCACACACACAACCAAACACAACAACACACAACCACACACACAACCACACACAACCACGCACATACACACAAACACACACAACCACATCCAACCACACAACCACAACCACAACCACATACACATAACTACAACCACACACAACCATAACCACATAAGCAACCACACAACCAAACACACACAACCACACACACAACCACACACACACAACCACACACACAACCACAACATATAACCACACACACAACCACACACAACCACACATACAGAACCACACCCACAACCACAACCACACACACAACCACATATAACCACACATCCACACACACACCACAACCACACCCACACCCACAACCACACCCACAACCACACAACCACACACATAACCACAACCACACACATGCAACCACACACACACAACCACACACACACAACTACACCCAAAACCACACACAACCACACATGCAACCATAACCACATACACAACCACACACACACAACCACACACACAACCACACACACACAACCACACACACAACCACACACAACCAATCAAACAACCACACACACAACCACACACACAACCATACCCTCAACCATACCCACACAACCATACCCACACACACACACACATCCACACACCCACAACCATACCCACACACCCACAACCAAACCCACACCCACACAACCACAACCACCCTCACAACCACACCCAACCACACCCATAGAACCACACACACAACCATACACACAGCCACACACAACCACACATACAACCACACACAACCATACATACAGAACCACACCCACAACCACACACACAACCCCACATAACTATACATCCACACACACACCCACAACCACACCAACACCCACAACCACACCCACAACCACACAACCACACACATAACCACAACCACACACACGCAACCACACACACACAACCACATAAACAACCACACACACACAACTACACCCACAAGCACATACAACCACACATACAACCATAACCACATACACAACCACACACACAACCACACACACAACCACACCCACAACCATACCCACACAACCACACCCACACACACACACAACCACACACCCACAACCATACCCACACACCCACAACTGCACCCACACAACCACACCCACCCTCACAACCACACCCAACCACACCCACAGAACCACACACACAACCATACACACAGCCACACACAACCACACATACAACCACATACACACACAACCACACACACAACCACACACACACACACAACCACACACACACAACCACACACATACACAACCACATAAAACCACACACCCAACCACACATCCACACACACACACAACCACACCTGCACCCACAACGCACCCACAATCACACAACCACACATACAACCACAAGCACACACACAAGCACACACACAAGCACACACAACCACACACACAACCAAACACACACACACAACCACACATACACAACCACACACACACACAACCACACACACAACCACACACACACAGCCACACACAACCACAAACACAACTACACAACCACACACACACACTCAACCACACACACACAACCACACACATACACAACCACAACTCACAACCATGCACACAACCATACCCACAACCACATCCACACAACCACACCCACAACCATACCCACACAACCACACCCACCCACACACATAACCACACACCCACAACCACACACCCACAACCACACCCACAACCACACCCACACAACCACACCCACACAACCACACAGAACCACACACACAACCACACACACAACCACACACACAACCACACCCAACCACACACAACCACACAACCACATACACACAACCACACACACAACCACACCTAACCACATACAAACACACCCAACCACACACAAACACACACAACCACACACACACAACCACACACACAACAACGCACACACAACCACACAAACACCCACGCACCCACAACCACAACCACACCCACACAACCACAACCACACCCAACCACACCCACAACCACACACAAGTATACATACAACCACACATACACAACCACACACACAACCACACACACACAACCACACACACAACCACACCTGCACACACACAACCACACACACACAACCACACACACACAACCACACACACACACCCATAACCATACACACCCACAACCACACAGACACAACCACACCCCCACACACACAACCACACACCATAAACACAACCACACAGAACCACACACACAACCACACACACAACCACACACAACCACTTACAAACACACACAGCCACACACGAACACACACACAACCACACACACACACAACCACACACAACCACGCACACACAACCACACAAACACCCACCCACCCACAACCACACCCATGACCACACCCATACAACCACAACCACACCCAACCACACCCACAACCACCCACAACCATACACACAACCACACATACACAACCACACACACACAACTACATACACACAACCACACACACAATCACACATACAACCACAACATATAACCACACACAACCACACACACACACAACCACACCCACAACCACACACACAACCATACATACAACCACACACATACACAACCACACAAAACAACAGACAACCACACAACCACACACAACCACACATATATCCACAACCACACCCACACCCACAACCGCACCCACAACCACACAACCACATACACAACCATAACCACACAACCACATATACAACCACACACACAACCACACAAACAACCACACCCACACAATCAGAACCAACCACACCCACAACCACACAGACATAACCACACCCACACAAACACAACCACACACACAGAACCACACACACAACCACACACACAACCACACAGACACAACCACACACAAACAACCACACATACAACCACACACACACACAACCACACACACAACCACACACACAACCATACCCATAACCACATGCAACCACACACAACCAGAACCACACACACAACCACACACATACAACCACATATACAACCACACATACACACCCCCACACATACAACCACACACACAACAACACAAACAACCACACACACAACCATACCCACAACCATACCCACAACCACACCCACACAACCATGCCGGCACACACACATAACCACACACACACACACACACCCACAACCAAACCCACAATGACACCCAACCACAACCACACACATACACAAAACCACACACACAACCACACACACAACCACAACCACACACACAACCTCACAAACAACCACACACCCACAACCATACCCACACACCCACAACCACACCCACACCCACATAACCACACCCACCCTCACAACCACACCCAACCACACCCATAGAACCACACACACAACCATACACACAGCCACACACAACCACACATACAACCACACACAACCACACATACAGAACCACACCCACAACCACACACACAACCCCACATAACTATACATCCACACACACACCCACAACCACACCAACACCCACAGCCACACCCACAACCACACAACCACACACATAACCACAACCACACACATGCAACCACACACACACAACCACATAAACAACCACACACACACAACTACACCCACAAAAACACAGAACCACACATACAACCATAACCACATACACAACCACACACACACAACCACACACAACCACACACAACCACTCAAACAACCACACACACAACCACACCCACAACCATACCCACACAACCACACCCACACACACACACACAACCACACACCCACAACCATACCCACACACCCACAACCACACCCACACCCACACAACCACACCCACCCTCACAACCACACCCAACCACACCCACAGAACCACACACACAACCATACACACAACCACACACAACCACATACACAACCACACACACAACCACATGCACACAACTACAACCACACCCAACCACACCCACAACCATACACACAACCACACATACACAACCACACACACACAACCACACACACACAACCACACACACAACCACACACACACATAACTACACACACACAACCATACACACAACCACACATACACAACCACACACACACAACCACACACACACAACCACACAAAACCACACACACAACCAAACACAACCACACATACACACACACCCACAACCACACCCACACCCACAACCGCACCCACAACCACACAACCACACACACAACCACAAAACCAGAACCAACCACACCCACAACCACACAGACACAACCACACCCACACACACAACCACACAAACACAAACACACATACCCACATACATACAACCACACACACACAACCACACACAAACAATCACACACACAACCACACACACAACCACACACACAACCACAACCACACACAACCACACACATAACCAGAACCACACAGCCACACACAACCACACATACAACCACATACACACACAACCACACACACAACCACACACACACACACAACCACATAAAACCACACACCCAACCACACACACACACAACCACACCTGCACCCACATTGCACCCACAATCACACAACCACACATACAACCACAAGCACACACACAACCACACACACAACCACACACAACCACACACACAACCAAACACACACACAACCACACACACACAACCACACACACACACAACCACACACACAACCACACACACACAACCACACACAACCACACACACAACCACACAACCACACACACACACTCAACCACACACACACAACCACACACATACACAACCACAACTCACAACCATGCACACAACCATACCCACAACCACATCCACACAACCACACCCACAACCATACCCACACAACCACACCCACCCACACACACAACCACATACCCACAACCACACCCACACACCCACAACCACACCCACAACCACACCCACACAACCACACCCACACAACCACACAGAACCACACACAGAACCACACACACAACCACACACACAACCACACCCAACCACACCCAACCACACAACCACATACACACAACCACACACACAACCACACCTAACCACATACAAACACACCCAACCACACACAAACACAAACAACCACACACACACAACCACACACACAACAATGCACACACAACCACACAAACACCCACTTACCCACAACCACAACCACACCCACACAACCACAACCACACCCAACCACACCCACAACCACACACAACTATACATACAACCACACATACACACACACCCACAACCACACCCACACCCACAACCGCACCCACAACCACACAACCACACACACAACCACAAAACCAGAACCAACCACACCCACAACCACACAGACACAACCACACCCACACACACAACCACACAAACACAAACACACATACCCACATACATACAACCACACACACACAACCACACACAAACAATCACACACACAACCACACACACAACCACACACACAACCACAACCACACACAACCACACACACAACCAGAACCACACAGCCGCACACAACCACACATACAACCACATACACACACAACCACACACACAACCACACAGACACACACAACCACACACACACAACCACACACATACACAACCACATAAAACCACACACCCAACCACACACACACACAACCAGACCTGCACCCACATTGCACCAACAATCACACAACCACACATACAACCACAAGCACACACACAACCACACACACAACCACACACAACCACACACACAACCAAACACACACACAACCACACACACACAACCACACACACACACAACCACACACACAACCACACACACACAACCACACACAACCACACACACAACCACACAACCACACACACACACTCAACCACACACACACAACCACACACATACACAACCACAACTCACAACCATGCACACAACCATACCCACAACCACATCCACACAACCACACCCACAACCATACCCACACAACCACACCCACCCACACACACAACCACATACCCACAACCACACCCACACACCCACAACCACACCCACAACCACACCCACACAACCACACCCACACAACCACACAGAACCACACACAGAACCACACACACAACCACACACACAACCACACCCAACCACACCCAACCACACAACCACATACACACAACCACACACACAACCACACCTAACCACATACAAACACACCCAACCACACACAAACACACACAACCACACACACACAACCACACACACAACAATGCACACACAACCACACAAACACCCACCTACCCACAACCACAACCATACCCACACACCCACAACCACACCCACACCCACACAACCACACCCACCCTCACAACCACACCCAACCACACCCACAGAACCACACACACAACCATACACACAACCACACACAACCACATACACAACCACACACACAACCACATGCACACAACTACAACCACACCCAACCACCCCCACAACCATACACACAACCACACATACACAACCACACACACACAACCACACACACACAACCACACACACAACCACACACACACATAACTACACACACACAACCATACACACAACCACACATACACAACCACACACACACAACCACACACACACAACCACACAAAACCACACACACAACCAAACACAACCACACATACACACACACCCACAACCACACCCACACCCACAACCGCACCCACAACCACACAACCACACACACAACCACAAAACCAGAACCAACCACACCCACAACCACACAGACACAACCACACCCACACACACAACCACACAAACACAAATACACATACCCACATACATACAACCACACACACACAACCACACACAAACAATCACACACACAACCACACACACAACCACACACACAACCACAACCACACACAACCATACACACAACCAGAACCACACAGCCACACACAACCACACATACAACCACATACACACACAACCACACACACAACCCCACAGACACACACAACCACACACACACAACCACACACATACACAACCACATAAAACCACACACCCAACCACACACACACAACCACACCTGCACCCACATTGCACCCACAATCACACAACCACACATACAACCACAAGCACACACACAACCACACACACAACCACACACAACCACACACTCAACCAAACACACACACAACCACACACACACAACCACACACACACACAACCACACACACAACCACACACACACAACCACACACAACCACACACACAACCACACAACTACACACACACACTCAACCACACACACACAACCACACACATACACAACCACAACTCACAACCATGCACACAACCATACCCACAACCACATCCACACAACCACACCCACAACCATACCCACACAACCACACCCACCCACACACACAACCACATACCCACAACCACACCCACACACCCACAACGACACCCACAACCACACCCACACAACCACACCCACACAACCACACAGAACCACACACAGAACCACACACACAACCACACACACAACCACACACAACCACACCCAACCACACAACCACATGCACACAACCACACACACAACCACACCTAACCACATACAAACACACCCAACCACACACAAACACACACAACCACACACACACAACCACACACACAACAATGCACACACAACCACACAAACACCCACCTACCCACAACCACAACCACACCCACACAACCACAACCACACCCAACCACACCCACAACCACACACAACTATACATACAACCACACATACACAACCACACACACAACCACACAAACACAACCACACACACAAGCACATCTGCACACACAACCACACACACACAACCACACACCCACAACCACACACACACCCATAACCATACCCACACCCACACCTAACCACAACCACACACACAGAACCATACACACCCACAACCACACACACACAACCACACCCCCACACATACAACCACACACCATAAACACAACCACACAGAACCACACACACAACCATACACACACAACCACATACAAACACACACAGCCACACACGAACACACACACAACCACACACACACAACCAAGCACACACAACCACACAAACACCCACCCACCCACAACCACACACACGACCACACCCATACAACCACAACCACACCCAACCACACCCACAACCACCCACAACCATACACACAACCACACATACACAACCACACACACACAACTACACACACACAACCACACACACAATCACACATACAACCACAACATACAACCACACACAACCACACACACACAACCACACCCACAACCACACACACACAACCATACATACAACCACACACATACACAACCACACAAAACCACAGACAACCACACAACCACACACAACCACACATATATCCACAACCACACCCACACCCACAACCGCACCCACAACCACACAACCACATACAAAACCATAACCACACAACCACATTTACAACCACACACAACCACACAAACAACCACACCCACACAATCAGAACCAACCACACCCACAACCACACAGATACAACCACACCCACACAAACACAACCACACACACAGAACCACACACACAACCACACACACAACCACACAGACACAACCACACACAAACAACCACACACACAACCACACACACACACAACCACACACACAACCACACACACAACCATACCCACAACCACATGCAACCACACACAACCAGAACCACACCCACAACCAAACACATACAACCACATACACAACCACACATACACAACCCCACACATACAACCACACACACAACAACACAAACAACCACACACACAACCATACTGTGAGAAGTTGGCCTGGTATATGATGCTCACTAGTTAAAGTGATCACCTTGTACCATGCCAAGCAACCCTTATGGTGTGGTTGTAAGTCAACCTTTTCGGACTAGCTGCCCTAGTGGTAGCGTAGGCTAAGCAGTCTTTGAGGCTAAACTCGTGAAGCGTGTTAAGCAAGCTGTTTTACCAATAGTAACCCCCTTTTATACCAATGAAAGGACACCACACAGATATATATTCAAAATATATATGTATTTATTTCTCAAAGTAACCCCTAGTCTCTTTATGAGCACAGGAGCACAAATCGTCAAACAAGATTATCACAGAATACACAGAAGTTGCACGTTATATGGATAGGCCCTGGTGGCGACTCAAACCATATACTAAAATAGTGGTATAAGTACCACGAACAGAAAAGGGAAAAGGCCTAGGGCCTCTAGAATCGCTGGGCCTACAAGGAGCTAACGTCAGTTAGTGACCAGGAGGTCCACGGGTGGCGTGTGCAGAGCAAATAGTCACACGCGTGCTCCCATAGGTTTCAATGGGTGCGTAAAAAGTACAAAGTTACTGCCAAAGGAATCTTCCGGATGACCTAGGAACTTAAGATTTGGAACACAGGCACTAGAGATGTATTACTACACATGGGCACCGGAGTACCAGCTTTACCTCACCCACAGGAAGCGGGTGCATAGGCCTCGAAGTGCGTCGGGTTTCTTCTATCTGTTCCGTGGGGCCTGTAGACAAAAGTGCTGCAGGCGGTCGGTCGGGAAGAGATGCAGTGGATCCAAGAGTGGATCGGAGATGTTGAAGACCTGTAAGCAGAGGGGACAGTGTTCACAGTCACTAGCCAGTGACCAGCGTGGCACCAGGTGGGTACCAGGCGATGTCGGGTGCAAACAGGAAGGAAGGTGTAGCTTGACTCTGCAGCCACGTGGTCCCTGAAGGTCGACGACGTCCAGGAGTCGAGTCACGAGCTGTCCCACGCAGGCTCTCGCTGTCGGCGGTGTCGGCGACTTGATCGAAGCAAACAAGCCTTGGCGAAAGCAATTGTTGTAGGCAAGGAGTTTAAGCTGATGGTTCTGACCAGCAAGGTCAGAGGAACTGCTCCTTTGGAGGGGAGCAAGGGCCAGTCTGGAGCAACCAGACCAGCGGTGTTTGTCGTAGATTTCGTCGCCAAGATGGCCACTAGCCAGCGGGCCAGCAACCGGTTAGGCGCGTCGAGTGGCAAAATGCAGAAGGGCCCCACGCAGATCGTGGAGATGCTGGAGGGCTCACCTTTGGTGCAGATGCTGCTCGAGGGTTGGGCTTCTCAGGACCCAAAGCACAACTTGGAGGGAGCCTCGGTTGTTGCACTTGTCAGCTTGTCGTAGTCGTTCCAAGATGGCTGGCTCCACGTGTCTCGGTGCCTCCACGGGTCTCCTCTTTGCAGGGACTGTGGATCGGGCGGTGAGAGGTCTGGAGGTCCAGGTCTTGTCAGTCTCTGGGCTCGGGCTCCGGCGGGAGGCGGCGGCAAAGCAGACGGTGATTCGCTGGATGGTGCTTGCGTTAGCAAGGTGGTCACTCCCTGACCACAGGGGAGATTTTCTTCAGTCTTCTGTGCAGCAGAATGTCGAAGTTCCCGTCTTCTTCTTAGTTTCAAGTTGATTCCAGGATGTCTGAAGTCTTAGGACACAGCTCCTACCTTTATTCGGATTCTAGGGGCCGGACTACCTGCTAGGTCCCTCCCTATGGGTGGGACCAGGAAGGGGGGTGGTTACACCCCCAATCCTTTGTCCAGCTCGCCCCAGGCCCGGGACTGGTGTGCCCCAGGACCGGTTTGAACTGGCATATGCACCGAGGCTCCTTGTGAGCCACAGGCATGTCTGGTTTCTTTCAAGCCCTACCTGACCAATACACAAAATCCTGTCTGGGGTGGTGCACGCACCTCCCCTGGCAGGAAACCCTTTGTCCACACCTCCCAAGCTGGAAGGACTCCCAGCAGCAGGAGGGCAGACTTGTGTCTGTGGTGGCAGCATCCATTTTGTGGAGCTGAGGCTATGTCTGATTTTACCTGGGTTTCAGGTACTGTACATGTCGTGTCCCTCTAGAAGGGTGGAATGCTAACCCCGTCGCCAGAATTGGCGAGGGGTTAGTATTCCAATTCGTATGACACCTTACTCGACATGTTTTGATAAAGCCAAACCAAAGATAGCATTTAACCGCGAGGTTCATAATGCACTTAAGAGTATATGGTATGACGATATCTGGAAACAGTAGAAGGAAGTTGTTCCGACCACTGCAGACAGGCTCAGCTCATGCCAGAGCACCATCTCACATGGAACCAAGCACTCTGCCTTCAGGATTGTTAAGGCCTGCTATAGGAGTGACTTATAGGTTACCAGGTGTCCCATTTAAGGTTAGGTATAGGTATACTACACCTAAGTAAGAGGTGATTACACCAACTTACCCCAGCTGAGTGATCAGCCAGTTGTGTCAAATCGTTAGGCCAAGCCTGGGGTGGCATAATACATGCTGCAGCCCTTGGCAGGCCTTGGGTACACCAATGCCCTGGGTACCTAGTGTACACTGGTACAGGGGCTGACAGGGTGATCCACTTCCAATTGGTTATGCACCTAGGGTGCATAGTTTTAATTTAGTAGAGAGAACAGCAGGCTGGGGGTCTGATTGGCAGGCCCACAGCCTCAATATGTCAAAAACCAGTGAAGCAAAAAGCAAAAATTTGGGGTGACCATAGGATAGCAGACCCTACTCTCCTACACAACCCCCCCCCAAACGCTGGGACATTAAACTAGCCTTGACCAGTCTCGTCTTCATGTCCTAAGTGGAAGTACCTGGAGAGACCATCTGCATTCCCATGGTCAGTACCTGGCCGGTGCTCCACTGTAAAGTCCATCCCCTGTAGGGAAATGGACCACCTAAGCAGTTTGGGGTTTTCACCCTTCATCTGATTTAGCCACAAGAGGGGCTTATGGTCGGTCTGAATCTTGAAGTGAGTGCCAAACAAGTATGGCCTCAGCTTCTTCAGGGCCCACACCACAGCAAAGGCCTCCCTCTCAATAGCTGACCAATTCTTCTCTCTGGGGGTCAACCTTCTGCTAATAAAAGCAATGGGTTGGTCTTGACCATCTACATTAAGTTGTGACAGCACAGCTCCCACACCCAACTCAGAAGCATCTGTTTGGACAATAAACTCTTTGGAGTAGTCAGGACTTTTCAGGATAGGTGCAGAGCACATGGCCTCCTTCAGGTCATCAAATGCCTTTTGACAGCTTACTGTCCACTGAACCTTTTTGGGCATCTTCTTGGATGTCAGATCATTAAGAGGAGTCACAATGGATCCATAGTTCTTAACAAACTTCCTGTAATACCCAGTCAAGCCCAAGAAAGCTCGAACTTGAGTCTGGGTGGTTGGAGGGGACCAATCCTTGATGGACTGTATCTTACTCTCCAGTGGTTGAACTTGGCCCCCACCTACAAGGTGGCCCAAATACACAACCTTACTCTGCCCTATCTGGCACTTAGTAGCCTTGATAGTGAGGCCTGCCCTTTGCAGAGCCTCAAGAGCCTTCTTCAGGTGGATCAGGTGATCCTCCCAGGTGGAACTAAAGACAGCAATGTCATCAAGATATGCTGCGCAAAAGTCATCCAACCCAGTAAGGACTTGGTTCACCAGCCTTTGGAAGGTGGCAGGTGCATTCTTCAGACCAAAGGGCATCACCACAAACTGATAATGCCCACCTGGGGTTGAGAATGCTGTTTTGGCCTTAGACTCCTCAGCTAACCTGATTTGCCAATAGCCAGCTGTCAAGTCAAATGTGCTCAAAAACTTTGCAGAAGCTAGTTTGTCTATGAGCTCATCTGCCCTTGGAATAGGGTGTGCATCTGTCCTGGTGACAGCATTGAGTCCTCTGTAGTCCACACAGAACCTTATCTCTCTCTTGCCATCTTTGGTGTGAGGTTTGGGGACCAGAACCACTGGGCTAGCCCAGGGGCTCTCTGAGGGTTCAATGACACCTAATTCCAGCATTTTATGTACCTCAGCCTTTATACAGTCCCTGACGTGGTCAGGTTGTCTGTAAAGTTTGTTCTTTACAGGCAGACTGTCACCAGTGTCCACAACATGGGTACACCAGTCAGTTTGACTAGGTATCAAGGAAAACATATGTGAAAATGATTGTAGAACCTGTCTACATTCAGTCTGCTGATGGGCAGTGAGGTTGCCTCCAAGGGTCACTCCTTCAACTGAGCCATCTTCAGGGTTCTGAGACAACAGGTCTGGGAGAGGGTCACTCTCTTCCTCCTGTCCCTCATCTGTAGCCATGAGCAAGCCCATGTCTGCCCTGTCAACATATGCTTTAAGCCTGTTAACATGGAGTACCCTGTGGGGACTCCTGGGAGTTCCTAGGTCCACCAAGTAGGTGACCTCTCCCTTCTTTTCCAGGATTGTATGGGGTCCAGACCATTTGTCTTGGAGTGCTGCTGGGGCCACTGGCTCCAACACCCATACCTTCTGTCCTGGCTGATACTCAACCAAGACAGCCTTTTGGTCATGCCAAGCTTTCTGTAAGGCCTGGCTTGCCTCAAGGTTTTTAGATGCCTTCTCCATATACTCAGCCATCCTGGAGCGGAGACCAAGTACATAGTCCACTATGTCTAGCTTAGGCTTTTTGAGAGGTAACTCCCATCCTTCCTTCACCAAACACAGTGGGCCTCTCACAGGGTGCCCAAACAACAATTCAAAGGGGCTGTAGCCAACTCCTTTTTGTGGGACCTCTCTGTAAGCAAACAGAAGGCAGGGTAGAAGGATGTCCCATCTTCGCCTGAGCTTTTCAGGTAATCCTTTGATCATACCCTTTAGGGTCTTGTTGAATCTCTCAACAAGCCCATTGCATTGTGGGTGATAAGGGGTGGTGAACTTGTAGTTGACACCACATTCCTTCCACATAGCTGTTAAGTATCCTGACATAAAGTTGGTACCTCTGTCAGATACTACCTCCTTAGGAAACCCCACTCTGGAGAATACTCCCAGCAGGGCCCTGGCCACAACAGGAGCTGTAGTGGTCCTAAGGGGAATTGCCTCTGGATACCTGGTGGCATGATCCACTACCACCAGTATAAATCTGTGCCCAGATGCAGTGGGAGGATCCATGGGACCCACTATGTCTATTCCCACTCTTTCAAAGGGAACCCCCACCACAGGTAGTGGTATCAGGGGGGCCTTTGTTGTGCCACCTGATTTGCCACTGGCTTGGCAGGTAACACAGGAGCGACAAAACTCCTTTGTATCTTCATTCATATGAGGCCAGTGAAAGTGAGGGACAAGTCTGTCCCAGGTCTTGTTCTGGCCTAGGTGTCCTGCTAAAGGAATATCATGGGCCAAGGTAAGAAGGAAGCCCCTAAATTGCAGAGGTATAACCAACCTCCTGGTTGCACCAGGCTTGGGGTCTCTAGCCTCTGAATAAAGGAGCCCTTCATCCCAATACACTTTATGGGTACCTTGAGCATTCCCAGCAGCCTCAGCAGCAGCCAGCTGTCTGAGGGGTTCAAGAGAGGGACAGGATAACTGAGCCTGCCTCAAGTCAGCCCTTGAAGGTCCCCCTGTCCCCAGAAACTCAACCTGATCAGGTTCAAGCTCTTCAGGGACAGTTCCTTCAGGGTCCTCTAGGTCAGCTTCCTGGGAAGGCTGATCATCACTCTGAGGCAGGGGGGAAGGCACAGCCTTGACCCTCCTGTTCTTCTTCTTGGTAGGTACTTGGTCCATTGTTCCAGGATCCAAGACCTGAGGTTCAGTGAGGCACTTTTTGGCCTGTGACCTGGTCACAGCAAGGACATGTGATGATATACCTAACATCTCTGCATGAGTCCTGTACTCCACTTCTGACCATAGAGAACTCTCTAGGTCATTGCCCAACAAACATTCTACTGGGAGGTCTGCACTAACCACAACCCTTTTGAGGCCAGTTACCCCTCCCCATGAGAAGTTAACAACTGCCACACTATGTGAAGTAGTGGCATTGCTGGCATTGGTCACCAGGTAGTTCTCACCTGGTATGTACTGTCCAGGATCCACAAAGCCTGGTGTCACCATAGTGACACTGGCACATGTGTCCCTGTAGGCTTGAGCCACTTTGTCATTAATTAAAGGAGTCTGTCTGTACTTGCCCAGGTTACTGGGGCTCACAGTCAGGGACAAATCAATGTCCCCATCACAGATCAAGACTGCCTGTGTAAGGGTTCTGTCTAAGTCAGAATCTCCTTCAGTTCCCATAGTGATTCCCACTACACCCTTTGTCTGGGGACCAACACTGCTAACAGTAGTACTGGGAGCAGGTGCCTTAGGGGCAACAGTGTTGGGGGCTCCACCCTTTTTGCAATCACTAGTCCAGTGAGTTGTATTTTTACAATGATTGCACCAGGGTTTCTTCTGACCTTCTTTCTTCTTCTTGGACTGTTGGGACCCACCCTCCTTAGCAGTAGTTTGGGGCCCTGTTGAAGACTTCTGGTCTTTAGGTTTCTGATCTCCACCCTTTTGGTCTGTTTTCTTCTGATCACCCCCTTGGCCCTGGTTCTGGTTCTTTTGCTTAACCCTGGTTCTGACCCATTTGTCTGCCTTCTTTCCCAATTCTTGGGGAGAGGTCAGATCAGAGTCAACCAAGTGTTGATGCAGTTGCTGGTTTTGACAGTTATTTAAAATCTGTTCTCTCATCATCAAATTATACAATCCTGTAAAATCAGATACCTTACTTCCCAGCAACCAACCCTCCAAAGCCTTAGTGGCACATTCAATGTATTCAGACCAGTCCTGAGTCTGTGTCTTTTGGGTGTCTCTGAACATTAACCTGTACTGCTCAGTGGTTAAGCCTAACCCATCAACTAGAACACTCTTCAGGACTCTGTAGTTTCTGACATCCTCTTCTCTAACAGTGAGGAGTCTGTCTCTGCCTCTTCCTTCAAAGGAGAGCCAGAGGATTGCTGCCCACTGATCTTCAGGAACCTGCTGTACTTTGCAGGCTCTCTCAAGAGCAGTTATCCACTTGTGGATGTCATCCCCACTTTTGTAGGGGGGCACAACCTTAGACAGGTTTCTATTGTCGAAAACCCTATCTTTGTCCTTAGGGACAATGCTGCCACCAGTGGGTATAGACCCACTCTCTTTATGCTGTCTAGCCTTGCTAAGTTTCTCTTCCATCAGGGCTACTTCTAGCTCCTGCTTCCTGATCCTCAGCTGGGCCTCTTGCATCTTGGCCTCATGTTCCCTCCTCTGAGGGGTGGTCATCCTTCTCCTGGAGTGACCTTGAGAGCCTCTAGAGCCATGGGAAGCATTGGAGTCACCTGAGCGATTCCTTTGCCTTCCCAGCCCTGTGTTAAGTCCACTGGGGAGATCCAGTGGGTTGAACCCACTGTCAGTCCCCAATAGCCTTGGTTTAGCTGGGCCAAGTATAACACTTGGCACTGGGCTAGTTCTCCCTTCATCCTCACTACTGTCAGTATCCTTTTCACTCTCATCCTCTGTGGTAGGCATCCCATCTAAGGGGTGACTATTGGGAAGGGGTACTTCAGTGGCATCTTTAGAAGGGGGGCCTCCTGTTCCTGTCCCTAAGGGGGCTAACTGGGAAGCTTTCTTGAGTGCTCTCTGATTCTCATCATTCTGTAAGAGCTCTCTGAGCTCAGCAGAGTTTGGGTTCTTGGGCTGTTTAAGGCCTCTAAGAGTTGCCAAATGCCTGAGCTCATTCTGATTAAGGGTAGCAAAGCTGGATGGTGCCCTCTGGGGGTCACTCTCAACAGAGATGGGTACAGTGGACCCCTCTGCCCCGGCCATTGCTCTTAAGTGTGGGTGGATGTGTTGCAATCTACCTACACTTGGGTTTACCTACTAAACCTATCTAGTAGTTGTAGTCAGGGTGTGCTACTCCCTTTGCTCTACAACAACTAAGTTCAGTAGAACTTATGTATATCTAATCTTGTTTTATATGTACCTACAGGTACCTATGTGATCTTTCAATTGGTAACCAAGAGATTACAATGGTAAAACACAGCAAGCTCAAATCCAACCGCTGCTCACCAATGTGAGAAGTTGGCCTGGTATATGATGCTCACTAGTTAAAGTGATCACCTTGTACCATGCCAAGCAACCCTTATGGTGTGGTTGTAAGTCAACCTTTTCGGACTAGCTGCCCTAGTGGTAGCGTAGGCTAAGCAGTCTTTGAGGCTAAACTCGTGAAGCGTGTTAAGCAAGCTGTTTTACCAATAGTAACCCCCTTTTATACCAATGAAAGGACACCACACAGATATATATTCAAAATATATATGTATTTATTTCTCAAAGTAACCCCTAGTCTCTTTATGAGCACAGGAGCACAAATCGTCAAACAAGATTATCACAGAATACACAGAAGTTGCACGTTATATGGATAGGCCCTGGTGGCCACTCAAACCATATACTAAAATAGTGGTATAAGTACCACGAACAGAAAAGGGAAAAGGCCTAGGGCCTCTAGAATCGCTGGGCCTACAAGGAGCTAACGTCAGTTAGTGACCAGGAGGTCCACGGGTGGCGTGTGCAGAGCAAATAGTCACACGCGTGCTCCCATAGGTTTCAATGGGTGCGTAAAAAGTACAAAGTTACTGCCAAAGGAATCTTCCGGATGACCTAGGAACTTAAGATTTGGAACACAGGCACTAGAGATGTATTACTACACATGGGCACCGGAGTACCAGCTTTACCTCACCCACAGGAAGCGGGTGCATAGGCCTCGAAGTGCGTCGGGTTTCTTCTATCTGTTCCGTGGGGCCTGTAGACAAAAGTGCTGCAGGCGGTCGGTCGGGAAGAGATGCAGTGGATCCAAGAGTGGATCGGAGATGTTGAAGACCTGTAAGCAGAGGGGACAGTGTTCACAGTCACTAGCCAGTGACCAGCGTGGCACCAGGTGGGTACCAGGCGATGTCGGGTGCAAACAGGAAGGAAGGTGTAGCTTGACTCTGCAGCCACGTGGTCCCTGAAGGTCGACGACGTCCAGGAGTCGAGTCACGAGCTGTCCCACGCAGGCTCTCGCTGTCGGCGGTGTCGGCGACTTGATCGAAGCAAACAAGCCTTGGCGAAAGCAATTGTTGTAGGCAAGGAGTTTAAGCTGATGGTTCTGACCAGCAAGGTCAGAGGAACTGCTCCTTTGGAGGGGAGCAAGGGCCAGTCTGGAGCAACCAGACCAGCGGTGTTTGTCGTAGATTTCGTCGCCAAGATGGCCACTAGCCAGCGGGCCAGCAACCGGTTAGGCGCGTCGAGTGGCAAAATGCAGAAGGGCCCCACGCAGATCGTGGAGATGCTGGAGGGCTCACCTTTGGTGCAGATGCTGCTCGAGGGTTGGGCTTCTCAGGACCCAAAGCACAACTTGGAGGGAGCCTCGGTTGTTGCACTTGTCAGCTTGTCGTAGTCGTTCCAAGATGGCTGGCTCCACGTGTCTCGGTGCCTCCACGGGTCTCCTCTTTGCAGGGACTGTGGATCGGGCGGTGAGAGGTCTGGAGGTCCAGGTCTTGTCAGTCTCTGGGCTCGGGCTCCGGCGGGAGGCGGCGGCAAAGCAGACGGTGATTCGCTGGATGGTGCTTGCGTTAGCAAGGTGGTCACTCCCTGACCACAGGGGAGATTTTCTTCAGTCTTCTGTGCAGCAGAATGTCGAAGTTCCCGTCTTCTTCTTAGTTTCAAGTTGATTCCAGGATGTCTGAAGTCTTAGGACACAGCTCCTACCTTTATTCGGATTCTAGGGGCCGGACTACCTGCTAGGTCCCTCCCTATGGGTGGGACCAGGAAGGGGGGTGGTTACACCCCCAATCCTTTGTCCAGCTCGCCCCAGGCCCGGGACTGGTGTGCCCCAGGACCGGTTTGAACTGGCATATGCACCGAGGCTCCTTGTGAGCCACAGGCATGTCTGGTTTCTTTCAAGCCCTACCTGACCAATACACAAAATCCTGTCTGGGGTGGTGCACGCACCTCCCCTGGCAGGAAACCCTTTGTCCACACCTCCCAAGCTGGAAGGACTCCCAGCAGCAGGAGGGCAGACTTGTGTCTGTGGTGGCAGCATCCATTTTGTGGAGCTGAGGCTATGTCTGATTTTACCCGGGTTTCAGGTACTGTACATGTCGTGTCCCTCTAGAAGGGTGGAATGCTAACCCCGTCGCCAGAATTGGCGAGGGGTTAGTATTCCAATTCGTATGACACCTTACTCGACATGTTTTGATAAAGCCAAACCAAAGATAGCATTTAACCGCGAGGTTCATAATGCACTTAAGAGTATATGGTATGACGATATCTGGAAACAGTAGAAGGAAGTTGTTCCGACCACTGCAGACAGGCTCAGCTCATGCCAGAGCACCATCTCACATGGAACCAAGCACTCTGCCTTCAGGATTGTTAAGGCCTGCTATAGGAGTGACTTATAGGTTACCAGGTGTCCCATTTAAGGTTAGGTATAGGTATACTACACCTAAGTAAGAGGTGATTACACCAACTTACCCCAGCTGAGTGATCAGCCAGTTGTGTCAAATCGTTAGGCCAAGCCTGGGGTGGCATAATACATGCTGCAGCCCTTGGCAGGCCTTGGGTACACCAATGCCCTGGGTACCTAGTGTACACTGGTACAGGGGCTGACAGGGTGATCCACTTCCAATTGGTTATGCACCTAGGGTACATAGTTTTAATTTAGTAGAGAGAACAGCAGGCTGGGGGTCTGATTGGCAGGCCCACAGCCTCAATATGTCAAAAACCAGTGAAGCAAAAAGCAAAAATTTGGGGTGACCATAGGATAGCAGACCCTACTCTCCTACACATACCCACAACCATACCCACAACCACACCCACACAACCATGCCTGCACACACACACACAACCACACATACACACACACCCACAACCATACCCACAACCACACCCACACCCAACCACAACCACACACATACACAAAACCACACACACAACCACACACACAACCACAACCACACACACAACCTCACAAACAACCACACACACAACCACACACACAACCACAACCACACACACACACAACCTCAACCACAACCACACACACACACTCACAACCATATATACAACCATACACACACACAACCACACATGACCACACACACAACCAGAACCACACACACAACCCCACACACACAACCACACACACAGCCACACACACACACAACCACACACACACACAGCCATACATACAACCACAAAACAACCACACACAAGACCATACCCACAACCATACCCACGACCACTCCCACACCCAACCACAACCACACACACAACCCCACACACACAACCACACACACAGCCACACAACCACATACACACACAACCACACACACAACCACACAAACAACCACACACAAAACCATACCCACAACCATACCCACAACCACACCCACACAACCACACCTGCACACACACAACCACACACACACACAACCACACACACAACCACACACACAACCACAACCACACACACACAACCACAACCACACACACACAACCACATACAACCACACACAACCACACCCACAACCACACACACACAACCACAACCACACACAACCACAACCACACAACCACACAACCACAACCACTCCCAACCACACCCACAACCACACACAACCACACACAACCACACATACACAACCAAACACACACAACCACACACACACAACCATACGCACACAACCACACACACACAACCACAGACACAACCACATACACAACCACAACATACAACCACACACACAACCACACACAACCACTCACACTACCACACACACACAACCACACACATACACAACCACACACACAGAACCACACACACAACCACACACACAACCACACACATACACAACCACACAAAGCCACACACACAATCACACACAACCATACATCCACATACATACCCACAACCACATCCACACCCATAACTGCACCATCAACCACACAACCACACACACAATCACACACACGCAACCACATACAACCACACACATCACACACACACACAACCACATAAACCACCACACACACACAACCACACACACAACCACAACCACATGCACAATCACACACACAACCACACACACACAACCACACACACAACCACACACAACCACACTAACAACCACACACACAACCACACCCACAACCATACCCTCAACCACACCCACACAACCACACCCACACACCCACACACTCACACACACACTCACAACCACACCCACACACCCATGACCATACCCACACAACCACACCCACCCACACAACCACACCCAACCACACCCACAGAACAATACACAGAACCATACACACAACCACACACAACCACACACACAACCACACACACAACCACATGCACAACCACACCCAACCACACACAACCACACAACCACACACATACAACCACACACACACAACCACACACAACCACATACAAACACATACAACCACACACAAACACACACAACCACACACACATAACCACACACAACCACGCACACACAACCACACAAACACCCACCCACCCACAACCACACCCACAACCATACCCACACAACTACAACCATACCCAACCACACCCACAACCACCCACAACAATACACACAACCACACATACACAACCACACAAAAATAACCACACACACAACCACACACACAACCACACAGACACAACTACACACACACAACCATACACACAACCACACATACACAACCACACACACACACAACCACACACAACCACACACACACAACCACACACACAACCACACACACACAACCACACACACACAACCAAACACATATACAACCACACAAAACCACACACATAACCACACACAACCACACATACACACACACCCACAACCACACCCACACCCACAACCGCACCCACAACCAAAGAACCACACACTTAACCACAACCACACAACCAGAACCAACCACACCCACAACCACACAGACACAACCACACCCACACACACAACCACACACACACAACCACACACACCCACACACATACAACCAGACACACAACCACACAGACACAACCACACACAAACAACCACACACACAACCACCCACACAACCACACACACAACCACAACCACACTCAACCACACACACAACCAGAACCACCCACACACACACAACTACATACACAACCACATACACACAACCCCACACACACAACCACACACACAACCACACAAACAACCACACACACATAACCATACCCACAACCATACCCAAACCACACCCACACAACCATGCCTGCACACACACAACCACACACACACCCCCACAACCATACCCACAACCACACTCACAACCACCCACACACACAACCACACACACAACCACACACACAACCACACACACACAACCTCACAAACAACCACACACACACAACCACACAGACAACCACAACCACACACACACAACCACAACCATAACCAAACACACACACAACCATACACACAACCACACACAACCTCACACAAAACCAGAACCACACACACAACCACACACACACAACCACACACACAACCACACACACACAACCACACACACACAACCACACACACAACCACACAAACAACCACCCACACACAACCATACCCACAACCATACCCACAACCACAACCACACCTGCACACACACACATAACCACACACAACCCTAATCACACCCACAACCACACACACACACACACACCCACACATGCAACCACATACAACCACACACAAAACTACAGCCACACACACAACACACACAACCATACACACACAACCACACACACACAACCACAGACACAACCACACACACAACCACAACATACAACCACACACAACCACTTACACAACCACACACACAACCACACACATACACAACCACACACACAGAACCACACACACAACCACACACACAACCACATACACACAACCACACACATATACAACCACACAAAGCCACACACACAATCACACACAACCAAACATCTACATACACACCCACAACCACACCCACACCCATAACCGCACCCTCAACCACACAACCACACACACAACCACACACACACAACCACACACACACAACCGCACACACCACCACACACACAACCACACAAACCACCACACACACACAACCACACACACAACCACACACACAACCACAACCACATGCACAATCACACACACACAACTACACACACAACCACACACACAACCATACAAACAACCACACACACAACCACACCCACAACCATGCCCTCAACCACACCCACACAACCACACACACACACACACACATACAACCACACACCCATAACCACACCCACACACCCATGACCATACCCACACCACCACACAACCACACACACACACACACATACAACCACACACCCATAACCACACCCACACACCCACGACCATACCCACACCACCACACCCACCCACACAACCACACCCAACCACACCCACAGAACCACACACAGAACCATACACACAACCACACAGAACCACACACACAACCACACACACAACCACACACACAACCACACCCAACCACACCCAACCACACAACCACACTCACACAACCACACACACACAACCACACCCAACCACATACAAACACATACAACCACACACAAACACATACAACCACACACATATAACCACACACAACCACGCACACACAACCACACAAACACCCACCCACCCACAACCACACCCACAACCACACCCACACAACTACAACCACACCCAACCACACCCACAACCACCCACAACCATACACACAACCACACATACACAACAAACACACAACCACACACATACAACCACACACACAACCACACACACATATAACTACACACACACAACAATACACACAACCACACATATACAACCACACACACAACCACACACACACAACCACACACATACACAACCACACAAAACCACACACACAACCAAACACAACCACACATACACACACACCCACAACCACACCCACACCCACAACCGCACCCACAACTACACAACCACACACACAACCACAAAACCAGAACCAACCACACCCACAACCACACAGACACAACCACACCCACACACACAGACAACCACACATACCCACACACATACAACCACACACACAACCACACAGACACAACCACACAAAAACAACCACACACACAACCACACACATAACCACAACCACACGTAACCACACACACAACCAGAACCACCCACACTCACACAACTACATACACAACCACATTTACACAACCCCACACACACAACCACACACACAACCACACAAACAACCACACACACACAACCATACCCAAAACCATACCCACAACCACACCCACACAACCATGCCTGCACACACACACAACCACACACACATCCCCACAACCATACCCATAACCACACTCACAACCACACACACACACAACCACACACACAACCACACACACAACCACACACACACAACCTCACAAACAACCACACACACACAACCACACAGACAACCACAACCACACACACAAAACCCCAACCACAACCACACACACACACAACCATACACACAACCACATACACACAACCACACACACAACCAGAACCACACACAAAACCACACACACACAACCACACATACAACCACACAAACAACTACACACACACAACCATACCCACAACCATACCCACAACCACACCCACATAACCACACCTGCACACACACACAACCACACACACACAACCACACACAACCACACGCACAACCCTAATCACACCCACAACCACACACAAACACACCCACACGCACGCAACCACACACAACCACACACAAAACTACAGCCACATACACAACACACACAACCACACACACAACACACAAAACCACACACACAACCACACAAACACAACCACACACACAACCACACACACAACCACACACACACAACCAGACACATAACCTCATATAACACCACACAACCACACACACAACCACACACAACCACACCCACACACACAACCACACACACACACACAACCACACACACACAACCACACACACACAACCACATAAAACCACACACACAACCACACACAACCACACCCAAACACACACAACCACACACACACAACCACACAACCACGCACACACAACCACACAAACACCCACCCACACACACCCACACCTACAACCACACCACACAACTACAACCACACCCAACCACATCCACAACCACCCACAACCATACACACAACCACACATACACAACCACACACACACAACCACACACACAACCACACACACACTACTACACACACACAACCATACACACAACCACATATACACAATCACACACACACACAACCACACACACACAACCACACACACAACCACACACACACAACCACACACTACCACACACTTACACAACCACACAAAACCACACACACAACCACACACAATCACACATACACACACACCCACAACCACACCCACACCCACAACCATACCCACAACCACATAACCACACACACAACCACAACCACACAACCAGAACCAACCACACCCACAACCACACAGACACAACCACACCCACACACACAACCACACACACACAACCACACCCACACCCACACATACAACCACACACACAACCACACAGACACAACCACACACAAACAACCACACACACAACCACCCACACAACCACACACACAACCACACGCAACCACACACACAACCACAACCACCCACACACACACAACTACATACACAACCCCACACACACAACCACACACACACCCCCACAACCATACCCACAACCACACTCACAACCACCCGCACACACAACCACACACACAACCACACACACACAACCTCACAAACAACCACACACACACAACCACACAGACAACCACAACCACACACACACAACCCCAACCACAACCACACACACACACAACCATACACACAACCACACACACACAACCTCACACACAACCAGAACCACACACACAACCACACACACACAACCACACACACAACCACACACACACAACCACACACACACAACCACACACACAACCACACAAACACCACCCACACACAACCATACCCACAACCATACCCACAACCACACCCACACAACCACACCTGCACACACACACAACCACACACACACAACCACACACAAAACCACACACACAACCCTAATCACACCCACAACCACACACACACACCCACACACGCAACCACATACAACCACACACAAAACTACAGCCACACAAACAACACACACAACCATACACGCACAACCACACACACAGAACCACAGACACAACCACACACACAACCACAACATACAACCACACACACAACCACACACAACCACTTACACAACCACACACACACAACCACACACATACACAACCACACACACAGAACCACACACACAACCACACACACAACAACATACACACAACCACACACATACACAACCACACAAAGCCACACACACAATCACACACAACCACACATCTACATACACACCCACAACCACACCCATACCCATAACCGCATCCTCAACCACACAACCACACACACAACCACACACATGCAACCACACACACACAACCACACACACCACCACACACACACAACCACACAAACCACCACACACACACAACCACACACACAACCACAACCACATGCACAATCACACACACACAACCACACACACAACCACACACATAACCATACAAACAACCACACACACAACCACACACACAACCACACACCCACAACCACACCCACACACCCATGACCATACCCACACAACCACACCCACCCACACAACCACACCCAACCACACCCACAGAACCAAACACAGAACCATACACACAACCACACACAACCACATACACAACCACACACACAACCACACGCACACAACTACAACCACACCCAACCACACCCACAACCATACACACAACCACACATACACAACCACACACACAACCACACACACACAACCACACATACAACCACACACACACATAACTACACACACACAACCATACACACAACCACACATACACAACCACACACACACAACCACACACACACAACCACACAAAACCACACACACAACCAAACACAACCACACATACACACACACCCACAACCACACCCATACCCACAACCGCACCCACAACCACACAACCACACACACAACCACAAAACCAGAACCAACCACACCCACAACCACACAGACACAACCACACCCACACACACAACCACACAAACACAAACACACATACCCACATACATACAACCACACACACACAACCACACACAAACAATCACACACACAACCACACACACAACCACACACACAACCACAACCACACACAACCACACACACAACCAGAACCACCCACATACACAGAACTACATACACAACCACACACACACAGCCCCACACACACAACCACACACACAACCACACAAACAACCACACACACACACCCATACCCACAACCATACCCACAACCACACTGTGAGACCGGCCTCGTGGCGTGGGCCCTCCCGACCAGCAAGTTACCCTGTAACCATGCCGAACCTCGTTGATACAGCCTTCCGGCTCCCGCGGGCCAACATCCCCAGGGCCGACCAGATCCCCAACACGCATGCCCGGCCGAGGGAGAGCAAAACCCCCCCCAAACCAGACCGAGAGGCGCCGATCCTGTCACACCTCTGGTCTCTCCCCCGAGGGAGGTTTCGATCGACCACCAGGCTCCCGGGGAGCAGGCTCCTCGCCCGCTGTGTGTCTGGAGTCCCTCCCGGACCCACTTGAACAGATCAAAGGGCCGAGCAACAGGAAACCCCGACACACCGCCCCCCAGGCACCAGACCCCTCTCCGCGAGGACCCCGGACTTCAAAGAGGAGGGGGAGTATAACAAGGGGTGCTGAAGGGACGAAAGCAGAGAAGACCTGGACTGATGAGAGCCTGCTGACCTGGTCGCGGCTCGATCGCTCCCCGAACCGAAGAACGCTACCCGAACTCTGAACCATCTGAGCCCTGCTGACGCTGTCGCGGCTCCCCGAACTCTGAACCATCTGAGCCCTGCTGACGCTGTCGCGGCTCCCCGAACTCTGAACCATCTGAGCCCTGCTGACGCTGTCGCGGCTCCCCGAACTCTGAACCATCTGAGCCCTGCTGACGCTGTCGCGGCTCCCCGAACTCTGAACCATCTGAGCCCTGCTGACGCCGTCGCGGCTCCCCGAACTACGAACCTCCGGTGCCTGCTGAGTGACTCGCGACCCGCTCCTCCAAGAGAAACGGCAGAGATTGCCGAGAGAAGCAACATCCCCTCAGCTCGAGGATTGAGAGCTGTGCGCCGGATACCTCGCAGAGACACTGATTCAAAGACTGTCCCGCTACCCCTTTTCCCTCATCACGAGATCGCTGCCGCTTGTGGCATCAATTCTGCACCTGCCTTCCAGATCATAAAGATCCCTGACAACTACCGATAAAAGTCTATTGTCTTACAACAAATTACTGTGTGGTGTCCCTCTATCCGAAGAGAGAGTAAGCGCGGCATGTGCGATCCTAGGTACGAGACCCTTCCAGGAAGGGCCTCCCCGCTCTTGCTCGGCATAACTCTGGGAAAGGTGGGCCTCCGGGTGGTCAGGAACGCATTCTGAAGCCTCCCCGGGGAACGCCTTCCAACATTTGGTGGCAGGCGACGGGATCCGAGCCAACACCTAGAGATCGTGCAGTAGACGGCTTACGCACCACCAAGAAGAAATGGAAGGAGAAACTTCCCTAGGTGCCGCAGGCACCAACCCGAGCACGACATTCCAAAAGGACCTGTTAGAATCTTATACGCACCGAGAACTGAAACAATTTTGCAAAGACCTTGGAATCGCTACCACCGGACTAAGCACGAAAGAGGACCTCCAGGGGGCATTAAAAACCTGGGTCGAGGCGGGAACTCCCCGGACACAAACAGAAGGAGAGCCTCCCAATGAACCAAGAAGCACCCCGGGGAGGAACGGCGCCCCCGAGGGGGGCCTATCCCCAGAGGAACTAGCGCACCGAGAAAGAGGTCGCAACCACGAACTAGAACTAGCAAAATTAAAAATCGAAGGAGAGCTAAAACTGGCGGAAAAAAAGCTGGCGGTGGAACAGTTACGCCTACAAGGAGAACTCGAGGAAAAGAAACGACAAAGAGAACACGAAGAAAGAAAACTCCAACTGGAGCACGAACGTAGCCTGAAAGAGATCGAGCTCAAAGTGAAGAATGCGGAGGCCAGACCCTCGGAAACCCAACCCCTCTCCTCCACCGTGGAACCAAAGGTCCACATCCCCAAAGACGTGGTGAAAGAATACTATAAGAACGACGACATCCAGCAATGGTTCAAAGCCTACGAAGTCGCCATGACCTCCCACCGAGTCCCGCAGAAAGACTGGGGGGCTGGGCTGTGGGGCCGGTTCCTGAGCGAGGGGAGAGATACCCTGCTGGACCTGCCCTCCGCGGTGATGAACTCCTACAGTCACATGAAAGAGGCCCTAGTAGCCAGATATGGGCTCACCCCTGAAATGTACCGGCAACAGTTTAGAGACTGCAAGAAGATACCCGGTACCACCTGGGTGGAGTACGTGAACTTTTACAGCCGGGCCTTGGACGGGTGGATCAAGGGCAGCAAGGTCTCCACCTTTGAGGAGCTGTTCGACCTAATCGCATGGGAACACTTGTCAGCTAATTGCTTTGTAGAGCTGCGCCAGCACCTCCTGGACAGCAAACTCACAGACCCTCGGAAACTGGCCGTCGAGGCTGACCGGTGGGTAAACACCCGGGCCTCCCGGGGCCCCGTGGGAGACTACAGTCGCCACAGTCAGGGACCCCCCCGCCAGAGGGGCGGAGGGAATCAAGGCCGGCCAAGGGAACTCCCGGGGGATCCCCGCTCAGCCCCCCAGAGGACAACCTCCGCCCTTTCCAGCTCGACCTCCGGCCAGCACCGGGCCACCGGGGAGGCCGGGGCCCCGAGTGAGGATCACCTGTTTCCGCTGCCAACAGACCGGACACTATGCCAGCGACCCTCAATGTCCCATGTACCAGCGAACCACCACAACAACCCCGCCGGCTCGACAAATGGCCTCCGTAGCCCTGGGGGAAGAGATGGAAGACTCCGAATAATGGGAACCAGCCGCCATGGCCTTGGTCTCCCTAGGGGACCGGGAGATGGTCCCCGGAACGTCCCTGCCCGCCAACACGAAGAAGTACCGACAGCAGGTAACGGTCAACGGTCACCGCGTCGAGGGCCTCCGGGACACGGGGGCGAGTGTCACGGCGGTTCATTGTCACCTGGTCTCCGAAGATCAGATCCTACCCGGCGCCTTTTGTCCCGTCATATCGTCAGACAATTCCGAGAGCCTCTGCCGGATGGCCCTAGTCCCCTTCGAATGGGGGGGAGTCACCGGCAAGTTAAAGGTGGCGGTCCGAACCTCCCAGCCCGTGGACTGCCTCCTGGGCAACGACCTTGAGAACTCCCCGTGGGGACAAGTGGAACGAAGAGCCCATCTCGAGATGATGGGCCTACCCGAATGGGTATGCGCCACCACGCGCTCAATGACTCTCAGAGTGCCTTCCTCCGATGGGGGAGAAGCCATGCCGCTAAGCACCGCCACCATCCCCGAGGTCCAGAATACGCCACCAGGGGCCAACGACCCCCTTCTGGACGAAACGACCGCTCCCGACGAAGGGTCCGTGCCTTCCGACCCCGAATCCCTGACCGAACTCGGGGACCTGCCAGAACTGGCCCAGTGGCACTGCGAAGGAGGCCCCTCCCGTGAAGAATTCTGCCAAGAACAATCCACCTGCCCGTCCCTCATTGGACCCCGACAACAGCCCGAGGCCCAAGCAGCAGGCGACCGGACCGGCACCCACTGGGTATACTGGGAAAACGGCCTCCTGTACAGCGAACAGAAGTCGGCCGAGTTGGGATCGGCCCGAGTACTAGTGGTACCCCTGCGCTTCCGAAGTCTCCTCCTGGGCCTGGCCCATGATGTACCCCTGGCCGGACACTTAGGCCAAGATAAGACCTACCAACGACTCGTCACCCACTTCTATTGGCCCAAGATGCGAGCAAATGTGGAGGCCCACTGCAAGTCCTGCCCCACGTGCCAGGCCAGCGGAAAGAGTGGGGGCAAGCGCAAGGCTCCGCTACAACCCTTCCCAGTAATCAGTACCCCTTTTGAGCGGGTAGGAATCGACATCGTGGGACCACTGGACCCCAAGACCGCCCAGGGCCACCGGTTCATCCTCGTCCTGGTGGATCATGCCACTTGTTACCCCGAAGCCATCCCTCTCCGCACCGTGACGGCCCCCGGGGTAGGCCGGGCCTTGATGGGGATCTTCTCCCGCGTGGGGTTCCCCCGCGAAGTCGTGAGTGACTGGGGTACGAACTTTATCTCCCGATATATGAGGTCCCTCTGGCAGCAGTGCGGAGTATCGTACAAGTTCACCACCCCGTACCACCCCCAAGGAAATGGCCTAGTTGAGCGCTTTAACAAAACACTGAAAGGAATGATCATGGGCCTCGAGGAACCCCTACGCCGGAGGTGGGACGTCCTCCTCCCATGCCTCCTGTTCGCCTACCGGGAGGTTCCACAAAAATCCCTGGGGTTCAGCCCATTCGAACTACTATATGGACACCCTGTCCAGGGACCCCTGAGCCTGGTCAAGGAGGGTTGGGAAACGACTCCCCAGGGGACCCCTCCGGATGTGTTCTGATACATCCTGGCGCTCCGCAACCAGACCCGGAAATTCAGAGAACTCGCAGAGGCGAACCTCGGAGCTAGCCAGGAAGAGATGAAGCGCTGGTATGACCAGAATGCTACGCTGGTCGAGTTTCAGCCGGGCCAACAAGTCTGGGTCATGGCCCTGTTGAAACCCTGCGCCCTCCAAGATAAATGGACTGGACCCTTCAAGGTGGTCGAGCGGAAGAGCCATGTAACCTATCTCGTCGATGTGCAGTCCCCGCGGAACCCCCTCAGGGTTCTCCACGTGAACCGCCTCAAACCCCACTTTGTACGGACAGAATTGAGTTTGCTCCTGGCCACCGACGATGGGGCCGAAGAAGACACCGAGCCCCTAACAGACCCCCTGGGGGCGAAAGAGACCGATGGTTGCGTGGAGGGGGTGAGACTATCAACCACCCTCACAGCCCAACAGTCCGACGACTGCCGCCAGCTACTAAGGCAGTTCGCGGACCTCTTCTCCCTAACCCCTGGGGTCACCAACTGGTGTGTCTACGACGTGAACACCGGCGACAGCCCGCCAGTGAGACACCGGGCCTATCGGGTCCCTGATCGGGTCCCTGATCGGGTCCCTGATCGGGTCCACACCTGCATCCAGACTGAGGTGGCGAAGATGCTGGACCTCGGGGTGATTGAACCCTCCGACAGCCCCTGGGCCAGCCCGGTAGTCCTGGTTCCGAAAGCGGCTACCCCGGGTGTCGCCCCCGAGCTGAGGTTTTGCGTGGACTACCGGGGGCTCAATGCGGTCACCCGAGCGGACGCTCACCCTATCCCCCGTGCCGACGAGCTCATTGACCGCCTCGGGCCGCTCGCTACCTCAGCACCTTCGACCTGACTAGTGGATACTGGCAGATTGCCCTCACCGAGGGAGCCAAGGAGCGCTCCGCCTTATCCACCCCGGATGGGCACTACCGCTTTAGGGTGATGCCGTTTGGAATGAAGAATGCACCGGCCACCTTCCAGCGGCTGGTGAACAGGGTCCTGTCCGGACTAGAGGGGTTCAGCGCAGCATACCTCGACGATATAGCGGTATTCAGCTCCCAATGGACCGAGCACCTCCAGCACCTCCGACAAGTCCTGCTGGCTCTTCGCCAGGCCGGCCTCACCATCAAAGCCAGCAAATGTCAAATTGGGCACGGCTCCGTAACCTATCTGGGGCACTAGGTGGGAAGTGGGCAGGTCGCCCCCCTCCAACCGAAGATCGACGCCATCTTGTCCTGGGAACCCCCCACGACCCAAACGGAAGTCCGGGCCTTCCTGGGCCTCACCGGTTACTACCGGAGGTTTATTAAGAACTATGGCAGCATCGGAGGCCCCCTCACAGAACTAACCTCCAAAAAACACCCCAAGAAAGTACACTGGACTCCCTCCTGCCAGAAGGCGTTCGACACCCTAAAGGCCGCGATATGCGTGGCGCCGGTGCTCAAAGCACCCGACTACGCCCAGGAGTTTGTGGTCCAGACGGACGCCTCGGAACACGGCATCGGGGCAGTCCTCTCCCAGTTCGACGACAAGGGCATAGATCGGCCCATAGCCTTCATCAGCCGAAGGTTGCTGCCCCGAGAACAGCGGTGGAGCACCATTGAGAGAGAGACCTTCGCAGTAGTCTGGGCCCTCAAAAAGCTACGGCCCTACCTGTTCGGAACACACTTCCGAGTACAAATGGATCACCGACCCTTGCGGTGGTTGATGCAGATGCGAGAGGAAAACCCCAAGTTGCTACGCTGGTCCATCTCCTTCCAGGGGATGGATTTCACGGTGGAACATCGCCCCGGGGCGGACCACGCCAACGCGGATGGCCTGTCCCGATTCTTCCGCTTCAGTGAGGAGAACCCCCAAGTGGATGGGTAGTTCTCCCCGCCTTTCAGCTGGGGGGGGCACGTGTGAGACTGGCATCGTGGTGTGGGCCCTCCTGACCAGCAAGTTACCCTGCAACCACGCCAAACCTCGTTGATACAGCCTTCCGGCTCCCGCGGGCCAACATCCCCAGGGCCGACCAGATCCCCAACACGCATGCCCGGCCGAGGGAGAGCGAAACCCCCCCACAAACCAGACCGAGAGGCGCCGATCCTGTCACACCTCTGGTCTCTCCCCCGAGGGAGGTTTCGATCGACCACCAGGCTCCCGGGGAGCAGGCGCCTCGCCCGCTGGGTGTCTGGAGTCCCTCCCGGACCCACCTGAACAGATCAAAGGGCCGAGCGACAGGAAACCCCGACACACCGCCCCCCAGGCACCAGACCCCTCTCCGCGAGGACCCCGGACTTCAAAGAGGAGGGGGAGTATAACAAGGGGTGCTGAAGGGACGAAAGCAGAGAAGACCTGGACTGACGAGAGCCTGCTGACCTGGTCGCGGCTCGATCGCTCCCCGAACCGAAGAACGCTACCCGAACTCTGAACCATCTGAGCCCTGCTGACGCTGTCGCGGCTCCCCGAACTCTGAACCATCTGAGCCCTGCTGACGCTGTCGCGGCTCCCCGAACTCTGAACCATCTGAGCCCTGCTGACGCTGTCGCAGCTCCCCGAACTCTGAACCATCTGAGCCCTGCTGACACTGTCGCGGCTCCCCGAACTCTGAACCATCTGAGCCCTGCTGACGCCGTCGCGGCTCCCCGAACTACGAACCTCCGGTGCCTGCTGAGTGACTCGCGGCCCGCTCCTCCAAGAGAAACGGCAGAGATTGCCGAGAGAAGCAACATCCGCTCAGCTCGAGGATTGAGAGCTGTGCGCCGGATACCTCGCAGAGACACTGATTCAAAGACTGTCCCGCTACCCCTTTTCCCTCATCACGAGATCGCTGCCGCTTGTGGCATCAATTCTGCACCTGCCTTCCGGATCATAAAGATCCCTGACAACTACCGATAAAAGTCTATTGTCTTACAACGAATTACTGTGTGGTGTCCCTCTATCCGAAGAGAGAGTAAGCGCGGCGAGTGCGATCCTAGGTACGAGACCCTTCCAGGAAGGGCCTCCCCGCTCTTGCTCGGCATAACTCTGGGAAAGGTGGGCCTCCGGGTGGTCAGGAACGCATTCCGAAGCCTCCCCGGGGAACGCCTTCCAACACACACCCACACAACCATGCCTGCACACACACACAACCACACACACACCCCCACAACCATACCCACAACCACACTCACAACCACACACACACACAACCACACACACAACCACACACACAACCACACACACATAACCTCACAAACAACCACACACACACAACCACACAGACAACCACAACCACACACACACAACCCCAACCACAACCACACACACACACAACCATACACATAACCAAACACAAACAACCACACACACAACCAGAACCACACACACAACCACACACACAACCACACACACAAACACACACACAACCACACACACATAACCACACACACAACCACACAAACAACCACACACACACAACCATACCCACTACCATACCCACAACCACACCCACACAACCACACCTGCACACACACACAACCACACACACACAACCACACACACAACCCTAATCACACCCACAACCACACACAAACACACACCCACACACATGCAACCACACACAACCACACACAAAACTACAGCCACACATACAACACACACAACACACAACTCACAAAACCACACACACAACCACACAAACACACACACAACCAAACACACAACCACACACACAACCACACACACACAACCACACACATAACCACATATAACACCACACAACCACACACACAACCACACACAACCACACCCACACACAACCACACACACAGCCACAACCACACACAACCACACACACACACAACCACACACACACAACCACACACATGCACAACCACATAAAACCACACACAACCACACACATCCACACACACCCACAACCACACCTGCACCCACAACGCACCCAAAACCACACAACCACACACACAACCACAAGCACACACACAAGCAAACACACAATCACACACACACACACAACCACACACAACCACACACACACAACCACACACACACAACCACACACACACACAACCACACACACACAGCCACACACACACAACCACACACACACATCCACACACAACCACAACCACACACACAACCACACAAACACTCAACCACACACACACAACCACACACATACACAACCAGGAACACGCAACCATACACACAACCATACCCACAACCACACCCACACAACCACACCCACAACCATACCCTCACAACCACACCGACCCACACAAACACCCACAACCACACCCACACACCCACAACCACACCCACAACCTCACATCCACACCCACACACCCACACACAACCACACACACAACCACACACACAACCACATGCACAACCACACCCAACCACACCCAACCACACAACCACACACACACAACCACATATAACCACACACACACAACCACACCTAACCACATACAAACACACCCAACCACACACACACAACCACACAAATACCCACACATCCACAACCACACCCACAACCATACAACCACAACCACACCCACCAACACCCACAACCACACACAACCACACACACAACCACACCCACAACCATACCCTCAACCATACCCACACAACCACACCCACACATGCACACATACACACACACAACCACACACCCACAACCACACCCATACAACCACACAACCATACACAACCCCACCCACAGAACCACACACACAACCATACACACAGCCACACACACCCACACATACACAACCACACACACATAACCACACACACACAACCACACACACACAAACACACACACTCAACCACACACACATAACTATATACACACAACCACGCTCACAACCACACATACAACCATAACATACAAGCACACACACAACCACACACACACAACCACACCCACAACCACACACACACACACCACACATATACACAACCACACAAAACCACACACACAACCACACACAACCACACATACACACACACACACAACCACACCCACACCCACAACCGCACCCACAACCACACAACCAAACACACAACCACAACCACGCAACCACACATAACCACACACACACAACCACACACAAACACAACCACACACACACAACCACGCACACACAACCACACACACAACCACACGCTCAACCACACCCAACCACACCCAACCACACAACCACACACACAACCACATACAACCACACACACACAACCACACCTAACCACATACAAACACACCCAACCACACACAAACACATACAACCACACACACACAACCACACACACAACCACATGCACAGCCACACCCAACCACACCCAACCACAAAACCACACACACACAACCACATACAACCACACACAACCACACCTAACCACATACAAACACATCCAACTACACACAAACACACACAACCACACACACACAACCACACACACAACCACAGAAACACCCACCCACCCACCCATAACCACACCCACAACCACACCCACACAACCACAACCACGCCCAACCACACCCACAACCACACACAACCACACACACAACCACACCCACAACCATACCCTCAACCACACCCACACAACCACACCCACACATGCACACATACACACACACAACCACATACCCACAACCACACCCACACACCCACACCCACACCCACACAACCACACACAACCACACCCACAGAACCACACACACAACCATACACACAGCCACACACAACCACACATACACAACCACACACACTCAACCACACACACACAACTATACACACACAACCACACACACAACCACACATACAACCACAACATACAAGCACACACACAACCACACACAACCACACACCCACAACCACACCCACACCCACACAACCACACACAACCACACCCACAGAACCACACACACAACCATACACACAGCCACACACAACCACACATACACAACCACACAAACACAACCACACACACACAACCACATACACACAAACACACACACACACTCAACCACACACACACAACTTTACACACACAACCACACACACAATCACACATACAACCACAACATACAAGCACACACACAACCACACACAACCACACACACACAACCAGACCCACAACCACACACACACAACCACACACATACACAACCACACAAAACCACACACACAACCACACATACACACACACACCCACAACCACACCCACACCCACAACCGCACCCACAACCGCACAACCACACACACAACCACAACCACACAACCACACACACAACCACACACACAACCACACACACACACAACCACACACAAACACAACCACACACACACAACCACGCACACACAACCACACACATACACAACCACAACACACAACCACACACACAATCATACCCACAACCACACCCACACAACTACACCCATAACCACACCCACACAACCACACCCACACGCACAACCACACACCCACAACCACATACACAACCACAACCACACACACAACCACACCCACACAACCACACCCACTCAACCACACCCAACCACATGCACACACAACCATACACACAACCACACACACACAACCACACACACAACCACAACCACACACACAACCCCACACACACAACCACACACACAGCCACACAAACACAACCACACACACACACACAACCACACACACAACTACATACACAACCACACACAAGACCATACCCACAACCATACCCACAACTACACCCACAGAACCACACCTGCACACACACACAACCACACACACACAACCACACACCCACAACCACACATACACACCCACAACCATACCCACAACCATACCCACACCCAACCACAACCACACACACACAACCCCACACACACAACCACATACACAGCCACACACACACAACCACACACACACAACCACACACACAACCACACAAACAACCACACACACAACCATGCCCACAACCATACCCACAACCACACCCACACAACCACACCTGCACACACACAACCACACACACACAACCACTAACACAACCACACACACAACCAAAACCACACAAACACAACCACACCCACACAACCACACACAACCACACACAACCACACCCACAACCACACACACACAACCACAACCACAACCACAACCACACACACAACCACACAAAACCACACACACAACCACACATACACACACACCCACAACCACACCCACACCCACAACCGCACCCACAACGGCATAACCACACACACAACCACAACCACACAACCACACACACAACCACACACACACAACCACACACAAACACAACCACACACACACACAACCACGCACACACAACCACACACATACACAAGCACAACACACAACCACACACACAATCATACCCATAACCACACCCACACAACCACACCCACAACCACACCCACACAACCACACCCACACACACAACCACACACCCACAACCACATACACAACCACAACCACACACACAACCACAAGCACACACACAACCACACACAACCACACACACACAACCACACCCACAACCACACACACACAACCACACACATACACAACCACACAAAACCACACACACAACCACACATACACACACATACCCACAACCACACCCACACCCACAACCGCACCCACAACGGCACAACCACACACACAACCACAACCACACAACCACACACACAACCACACACACACAACCACACACAAACACAACCACACACACACACAACCACGCACACACAACCACACACATACACAACCACAACACACAACCACACACACAATCATACCCACAACCACACCCACACAACCACACCCACAACCACACCCACACAACCACACCCACACACACAACCACACACCCACAACCACATACACAACCACAACCACACACACAACCACACCCACACAACCACACCCACTCAACCACACCCAACCACATGCACACACAACCATACACACAACCACACACACACAACCACACACACAACCACACACACAACCACAACCACACACACAACCCCACACACACAACCACACACACAGCCACACAAACACAACCACACACACACACAACCACACACACAACCACACAAACAACCACACACAAGACCATACCCACAACCATACCCACAACCACACCCACACAACCACACCTGCACACACACAACCACACACACACAACCACACACCCACAACCACACATACACACCCACAACCATACCCACAACCACACCCACACCCAACCACAACCACACACACACAACCCCACACACACAACCACATATACAGCCACACACACAACCACACACACACAACCACACACACAACCACACAAACAACCACACACACAACCATACCCACAACCATACCCACAAACACACCCACACAACCACACCTGCACACACACAACCACACACACACAACCACTAACACAACCACACACACAACCAAAACCACACAAACACAACCACACCCACACAACCACACACAACCACACACAACCACACCCACAACCACACACACACAACCACAACCACAACCACACACACAATCACACAACCAAACACACACAACCACAACCACACCCAACCACACCCACAACCACACACAACCACACACAACCACACATACACAACCCCACACACACAACCACACACAACCACAAATACACAACCCCACACACACAACCACATACACACAACCATACACACACAACCACACACACACAACCACAGACACAACCACACACACAACCACAACATTCAACCACACACACAACCACTTACACAACCACACACACACTACCACACACATACACAACCACACACACAGAACCACACACACAACCAAACACACAACCACACACACACAACCATACACATACACAACCACACAAAGCCACACACACAATCACACACAACCACACATTCACATACACACCCACAACCACACCCACACCCATAACCACACCCTCAACCACACAACCACACACACAACCACACACATTCAACCACACACACACAACCACACACACCACCACACACACAACCACACAAACCACCACACACACAACCACACGCACAACCACACACACAACCACATGCACAATCACACACACACAACCACACACACACAACCACACACACAACCACACACAACCATACTAACAACCACACACACAACCACACCCACAACCATACCCTCAACCACACCCACAAAACCACACCCCCACACACACACACACAACCACACACCCACAACCACACCCACACACCCACGACCATACCCACACAACCACACCCACCCACACAACCACACCCAACCACACCCACAGAACCACACACAGAACCATACACACAACCACACAGAACCACACACACAACCACACACACAACCACACACACAACCACAACTAACCACACACAACCACACACACACAACCACACACACACAACCACGCACACACAACCACACAAACACCCACCCACCCACAACCACACCCACAACCACACCCACACAGCTACAACCACACCCAACCACACCCACAACCACCCACAACCATACACACAACCACACATACACAACCACACACACACAACCACACCCACACACAACCACACACACACAACTACACACACACAACCATACACACAACCACACATACACAACCACACACAACCACACACAACCACACACACACAACCACACACACAACCACACACACACAACCACACACACACAACCACACACATACACAACCACACAAAACCACATACACAACCACACACAACCACACATATACCCACAACCACACCCACACCCACAACCGCACCCACAACCCCACAACCACACACACAACCACAACCACACAACCAGAACCAACCACACCCACAACCACACAGACACAACCACACCCACACACACAACCACACACACACAACCACACACACCCACACACATACAACCACACACACAACCACAACCACACGCAACCACACACACAACCAGAACCACCCACACACACACAACTACATACACAACCACACACACACAACCCCACATACAAAACCACACACACAACCACACAAACAACCACACACACACAACCATACCCACAACCATACCCACAACAACACCCACACAACCATGCCTGCACACACACACAACCACACACACACTCCCACAACCATACCCACAACCACACTCACAACCACACACACACAACCACACACACAACCACACACACAACCACACACACACAACCTCACAAACAACCACACACACACAACCACACAGACAACCACAACCACACACACAACCCCAACCACAACCACACACACACACAACCATACACACAACCACTGTTAGACCCAGCCTCGTAGCATAGCCATCCCTGTCCACGCACCACATAACCTGACCCATGCACCTCACGCAGCCCCCGAGCCCACGGCCTAGCTGATCCTTCCCACCAGAACACACACACACCCAACCCAGACTTCCCCGTCCGTGGCCCTCCTCCTTTCGGCCACACCGGGCCCGCATGCCCACTTCATGCACCATGATGGCCGCCCGGCCCCAGCGCGACCCTGGTCTAGAGGCGCCACTCCGGCTGGGGGACATCGCGCTCCCATTGGGATGAGAGAGGGAGGAGCAGTTTCCATCGCACCTCTGAGCTCCCCTGGGAAGGTGGGTTTCGATCGGCCCGCCGGCCTCCCCGAGGGCTGGCTCCACGCCTGCTGGGTGTCTGGGACTCCTCCCGACCCGGCCCTGAAAGGATCAAAAGACAATGGCAGGAAACCCCGACAAGCGACCCCCAGGTGACAAGACCCCTGCCTGCACAGACTCCGGACATCAAAGAGGAGTCATCCTATAACAAGGGGTGCTCTGGGACTGTCTGGCAGATTCGCCTTTGGAAACACCTGAGGCCTGCTGAGTGACTCGCGGCTCCCTGAAGATCGTAAGACCTCTGAACTTGTACTTGAGCCCTGCTGAGTGACTCGCGGCTCCCTGAAGATCGTAAGACATCTGAACCTGTGCTTGAGCCCTGCTGAGTGACTCACGGCTCCCCGAAAAGATCGTAAGACCTCCGACTTGTGCTTGAGCCCTGCTGAGTGACTCGCGGCTCCCACAGACTCTCTTGGTCCCGCCGGACCCCGACAACGACAAGCGTATCCCCCAGCTCAAGGATTGTGAGCTGTGCGCCGGGTACGCCCCTGCATTTGATCCATATCCCCAAAGACTGTCCCGCTACCTCCTACCCCCCTCCAAGACTCTGTGAGCCCGCGCTCCACTTGTATATATTTGCCTTGCTGATCATAAAGATCCTACCACTCCGATCTGATAAAGACTTGTTCTTAAGAACTCCTGGTGTGGTGTCTCTTTGTCGTGTGGTGCCGAGTGTACGATCCTAGATATGAGATTCCTCCCCTTAGGAGTCTCCTGCCAGTGCCCGGCTGCGATACCTCGAGGGTTGGTCTCAGGATAGTCAGGGCCTCCTCTGAGGTCGCCTTCTAACATTGGTGGCAAGCGACAGGATTCGGGCCCATAATCTAGAGATCGTACCGTGAACGGCTGACGCACTACCGACAAGGATGACAGAAGGAAACGCCGTGGTTCTCACAGAAAACGACACCAGTACCGTGTTCCATGCGGAACAACTGGAGGAGTACACACACAGAGAACTGAAGCAATTCTGCAAAGAACTCAAAATCGCTACCACTGGTCTCAACACCAAAGAAGATATGCAGAAGGCACTGAAAGCTTGGGTGGATTCTGGAGCCCCCCGCCCAGAAGGAGCGGTGGAGCCCCACGACGAAGCTGGACCCTCCCAAGGAGAACGCAGCAGCAACCAGGTGCGAAGCTTCGTACCAGACGGGGGCCTATCCCCGGAGGAACTCGCAGACAGAGAAAGAAGTCACCATCACGAACTCGAATTAGCCAAACTCAAAATCGAGGGCGAGTTGAAATTAGCCGAGAAAAAGCTAGCAGTGGAACAGATGCGGGTGCAAGGAGAACTAGAAGAGAAGAAACTCCAACGGGAACACGAAGGAAGGAGACTTCAACTGGAGCACGAACGCAGCTTGAAGGAAATGGAGCTAAAAGCAAAAAGCGAAGAAGCGCGGCCCCCGGGGAACCGAGAGGCGGCCTCTCCGGCGGAGCAGAAGGTCCACATCCCCAAGGATGTGGTTAAAGAATATTACAAAAACTATGACATTCAACAGTGGTTCAGGGCCTACGAGGTCGCCATGACCTCCCATCGGGTCCCGCAGAAGGATTGGGGGGTCGGGTTGTGGGGACGATTCCTGAGCGAGGGGAGAGACACCCTGCTCGACCTACCAACCTCCATGCAGACCTCCTACGACCACATGAAAGAGGCCCTCCTCACAAGGTACGGCCTCACCCCGGAGATGTACCGCCAGCGGTTCCGGGACTGCAGGAAGATCCCGGGCACCACCTGGGTGGAGTATGTAAACTTCTTCAGCCGCGCATTCGATGGGTGGATCAAGGGCAGCAAGGTAACCACCCTAGAAGAACTAACCGACCTTATGTTGTGGGAACACCTGGCTGCGAACTGCTTTGTGGAACTGCGCCAGCATCTGCTCGACAGCAAGCTCACGGATCCGAGAAAGCTGGCTGTCGAGGCGGATCGCTGGACCAACACCCGGGTCTCCCGGGGCCCTGTAGGAGAGTACCCCCGAGCCAGTCAGGGACCACCCCGCCAGAGAGGGGGGGGGGACCAGGGAGGGCAGAGAGAGTTCCAGTCCAGTCCCCCGAAAACCCAACCTCCGCCTTTCCCGGCACCCCCACCAGCTGTATCCAGCCCCCCCCTGAGACGGGGGCACCGGGTGACCATCACTTGTTTCCGTTGTCATAAGCCCGGGCATTACGCCAACGACCCTGAATGCCCCATGGCCCCACACATCACCCAGGCAGCACCCCCCGCTAGACAGAAAGCCAATGTAGCACTGGGGGAGGAGGTTGAGGAGACCGTAGAGGGGGAACCCGCAGCCATGGCCCTAGTATCCTTAGGAGATAGAGAAATGATCCCTGGAAGCCTCCTGCCCTCCAACACGAAGAAATATGGGCAGCTCGTAACGATCAATGGCCACCAAGTAGAAGCCCTTCGTGACACCGGGGCCAGCATCACCGGTGTCCTCAGTCATTTGGTCAACGAAGACCAGGTCCTCCCTGTAGGAGAGTAGGGTCTGCTATCCTATGGTCACCCCAAATTTTTGCTTTTTGCTTCACTGGTTTTTGACATATTGAGGCTGTGGGCCTGCCAATCAGACCCCCAGCCTGCTGTTCTCTCTACTAAATTAAAACTATGCACCCTAGGTGCATAACCAATTGGAAGTGGATCACCCTGTCAGCCCCTGTACCAGTGTACACTAGGTACCCAGGGCATTGGTGTACCCAAGGCCTGCCAGGGGCTGCAGCATGTATTATGCCACCCCAGGCTTGGCCTAACAATCTGACACAACTGGCTGATCACTCAGCTGGGGTAAGTTGGTGTAATCACCTCTTACTTAGGTGTAGTATACCTATACCTAACCTTAAATGGGACACCTGGTAACCTCTAAGTCACTCCTATGGCAGGCCTTAACAATCCTGAAGGCAGAGTGCTTGGTTCCATGTGAGATGGTGCTCTGGCATGAGCTGAGCCTGTCTGCAGTGGTCGGAACAACTTCCTTCTACTGTTTCCAGATATCGTCATACCATATACTCTTAAGTGCATTATGAACCTCGCGGTTAAATGCTATCTTTGGTTTGGCTTTATCAAAACATGTCGAGTAAGGTGTCATACGAATTGGAATACTAACCCCTCGCCAATTCTGGCGACGGGGTTAGCATTCCACCCTTCTAGAGGGACACGACATGTACAGTACCTGAAACCCGGGTAAAATCAGACATAGCCTCAGCTCCACAAAATGGATGCTGCCACCACAGACACAAGTCTGCCCTCCTGCTGCTGGGAGTCCTTCCAGCTTGGGAGGTGTGGACAAAGGGTTTCCTGCCAGGGGAGGTGCGTGCACCACCCCAGACAGGATTTTGTGTATTGGTCAGGTAGGGCTTGAAAGAAACCAGACATGCCTGTGGCTCACAAGGAGCCTCGGTGCATATGCCAGTTCAAACCGGTCCTGGGGCACACCAGTCCCGGGCCTGGGGCGAGCTGGACAAAGGATTGGGGGTGTAACCACCCCCCTTCCTGGTCCCACCCATAGGGAGGGACCTAGCAGGTAGTCCGGCCCCTAGAATCCGCTTAAAGGTAGGAGCTGTGTCCTAAGACTTCAGACATCCTGGAATCAACTTGAAACTAAGAAGAAGACGGGAACTTCGACATTCTGCTGCACAGAAGACTGAAGAAAATCTCCCCTGTGGTCAGGGAGTGACCACCTTGCTAACGCAAGCACCATCCAGCGAATCACCGTCTGCTTTGCCGCCGCCTCCCGCCGGAGCCCGAGCCCAGAGACTGACAAGACCTGGACCTCCAGACCTCTCACCGCCCGATCCACAGTCCCTGAAAAGAGGAGACCCGTGGAGGCACCGAGACACGTGGAGCCAGCCATCTTGGAACGACTACGACAAGCTGACCAGTGCAACAACCGAGGCTCCCTCCAAGTTGTGCTTTGGGTCCTGAGAAGCCCAACCCTCGAGCAGCATCTGCACCAAAGGTGAGCCCTCCAGCATCTCCACGATCTGCGTGGGGCCCTTCTGCATTTTGCCACTCGACGCGCCTAACCGGTTGCTGGCCCGCTGGCTAGTGGCCATCTTGGCGACGAAATCTACGACAAACACCGCTGGTCTGGTTGCTCCAGACTGGCCCTTGCTCCCCTCCAAAGGAGCAATCCCTCTGACCTTGCTGGTCAGAACCAACAGCTGATTTCCGAATCCTCCTGCAATTGCTTTTGCCAAGGCTTGTTTGCTTCGATCAAGTCGCCGACACCGCCGACAGCGAGAGCCTGCGTGGGACAGCTCGTGAGCCGACTCCTGGACGTCGTCGACCTTCAGGGACCACGTGGCTGCGGAGACAAGCTACCCCTCATCACCTGTTTGCACCCGACATCGCCTGGTACCCACCTGGTGCCACGCTGGTCACTGGCTAGTGACTGTGAACACTGTCCCCTCTGCTTACAGGTCTTCAACATCTCCGATCCACTCTTGGACCCACTGCATCTCTTCCCGACCGACCGCCTGCAGCATCTTTGTCCCAGGCTCAACGGAACAGATAGAAGAAACCCGACGCACTTTGAGGCCTATGCACCCGCTTCCTGTGGGTGAGGTAAAGCTGGCACTCCGGTGCCCATGTGTAGTAATACATCTCTAGTGCCTGTGTTCCAAATCTTAAGTTCCTAGGTCATCCGGAAGATTCCTTTTGCAGTAACTTTGTACTTTTTACGCACCCATTGAAACCTATGGGAGCCCGCGTGTGACTATTTGCTCTGCACACGCCACCCGTGGACCTCCTGGTCACTAACTGACGTTAGCTCCTTGTAGGCCCAGCGATTCTAGAGGCCCTAGGCCTTTTCCCTTTTCTGTTCGTGGTACTTATACCACTATTTTAGTATATGGTTCGAGTGGCCACCAGGGCCTATCCATATAAAGTGCAACTTCTGTGTATTCTGTGATAATCTTGTTTGACGATTTGTGCTCCTGTGCTCATAAAGAGACTAGGGGTTACTTTGAGAAATAAATACATATATATTTTGAATATATATCTGTGTGGTGTCCTTTCATTGGTATAAAAGGGGGTTACTATTGGTAAAACAGCTTGCTTAACACGCATCACGAGTTTAGCCTCAAAGACTGCTTAGCCTACGCTACCACTAGGGCAGCTAGTCCAAAAAGGTTGACTTACAACCACACCATAAGGGTTGCTTGGCATGGTACAAGGTGGTCACTAGAACTAGTGAACAGCATATACCAGGCCAACTTCTCACATTGGTGAGCAGCGGTTGGATTTGAGCTTGCTGTGTTTTACCATTGTAATCTCTTGGTTACCAATTGAAAGATCACATAGGTACCTGTAGGTACATATAAAACAAGATTAGATATACTTAAGTTCTACTGAACTTAGTTGTTGTAGAGCAAAGGGAGTAGCACACCCTGACTACAACTACTAGATAGGTTTAGTAGGTAAACCCAAGTGTAGGTAGATTGCAACACATCCACCCACACTTAAGAGCAATGGCCGGGGCAGAGGGGTCCACTGTACCCATCTCTGTTGAGAGTGACCCCCAGAGGGCACCATCCAGCTTTGCTACCCTTAATCAGAATGAGCTCAGGCATTTGGCAACTCTTAGAGGCCTTAAACAGCCCAAGAACCCAAACTCTGCTGAGCTCAGAGAGCTCTTACAGAATGATGAGAATCAGAGAGCACTCAAGAAAGCTTCCCAGTTAGCCCCCTTAGGGACAGGAACAGGAGGCCCCCCTTCTAAAGATGCCACTGAAGTACCCCTTCCCAATAGTCACCCCTTAGATGGGATGCCTACCACAGAGGATGAGAGTGAAAAGGATACTGACAGTAGTGAGGATGAAGGGAGAACTAGCCCAGTGCCAAGTATTATACTTGGCCCAGCTAAACCAAGGCTATTGGGGACTGACAGTGGGTTCAACCCACTGGATCTCCCCAGTGGACTTAACACAGGGCTTGGAAGGCAAAGGAATCGCTCAGGTGACTCCAATGCTTCCCATGGCTCTAGAGGCTCTCAAGGTCACTCCAGGAGAAGGATGACCACCCCTCAGAGGAGGGAACATGAGGCCAAGATGCAAGAGGCTCAGCTGAGGATCAGGAAGCAGGAGCTAGAAGTAGCCCTGATGGAAGAGAAACTTAGCAAGGCTAGACAGCATAAAGAGAGTGGGTCTATACCCACTGGTGGCAGCATTGTCCCTAAGGACAAAGATAGGGTCTTTGACAATAGGAACCTGTCTAAGGTTGTGCCCCCCTACAAAAGTGGGGATGACATCCACAAATGGATAACTGCTCTTGAGAGAGCCTGCAAAGTACAGCAGGTTCCTGAAGACCAGTGGGCAGCAATCCTCTGGCTCTCCTTTGAAGGAAGAGGCAGAGACAGACTCCTCACTGTTAGAGAAGAGGATGTCAGAAACTACAGAGTCCTGAAGAGTGTTCTGGTAGATGGGTTAGGCTTAACCACTGAACAGTACAGGTTAATGTTCAGAGACAACCAAAAGACACAGACTCAGGACTGGTCTGAATACATTGAATGTGCCACTAAGGCTTTGGAGGGTTGGTTGCTGGGAAGTAAGGTATCTGATTTTACAGGATTGTATAATTTGATGATGAGAGAGCAGATTTTAAATAACTGTCAAAACCAGCAACTGCATCAACACTTGGTTGACTCTGATCTGACCTCTCCCCAAGAATTGGGAAAGAAGGCAGACAAATGGGTCAGAACCAGGGTTAAGCAAAAGAACCAGAACCAGGGCCAAGGGGGTGATCAGAAGAAAACAGACCAAAAGGGTGGAGATCAGAAACCTAAAGACCAGAAGTCTTCAACAGGGCCCCAAACTACTACTAAGGAGGGTGGGTCCCAACAGTCCAAAAAGAAGAAAGAAGGTCAGAAGAAACCCTGGTGCAATCATTGTAAAAATACAACTCACTGGACTAGTGATTGCAAAAAGGGTGGAGCCCCCAACACTGTTGCCCCTAAGGCACCTGCTCCCAGTACTACTGTTAGCAGTGTTGGTCCCCAGACAAAGGGTGTAGTGGGAATCACTATGGGAACTGAAGGAGATTCTGACTTAGACAGAACCCTTACACAGGCAGTCTTGATCTGTGATGGGGACATTGATTTGTCCCTGACTGTGAGCCCCAGTAACCTGGGCAAGTACAGACAGACTCCTTTAATTAATGACAAAGTGGCTCAAGCCTACAGGGACACATGTGCCAGTGTCACTATGGTGACACCAGGCTTTGTGGATCCTGGACAGTACATACCAGGTGAGAACTACCTGGTGACCAATGCCAGCAATGCCACTACTTCACATAGTGTGGCAGTTGTTAACTTCTCATGGGGAGGGGTAACTGGCCTCAAAAGGGTTGTGGTTAGTGCAGACCTCCCAGTAGAATGTTTGTTGGGCAATGACCTAGAGAGTTCTCTATGGTCAGAAGTGGAGTACAGGACTCATGCAGAGATGTTAGGTATATCATCACATGTCCTTGCTGTGACCAGGTCACAGGCCAAAAAGTGCCTCACTGAACCACAGGTCTTGGATCCTGGAACAATGGACCAAGCACCTACCAAGAAGAAGAACAGGAGGGTCAAGGCTGTGCCTTCCCCCCTGCCTCAGAGTGATGATCAGCCTTCCCAGGAAGCTGATCTAGAGGACCCTGAAGGAACTGTCCCTGAAGAGCTTGAACCTGATCAGGTTGAGTTTCTGGGGACAGGGGGACCTTCAAGGGCTGACTTGAGGCAGGCTCAGTTATCCTGTCCCTCTCTTGAACCCCTCAGACAGCTGGCTGCTGCTGAGGCTGCTGGGAATGCTCAAGGTACCCATAAAGTGTATTGGGATGAAGGGCTCCTTTATTCAGAGGCTAGAGACCCCAAGCCTGGTGCAACCAGGAGGTTGGTCATACCTCTGCAATTTAGGGGCTTCCTTCTTACCTTGGCCCATGACATTCCTTTAGCAGGACACTTAGGCCAGAACAAGACTTGGGACAGGCTTGTCCCTCACTTTCACTGGCCTCATATGAATGAAGATACAAAGGAGTTTTGTCGCTCCTGTGTTACCTGCCAAGCCAGTGGCAAATCAGGTGGCACAACAAAGGCCCCCTAATACCACTACCTGTGGTGGGGGTCCCCTTTGAAAGAGTGGGAATAGACATAGTGGGTCCCATGGATCCTCCCACTGCATCTGGACACAGATTTATACTGGTGGTAGTGGATCATGCCACCAGGTATCCAGAGGCAATTCCCCTTAGGACCACTACAGCTCCTGTTGTGGCCAGGGCCCTGCTGGGAGTATTCTCCAGAGTGGGGTTTCCTAAGGAGGTAGTATCTGACAGAGGTACCAACTTTATGTCAGGATACTTGACAGCTATGTGGAAGGAATGTGGTGTCAACTACAAGTTCACCACCCCTTATCACCCACAATGCAATGGGCTTGTTGAGAGATTCAACAAGACCCTAAAGGGTATGATCAAAGGATTACCTGAAAAGCTCAGGCGAAGATGGGATATCCTTCTACCCTGCCTTCTGTTTGCTTACAGAGAGGTCCCACAAAAAGGAGTTGGCTACAGCCCCTTTGAATTGTTGTTTGGGCACCCTGTGAGAGGCCCACTGTGTTTGGTGAAGGAAGGATGGGAGTTACCTCTCAAAAAGCCTAAGCTAGACATAGTGGACTATGTACTTGGTCTCCGCTCCAGGATGGCTGAGTATATGGAGAAGGCATCTAAAAACCTTGAGGCAAGCCAGGCCTTACAGAAAGCTTGGCATGACCAAAAGGCTGTCTTGGTTGAGTATCAGCCAGGACAGAAGGTATGGGTGTTGGAGCCGGTGGCCCCAGCAGCACTCCAAGACAAATGGTCTGGACCCCATACAATCCTGGAAAAGAAGGGAGAGGTCACCTACTTGGTCGACCTAGGAACTCCCAGGAGTCCCCACAGGGTACTCCATGTTAACAGGCTTAAAGCATATGTTGACAGGGCAGACATGGGCTTGCTCATGGCTACAGATGAGGGACAGGAGGAAGAGAGTGACCCTCTCCCAGACCTGTTGTCTCAGAACCCTGAAGATGGCTCAGTTGAAGGAGTGACCCTTGGAGGCAACCTCACTGCCCATCAGCAGACTGAATGTAGACAGGTTCTACAATCATTTTCACATATGTTTTCCTTGATACCTAGTCAAACTGACTGGTGTACCCATGTTGTGGACACTGGTGACAGTCTGCCTGTAAAGAACAAACTTTACAGACAACCTGACCACGTCAGGGACTGTATAAAGGCTGAGGTACATAAAATGCTGGAATTAGGTGTCATTGAACCCTCAGAGAGCCCCTGGGCTAGCCCAGTGGTTCTGGTCCCCAAACCTCACACCAAAGATGGCAAGAGAGAGATGAGGTTCTGTGTGGATTACAGAGGACTCAATGCTGTCACCAGGACAGATGCACACCCTATTCCAAGGGCAGATGAGCTCATAGACAAACTAGCTTCTGCAAAGTTTTTGAGCACATTTGACTTGACAGCTGGCTATTGGCAAATCAGGTTAGCTGAGGAGTCTAAGGCCAAAACAGCATTCTCAACCCCAGGTGGGCATTATCAGTTTGTGGTGATGCCCTTTGGTCTGAAGAATGCACCTGCCACCTTCCAAAGGCTGGTGAACCAAGTCCTTACTGGGTTGGATGACTTTTGCGCAGCATATCTTGATGACATTGCTGTCTTTAGTTCCACCTGGGAGGATCACCTGATCCACCTGAAGAAGGCTCTTGAGGCTCTGCAAAGGGCAGGCCTCACTATCAAGGCTACTAAGTGCCAGATAGGGCAGAGTAAGGTTGTGTATTTGGGCCACCTTGTAGGTGGGGGCCAAGTTCAACCACTGGAGAGTAAGATACAGTCCATCAAGGATTGGTCCCCTCCAACCACCCAGACTCAAGTTCGAGCTTTCTTGGGCTTGACTGGGTATTACAGGAAGTTTGTTAAGAACTATGGGTCCATTGTGACTCCTCTTAATGATCTGACATCCAAGAAGATGCCCAAAAAGGTTCAGTGGACAGTAAGCTGTCAAAAGGCATTTGATGACCTGAAGGAGGCCATGTGCTCTGCACCTATCCTGAAAAGTCCTGACTACTCCAAAGAGTTTATTGTCCAAACAGATGCTTCTGAGTTGGGTGTGGGAGCTGTGCTGTCACAACTTAATGTAGATGGTCAAGACCAACCCATTGCTTTTATTAGCAGAAGGTTGACCCCCAGAGAGAAGAATTGGTCAGCTATTGAGAGGGAGGCCTTTGCTGTGGTGTGGGCCCTGAAGAAGCTGAGGCCATACTTGTTTGGCACTCACTTCAAGATTCAGACCGACCATAAGCCCCTCTTGTGGCTAAATCAGATGAAGGGTGAAAACCCCAAACTGCTTAGGTGGTCCATTTCCCTACAGGGGATGGACTTTACAGTGGAGCACCGGCCAGGTACTGACCATGGGAATGCAGATGGTCTCTCCAGGTACTTCCACTTAGGACATGAAGACGAGACTGGTCAAGGCTAGTTTAATGTCCCAGCGTTTGGGGGGGGGTTGTGTAGGAGAGTAGGGTCTGCTATCCTATGGTCACCCCAAATTTTTGCTTTTTGCTTCACTGGTTTTTGACATATTGAGGCTGTGGGCCTGCCAATCAGACCCCCAGCCTGCTGTTCTCTCTACTAAATTAAAACTATGCACCCTAGGTGCATAACCAATTGGAAGTGGATCACCCTGTCAGCCCCTGTACCAGTGTACACTAGGTACCCAGGGCATTGGTGTACCCAAGGCCTGCCAGGGGCTGCAGCATGTATTATGCCACCCCAGGCTTGGCCTAACAATCTGACACAACTGGCTGATCACTCAGCTGGGGTAAGTTGGTGTAATCACCTCTTACTTAGGTGTAGTATACCTATACCTAACCTTAAATGGGACACCTGGTAACCTCTAAGTCACTCCTATGGCAGGCCTTAACAATCCTGAAGGCAGAGTGCTTGGTTCCATGTGAGATGGTGCTCTGGCATGAGCTGAGCCTGTCTGCAGTGGTCGGAACAACTTCCTTCTACTGTTTCCAGATATCGTCATACCATATACTCTTAAGTGCATTATGAACCTCGCGGTTAAATGCTATCTTTGGTTTGGCTTTATCAAAACATGTCGAGTAAGGTGTCATACGAATTGGAATACTAACCCCTCGCCAATTCTGGCGACGGGGTTAGCATTCCACCCTTCTAGAGGGACACGACATGTACAGTACCTGAAACCCGGGTAAAATCAGACATAGCCTCAGCTCCACAAAATGGATGCTGCCACCACAGACACAAGTCTGCCCTCCTGCTGCTGGGAGTCCTTCCAGCTTGGGAGGTGTGGACAAAGGGTTTCCTGCCAGGGGAGGTGCGTGCACCACCCCAGACAGGATTTTGTGTATTGGTCAGGTAGGGCTTGAAAGAAACCAGACATGCCTGTGGCTCACAAGGAGCCTCGGTGCATATGCCAGTTCAAACCGGTCCTGGGGCACACCAGTCCCGGGCCTGGGGCGAGCTGGACAAAGGATTGGGGGTGTAACCACCCCCCTTCCTGGTCCCACCCATAGGGAGGGACCTAGCAGGTAGTCCGGCCCCTAGAATCCGCTTAAAGGTAGGAGCTGTGTCCTAAGACTTCAGACATCCTGGAATCAACTTGAAACTAAGAAGAAGACGGGAACTTCGACATTCTGCTGCACAGAAGACTGAAGAAAATCTCCCCTGTGGTCAGGGAGTGACCACCTTGCTAACGCAAGCACCATCCAGCGAATCACCGTCTGCTTTGCCGCCGCCTCCCGCCGGAGCCCGAGCCCAGAGACTGACAAGACCTGGACCTCCAGACCTCTCACCGCCCGATCCACAGTCCCTGAAAAGAGGAGACCCGTGGAGGCACCGAGACACGTGGAGCCAGCCATCTTGGAACGACTACGACAAGCTGACCAGTGCAACAACCGAGGCTCCCTCCAAGTTGTGCTTTGGGTCCTGAGAAGCCCAACCCTCGAGCAGCATCTGCACCAAAGGTGAGCCCTCCAGCATCTCCACGATCTGCGTGGGGCCCTTCTGCATTTTGCCACTCGACGCGCCTAACCGGTTGCTGGCCCGCTGGCTAGTGGCCATCTTGGCGACGAAATCTACGACAAACACCGCTGGTCTGGTTGCTCCAGACTGGCCCTTGCTCCCCTCCAAAGGAGCAATCCCTCTGACCTTGCTGGTCAGAACCAACAGCTGATTTCCGAATCCTCCTGCAATTGCTTTTGCCAAGGCTTGTTTGCTTCGATCAAGTCGCCGACACCGCCGACAGCGAGAGCCTGCGTGGGACAGCTCGTGAGCCGACTCCTGGACGTCGTCGACCTTCAGGGACCACGTGGCTGCGGAGACAAGCTACCCCTCATCACCTGTTTGCACCCGACATCGCCTGGTACCCACATGGTGCCACGCTGGTCACTGGCTAGTGACTGTGAACACTGTCCCCTCTGCTTACAGGTCTTCAACATCTCCGATCCACTCTTGGACCCACTGCATCTCTTCCCGACCGACCGCCTGCAGCATCTTTGTCCCAGGCTCAACGGAACAGATAGAAGAAACCCGACGCACTTTGAGGCCTATGCACCCGCTTCCTGTGGGTGAGGTAAAGCTGGCACTCCGGTGCCCATGTGTAGTAATACATCTCTAGTGCCTGTGTTCCAAATCTTAAGTTCCTAGGTCATCCGGAAGATTCCTTTTGCAGTAACTTTGTACTTTTTACGCACCCATTGAAACCTATGGGAGCCCGCGTGTGACTATTTGCTCTGCACACGCCACCCGTGGACCTCCTGGTCACTAACTGACGTTAGCTCCTTGTAGGCCCAGCGATTCTAGAGGCCCTAGGCCTTTTCCCTTTTCTGTTCGTGGTACTTATACCACTATTTTAGTATATGGTTCGAGTGGCCACCAGGGCCTATCCATATAAAGTGCAACTTCTGTGTATTCTGTGATAATCTTGTTTGACGATTTGTGCTCCTGTGCTCATAAAGAGACTAGGGGTTACTTTGAGAAATAAATACATATATATTTTGAATATATATCTGTGTGGTGTCCTTTCATTGGTATAAAAGGGGGTTACTATTGGTAAAACAGCTTGCTTAACACGCATCACGAGTTTAGCCTCAAAGACTGCTTAGCCTACGCTACCACTAGGGCAGCTAGTCCAAAAAGGTTGACTTACAACCACACCATAAGGGTTGCTTGGCATGGTACAAGGTGGTCACTAGAACTAGTGAACAGCATATACCAGGCCAACTTCTCACACTCCCCAACGTCTTTTGCCCGGTCATTTCCGCTGACAATACAGAAAGTCTGTGTAAGGTAGCCCTGGTGCCTTTTGAATGGGGAGGGGTGGTCGGTAAACTGAAAGTCGCAGTGAGAACCTCCCAGCCAGTCGACTGTCTCCTGGGGAACGACCTGGAAAGTTCCCCCTGGAAACAAGTCGAGCGCAAGACCCACCTAGGGATGATGGGTCTACCTGAGTGGGTGTGCGCCACCACCCGATCCATGGTGGCCCGACTGACCCCCCTGGGGGAAGTCGACGACGCCCCGACCACTGAAGACAGGATGGTCCCCGCCGAGGGTCCCCACATCCCCCCACAAGGAGGGTCGGTCGCCAGTGACAAACCCCCACCTTCCGACTCCGCACAGGTCACCGAGTTAGGCGATCTGCCCGAATTGGCCCAGTGGCGCCACGAGAGGGGCCCCTCCCGAGAGGAGTTCTGCCGAGAGCAGGCTACCTGTCCCTCCCTGGTCGGGCCCCGGCGACCAAACTGGAACGCACCGGGTGTATTGGGAGAATGAACTTTTGTACAGCGAGCAGAAGTCGGTGGAGCTAGGATCCGCCCGGGTGCTGGTGGTACCCCTACGCTTCCGAGACCTCCTCCTGGGCTTGGCCCACGACGTTCCCCTCGCAGGCCACTTGGGCCAGGACAAAACCTACAGTCGCCTCGTGACTCACTTCTACTGGCCCAGAATGAAAGCAGATGTAGAAGCCCACTGCAAGTCCTGTCCCATGTGCCAGGCCAGTGGGAAGAGCGGAGGAAAGCGCAAGGCTCCCCTACAACCCTTCCCTGTCATCAGTACCCCTTTTGAGCGGGTCGGGATCGACATCGTGGGGCCTCTGGACCCCTTAACCTCCCAAGGGCACCGCTTTATCCTCGTCCTGGTGGATCATGCCACCCGATACCCTGAAGCCATACCCCTGTGCACCGTCACAGCCCCCGTGGTGGGCCGGGCGTTGATGGGAATCTTTTCCCGTATGGGTTTTCCCCGCGAGGTCGTGAGCGATCGCGGTACGAACTTCATCTCCAGATACATGACGTCCTTGTGGCAACAATGCGGAGTGTCCTATAAATTCACCACCCCGTACCACCCTCAAGGAAACGGCCTGGTAGAGCGGTTTAACCGGACTCTGAAAGGGATGATCGCGGGCCTGGAAGAGCCCCTCTGGTGTAAGTGGGACGTCCTGCTCCCCTGCCTCCTGTTCGCCTACCGAGAAGTTCCCCAGAAATCCTTGGGGTTCAGCCCCTTTGAGTTACTCTACGGGCACCCCGTCCGGGGGCCCCTCATCCTGGTCAAGGCAGGGTGGGAGGCAGCGCACCGAGGCCACCCCCGAGATGTGTTCCGATACGTCCTGACCCTCCGAAACCAGACTAGGAAGTTCCGAGAGATGGCCGAGGCCAACCTGGAGACGAGCCAGGAAGAGATGAAGCGCTGGTACGACCAGAATGCCACTCTGGTCGAGTTCCAGCCGGGCCAGCAGGTATGGGTCATGGCCCCCGTGAAACCCTGCGCCCTCCAGGATAAATGGACCGGGCCCTTCAAAGTGGTTAAGCGGAAGAGCCAGGTCACGTGCTTGGTGGATGTCCAGTCACCACGGGACCCCCTCCGGGTCCTCCACGTGAACCGCCTCAAGCCCCACTTTGTGCGGACGGAGCTAAGCCTCCTGCTGGCCACTGATGACGGGGCAGAGGAGGAGTCGGATCCCCTCCCTGATCTCCTGTGCACCAAAGAGAAGGACGGCTCCGTAGAGGGAGTGAACCTCTCCCCATCCCTCACTTCCCAGCTACGTGAGGATTGCTGCCACCTCCTAGGGCAGTTTTCCGACCTCTTCTCCCTGGTCCCCCAAGTCACCGACTGGTGTGTCCATGATGTGGATACCGGAGACAGCCCGCCGGTGAAACACCGAGCCTACCGAGTCCCTGATCGGGTCCGGTCCTGCATTCAAGCCGAGGCCTCGAAGATGTTGACCTTAGGAGTGATCGAACCCTCAGACAGTCCCTGGGCCAGCCCCGTGGTCCTGGTCCCGAAAGCAGCTGCCCCCGGTGTCGCCCCAGAATTCCGCTTCTGCGTGGACTACCGGGGACTCAATGAAGTCACCCGAGACGATGCCCACCCCATTCCCTGAGCCGACGAGCTCATTGTCCGACTCGGGGCTGCTCGGTTCCTCAGCACCTTCGATCTCACCTGCGGCTACTGGTAATTGCGCTCACAGAAGGAGCCAAGGAGCGGTCCGCCTTCTCCACTCCGGATGGGCACTATCGATTTCGCGTGATGCCCTTCGGGATGAAAAATGCCCCGGCCACAGAGTCCTGGCCGGGCTGGAAAAATTCAGCGCTGCCTATCTAGACGATATCGCAGTTTTTAGTTCCGAATGGAGTGAGCACCTCCAGCACCTCCGGAGGGTGCTAACCGCCCTACGCCAGGCAGGCCTCACCGTGAAAGCCAGGAAGTGCCAGATTGGGCAAGGTTCGGTAACCTACCTGGGGCACCAGGTCGGAAGCGGCCAGGTCTCCCCTCTACAGCCCAAAATCGACGCCATCCTAGCCTGGGAACCCCCCACTACCCAAATGGAGGTCCGAGCCTTTCTGGGCCTCACGGGCTACTACCGGAGATTCATCCGGGGGTACGGCAGCCTAGTCGGTCCCCTCACGGGACTCACGTCCAAGAAACAGCCCAAGAAAGTGCAGTGGACCCCTGCCTGCCAAGAGGCGTTCGATGCCCTAAAAACGGCCATGTGCACAGCCCCCGTCCTTCAGGCTCCCGACTACTCCAAGGAGTTTGTGGTACAAACGGACGCCTCCGAGCATGGAATTGGGGCAGTCCTGTCCCAGGTGAATGACCAAGGCCTAGACCAGCCCGTAGCCTTCCTCAGCCGAAGGCTGTTGTCCAGAGAACAGAGATGGAGCACCATCGAGCGCGATGCGTTCGCCGTTGTCTGGCCCCTCAAGAAGTTATGCCCTTATCTGTTCGGCACCCATTTCAAGGTCCAAACCGACCATCGCCCCTTGCGATGGCTCATGCAGATGCGAGGAGAAAACCCCAAGCTACTGGGGATGGATTTCACCGTGGAACATCGCCCTGGTACTGACCACGCCAACGCCGATGGCCTCTCCCGGTTCTTCCGCCTCAGCAAAGAGAACCCCCAAGAGGATGGGTAGTTCTCTCCGGCTTTCAGCTGGGGAGGACGCATGTTAGACCCGGCCTCGTAGCATAGCCATCCCTGTCCCCGTACAACATAACCTGACCCATGCACCTCACGCAGCCCCCGAGCCCACGGCCTAGCCGATCCTTCCCACCAAAACACACACACACCCGACCCGGACTTCCCCGTCCGTGGCCCTCCTCCTTTCGGCCACACCGGGCCCGCGTGCCCACTTCATGCACCATGATGGCCGCCCGGCCCCAGCGTGACCCTGGCCTAGAGGCGCCACTCCGGCTGGGGGACATCGCGCTCCCATTGGGATGAGAGAGGGAGGAGCAGTTTCCATCGCACCTCTGAGCTCCCCTGGGAAGGTGGGTTTCGATTGGCCCGCCGGCCTCCCCGAGGGCTGGCTCCACGCCTGCTGGGTGTCTGGGACTCCTCCCGACCCGGCCCTGAAAGGATCAAAAGACAATGGCAGGAAACCCCGACAAGCGACCCCCAGGTGACAAGACCCCTGCCTGCACAGACTCCGGACATCAAAGAGGAGTCGTCCTATAACAAGGGGTGCTCTGGGACTGTCCGGCAGATTCGCCTTTGGAAACACCTGAGCCCTGCTGAGTGATTCGCGGCTCCCTGAAGATCGTAAGACCTCCGAACTTGTACTTGAGCCCTGCTGAGTGACTCGTGGCTCCCTGAAGATCGTAAGACATCCGAACCTGTGCTTGAGCCCTGCTGAGTGACTCGCGGCTCCCCGAAAAGATCGTAAGACCTCCGACTTGTGCTTGAGCCCTGCTGAGTGACTCGCGGCTCCCACAGACTCTATTGGTCCCGCCGGACCCCGACGACGACAAGCGTATCCCCCAGCTCGAGGATTGTGAGCTGTGTGCCGGGTACGCCCCTGCATTTGATCCATATCCCCAAAGACTGTCCCGCTACCTCCTACCCCCCTCCAAGACTCTGTGAGCCCACGCTCCACTTGTATATATTTGCCTTGCTGATCATAAAGATCCTACAACTCCGATCTGATAAAGACTTGTTCTTAAGAACTCCCGGTGTGGTGTCTCTTTGTCGTGTGGTGCCGAGTGTACGATCCTAGATACAAGATTCCTCCCCTTAGGAGTCTCCCGCCAGTGCCCGGCTGCGATACCTCGAGGGTTGATCTCAGGATAGTCAGGGCCCCCTCCGGGCTCCTATGAGGTCGCCTTCTAACAACCACACACACACAACCACACACACAACAAGAACCACACACACAACCACACACCCACACACACAACCACACACACACAACGACACACACACAACCACACACACAACCACACAAACAACCACACACACACAACCATACCCACAACCACACCCACAACCACACCCATACAACCACACCTGCACACACACACAACCACACACATACAACCACACACACAACCACACACACAACCCTAATCACACCCAAAACCACACACACACACACACACACACACGTAACCACACACAACCACACACAAAACTACAGCCACCCACACAACACACACAACCATACACACACAATCACACACACACAACCACAGACACAACCACACACACAACCACAACATACAACCACACACACAACCACACACAACCACTTACACAACCACACACACACAACCACACACATACACAACCACACACACAGAACCACACACACAACCACACACACAACCACACACACACAACCACACACATACACAACCACACAAAGCCACACACACAATCACACACAACCACACATCCACATACACACCCACAACCACACCCACACCCATAAACACACCCTCAACCACACAACCACACACACAACCACACACACGCAACCACACACACACAACAAAACACACCACCACACACACAACCACACAAACCACCACACACACACAACCACATACACAACCACACACACAACCACAACCACATGCACAATCACACACACACAATCACACACACACAACTGCACACACAACCATACAAACAACCACATACACAACCACACCCACAGCCATACCCTCAACCACACCCACACAACCACACACACACAGACACACACACAACCACACACCCACAACCACACCCACACACCCACGACCATACCCACACAACCACACCCAACCACACCCACAGAACCACACACAGAACCATACACACAACCACAAACAACCACACACACAACCACACACACAACCACATGCACAACCACACCCAACCACACACAACCACACACACACAACCACACACACACAACCATACCCAACCACATACAAACACACACAAACACACACAAATACACACAACCACACACACACAACCACACACAACCATGCACACACAACCAAACAAACACCCACCCACCCACAACCACACCCACAACCACACCCACACAACTACAACCACACCCAACCACACTCACAACAACCCACAACCATATACACAACCACACATACACAACCACACACACACAACCACACACACAACCACACACACAACCACACACACACAACTATACACACACAACCATACACACAACCACACATACACAACCACACACACACACAACCACACACAACCACACACACACAACCACAAACACAACCACACACACACAACCACACACACACAACCACACACATACACAACCACACCAAACCACACACACAACCACACATACACCCACACCCACAACCACACCCACACCCACAACCGCACCCACAACCACACAACCACACACACAACCACAACCACACAACCAGAACCAACCACACCCACAACCACACAGACACAACCACACCCACACACACAACCACACACACACAACCACACACACACACACACACATACAACCACACACACAACCACACAGACACAACCACACACAAACAACCACACACACAACCACACACACAACCACAAACAACCACACGCAACCACACACAACCAGAACCACCCACACACACACAACTACATACACAACCACACATACAACCCCACACACACAACCACACACAACCACACAAACAACCACACACACACAACCATACCCACAACCATACCCACAACCACACCCACACAACCATGCCTGCACACACACACAACCAAACACACCCCCCCACAACCATACCCACAACCACACTCACAACCACACACACACACACAACCACACACAACCACACACACAACCACACACACACAACCTCACAAACAACCACACACACACAACCATACAGACAACCACAACCACACACACACAACCCCAACCACAACCACACACACACACAACCATACACACAACCACACACACACAACCACACACAACCAGAACCACACACAACCACACACACACAACCCCACACACAACCACACAAACACAACCACACACACACAACCACACACACAACCACACAAACCACCACACACACACAACCACATACACAACCACACACACAACCACATGCACAATCACACAAACACAACCACACACACACAACTGCACAAACAACCATACAAACAACCACATACACAACCGCACCCACAGCCATACCCTCAACCACACCCACACAACCACACCCACACCCACACACACACAACCACACACCCACAACCACACCCACACACCCACGACCATACCCACACAACCACACCCACCCACACAACCACACCCACAGAACCACACACAGAACCATACACACAACCACACAGAACCACATACACAACCACACACACAACCACACGCACAACCACACCCAACCACACACAACCACACACACAACCACACACACACAACCACACACAACCACATACAAACACACACAAACACACACAAATACACACAACCACACACACACAACCACATACAACCACGCACACACAACCACACAAACACCCACCCACCCACAACCACACCCACAACCACACCCACACAACTACAACCATACCCAACCACACCCACAACCATACACACAACCACACATACATAACCACACACACACAACCACACACACACACAACCACACACACAACCACACACACACAACTACACACACACAACCATACACACAACCACCCACAACCATACACACAACCACACATACACAACCACACACACAACCACACACACACACACACAACCACACACACAACCACACACACACAACTACACACACACAACCATACACACAACCACACATACACAACCACACACACACACATCCAACCACACACACACAACCACACACAACCACACACACACAACCACACACATACACAACCACACAAAACCACACACACAACCACACATACACCCATACCCACAACCACACCCACACCCACAACCGCACCCACAACCACACACACAACCACAACCACACAACCAGAACCAACCACACCCACAACTACACAGACACAACCACACCCACACACACAACCACATCCACACAACCAAACACACCCACACACATACAACCACACACAAAACCACACAGACACAACCACACACAAACAACCACACACACAACCACACACTCAACCCCATACACAACCACAACCACACGCAACCACACACATAACCAGAACCACCCACACACACACAACTACATACACAACCACACACACAACCCCACACACACAACCACACACACAACCACACAAACAACCACACACACACAACCATACCCACAATCATACCCACAACCACACCCACACAACCATGCCTGCACACACACACAACCAAACACACACCCCCACAATCATACCCACAACCACACTCACAACCACACACACACACAACCACACACACAACCACACACACACAACCTCACAAACAACCACACACACACAACCACACAGACAACCACAACCACACACACAACCCCAACCACAACCACACACACACAACCATACACACAACCACACACACACAACCACACACAACCAGAACCACACACACAACCACACACACACAACCATACACACAACCACACACACACAACCACACACACACAACCACACACACAACCACACAAACAACCACACAAACGCAACCATACCCACAACCATACCCACAACCACACCCACACAACCACACCTGCACACACACACACAACCACACACACAACCACACACAACCACACACACAACCCTAATCACACCCACAACCACACACACACACACACACACACGCAACCACACACAACCACACACAAAACTACAGCCACACACACAACACACACAACCATACACACACAACCACACACACACAACCACAGACACAACCACACACATAACCACACACTACCACTTACACAACCACACACACACAACCACACAAATACACAACCACACACACAGAACCACACACACAACCACACACACACAACCACACACATACACAACCACACAAAGCCACACACACAATCACACACAACCACACATCCACATACACACCCACAACCACACCCACACCCATAACCGCACCCTCAACCACACAACCACACACACAACCACAAACACGCAACCACACACACACAACCACACACACCACCACATACACACAACCACACAAACCACCACACACATACAACCACACACACAACCACACACACAACCACATGCACAATCACACACACACAACCACACACACACAACCACACACACAACCATACAAACAACCACACACAAAACCACACCCACAACCATACCCTCAACCACACCCACACAACCACACCCACCCACACACACACACACACAACCACACACCCACAACCACAACCACACACCCACGACCATACCCACACGACCACACCCACCCACACAACCACACCCAACCACACCCACACAACCACACACAGAACCGTACACACAACCACACAGAACCATACACACAACCACACACACAACCACATGCACAACCGCACCCAACCACACCCAACCACACAACCACACACACACACACAACCACACACACAACCACACATAACCACCTACACACAACCACACAAACACCCACCCACCCACAACCACACCCACAACCACACCCACACAACTACAACCACACCCAACCACACCTACAACCACCCACAACCATACACACAACCACACATACACAACCACACACACACAACCACACACACACAACAACACACACAACCACACACACAATAACACATACACAACCACACACAACCACACACACACACAACCACACACAAAACCACACACACACAACCACACACACACAACCACACACATACACAACCACACAAAACCACACACACAACCACACACAACCACACATACACATACACCCACAACCACACCCACACCCACAACCCCACCCACAACCACACAACCACACACACAACCACAACCACACAACCAGAACCAACCACACCCACAACCACACAGACACAACCACACCCACACACACAATCACACACACACAACCACACACTTCCACACACATACAACCACACACACAACCACACAGACACAACCACACACAAACAACCACACACACAACCACACACACAACCACACACACAACCACACACAACCACACACACAACCAGAACCACCCACACACACACAACTACATACACAACCACACACACACAACCCCACACACACAACCACACACACAACCACACAAACAACCACACACACACAACCATACCCACAACCATACCCACAACCACACCCACACAACCATGCCTGCACACACACACAACCACACAAACACACCCACAACCATACCCACAACCACACACACACAACCACACACACAACCACACACACACAACCTCACAATCAACCACACACACACAACCACACAGACAACCACAACCACACACACACAACCCCAACCCCAACCACACACACACAACCATACACACAACCACACACATACAACCACACATACAACCAGAACCACACACACAACCACACACACACAACCACACACTCAACCACATACACAACCACACACACAACCACACAAACAACCACACACACACAACCATACCCAAAACCATACCCACAACCACACCCACACAACCACACCTGCACACACACACAACCACACACACACAACCACACACACAACCACACACACAACCCTAATCACACCCACAACCACACACACACACACACCCACACACACACAGCCACACACAACCACACACAAAATTACAGCAACACACACAACCACACACACAACACACAAAACCCCACACACAACCACACACACACAATCACACACAACCACACACACAACCACACACACAACCACACACACACAACCACACACACAACCACATATAACACCACACATACAACCACACACAACCACAACCACACATACAGCCACAACTACACACAACCACACACACACACGCAACCACACACACACAACCACACACATACACAACCACATAAAACCACACACAACCACATATCCACACACACCCATAACCACACCTACACCCACAACGCACCCATAACCACACAACCACACACACAACCACAAGCACACACACAATCACACACATAAACAACCACACACAACCACACACACACAACCACACATACACAACCACACACACACACAACCACACACACACAACCACACACAGAACCACACACACACAACCACACACACATATCCACACACAACCACAACCACACACACAACCACACAACCACACACACACAACCACACAAACACTCAACCACACACACACAACCACACACATAAACAACCAGAACACACAACCATACACACAACGATACCCACAACCACACCCACACAACCACACTCACAACCACACCCTCACAACCACACCCACCCACACACACAACCACACACCCACAACCACACACACACACCCACAACCATACCCACAACCACACCCACACAACCACACCCACACAACCACACACAACCACACACACAACCACACACACAACCACATGCACAACCACACCCAACCACACAACCACACACACAACCACACACACACAACCACACCTAACCACATACAAACACACCCAACCACACACACACAACCACACACACAACCACACAAACACACACCCACCCACAACCACACCCACAACCACACCCACACAACCACACCCAACCACACCCACAACCACACACACAACCACACACACAACCATACCCTCAACCACACCCACACAACCACATCCACACATGCACACATACACACACACAACCACACACCCACAACCACACCCACACACCCACAACCACACCCACACCCACACAACCACACCCACACAACCACACACAACCACACCCACAGAACCACTCACACAAACATACACACAGCCATACACAACCACACATACACAACCACACACACACACCCACACTCACACAACCACACACACACACTCAACTACACACACACAACTATACAAACTCAACCACACACACAACCACACATACAACCACAACATACAAGCACACACACAACCACACACACACAATCACACATACAACCACACACACACAACCACACACATACACAACCACACAAAACCACACACACAACCACACATACACACACACACCCACAACCACACCCACAACCGCACCCACAACCACACACACAACCACAACCACACAACCACACACACAACCACACACACACAACCACACACAAACACAACCACACACACACAACCACACACACACAACCACACACATACACAACCACAACACACAACCACACACACAACCATACCCACAACCACACCCACACAACCACACCCACAACCACACCCACACAACCACACCCACACACACACACAACCACACACCCACAACCAAACACACAACCACACACACAACCACACCAATACAACCACACCCACTCAACCACACCCAACCACACACACACAACCATACACACAACCACACACACACAACCACACACACAACCACAACCACACACAAAACCACACACAACCACACAAACAACCACACACACAACCACACCCACAACCATACCCCCAACCACACCCACACAACCATACCCACATACACACACACACAACCACACACCCACAACCACACCCTCACACCCACAACCACACCCACACCCACACAACCACACCCACCCACACAACCACACCCAACCATACCCACAGAACCACACACACAACCACACGCACAACCACACACAACCACACACAACCACACAACCACACACACACAACCACACACACAACCACACACACACAACCACATACAAACACACCCAACCACACACAAACACACCCAATCACACACACAACCACACACACAACCACGCACATACAACCACACAAACACCCACCCACCCACAACCACACCCACAACCACACCCACACAACCACAACCACAACCACAACAACACACACAACCACACACACAATCACACACAACCACACAAACATCCACACACACAACCACAACCATACCCTCAACCACACCCACACAACCAGACCCACACACACACAACCACACACCCACAACCACACCCACACACCCACAACCACACAACCACACATACCCACACAACCACACCCAACCACACCCACAGAACCACACATACAACCATACACACAACCACACACACAACCACACACACAACCACACGCACAACCACGCCCAACCACACAACCACACACACAACCACACACACAACCACAAACACACAACCACAAAAACAAAAACACACCCAACCACACACAAACACACACAACCACACACACACAACCACACACACAACCACGCACACACAACCACACAAACACTCACACACCAACAACCACACCCACACACATACACAAGCACACACAACCACACATCCACACACACTCACAACCACACCCACACCCACAACCGCACCCACAACCACAAAACCATACAAGCACACACACAACCACAAGCACACACACAACCACACACACAACGACACACACACACAAGCACACACAACCACACATACAAAACCACACACACACACAACCACACACACACAACCACACACACAACTACACACACACAACCACAACCACACACAACCACACATAACCACACACACACAACCACACATACACAACCAAACACACACACATACATACACAACCACACACACAACCATACAACCACACACACACAACCACACAAACACACAAGCACACACAAACACACACACACAACCACACACACAACCACACACACACAACCACACACACAACTACACACACACAACCACAACCACACACAACCACACACACAACCACACACACACAACCACACACACACACAACCAAACACACACACATCCACACACAACCACACACACAACCATACAACCACACACACACAACCACACAAACACTCAACCACACGCACACAACCAAACACATACACAACCAGAACACGCAACCATACACACAACCATAACCACAACCACACCCACACAACCACACCCACAACCACACCCTCACAACCACACCCACCCACACACACAACCACACACCCACAACCACACCCACACACCCACAACCACACCCACAACCACACCCACACAACCACACCCACACAACCACACACAACCACACACACAACCACACACACAACCACATGCACAACCACACCCAACCACACACAACCACACAACCACACACACACAACCACATACAACCACACACACACAACCACACCTAACTACATACAAACATACCCAACCACACACAAACACACACAACCACACACACAACCACACACAACACACACAAAACCACACAAACACCCACCCACCCACAACCACACCCACAACCACACAACCACAACCACGCTCAACCACACCCACAACCACACACAACCACACACACAACTATACCCTCAACCACACCCACACAACCACACCCACACACACACACATACACACACACAACCACACACCCACAACCACAACCACACCCACAACCACACCCACACCCACACAACCACACACAACCACACCCACAGAACCACACACACAACCATACACACAGCCACACACAACCACACATACAAAACCACACACAAACAACCACACATACACAACCACACACACACAACTATACACACACAACCACACACACAACCACACATACAACAACAACATACAAGCACACACACAACCACACACACACAACCACACACACTACCACACACACACAACCACACACATATACAACCACACAAAACCATACACACAACCATACACAACCACACATACACACACACACAACCACACCCTCACCCACAACTGCACCCACAACCACACAACCAAACACACAACCACAACCACGCAACCACACACAACCACACACACACAACCACACACAAACACAACCACACAAACACACAACCACACACACACAACCACACACACAACCACACGCTCAACCACACCCAACCACACAACCACACACACACAACCACATACAACCACACATACACAACCACACCTGACCACATACAAACACACCCAACCACACACAAACACACACAACCACGCACACCCAACCACACACACAACCACACGCACAACCACACCCAACCACACCCAACCACACAACCACACACACACAACCACATACAACCACACACACAACCACACCTAACCACATACAAACACACCCAACTACACACACAACCACACACACACAACCACACAAACACCCACCCACCCACAACCACACCCACAACCACACCCACACAACCACAACCACACACAACCACACCCACAACCACACACAACCACACACAACCACACCCACAACCATACCCTCAACCACACCCACACAACCACACCCACACATGCACACATACACACACACAACCACACACCCACAACCACACCCACACACCCACAACCACACCCACACCCACACAACCACACCCACACAACCACACACAACCACACCCACAGAACCACACACACAAACATACACACAGCCATACACAACCATACATACACAACCACACACACAAAACCACACACACACAAACACACACACACAAACACACACACACTCAACTACACACACACAACTATACACACACAACCACACACACAACCACACATACAACCACAACATACAAGCACACACACAACCACACACAACCACACACACAACCACACACACAACCACACACACACAACCACACACATACATAACCACACAAAACCACACACACAACCACACATACACACACACCCACAACCACATCCATACCCACAACCGCACCCACAACCACACAACCACACACACAACCACAACCACACAACCACACACACAACCACACACACAACCACACACAAACACAACCACACACACACACAACCATGCACACACAACCACACACATCAACAACCACAACACACAACCACACACACAAACATACCCACAACCACACCCACACAACCACACCCACAACCACACCCACACAACCACACCCACCCACACACACAACCACACACCCACAACCAAACACACACCCACAACCACACCCACACAACCACACCCACTCAACCACACCCAACCACACACACACAACCATACACACAACCACACACACACAACCACAACCACACACACAACCACACACAACCACACAAACAACCACACACACAACCACAACCACAACCATACCCTCCACCATACCCACACAACCACACCCACACACACACACACACAACCACACACACACAACCACACCCACACACCCACAACCACACCCACACCCACACAACCACACCCACCCACACAACCACACCCAACCATACCCACAGAACCACACACACAACCATACACACAACCACACAGAACCACACACACAACCACACGCACAACCACATGCACAACCACACACAACCACACACAACCACACAACCACACACACAACCACACACACAACCACACACACACAACCACACGCAACCACATACAAACACACCCAACCACACACAAACACACCCAATCACACACACAACCACGCACACACAACCACACAAACACCCACCCACCCACAACCACACCCACAACCACACCCACACAACCACAACCACAACCACACACATAACCACACACACAATCACACACAACCACACAAACAACCACACACACAACCACAACTATACCCTCAACCACACCCACACAACCAGACCCACACACACACACACAACCACACACCCACAACCACACCCACACACCCACAACCACACAACCACACATACCCACACAACCACACCCAACCACACCCACAGAACCACACACACAACCATACACACAACCACACAGAACCACACACACAACCACACACACAACCACATGCACAACCACGCCCAACCACACAACCACACACACAACCACACACACAACCACAAACACAAAACCACATAAACAAAAACACACCCAACCACACACAAACACACACAACCACACACACAACCACACACACAACCACACACACACAACCACGCACACACTCACACACCCACAACCACACCCACACACATACACAAACACACACAACCACACATCCACACACACTCACAACCACACCCATACCCACAACCGCACCCACAACCACAAAACCACACAAGCACACACACAACAACAAGCACACACACAACTACACACACAACCACACACACACACAAGCACACACAACCACACACACACAACCACACACAACCACACACATAACTACACACACACAACCACACACAACCACATACACAACCACACACACACAACCACACGCACACACACAACCTTACACATATACAACCACAACACACAATCACACACAACCATACCCACAACCACAACCCCACAACCACACCCACAACCACAACCACACCCACACAATCACACTCACCCACACACAAACCCACACACCCACAACCACACCCACACACCCACAACCACACCCACACAACCACACAACCACACCCAAACACACACACACCCATACATACAACCACACACACACAACCACACACACAACCACACACACACAACCACACACACAACCACACACACAACCATACCCTCAACCACACCCACACAACCACACACACACACACACAACCACATACCCACAACCACACCCACACACCCACAACCATACCCACACAACCACACCCACCCACACAACCACACCCAACCACACCCAACCACACCCACAGAACCACACACACAACCATACACACAACCAAACAGAACCACACACACAACCACACACACACGCACAACCACACCCAATCACACACAACCACACTCACCCAACCACACACAACCACACACAACCACACACAAAACCACACAAACAACCACACAAACACCCACCCACCCACAACCATACCCACAACCACACCCACACAACCACAACCACACCCAACCACACCCACAACCACACACAAGCACACACAACCACACATACACAACCACACACACACAACCACACACACACAACCACAACATACAACCACACAACCACACACCACCATACACACAACCACACACACACAACCACATACATACGCAACCACACACACAGAAGCACACCCACACCCACAACCACACACAAACAACCACACACACACACACAACCACACAAAGCCACACACACAACCACACATCCACATACACACCCACAACCACACCCACACCCATAACTGCACCCACAACCACACACACAATCACACACAACCATACAAACAACCACACACACAACCACAACCATACCCTCAACCAGACCCACACAACCAGACCCACACACACACACACAACCACACACCCACAACCACACCCACACACCCACAACCACACAACCACACATACCCACACAACCACACCAACCACACCCACAGAACGACACACATAACCATACACAAAACCACACAGAACCACACACACAACCACACACACAACCACGCCCAACCACACAACCACACACACAACCACACACACAACCACAAACACACAACCACATAAACAAAAACACACCCAACCACACACAAACACACACAACCACACACACACACAACCACACACACAACCACGCACACAAAACCACACAAACACTCACACACCCACAAACACACCCACACACATACACAAACATACACAACCACACATCCACACACACTCACAACCACACCCACACCCACAACCGCACCCACAACCACAAAACCACACAAGCACACACACAACCACAAGCACACACACAACTACACACACAACCACACACACAAGCATACACAACCACATACACACAACCACACACACACACACAACCACACACACACAACCACACACATAACTACACACACACAACCACAACCACACACAACCACACACACACAACCACACACACACAACCACACACACACACACAACCATACACATATACAACCACAACACACAATCACACACAACCATACCCACAACCACACCCCCACAACCACACCCACAACCACACTGTGAGACCGGCCTCGTGGCGTGGGCCCTCCCGACCAGCAAAGTACACTACAACCACGCCGAACCTCATGGACACGGCCTTACGGCTCCCGTGGACCAACATCCCGAGGGCCGACCAGATCCCCAACATGCATGCCCGGCCGAGGGAGAACAAAACCCCCCCCAAACCAGACCGAGAGGCGCCGACTCTGTCACACCTCTGGACTCTTCCCCGAGGGAGGTTTCGATCGGCCACCAGGCCCCCGGTGAGCGGGCGCCTCTCCTGCTGGGTGTGAGAAGTTGGCCTGGTATATGATGCTCACTAGTTAAAGTGATTACCTTGTACCATGCCAAGCAACCCTTATGGTGTGGTTGTAAGTCAACCTTTTCGGACTAGCTGCCCTAGTGGTAGCGTAGGCTAAGCAGTCTTTGAGGCTAAACTCGTGAAGCGTGTTAAGCCAGCTGTTTTACCAAATGCAACCCCCTTTTATACCAATGAAAGGACACCACACAGATATATATTCAAAATATATATGTATTTATTTCTCAAAGTAACCCCTAGTCTCTTTATGAGCACAGGAGCACAAATCGTCAAACAAGATTACAGTAGAATACACAGAAGTTGCACTTTATATGGATAGGCCCTGGTGGCCACTCGAACCATATACTAAAATAGTGGTATAAGTACCACGAACAGAAAAGGGAAAAGACCTAGGGCCTCTAGAATCGCTGGGCCTACAAGGAGCTAACGTCAGTTAGTGACCAGGAGGTCCACGGGTGGCGTGTGCAGAGCAAATAGTCACACGCGTGCTCCCATAGGTTTCAATGGGTGCGTAAAAAGTACAAAGTTACTGCAAAGAGGATCTTCCGGATGGACTAGGAACTCAAGATTTGGAACACAGGCACTAGAGATGTAATACTACACTTGGGCACAGGTGTGCCAGCTTTACCTCACCCACAGGAAGCGGGTGCATAGGCCTCGAAGTGCGTCGGGTTTCTTCTATCTGTTCCGTGGAGCTTGAAGACAAAGATGCTGCAGGCGGTCGGTCCGGGAGAGATGCAGTGGATCCAAGAGTGGATCGGAGATGTTGAAGACCTGTAAGCAGAGGGGACAGTGTTCACAGTCACTAGCCAGTGACCAGCGTGGCACCAGGTGGGTACCAGGCAATGTCGGGTGCAAACAGGAAGAAAGGTGTAGCTTGTCTCTGCAGCCACATGGTCCCTGGAGGTCGACGACGTCCAGGAGTCGGTTCACGAGCTGTCCCACGCAGGCTCTCGCTGTCGGCGACTTGATTGAAGCAAACAAGCCTTGGCAAAAGCAATTGTTGTAGGAGATGAAATAAGCTGATGGTTCTGACCAGCAAGGTCAGAAGGACTGCTCCTTTGGAGGGGAGCAAGGGCCTGTCTGGAGCAACCAGACCAGCAGTGTATTTCGTAAAGTTCATCGCCAAGATGGCTACTAGCCAGCGGGCCAGCAACCGGTTAGGTGCGTCAAGTGGAAAAATGCAGAAGGGCCCCACGCAGATCGTGGAGATGCTGGAGGGCTCACCTTTGGTGCAGATGCTGCTCGAGGGTTGGGCTTCTCAGATCCCAAAGCACAACTTGGAGGGAGCCTCGGTTGTTGCACTTGTCAGCTTGTCGTGGCCGTTTCAAGAGGGCTGGCTCCACGTGTCCCGGTGCCTCCACGGGTCTCCTCTTTTCAGGGACTGTGGATCGGGCGGTGAGAAGTCTGGAGGTCCAGGTCTTGTCAGTCTCTGGGCTCGGGCTCCGGCGGGAGGCGGCGGCAAAGCAGACGTTGATTCGCTGGATGGTGCTTGCGTTAGCAAGGTGGTCACTCCCTGACCACAGGGGAGATTTCCTTCAGTCTTCTGTGCAGCAGAATGTCGAAGTTCCCGTCTTCTTCTTAGTTTCAAGTTGATTCCAGGATGTCCGAAGTCTTAGGACACAGCTCCTACCTTTAAGCGGATTCTAGGGGCCGGACTACCTGCTAGGTCCCTCCCTATGGGTGGGACCAGGAAGGGGGGTGGTTACACCCCCAATCCTTTGTCCAGCTCGCCCCAGGCCCGGGACTGGTGTGCCCCAGGACTGGTTTGAACTGGCATATGCATCGAGGCTCCTTGTGAGCCACAGGCATGTCTGGTTTCTTTCAAGCCCTACCTGACCAATACACAAAATCCTGTCTGGGGTGGTGCATGCACCTCCCCTGGCAGGAAACCCTTTGTCCACACCTCCCAAGCTGGAAGGACTCCCAGCAGCAGGAGGGCAGACTTGTGTCTGTGGTGGCAGCATCCATTTTGTGGAGCTGAGGCTATGTCTGATTTTACCCGGGTTTCAGGTACTGTACATGTCGTGTCCCTCTAGAAGGGTGGAATGCTAACCCCGTCGCCAGAATTGGCGAGGGGTTAGTATTCCAATTCGTATGACACCTTACTCGACATGTTTTGATAAAGCCAAACCAAAGATAGCATTTAACCGCGAGGTTCATAATGCACTTAAGAGTATATGGTATGACGATATCTGGAAACAGTAGAAGGAAGTTGTTCCGACCACTGCAGACAGGCTCAGCTCATGCCAGAGCACCATCTCACATGGAACCAAGCACTCTGCCTTCAGGATTGTTAAGGCCTGCCATAGGAGTGACTTATAGGTTACCAGGTGTCCCATTTAAGGTTAGGTATAGGTATACTACACCTAAGTAAGAGGTGATTACACCAACTTACCCCAGCTGAGTGATCAGCCAGTGGTGTCAAATTGTTAGGCCAAGCCTGGGGTGGCATAATACATGCTTCAGCCCCTGGCAGGCCTTAGATACACCAATGCCCTGGGTACCTAGTGTACACTGGTACAGGGGCTGACAGGGTGATCCAACCAATTGGGTATGTACCTAGGGTACATGGAGTCCATTTTAAAGAGAGAGCAGATGGGCTGAGGTCCTGAATGGCAGGATCTCAGGCCAACTAAGTCGAAAAACCAGCTAGACACTAGGCAAAAATTTGGGGGTAACCATAGGCAGATATCCACCTTCCTACACTGGGCGTCTGGGGTCCCTCCCGGACACATCTGAATAGATCAAGGGGCTGAGCGACAGGAAACCCCGACACATCGCCCCCCAGGCACGAGACCCCTCTCCGCGAGGACTCCGGACTTCAAAGAGGAGGGGGAGTATAACAAGGGGTGCTGAAGGGACGAGGGCAGAGAAGACCTGGACTGACGAGAGCCTGCGGACCTGGTCGTAGCTCGATCGCTCACCGAACAGAAGAAACGCTATCCGAACTCTGAAACCAACTGAGCCCTGCTGACGCCGTCGCGGCTCCTCGAATTCTGAACCATCTGAGCCCTGCTGACGCCGTCGCGGCTCCCCGAACGCTGAACCATCTGAGCCCTGCTGACGCCGTCGCGGCTCCTTGAATTCTGAACCATCTGAGCCCTGCTGACGCCGTCGCGGTTCCCCGAACGCTGAACCATCTGAGCCCTGCTGACGCCGTCGCGGCTCCTTGAATTCTGAACCATCTGAGCCCTGCTGACGCCATCGCGGCTCCCCGAACGCTGAACCATCTGAGCCCTGCTGACGAGGTCGCGGCTCCCTGAACTACGACCCTCCGGTGCCTGCTGAGTGACTCGCGGCCCGCTCCTCCAAGAGAATCGGCAGAGATTGCCAAGAGAAGCAACATCCCCTCAGCTTGAGGATTGAGAGCTGTGCGCCGGATACCTCGCAGAGACACTGATTGAAAGACTGTCCCGCTACCCCTTTTCCCATCATCACAAGATCGCTGCCGCTTGTGGCATTAATTCTGCACCTGCCTGCCGGATCATAAAGATCCCTGACAACTACCGATAAAAGCTTATTGCCTTATAACGAACTACTGTGTGGTGTCCCTCTATCCGAAGAGAGAGTAAGCGCAGCGCGTGCGATCCTAGGTGCGAGACCCTTCCAGGAAGGGCCTCCCTGCTCTTGCTCGGCCTAATTCTGGGAAAGGTGGGCCTCAGGGTGGTCAGGAACCCATTCCGCAGCCTCCCCGGGGAACGCCTTCCAACATTTGGTGGCAGGCGACGGGATCCGAGCCAACACCTGGAGATCGTGCAGTAGACGGCTTACGCACCACCGAGAAGAATGGAAGGAGAAACTTCCCTAGGTGCCGCAGGCACCAACCCAAGCACGGCATTTCAAAAAGACCAGTTAGAATCGTATACGCACCGAGAACTGAAACAATTTTGCAAAGACTTTGGAATCGCTACCACCGGACTAAGCACGAAAGAGGACTTCCAGGGGACATTAAAAACCTGGGTAGAGGCAGAAACTCCCCGGTCACAAGCAGAAGGAGAGCACCCCAACGAACCACGAAGCAGCCCGGGGAGGAACGGCGCCCCCGAGGGGGGCCTATCCCCAGAGGAACTAGCGGACCAAGAAAGAAGTCGCAACCACGAACTGGAACTAGCAAAGCTAAAAATCGAAGGAGAGATAAAACTGGCTGAGAAAAAACTGGCAGTAGAACAGTTACGCCTACACGGAGAACTAGAGGAAAAGAAACGACAGAGAGAACACGAAGAAAAGAAACTCCAACTAGAGCACGAACGTAGCCTGAAGGAGATCGAGCTCAAGGCCAAGCGGGCGGAGACCCGACCCTCGGAAACGCAACCCATCTCCTCCACCGTGGAACCGAAGGTCCACATCCCCAAGGATGTGGTGAAAGAATATTATAAAAACGACGATATTCAGCAATGGTTCAAGGCCTACGAAGTCGCCATGACCTCCCACCGAGTCCCGCAGAAAGACTGGGGGGCTGGGCTGTGGGGCCGGTTCCTGAGCGAGGGGAGAGATACCCTGCTGGACCTGCCCTCCACCGTGATGAACTCCTACAGTCACATGAAAGAGGCCCTGGTAGCCAGATATGGGCTCACCCCTGAAATGTACCGGCAACGGTTTAGAGACTGCAAAAAGATACCCGGTACCACATGGGTGGAGTACGTGAACTTTTACAGCCGGGCCTTGGACGGATGGATCAAGGTCAGCAAGGTCTCCACCTTTGAGGAGCTGTTCGACCTGATCGCATGGGAACACTTGGCCGCTAATTGCTTCGTAGAGATGCGCCAGCACCTCCTGGACAGCAAACTCACAGACCCTCGGAAACTGGCCGTCGAGGCTGACCGGTGGGTGAACACCCGGACCTCCCGGGGCCCCGTGGGAGACTACGGTCGCCACCATCAGGGACCCCCCCGCCAGAGGGGCGGAGGGAACCAAGGCCGGCAAAGGGAGCTCCCGGGGGGATCCCCGCTCAGCCCTCCCAGAGGACAATCTCCGCCCTTTCCAGCTCCGCCTCCGGCCAGCACCGGGCCCCCAGGGAGGCCGGGACCCCGAGGGAGAATCACATGTTTCCGCTGCCAGCAGACCGGACACTATGCCAGTGACCCTCAGTGTCCCCTGTACCAGCGAACCACCACCACAACCCCGCCGGCTCGACAGATGGCCTCTGTAGCCCTGGGGGAAGAGATGGAAGACTCCGAAGAATGGGAACCAGCCGCCATGGCCTTGGTCTCCCTAGGGGACCGGGAGATGGTCCCCGGCACGCCCCTGCCCGCCAACACGAAGAAGTACCGACAGCAGGTGACGGTCAACGGTCACCGCATCGTGGGGCTCCGGGACACGGGGGCGAGTGTCACGGCGGTCCACTGTCACCTGATTTCCGAGGATCAGATCCTGCCTGACGCCTTTTGCCCCGTCATCTCATCAGACAATTCCAAGAGCCTCTGCCGGATGGCCCTAGTCCCCTTCGAATGGGGGGGAGTCACCGGCAAGTTAAAAGTAGCGGTCCGAACCTCCCAGCCCGTGGACTGCCTCCTGGGCAACGACCTGGAGAACTCCCCGTGGGGACAAGTGGAACGAAGGGCCCACCTCGAGATGATGGGCCTACCCAAGTGGGTGTGCGCCACCACGCGCTCGATGACTCTCCGGGCGCCTTCCTCCGAGGGGGGAGAGGCCATGGCCCTGAACACCGCCACCATCCCTGAGAGCCAGGATACACCACCAAAGGCCGACGACCCCCTTCTGGACGAACCAACCGCTCCCGGCGAAGAATCCGGGCCTTTCGACCCCGCAACCCTGACCAAACTCGGGGACTTGCCAGAACTGGCCCCGTGGCCCTGCGAAGGGGGCCCCTCCCGTGAAGAGTTCTGCCAAGAACAATCCACCTGCCCGTCCCTCCTTGGACCCCGACAACAGGCCGAGGCCCAAGCAGCAGGCGACCAGACTGGCACCCACTGGGTATACTGGGAGAACGGACTGCTGTACAGTGAACAGAAGTCGGCCGAGTTGGGATCGGCCCGAGTACTAGTAGTACCCCTACGCTTCCGAAGTCTCCTCCTGGGCCTGGCCCATGATGTACCCCTGGCCGGACACTTAGGCCAAGATAAGACATACCAGCGACTCGTCACCCACTTCTACTGGCCCAAGATGCGAGCAAATGTGGAGGCCCACTGCAAGTCCTGCCCCACGTGCCAGGCCAGCGGAAAGAGTGGGGGCAAGCGCAAGGCTCCGCTCCAACCCTTCCCCGTCGTCAGTACCCCTTTTGAGCGGGTAGGAATCGACATTGTCGGACCACTGGACCCTAAGACCGCCCAGGGCCACCGGTTCATCCTCGTCCTGGTGGACCATGCCACCCGTTACCCCGAAGCCATCCCTCTCCGCACCGTAACGGCCCCCGTGGTGGGCCGGGCCTTGATGGGGATCTTCTCCCGCATGGGGTTCCCCCGCGAAGTCGTGAGTGACCGGGGGACGAACTTTATCTCCCGATATATGAAGTCCCTCTGGCAGCAGTGCGGAGTATCGTACAAATTCACCACCCCGTACCACCCCCAAGGAAACGGCCTAGTCGAGCGCTTTAACAAGACACTGAAAGGGATGATCATGGGCCTCGAGGAACCCCTACGCCGGAGGTGGGACGTCCTCCTCCCATGCCTCCTGTTCGCCTACCGGGAGGTCCCCCAAAAATCCCTGGGGTTCAGCCCATTCGAACTGTTATATGGACACCCCGTCCGAGGACCCCTGAGCCTGGTCAAGGAGGGTTGGGAAGCAACCCCCCGGGGGACCCCTCCAGACGTGTTCCGATACATCCTGGCGCTCCGCAACCAGACCCGAAAATTCAGGGAACTCGCAGAAGCAAACCTCGAGGCCAGTCAAGAATAGATGAAGCGCTGGTATGACCAGAATGCTACGCTGGTCGAGTTTCAGCCAGGCCAACAAGTCTGGGTCATGGCCCCGGTGAGACCCTGCGCTCTCCAGGATAAATGGACTGGACCCTTCAAGGTGATCGAGCGGAAGAGCCAAGTCACCTATCTCATCGATGTGCAGTCCCCGCGGAACCCCCTCCGGGTTCTCCACGTGAACCCCCTCAAGCCCCACTTTGTGCGGACCGAATTAAGTCTACTCCTGGCCACCAACGATGGGACCGAAGAAGACACCGAGCCCCTCCCAGACCCCCTGGGGGCGAAGGAAACCGATGGATCGGTGAAGGGAGTGAGACTGTCGACCGCCCTCACAGCCCAACAGACCGACGACTGCCGCCAGCTAATTGGGCAGTTCGCGGATCTCTTCTCCCTGACCCCCGGGGTCACCAGCTGGTGTGTCCACGACGTGGACACCGGAGACAGCCCGCCAGTGCGACATCGGGCCTACCGGGTCCCTGATCGGGTCCGGACCTGCATCCAGACCGAGGTGGCAAAGATGTTAGACCTTGGGGTGATTGAACCCTCCGACAGCCCCTGGGCCAGCCCGGTAGTCCTGGTTCCGAAGGCAACTACCCCGGGTGTTGCCCCCGAGCTGAGATTCTGCGTGGACTACCGAGGCCTCAATGTGGTCACCCGAGCAGACGCTCACCCTATCCCCCGTGCCGACGAACTCATTGACCACCTTGGGGCCGCCTGCTACCTCAGCACCTTCGACCTGACCAGTGGGTACTGGCAGATTGCCCTCACCGAGGGAGCCAAGGAGCGCTCCGCCTTCTCCACCCCGGATGGGCACTACCGCTTTAGGGTGATGCCGTTCGGAATGAAAAATGCCCCGGCCACCTTCCAGCGGCTGGTGAACAGGGTCCTGGCCAGACTAGAGGGGTTCAGCGCAGCATACCTTGACGACATAGCGGTCTTCAGCTCCCAATGGACCGAGCACCTCCAGCACCTCCGTCAAGTCCTGCTGGCTCTGCGCCGAGCCGGCCTCACCATCAAAGCTAGCAAATGTCAAATTGGGCACGGCTCCGTAACTTATCTGGGGCACCAGGTGGGGAGTGGGCAGGTCGCCCCCCTCCAGCCGAAGATCGACGCCATCTTGTCCTGGGAACCCCCTACAACCCAAACGGAAGTCCGAGCCTTCCTGGGCCTCACCGGCTACTACCGAAGGTTCATTAAAAATTATGGCAGCATCGCAGGCCCTCTCACAGAACTAACCTCCAAAAAACACCCCAAGAAAATACACTGGACTCCTGCCTGCCAGAAGGCGTTCGACACCCTAAAGGCCACAATGTGCGCGGCTCCAGTACTCAAAGCACCCGACTACGCCCAGGAGTTTGTGGTCCAGACGGACGCCTCGGAACACGGCATCGGGGCAGTCCTCTCACAATACGACGACAAAGGCATAGATCAGCCCATAGCCTTCATCAGCCGAAGGTTACTGCCCCGGGAACAGCGGTGGAGCACGATTGAACGTGAGACGTTCGCCGTAGTCTGGGCTCTCAAAAAGCTACGGCCCTACCTGTTCGGAACACACTTCCGAGTGCAAACAGATCATCGACCCCTGCGGTGGTTGATGAGATGCGAGGGGAAAACCCCAAGCTGCTACGCTGGTCCATCTCTCTCCAGGGGATGGATTTCACTGTGGAACATCGCCCCGGGACTGACCACGCCAACGCGGACGGCCTGTCCCGATTCTTCCGCTTCAGCGAGGAAAACTCCCAAGTGGATGGGTAGTTCTCCCCGCCTTTCAGCTGGGGGGGGGGCACGTGTGAGACCGGCCTCGTGGCGTGGGCCCTCCCGACCAGCAAAGTACACTACAACCACGCCGAACCTCGTGGACACGGCCTTCCGGCTCCCGTGGACCAACATCCCGAGGGCCGACCAGATCCCCAACACGCATGCCCGGCCGAGGGAGAACGAAACCCCCCCCCCAAACCAGACCGAGAGGCGCCGACTCTGTCACACCTCTGGACTCTTCCCCGAGGGAGGTTTCGATCGGCCACCAGGCCCCCGGTGAGCAGGCGCCTCTCCTGCTGGGCGTCTGGGGTCCCTCCCGGACACATCTGAATAGATCAAGGGGCTGAGCGACAGGAAACCCCGACACATCGCCCCCCAGGCACGAGACCCCTCTCCGCGAGGACTCCGGACTTCAAAGAGGAGGGGGAGTATAACAAGGGGTGCTGAAGGGACGAGGGCAGAGAAGACCTGGACTGACGAGAGCCTGCGGACCTGGTCGCGGCTCGATCGCTCACCGAACAGAAGAAACGCTATCCGAACTCTGAAACCAACTGAGCCCTGCTGACGCCGTCGCGGCTCCTCGAATTCTGAACCATCTGAGCCCTGCTGACGCCGTCGCGGCTCCCCGAACGCTGAACCATCTGAGCCCTGCTGACGCCGTCGCGGCTCCTTGAATTCTGAACCATCTGAGCCCTGCTGACGCCGTCGCGGCTCCCCGAACGCTGAACCATCTGAGCCCTGCTGACGCCGTCGCGGCTCCTTGAATTCTGAACCATCTGAGCCCTGCTGACGCCGTCGCGGCTCCCCGAACGCTGAACCATTTGAGCCCTGCTGACGACGTCGCGGCTCCCTGAACTACGACCCTCCGGTGCCTGCTGAGTGACTCGCGGCCCGCTCCTCCAAGAGAATCGGCAGAGATTGCCGAGAGAAGCAACATCCCCTCAGCTCGAGGATTGAGAGCTGTGCGCCGGATACCTCGCAGAGACACTGATTGAAAGACTGTCCCGCTACCCCTTTTCCCATCATCACAAGATCGCTGCCGCGTGTGGCATTAATTCTGCACCTGCCTGCCGGATCATAAAGATCCCTGACAACTACCGATAAAAGCTTATTGCCTTATAACGAACTACTGTGTGGTGTCCCTCTATCCGAAGAGAGAGTAAGCGCAGCGCGTGCGATCCTAGGTGCGAGACCCTTCCAGGAAGGGCCTCCCTGCTCTTGCTCGGCCTAATTCTGGGAAAGGTGGGCCTCAGGGTGGTCAGGAACCCATTCCGCAGCCTCCCCGGGGAACGCCTTCCAACACACACCCACACAATCACACCCACCCACACACAAACCCACACACCCACAACCACACCCACACACCCACAAATACACCCACACAACCACACAACCACACCCAAACACACACACACCCATACATACAACCACACGCACACAACCACACACACACAACCACACACACAACCACACACACACAACCACACACACAACCACACACAACCACACAAACAACCACACACACAACCACACACACAACCATACCCTCAACCACCCCCACACAACCACACACACACACACACACACACAACCACATACCCACAACCATACCCACACACCCACAACCATACCCACACAACCACACCCACCCACACAACCACACCCAACCACACCCACAGAACCACACACACAACCATACACACAACCAAACAGAACCACACACAACCACACACACACACACAACCATACCCAATCACACCCAACCACACAACCACACACACCCAACCACACACAACCACATACAACCACACACAAAACCACACAAATAACCACACAAACACCCACCCACCCACAACCACACCAACAACCACACCCACACAACTACAACCACACACAACCACACCCACAACCACACACAACCACACATACACAACCACACACACACAACCACACACACACAACCACACACACACAACCACAAACACAACCACATACACAACCACAACATACAACCACACACACAACCATACACACAACCACACACACAACCACATACATACACAACCACACACACAGAACCACACCCACACCCACAACCACACACACACAACCACACACACACACACAACCACACAAAGCCACACACACAACCACACATCCACATACACACCCACAACCACACCCACACCCATAACTGCACCCACAACCGCACAACCACACACACAACCACACACACACAACCACACACACACAACCACACAAACCACCACACACACAACCACACCCACAACCACTCACAACCACACACACAACCACATACACAACCACACACACAACCACACACACACAACCACACACACAACCACACACAACCACACAAACAACCACACACACAACCACACCCACAACCATACCCTCAACCACACCCACACAACCACACACACACACACACACAACCACACACCCACAACCACACCCACACATCCACAACCACACCCACACTACCACACCCACCCATACAACCACAACCACCCACACAACCACACCCACAGACCCACACACAGAACCATACACACAACCACACAGAACCACACACACAATCACATGCACAACCACACCCAACCACACCCAACCACACAACCACACACACACAACCACACACACAATCACACAAACAACCACACACACAACAACACACACACAACCTCACAAACAACCACACACACACAACCACACACAGACAACCTCACAAACAACCACACACACACAACCGCACACACAACCACACACACACAGCCCCAACCACACACACACAGACAACCATACACACAACCAGACACACACACAACCACACACAACCAGAACCACACCCAACCACACCCACAACCACACACAACCACACACACAAACACACACACAACCATACCCTCAACCACACCCACACAACCACACTCACACATGCACATTTACACACACACAACCACACACCCACAACCACACCCACACACCCACAACCACACCCACACAACCACACCCACAGAACCACACACACAACCATACACACAGCCACACACAACCACACATACACAACCACACACACACAACCACACACACATAACTACACACACACAAACACACACACACTCAACCACACACACTCAACCACACACACACAACTATACACACACAACCACACACACAACCACACATACAACTACAACATACAAGCACACACACAACCACACACAACAACACCCACACAACCACACCCATAACCACACACACACAACCACACACATACATAACCACACAAAACCACACACACAACCACACATACACACACACACCCACAACGACACCCACAACCGCACCCACAACCACAACCACACAATGACACACACAACCACACACACACAACCACACACAAACACAACCACACACAGACACAACCACGCACACACAACCACACACATACACAACCACAACACACAACCACACACACAACCATACCCACAACCACACCCACAAAACCACACCCACAACCACACCCACACAACCACACCCACCCACACACACACACACACACCCACAACCACACACACACCCACAACCATACACACAACCATATCCACACAACCACACCCACTCAACCACACCCAACCACACACACACACAACCATACACACAACCACACACACAACCACACACACAACCACACACACACAACCACACACACAACCACACCCAACCACACAAACAACCACACACACAACCACAACCATACCCTCAACCACACCCACACAACCACACCCACACACACACAACCACACACCCACACACCCACAACCACACCCATACCCACACAACCATACCCACCCACACAACCACACCCAACCACACTGTTGGAAGGCGTTCCCCGGGGAGGCTGCGGAATGGGTTCCTGACCACCCTGAGGCCCACCTTTCCCAGAATTAGGCCGAGCAAGAGCAGGGAGGCCCTTCCTGGAAGGGTCTCGCACCTAGGATCGCACGTGCTGCGCTTACTCTCTTTTCGGATAGAGGGACACCACACAGTAGTTCGTTATAAGGCAATAAGCTTTTATCGGTAGTTGTCAGGGATCTTTATGATCCGGCAGGCAGGTGCAGAATTAATGCCACAAGCGGCAGCGATCTTGTGATGATGGGAAAAGGGGTAGCAGGACAGTCTTTCAATCAGTGTCTCTGCGAGGTATCCGGCGCACAGCTCTCAATCCTCGAGCTGAGGGGATGTTGCTTCTCTCGGCAATCTCTGCCGATTCTCTTGGAGGAGCGGGCCGCGAGTCACTCAGCAGGCACCGGCGGGTCGTAGTTCAGGGAGCCGCGACGTCGTCAGCAGGGCTCAGATGGTTCAGCGTTCGGGGAGCCGCGACGGCGTCAGCAGGGCTCAGATGGGTCAGAATTCAAGGAGCCGCGACGGCGTCAGCAGGGCTCAGATGGTTCAGCGTTCGGGGAGCCGCGACGGCGTCAGCAGGGCTCAGATGGTTCAGAATTCGAGGAGCCGCGACGGCGTCAGCAGGGCTCAGTTGGTTTCAGAGTTCGGATAGCGTTTCTTCTGTTCGGTGAGCGATCGAGCCGCGACCAGGTCCGCAGGCTCTCGTCAGTCCAGGTCTTCTCTGCCCTCGTCCCTTCAGCACCCCTTGTTATACTCCCCCTCCTCTTTGAAGTCCGGAGTCCTCGCGGAGAGGGGTCTCGTGCCTGGGGGGCGATGTGTCGGGGTTTCCTGTCGCTCAGCCCCCTGATCTATTCAGATGTGTCCTGGAGGGACCCCAGACGCCCAGCAGGAGAGGCGCCCGCTCACCGGGGGCCTGGTGGTCGATCGGAACCTCCCTCGGGGAAGAGTCCAGAGGTGTGACAGAGTTGGCGCCTCTCGGTCTGGTTTAGGGGGGGAGTTTCGTTCTCCCTCGGCCGGGCATGCGTGTTGGGGATCTGGTCGGCCCTCGGGATGTTGGTCCACGGGAGCCGGAAGGCCGTGTCCACGAGGTTCGGCGTGGTTGTAGTGTACTTTGCTGGTCGGGAGGGCCCACGCCACGAGGCCGGTCTCACACACACCCACAGAACCACACACACAACCATACACACAACCACACAGATCCACACACACAAACACACACACAACCACACGCACAACCACACCCAACCACAACCAACCACACAACCACACTGTTAGACGGCGACCTCAGAGGAGCCCGGGAAGGGAGTCCTGACTACCCTGAGACCCACCCTCAAGTATCGTAGCCGGGCACTGGCGGGAGACTCCTCAGGAGGAGAAGTCTCGTAGCGAGGATCGTACTTCGGGCACCACACGACACAGAAACAACACACCGTGCGTTCTCAGGAACCAATCTTTATCAAATAGGTTAGCACTGCAAATAGGTACAAGGAGAGCGCGGGCTCAATGAGTCTCGGAAGGGATAGGGGGTAGCGGGACAGTCTTTGGCACAAAAGTTCAAGGTAAGGATGTACCCGGCGCACAGCTCACAATCCTCGAGCTGGGGGGTAGGCTGGTTGTCGTGGGGTCCGGCGGGACCAGTGGAGTCTGTGGAAGCCGCGAGTCACTCAGCGGGCTCAGGTACAAGTTCGGAGGTCTTACGATCTTCAGGGAGCCGCGAGTCACTCAGCAGGGCTCAGGTACAAGTTCGGAGGTCTTACGATCTTCGGGGAGCCGCGAGTCACTCATCAGGGCTCAGGTACAAGTTCGGAGGTCTTACAATCTTCAGGGAGCCGCGAGTCACTCAGCAGGGCTCAGGTACAAGTTCGGAGGTCTTACGATCTTCGGGGAGCCGCGAGTCACTCAGCAGGGCTCAGGTAGTTCTAAGTTCCAGGAGCCGCGACCGCGTCAGCAGGCTCTCGTTGTTCCAGCGTCGAATCTCTCGGACAGTCCCAGAGCACCCCTGGTTATAGGTCGACCCCTCTTTGATGTCCGGAGTCTGTGCAGGCAGGGGTCTTGTCACCTGGGGGTCGCTTCTCGGGGGTTTCCTGCCATTGTCTTTTGATCCTTTCAGGGCCGGGTCGGGAGGAGTCCCAGACACCCAGCAGGCGTGGAGCCAGCCTTCAGGGAGGCCGGAGGGCCGATCGAAACCCATTGTCCCAGGGGAGTTCAGAGGTGCGATAGAAACTGCTCCTCCCTCTCTCACCCCTGGAAGCGTGATGTCCTCCAGCCGGAGTGGCGCCTCTAGGCCCGGGTCGCGCTGGGGCCGGGCGGCCATCTTGGTGCATGAAGTGGGCACGCGGGCCCGGGGTGGCCGAAAGGAGAGAGGCCATGGACGAGGGTGTCCGGGTTGAGTGCGTGTGTTCTGGTGGAAAGGCTTGGTGAGGCCGGGGGATTGGGGCCGCCGGCACCAGGTTAGGTGGTATGGGGACCAGTAGAGCCATGTTACGAGGCCGGGTCCAACACGCGTCCCCCCCAGCTGAAAGCCGGAGAGAACTGCCCATCATCTTGGGGGGTTCTCTTCGCTGAGGCGGAAGAACCGGGAGAGGCCATCGGCGTTGGCGTGGTCCGTCCCAGGACGGTGTTCCACGGTGAAATCCATCCCCTGAAGGGAGATTGACCACCGCAGTAGCTTGGGGTTTTCTCCCCGCATCTGCATAAGCCATCGCAAGGGCCGATGATCGGTTTGGACTTTGAAATGGGTGCCGAACAGGTAAGGGCGTAGTTTCTTGAGTGCCCAGACCACGGCAAAGGCTTCGCGCTCAATGGTACTCCATCGCTGTTCTCTGGGTAACAGCCGCCGACTGAGGAAGGCGACGGGCTGGTCCAGGCCTTGGTCACTCATCTGGGACAGGACGGCCCCAATGCCATGCTCGGAGGCATCGGTCTGGACTACAAACTCCTTGGAGTAGTCGGGAGCCTGGAGGACGGGGGCCGTGCACATGGCCTTCTTTAGGGCATCGAACGCCTCCTGGCAGGCGGTTGTCCACTGAACCTTTTTTGGCTGTTTTTTGGATGTGAGTTCTGTGAGGGGGCCGACAAGGCTGCCATACCCCTTGATGAATCTGCGGTAGTAGCCAGTGAGGCCCAGAAAGGCTCGGACCTCCGTTTGGGTGGTGGGGGGTTCCCAGGCCACGATGGCGTCGATTTTTGGTTGTAGAGGGGCGACCTGGCCACTCCCGACCTGGTGCCCCAGGTAGACTACTGATCCTTGTCCAATTTGGCACTTGCTGGCTTTTACTGTCAGGCCTGCCTGGTGCAGGGCGGTTAGCACCCTCCGGAGGTGCTGGAGGTGCTCACTCCATCCGGAACTGAAAACGGCGATGTCGTCCAGATATGCCGCGCTGAACTGTTCTAGCCCGGCCAGGACTCTGTTTACCAGTCGCTGGAAGGTGGCCGGGGCATTTTTCATTCCGAAGGGCATTCCGCGGAAGCGGTAATGCCCATCTGGGGTGGAGAAGGCAGACCGCTCCTTGGCCCCCTCGGTGAGCGCAATCTGCCAGTATCCGCAGGTGAGGTCGAAGGTGCTGAGGAACCGTGCTGCCCCGAGTCGGTCAATGAGCTCGTCGGCTCGTGGGATGGGGTGGGCATCGGCTCGGGTGACGTCATTGAGCCCCCGGTAGTCCACACAGAACCGGAGCTCGGGGGCGACACCGGGGGCCGCTGCCTTCGGGACCAGGACCACGGGGCTGGCCCAGGGACTGTCAGATGGCTCGATCACTCCCATGGTCAACATCTTTGAGACTTCAGCTTGAATGCAGGACCGGACCCGGTCGGGGACCCGGTAGGCTCGGTGTCTCACCGGCGGGCTGTCCCCGGTGTCCACGTCATGGACACACCAGTCGGTGACTCGGGGGATCAGGGAGAAGAGGTCGGCAAATTGTCCTAGTAGCTGGCGGCAGTCCTCTTGCTGCTGGGTAGTGAGAGCTGGGGAGAGATTCACTCCCTCCACGGAGCCATCCTGCTCCTTGACACACAGGAGGTCCGGGAGGGGATCGGACTCATCTTCGGCCCCGTCATCGGTGGCCAACAGGAGGCTTAGTTCTGTCCGCACAAAGTGAGGCTTGAGGCGGTTCACGTGAAGGACCCGGAGGGGATCCCGGGGCGACTGGACGTCCACCAAGTATGTGACTGGGCTCTTCCGCTCAATCACTTTGTAGAGCCCGGTCCACCTGTCCTGGAGGGCGCCTGGCTTCACGGGAGCCATGACCCATACTTGTTGGCCCGGCTGGAACTCGACCAGAGTGGCATTCTGGTCGTACCAGCGCTTCATCTCTTCTTGGCTTGTCTCTAGGTTGGCCTCGGCCAGTGCTCGGAACTTCCTGGTCTGGTTCCGGAGGGTCAGAACATAGTGGAACACATCTCGTGGGGTGGTCTGGGGTGCCGCCTCCCACCCTTCCTTAACCAAGCTGAGGGGACCCCGGACGGGGTGTCCATAGAGCAACTCAAACGGGCTGAACCCTAGGGACTTCTGGGGGACCTCTCGGTAAGCGAACAAGAGGCAGGGGAGCAGGACGTCCCACTTACGCCGGAGGGGCTCTTCTAGGCCGGTGATCATCCCTTTCAGAGTCCGGTTAAACCTCTCTACTAGGCCGTTCCCCTGGGGATGGTACGGGGTAGTGAATTTGTAGGACACTCCACATTGTTGCCACAGGGACGTCATGTACCTCGAGATAAAATTAGTGCCGCGATCGCTCACGACCTCGCGGGGGAACCCTACCCGGGAAAAGATCCCCATCAGGGCCCGGCCCACTACGGGGGCCGTGACGGTGCGTAGGGGGATCGCCTCAGGGTATCGGGTGGCGTGATCCACCAGGACCAGGATGAAACGGTGACCTTGGGAGGTGGGGGGGTCCAGGGGCCCCACGATGTCGATCCCGACTCGTTCAAAGGGGGTACTGATGACCGGGAAGGGTTGGAGGGGAGCCTTGCGCTTCCCCCCACTCTTCCCGCTAGCTTGGCACGTGGGACAGGACTTGCAGTGGGCTTCTACGGCTGCTCTCATCTTAGGCCAGTAAAAATGGGTCACGAGACGGCTGTAGGTCTTGTCTTGACCCAGGTGGCCGGCCAGTGGGACGTCGTGGGCTAAGCCCAGGAGGAAGTCTCGGAAGCGGAGGGGTACCACCAGCACCCGCCCGGATCCCAGCTCCACCGACTTCTGCTCACTATACAAAATGCTATTTTCCCAATAAATTCGGTGCGTGCCAGTTTGGTCGCCTGCGGCTTGGCCCTCGGCCTGGCGCCGCAGTCCGATCAGGGAAGGACAGGTGGCTTGCTCCCGGCAAAACTCCTCCCGGGTGGGTCCACCCTCGTGGCGCCATTGGGCCAACTCGGGTAGATCGCCTAACTCAGGGACCGGGGCGGTGTCGGACAGGGAGGGCTCGTCGCTGGCGATGGGCCCCTCCGATGGGGGGACGGGAGGACCCTCGGGGGTTACTGCTCTGACTTCTTCGGTCGGGGCGTCTTCGACTTCTCCCAGGGGGGTGAGTCGGGCTGACATAGATCGGGTGGTGGCGCACACCCACTCGGGAGCCCCATCATCCCTAGGTGGGCCTTGCGTTCGACGTGCTTCCAGGGCGAACTCTCCAGGTCGTTCCCTAGGAGGCAGTCGACCGGCTGGGAGGTTCTTACGGCCACCCTCAGTTTACCTATTACTCCACCCCACTCAAACGGCACCAGAGCTACCTGACACATACTCTCTCTATTATCGGCGGAAATGACTGGGCAAAAGACGTTGGGGAGGATCTGCTCCTCGGGGACTAAGTGCCTGAGGACACCGGTGATGCTGGCCCCGGTGTCCCGCAGGGCCTCTATTTGGTGGCCATTGATCTTAACGAGCTGCCCGTATTTCTTCGTGTTGGAGGGCAGGAGGCTACCAGGGACCATCTCCCTATCTCCCAGGGATACTAGGGCCATGGCTGCGGGTTCCCATTCCCCGGCTTCCTCAACCTCCTCCCCCAGAGCTACGTTGGCTATCTGTCTTGCAGGGGTGTTTTGGGTGGCCATGGGGCACTCTGGGTCATTGGCGTAGTGCCCGGGCTTCTGGCAACGGAAACAAGTGACGGTTACCCTGTGTCCCCGTCTCCCGGGGGGTCCGGTTACTGGTGGGGGGGGCGCTGGGAAAGGTGGAGATTGGGTCTTCGGAGGACTAGGCTGGGACTCTCTCTGGCCTCCCTGGTTCCCCCCTCCTCTCTGGCGGGATGGTCCCTGACTGGCTCGGGGGTATTCTCCTACCATGCCCCGGGTGACCCGGGTGTTGGTCCAGCGGTCTGCTTCCACCACCAGCTTCCTGGGATCGGTGAGTTTGATGTCGAGCAGATGCTGGCGTAGTTCCACAAAGCAGTTCGCAGCCAGGTGTTCCCACAATAGGAGGTCGGTGAGTTCCTCAAGAGTGGTGACTTTGCTGCCCTTGACCCACCCATCGAAGGCCCGACTAAAAAAGTTTACATATTCTACCCAGGTGGTGCCCGGGATTTTCCTGCAGTCCCGGAATCGTTGACGGTACATCTCGGGGGTGAGACCGTACCTTGTGAGTAGAGCCTCTTTCATGTGGCTGTAGGAGGTCTGCAGAGAGAGGGGTAGGTCGAGCAGGGTGTCTCTTCCTTCGCTCAGAAATCGTCCCCACAACCCTGCCCCCCAGTCCTTCTGCGGGACCCGATGGGAGGTCATGGCGACCTCGTAGGCCCTGAACCATTGCTGAATGTCATCGTTTTTATAATATTCCTTGACCACATCTTTGGGGATGTGGACCTTCTGCTCCGCTGGGGAGGTCGCCTCTCGGTTTCCCGGGGGCCTCCCTTCCTCACTTCTGGCCTTGAGTTCGATTTCCTTCAAGCTGCGTTCGTGCTCCAGTTGGAGCTTCCTTCCTTCGTGTTCCCGTTGGAGCTTCTTCTCTTCTAGCTCGCCTTGCACGCGCATTTGCTCTACTGCTAGCTTTTTCTCTGCTAACTTTAATTCGCCTTCGATTTTGAGCTTAGCTAACTCGAGTTCGTGATTGCGGCTTCTCTCTCTGTCCGCGAGTTCCTCCGGGGATAGGCCCCCTTCTGGTACGATGTTTCGCACCTGATTGTTGCTGCTTTCCCCTTGGGGAGGTTCGGCCTTGTCGGGGCGCTCCCCCGTGTTTTCCGGGCGGGAGGCCCCGGTATCCACCCAGGCTTTCAGTGCTTTCTGCAAATCTTCCTTGGTGTTGAGACCGGTGGTAGCGATTCTAAGTTCTTTGCAGAATTGCTTTAGTTCTTTGTGTGTGTATTCTTCTAGTTGTTCCACCTGGAACACCCTGTTGGCGTTTATTTCTGCGGGGATCACGGTGTTTCCTTCTGCCATCTTTGTTGGTAGTGCGTCCGTCGTTCACAGTACGATCTCTCGGTGATGGGCCCGAATCCCACTGCTGCCACCAATGTTAGACGGCGACCTCAGAGGAGCCCGGGAAGGGAGTCCTGACTACCCTGAGACCCACCCTCAAGTATCGTAGCCGGGCACTGGCGGGAGACTCCTCAGGAGGAGAAGTCTCGTAGCGAGGATCGTACTTCGGGCACCACACGACACAGAAACAACACACCGTGCGTTCTCAGGAACCAATCTTTATCAAATAGGTTAGCACTGCAAATAGGTACAAGGAGAGCGCGGGCTCAATGAGTCTCGGAAGGGATAGGGGGTAGCGGGACAGTCTTTGGCACAAAACTTCAAGGTAAGGATGTACCCGGCGCACAGCTCACAATCCTCGAGCTGGGGGGTAGGCTGGTTGTCGTGGGGTCCGGCGGGACCAGTGGAGTCTGTGGAAGCCACGAGTCACTCAGCGGGCTCAGGTACAAGTTCGGAGGTCTTACGATCTTCAGGGAGCCGCGAGTCACTCAGCAGGGCTCAGGTACAAGTTCGGAGGTCTTACGATCTTCGGGGAGCCGCGAGTCACTCAGCAGGGCTCAGGTACAAGTTCGGAGGTCTTACAATCTTCAGGGAGCCGCGAGTCACTCAGCAGGGCTCAGGTACAAGTTCGGAGGTCTTACGATCTTCGGGGAGCCGCGAGTCACTCAGCAGGGCTCAGGTAGTTCTAAGTTCCAGGAGCCGCGACCGCGTCAGCAGGCTCTCGTTGTTCCAGCGTCGAATCTCTCCGACAGTCCCAGAGCACCCCTGGTGATAGGTCGACCCCTCTTTGATGTCCGGAGTCTGTGCAGGCAGGGGTCTTGTCACCTGGGGGTCGCTTCTCGGGGGTTTCCTGCCATTGTCTTTTGATCCTTTCAGGGCCGGGTCGGGAGGAGTCCCAGACACCCAGCAGGCGTGGAGCCAGCCTTCAGGGAGGCCGGAGGGCCGATCGAAACTCATCGTCCCAGGGGAGTTCAGAGGTGCGATAGAAACTGCTCCTCCCTCTCTCACCCCTGGAAGCGTGATGTCCTCCAGCCGGAGTGGCGCCTCTAGGCCCGGGTCGCGCTGGGGCCGGGCGGCCATCTTGGTGCATGAAGTGGGCACGCGGGCCCGGGGTGGCCGAAAGGAGAGAGGCCATGGACGAGGGTGTCCAGGTTGAGTGCGTGTGTTCTGGTGGAAAGGCTTGGTGAGGCCGGGGGATTGGGGCCGCCGGCACCAGGTTAGGTGGTGTGGGGACCAGTAGAGCCATGTTACGAGGCCGGGTCCAACACACACACACACAACCACTCACACAACCACACACACACAACCACACACAACCACATACAAACACACCCAACCACACACACACACAACCATACACACAACCACACACACAACCACACACACAACCACACACACACAACCACACACACAACCACACACAACCACACAAACAACCACACACACAACCACACCCACAACCATACCCTCAACCACACCCACACAACCACACCCACACACACACACACAACCACACACTCACACACCCACAACCACACCCACACCCACACAACCATACCCACCCACACAACCATACCCAACCACACCCACAGAACCACACACACAACCATACACACAACCACACAGATCCACACACAAACACACACACAACCACACCCAACCACACCCAACCACCCAACCACACACACACAACCACACACACAACCACACACACACATCCACACCCAACCACATACAAACACACCCAACCACACACAAACAGACCCAACCACACACACACAACCACACACACAACCACGCACACACAACCACACAAACACCCACCCACCCACAACCACACCCACAACCACACCCACACAACCACAACAACAACCACACACACAACCACATACACAATCACACACAACCACACAAACAACCACACACACAACCACAACCATACCCTCAACCACACCCACACAACCAGACCCACACACACACACACAACCACACACCCACAACCACACCCACACCCACACACCCAAAACCACACAACCACACATACCCACACAACCACACCAACCACACCCACAGAACGACACACATAACCATACACAAAACCACACAGAACCACACACACAACCACACACACAACCACACACACAACCACGCCCAACCACACAACCACACACACAACCACACACACAACCACAAACACACAACCACACACAACCACATAAACAAAAACACACCCAACCACACAGAAACACACACAACCACACACACACAACCACACACACAACCACGCACACACAACCACACAAACACTCACCCACCCACAACCACACCCACACACATACACAAACACACACATCCACACACACTCACAACCACACCCACACCCACAACCGCACCCACAACCACAAAACCACACAAGCACACACACAACCACAACCACACACACAAGCACACACACAACCACACACACAAACACACAAGCACACACAACCACACACACACAACCACACCTACAACCACACCCACACAACCACACCCACCCACACACACAACCACACACCCACAACCACACCCACACACCCACAACCACACCCACACACCCACAACCACACAACCACACCCAACCACACACACACAACCACACCCACAACCATACCCTCAACCACACCCACACAACCACACACACACACACATAACCACATACCCACAACCACACCCACACACCCACAACCATACCCACACAACCACACCCACCCACACAACCACACCCAACCACACCCACAGAACCACATACACAACCATACAAACAACCACACAGAACCACACACACAACCACACACACACGCACAACCACACCCAATCACACCCAACCACACAACCACACACACACAACCACACACACAACCACATACACACAACCACATACAAACACACCCAACCACACACAACCACACCCAACCACACACACAACCACACAAACAACCACACAAACACCCACCCACCCACAACCATACCCACAACCACACCCACATAACCACAACCACACCCAGCCACATCCACAACCACACACAACCACACACAACCACACATACACAACCACACACACACACACAACCACACACACAACGACACACACAACCACAACATACAACCACACACACAATGAAACACACAACCACATACATACACAACCACACACACAGAACCATACCCACAATCACACCCACAACCACACACATACAACCACACACATACACAACCAGACAAAGCCACACACACAACCACACACTACCACACATCCATCCACATACACACCCACAACCACACCCACACCCATAACTGCACCCACAACCACACAACCACACACAACCACACACACACAACCACACACACAACCACACATACCACCACACACACACAACCACACAAACCACCACACACACACACCCACAACCACTCACAACCACACACACAACCACAACCACATATACAACCACACACACAACCACACACACACAACCACACACACAACCACACACAACCACACAAACAACCACACCACACCCACACACCCACAACCACACCTACACAACTACACCAACCCACACAACCACACCTACCCACACAACCACACCCACGGAACCACACACAGAACCATACACACAACCACACACAACCACACACACAACCACACACACAATCACACACACAACCGCACCCAACCACACAACCACACACACACAACCACACTCACACAACCACACACAATCACATACAAACACACACAAACACACACAAACACACACAATCACACACACACAACCACACACAACCACGCACACACAACCACACAAACACCCACCCACCCACAACCACACCCACAACCACACCTATACAACCACAACCACACCCAACCACACCCACAACTACCCACAACCATACACACAACCACACATACACAACCACACACACAACCGCACACACACAACCACACACACACACACAACCACACACACACATCTACACACACACAACCATACACACAACCACACATACAACCACAACATACAACCACACACACAACCACACACAACCACACACAACCACACCCACAACCACACACACACAACCGCACACACACAACCACACACATACACAACCACACAAAACCACACACACAATCACACACAACCACACATACACCCACAACCACACCCACAACCGCACCCATAACCACACAACCACACATACAACCACACACACAACCACACAAACAACCACACCCACACAATCAGAACCAACCACACCCACAACCACACAGACACAACCACACCCACACACACACAACCACACACACACAACTACACACACACAACCACACACACCCACAAACATTCAACCACACACACAACCACACTGACACAACCACACACAAACAACCACACACACACAACCACACACGCAACCACACCCACAACCACACGCAACCACACACACAACCAGAACCACATACACAACCACACACACACAACCACACCCAACCACACACACACAACCACACCCACAACCATACCCTCTACCAGACCCACACAACCACACACACACACACATAACCACATACCCACAACCACACCCACACACCCACAACCATACCCACACAACCACACCCACCCACACAACCACACCCAACCACACCCAACCACACCCACAGAACCACATACACAACCATACAAACAACCACACAGAACCACACACACAACCACACACACACGCACAACCACACCCAATCACACCCAACCACACAACCACACACACACAACCACACACACAACCACATACACACAACCACATACGAACACACCCAACCACACACAACCACACCCAACCACACACACAACCACACAAACAACCACACAAACACCCACCCACCCACAACCATACCCACAACCACACCCACATAACCACAACCACACCCAGCCACATCCACAACCACACACAACCACACACAACCACACATACACAACCACACACACACACACAACCACACACACAACGACACACACAACCACAACATACAACCACACACACAATGACACACACAACCACATACATACACAACCACACACACAGAACCATACCCACAACCACACCCACAACCACACACATACAACCACACACATACACAACCAGACAAAGCCACACACACAACCACACACAACCACACATCCATCCACATACACACCCACAACCACACCCACACCCATAACTGCACCCACAACCACACAACCACACACAACCACACACACACAACCACACACACAACCACACATACCACCACACACACACAACCACACAAACCACCACACACACACAACCACACCCACAACCACTCACAACCACACACACAACCACAACCACATATACAACCACACACACAACCACACACACACAACCACACACACAACCACACAAACAACCACACCACACCCACACACCCACAACCACACCTACACAACTACACCAACCCACACAACCACACCTACCCACACAACCACACCCACGGAACCACACACAGAACCATACACACAACCACACACAACCACACACACAACCACACACACAATCACACACACAACCGCACCCAACCATACAACCACACACACACAACCACAATCAATCAATCAATCAGTGACACTTGTAAAGCGCGCTACATACCCGTAGGGTCTCAAGGCGCTGGGGGGGGGGGGGGTGCCGCTACTGCTCGAACAGCCAGGTCTTCAGCTTCTTCCTGAAGGAGAGGTGGTCTTGGGTCAGGCGCAGGTCGGACGGGAGGGAGTTCCAGGTCTTGGCGGCCAGGTAGGAGAAGGACCTTCCTCCTGTAGTTGCTCTGCGGATGCGGGGGACGGCGGCGAGGGCGTGGTTGGCTGATCGGAGGTGGCGTTTGGGAGCGTAGAAGTTGACTCGGTTGTTGAGGTAGCTCGGGCCTTGGTCGTGTAGGGCTTTGTGTGCGTGGGTGAGGAGGCGGAAGGTGATTCTCTTGTTGATGGGGAGCCAGTGAAGGTCTCTCAGATGTCCGGAGATGTGGCTGGATCGTGGGATGTCGAGGATGAGTCTGGCTGAGGCGTTTTGGATCCGCTGGAGTCTCTTCTGGAGCTTGGCGGTGGTCCCGGCGTAGAGGGCGTTGCCGTAGTCCAGTCGGCTGGTGACGAGGGCCTGGGTGACGGTCTTCCTGGTCTCTGTGGGGATCCACCAGAAGATCTTCCGTAGCATGCGTAGGATGTTGAAGCACGCCGAGGAGACGCTGTTGACTTGCCTGGTCATGGAGAGGGAGGAGTCCAGGATGAAGCCCAGGTTACGTGCATGGTCTGTCGGTTTGGGTGCGGTGCCCAGGGCGGGAGGCCACCAGGAGTCGTCCCAGGCGGAGGGAGAGGAGCCCAGGATGAGGACCTCCGTCTTGTCCGAGTTCAGTTTCAGGCGGCTGGTCGTCATCCATTCGGCTACCTCTTTCATCCCTTCGTGTAGGTTGGCTCTGGCGGCGGCGGGGTTGTTGGTCAGGGAGAGGATCAGCTGGGTGTCGTCGGCGTAGGAGATGATGCTGAGGTGGTGTTTGCGTACGATGGCCGCGAGGGGGCTCATGTAGACGTTGAAGAGGGTGGGGCTCAGGGATGATCCTTGGGGGACGCCGCAGATGACTTCGGAGGCCTCTGACTTGTAAGGTGGTAGGCGGACTCGCTGTGTTCTTCCGTCGAGGAAGGAGATGATCCATTCCAGCGCCTTGTCCTGGATTCCGATGTTGCTGAGGCGCCGTATTAGGGTGCGGTGGCAGACCGTGTCGAATGCCGCGGAGAGGTCTAGGAGGATGAGGGCCGCACCCACAACCACACGCAACCACACACACAACCAGAACCACATACACAACCACACTCACACAACCACACACAATCACATACAAACACACACAAACACACACAAACACACACAATCACACACACACAACCACACACAACCACGCACACACAACCACACAAACACCCACCCACCCACAACCACACCCACAACCACACCTATACAACCACAACCACACCCAACCACACCCACAACTACCCACAACCATACACACAACCACACATACACAACCACACACACAACCGCACACACACAACCACACACACACACACAACCACACACACACATCTACACACACACAACCATACACACAACCACACATACAACCACAACATACAACCACACACACAACCACACACAACCACACACAACCACACCCACAACCACACACACACAACCGCACACACACAACCACACACATACACAACCACACAAAACCACACACACAATCACACACAACCACACATACACCCACAACCACACCCACAACCGCACCCATAACCACACAACCACACATACAACCACACACACAACCACACAAACAACCACACCCACACAATCAGAACCAACCACACCCACAACCACACAGACACAACCACACCCACACACACACAACCACACACACACAACTACACACACACAACCACACACACCCACAAACATTCAACCACACACACAACCACACTGACACAACCACACACAAACAACCACACACACACAACCACACACGCAACCACACCCACAACCACACGCAACCACACACACAACCAGAACCACATACACAACCACACACACACAACCACATACACAACCACATACACACAACCCCACACACACAACCACACAAAACCACACAAACAACCACACACACAACCACACACACACAACCTCACAAACAACCACACACACACAACAGACAGGGAGGGTACCTGAACACCCTGAGACCTACCCTCGGGGTATCATAGCTGGGCACTGGCGGGAGACTCCTCAGGGAAAGAGTCTCATATCTAGGATCGTACACACTGCACCACACGACAAAGAGACACCACACGGTATGTTCTTGGGAACAGATCTTTATCTAATCAGCTTCGTAGGATCTTTATGATCAACAAGGTGGAAATGTAAAAATAGAGCACGGGCTCAAAGAGTCTTGGTAGGGATAGGGGGTAGCGGGACAGTCTTTGGGGATCCGGATCAATGCAGGGACGTACCCGGCGCACAGCTCACAATCCTCGAGCTGGGGGATACGCTGTAGTTATTGGGGTCCAGCCGGACCGAAGGAGTCTTTAGGAGCCGCGAATCACTCAGCAGGGCTCAAGCACAAGTTCGGAGGTCTTACGATCTTCAGGGAGCCGCGAGTCACTCAGCAGGGCTCAGGCACAAGGTCGGAGGGCTTACAATCTTCCGGGGAGCCGCGAGTCACTCAGCAGGGCTCAGGCACAAGGTCGGAGGTCTTACGATCTTCAGGGGAGCCGCGAGTCACTCAGCAGGGCTCAGGTGTTCCAAGGCGAATCTGCCGGACAGTCCCAGAGCACCCCTTGTTATAGGGCGACTCCTCTTTGATGTCCGGAGTCTGTGCAGGCAGGGGTCTTGTCACCTGGGGGTCGCTTGTTGGGGGTTTCCTGCCATTGTCCTTTGATCCTTTCAGGGCCGGGTCGGGAGGAGCCCCAGACACCCAGCAGGCGTGGAGCCAGCCCTCGGGGAGGCCGGCGGGTCGATCGAAACCCACCTTCCCAGGGAAGCGCAGAGGTGTGATGGAAACTGCTCCTCCATTTCTCATCCCAAGGGGAGCGCGATGTCCTCCAGCCGGAGTGGCGCCTCTAGGCCAGGGTCGCGCTGGGGCCGGGCGGCCATCTTGGTGCATGAAGTGGGCACGCTGGCCCGGGGTGGCCGAAGGAGGAAGGCCACGGACGGGGGAAGTCCGGGTCGGGTGTGTGTGTTCTGGTGGGAAGGATCGGCTAGGCCGTGGGCTCGGGGCTGGTGTGAGGTGCAGGGGTCAGGTCTGACTATGTTACGAGGGCCGGGTCTAACACCCGGGACCCCCTCCGGGTCCTCCACGTGAACCGCCTCAAGCCCCACTTTGTGCGGACGGAGCTGAGCCTCCTACTGGCCACTGATGACGGGTCCGAAGAAGAGTCAGATCCCCTCCCTGATGTTCTGTGCACCAAGGAGAAGGACGGCTCCGTAGAGGGAGTGAACCTCTCTCTGTCTCTCACTCCCCAGCAACCTGAGAATTGCCGCCAGCTCCTAGGGCAGTTTCCGGACCTTTTCTCCCTGGTCCCCAAGGTCACTGACTGGTGTGTCCATGATGTGGATACCGGGGACAGCCCACCAGTGAGACACCGAGCCTACCGAGTCCCTGATCGGGTCCGGTCCTGTATCCAAGCCGAAGTCTCGAAAATGTTGTCCCTAGGCGTGATCGAACCCTCAGACAGCCCCTGGGCCAGCCCCATGGTCCTGGTCCCAAAAGCAGCTGCCCCCGGGGTCGCCCCGGAACTCCGCTTCTGCGTGGACTACCGGGGACTCAATGAAGTCACCCGAGCCGATGCCCACCCCATTCCCCGAGCCGACGAGCTCATTGACCGGCTCGGGGCTGCTCGGTTCCTCAGCACCTTCGATCTCACCTGCGGCTACTGGCAAATTGCGCTCACAGAGGGAGCCAAGGAGCGGTCCGCCTTCTCCACCCCGGATGGGCACTATCGCTTTCGCGTGATGCCCTTCGGGATGAAAAATGCCCCGGCCACCTTCCAGCGACTGGTAAATAGAGTACTGGCCGGGCTGGAAAAATTCAGCGCTGCATATCTCGACGATATTGCAGTTTTTAGTTCCGAATGGAGTGAGCACCTCCAGCACCTCCGGAGGGTGCTAACCGCCCTACGCCAGACGGGCCTCCCCGTGAAAGCCAGCAAATGCCAGATTGGGCAAGGTTCGGTAACCTACCTGGGGCACCAGGTCGGGAGCGGGCAGGTCGCCCCTCTACAGCCCAAAATCGACGCCATCCTAGCCTGGAAACCCCCCACTACCCAAACAGAGGTCCGAGCCTTTCTGGGCCTCACGGGCTACTACCGGAGATTCATCCGGAATTACGGCAGCCTGGTCGGTCCCCTCACGGGACTCACGTCCAAGAAGCAGCCCAAGAAGGTGCAGTGGTCCCCTGCCTGCCAAGAGGCGTTCAATGCCCTGAAAACGGCCATGTGTACGGCCCCCGTCCTCCAGGCCCCCGACTACTCCAAAGAGTTTGTGGTACAAACTGATGCCTCCGAGCATGGCATCAGGGCAGTCCTCTCCCAGGTAAATGACCAGGGTCTAGACCAGCCCATGGCCTTCCTCAGCCGAAGGCTATTGCCCCGGGAACAGAGATGGAGTACCATCGAGCGCGAGGCGTTCGCCGTAGTCTGGGCCCTCAAGAAACTACGCCCTTACCTGTTCGGCACCCATTTCAGGGTCCAAACCGACCATCGCCCCTTGCGATGGCTCATGCAGATGCGAGGAGAAAACCCCAAGCTTCTGCGGTGGTCAATCTCCCTCCAGGGGATGGATTTCACCGTGGAACATCACCCTGGTACGGACCACGCCAACGCCGATGGCCTCTCCCGATTCTTCCGCCTCAGCGAAGAGAACCCCCAAGAAGATGGGTAGTTTTCTCCGGCTTTCAGCTGGGGGGGACGCGTGTTATACCCGGCCCTCGTAACATAGTCAGACCTGACCCCTGCACCTCACACCAGCCCCGAGCCAACGGCCTAGCCGATCCTTCCCACCAGAACACACACACCCGACCCGGACTTCCCCCGTCCGTGGCCTTCCTCCTTCGGCCACCCCGGGCCCGCGTGCCCACTTCATGCACCAAGATGGCCGCCCGGCCCCAGTGCGACCCTAGCCTATAGGCGCCACTCCGGCTGGAGGACATCGCGCTCCCCTTGGGATGAGAAAGGGAGGAGCAGTTTCCATCACACCTCTGCGCTTCCCTGGGAAGGTGGGTTTCAATCGACCCGCCGGCCTCCCCGAGGGCTGGCTCCACGCCTGCTGGGTGTCTGGGGCTCCTCCCGACCCGGCCCTGAAAGGATCAAAGGACAATGGCAGGAAACCCCCAACAAGCGACCCCCAGGTGACAAGACCCCTGCCTGCACAGACTCCGGACATCAAAGAGGAGTCGCCTTATAACAAGGGGTGCTCTGGGACTGTCCGGCAGATTCGCCTTGGAAACACCTGAGCCCTGCTGAGTGACTCGCGGCTCCCTGAAGATCGTCAGACCTCCGAACTTGTGCCTGAGCCTTGCTGAGTGACTCGCGGCTCCCTGAAGATCGTAAGACCCCCGAACTTGTGCTTGAGCCCTGCTGAGTGACTCGCGGCTCCCTGAAGATCGTCAGACCTCCGAACTTGTGCCTGAGCCCTGCTGAGTGACTCGCGGCTCCCTGAAGATCGTAAGACCCCCGAACTTGTGCTTGAGCCCTGCTGAGTGACTCGCGGCTCCCTGAAGATCGTAAGACCTCCGAACTCACGCTCGAGCCCTGCTGAGTAACTCGCGGCTCCCACAGACTCTCTTGGTCCCGCCGGACCCCACGACGACAAGCGTATCCCCCAGCTCGAGGATTGTGAGCTGTGCGCCGGGTACGATCCTGCATTTGATCCATATACCCAAAGACTGTCCCGCTACCTCCTATCCCCCCTCCAAGACTTGGTGAGCCCGCGCTCTACTTGTATATATTTTGCCTTGCTGATTATAAAGATCCTACCACTCCGATCTGATAAAGATTTGCTCTTAAGAACTCCTCGTGTGGTGTCTCTCTGTCGTGTGGTGCTGAGTGTGCGATCCTAGATACGAGGTTCCTCCCCTGAGGAGTCTCCCGCCAGCGCCCGGCTACGATACCTCGAGGGTGGGTCTCAGGGTAGTCAGGGCCCCCTCCGGGCCCCTCTGAGGTCCCCTTCTAACAGTGACCTGGCTCTTTCGCTCAACGACTTTGAAGGGCCCGGTCCATTTATCCTGGAGGGCGCAAGGTTTCACGGGGGCCATGACCCATATCTGCTGGCCCGGCAGGAACTCGACCAGAGTGGCATTCTGGTCGTACCAGCGCCTCATTTCTTCCTGGCTCGCCTCCAGGTTGGCCTCGGCCAGTTCTCGAAACTTCCTAGTCTGGTTTCGGAGAGTCAGAACGTACCAGAACACATCTCGGGGGGGGCCTCGGGACACCACCTCCCACCCTTCCTTGACCAGGCTGAGGGGCCCCCGGACGGGATGCCCGTAGAGTAACTCAAAGGGGCTGAACACCCAACCACACCCACAGAACCACACACAGAACCATACACACAACCACACAGAACCATACACACAACCACACACACAACCACATGCACAACCACACCCAACCACACCCAACCACACAACCACACACACACAACCACACACACACAACCACACCCAACCACATACAAACACATACAACCACACACAAACACACACAACCACACACACAACCACCCTCATACAACCACACAAACACCCACCCACCCACAACCGCACCCACAACCACACCCACACAACTACAACCACACCCAACCACACCTACAACCACCTACAACCATACACACAACCATACATACACAACCACACACACACAACCACACACACATAACAACACACACAACCACACACACAACCACACATACACAACCACACACACACACAACCACACACACACACAACCACATACACAACCACACACACACACAACCACACACACACAACCACACATATACACAACCACACAAAACCACACACACAACCACACACAACCACACATACACACCCACCCACAACCACACCCGTACCCACAACTGCACCCACAACCACACAACCACACACACAACCACAACCACACAACCAGAACCAACCACACCCACAACCACACAGACACAACCACACCCACACACACAATCACACACACACAACCACACACTTCCACACACATACAACCACACACACAACCACACAGTCACAACCACACACAAACAACCACACACACAACCACACACACAACCACAACCACACACAACCACACACACAACCAGAACCACCCACACACATACAACTACATACACAACCACACACACACAACCCCACACACACAACCACACACACAACCACACAAACAACCACACACACATAACCATACCCATAACCATACCCATAACCACACCCACACAACCATGCCTGCACACACACACAACCACACACACACACCCACAACCATACCCACAACCACACTCACAACCACACACACACACAACCACACACACAACCACACACACACAACCTCACAAACAACCACACACACATAACCACACAGACAACCACAACAACACACACACAACCCCAACCACACACACACACAACCATACACACAACCACACACACACAACCACACACACAACCAGAACCACACACACAACCACACACACACAACCACACACACAACCACACACAACCACACACACACAACCACACACACAACCACACAAACAACCACACACACACAACCATACCGACAACCATACCCACAACCACACCCACACAACCACACTTGCACACACACATAACCACACACACACAACCACACACCCACAACCACACACACACCCACAACCATACCCACAACCACACCCACACCCAACCACAACCACACACACAACCACACACACAACCACATACACACAACCTAACAACCAACCACACACACACAACCACACACACAACCACAACCACAACCACACACACACAACCACACATACACACACACCTAACCATGCACACAACCACACACACACACAACCACACACACAACTAGAACCACACACACAACCACACACACACACAACCACACACACAACCACACACACACAAACACACATACAAACACACAAACAATCACACACACACAACCGTACCCACAACCATACCCACAACCACCACACCTGCACACACACAACCACACACACACAACCACATACCCACAACCACACACACACCCCACAACCATACCCACAACCACACCCACACCCAACCACAATCACACACACACAACCACACACACAACCACACACACAACCACACACCCACAACCTCACAAACAACCACACACACACAACCACACACACACAACCATACACACAACCACACACACACAACCATACACACAACCACACAACCACACACACAAACACAGCCACACACAAAACACACACAACTACACACACAACACACAAAACCACACACACAACCACACACACACAACCACACACAACACCATACAACCACATACAACCACACACACAACCACACAGAACCACGCACACACACAACCACACACAACCACACACAACCACACAACCACACCCACAACCACACACACACAACCACAACCACACACAACCACAACCACACACACAACCACACAACCAAACACACACAACCACACACAAACAACCACACACACAACCCCACACAACACTATACAACCACATACAACCACACACACAACCACATACAACCAAGCACACACACACAACCACACACAACCACACCCAACCACACAACCACACCCACAACCACACACACACAACCACAACCACACACAACCAGAACCACACACACAACCACACACACACAACCACACACACAACCACACACACACAACCACACACATACAACCACACACACAACCACACAAACAACCAAACACACACAACCATACCCACAACCATACCCACAACCACACCCACACAACCTCACTTGCACACACACATAACCACACACACACAACCACACATCCACAACCACACACACACACCCACAACCATACCTATAACCACACTGTGAGAAGTTGGCCTGGTATATGATGCTCACTAGTTAAAGTGATCACCTTGTACCATGCCAAGCAACCCTTATGGTGTGGTTGTAAGTCAACCTTTTCGGACTAGCTGCCCTAGTGGTAGCGTAGGCTAAGCAGTCTTTGAGGCTAAACTCGTGAAGCGTGTTAAGACAGCTGTTTTACCAAATGTAACCCCCTTTTATACCAATGAAAGGACACCACACAGATATATATTCAAAATATATATGTATTTATTTCTCAAAGTAACCCCTAGTCTCTTTATGAGCACAGGAGCACAAATCGTCAAACAAGATTACAGTAGAATACACAGAAGTTGCACTTTATATGGATAGGCCCTGGTGGCCGCTCAAACCATATACTAAAATAGTGGTATAAGTACCACGAACAGAAAAGGGAAAAGGTCTAGGGCCTCTAGAATCGCTGGGCCTACAAGGAGCTAACTTCAGTTAGTGACCAGGAGGTCCACGGGTGGCGTGTGCAGAGCAAATAGTCACACGCGTGCTCCCATAGGTTTCAATGGGTGCGTAAAAAGTACAAAGTTACTGCAAAGAGGATCTTCCGGATGGACTAGGAACTCAAGATTTGGAACACAGGCACTAGAGATGTAATACTACACTTGGGCACAGGTGTGCCAGCTTTACCTCACCCACAGGAAGCGGGTGCATAGGCCTCGAAGTTCGTCGGGTTTCTTCTATCTGTTCCGTGGAGCTTGAAGACAAAGATGCTGCAGGCGGTCGGTCCGGGAGAGATGCAGTGGATCCAAGAGTGGATCGGAGATGTTGAAGACCTGTAAGCAGAGGGGACAGTGTTCACAGTCACTAGCCAGTGACCAGCGTGGCACCAGGTGGGTACCAGGCAATGTCGGGTGCAAACAGGAAGAAAGGTGTAGCTTGTCTCTGCAGCCACGTGGTCCCTGGAGGTCGACGACATCCAGGAGTCGGTTCACGAGCTGTCCCACGCAGGCTCTCGCTGTCGGCGGTGTCGGCGACTTGATCGAAGCAAACAAGCCTTGGCAAAAGCAATTGTTGTAGGAGATGAAATAAGCTGATGGTTCTGACCAGCAAGGTCAGAAGAACTGCTCCTTTGGAGGGGAGCAAGGGCCAGTCTGGAGCAACCAGACCAGTGGTGTATTTTGTAAAGTTCGTCACCAAGATGGCTACTAGCCAGCGGGCCAGCAACCGGTTAGGCGCGTCGAGTGGCAAAATGCAGAAGGGCCCCACGCAGATCGTGGAGATGCTGGAGGGCTCACCTTTGGTGCAGATGCTGCTCGAGGGTTGGGCTTCTCAGATCCCAAAGCACAACTTGGAGGGAGCCTCGGTTGTTGCACTTGTCAGCTTGTCGTGGTCGTTTCAAGATGGCTGGCTCCACGTGTCTCGGTGCCTCCACGGGTCTCCTCTTTTCAGGGACTGTGGATCGGGCGGTGAGAGGTCTGGAGGTCCAGGTCTTGTCAGTCTCTGGGCTCGGGCTCCGGCGGGAGGCGGCGGCAAAGCAGATGTTGATTCGCTGGATGGTGCTTGCGTTAGCAAGGTGGTCACTCCCTGACCACAGGGGAGATTTCCTTCAGTCTTCTGTGCAGCAGAATGTCGAAGTTCCCGTCTTCTTCTTAGTTTCAAGTTGATTCCAGGATGTCTGAAGTCTTAGGACACAGCTCCTACCTTTAAGCGGATTCTAGGGGCCGGACTACCTGCTAGGTCCCTCCCTATGGGTGGGACCAGGAAGGGGGGTGGTTACACCCCCAATCCTTTGTCCAGCTCGCCCCAGGCCCGGGACTGGTGTGCCCCAGGACCGGTTTGAACTGGCATATGCACCGAGGCTCCTTGTGAGCCACAGGCATGTCTGGTTTCTTTCAAGCCCTACCTGACCAATACACAAAATCCTGTCTGGGGTGGTGCATGCACCTCCCCTGGCAGGAAACCCTTTGTCCACACCTCCCAAGCTGGAAGGACTCCCAGCAGCAGGAGGGCAGACTTGTGTCTGTGGTGGCAGCATCCATTTTGTGGAGCTGAGGCTATGTCTGATTTTACCCGGGTTTCAGGTACTGTACATGTCGTGTCCCTCTAGAAGGGTGGAATGCTAACCCCGTCGCCAGAATTGGCGAGGGGTTAGTATTCCAATTCGTATGACACCTTACTCGACATGTTTTGATAAAGCCAAACCAAAGATAGCATTTAACCGCGAGGTTCATAATGCACTTATATGGTATGACGATATCTGGAAACAGTAGAAGGAAGTTGTTCCGACCACTGCAGACAGGCTCAGCTCATGCCAGAGCACCATCTCACATGGAACCAAGCACTCTGCCTTCAGGATTGTTAAGGCCTGCCATAGGAGTGACTTATAGGTTACCAGGTGTCCCATTTAAGGTTAGGTATAGGTATACTACACCTAAGTAAGAGGTGATTACACCAACTTACCCCAGCTGAGTGATCAGCCAGTTGTGTCAAATTGTTAGGCCAAGCCTGGGGTGGCATAATACATGCTTCAGCCCCTGGCAGGCCTTGGGTACACCAATGCCCTGGGTACCTAGTGTACACTGGTACAGGGGCTGACAGGGTGATCCACTTCCAATTGGTTATGCACCTAGGGTGCATAGTTTTAATTTAGTAGAGAGAACAGCAGGCTGGGGGTCTGATTGGCAGGCCCACAGCCTCAATATGTCAAAAACCAGTGAAGCAAAAAGCAAAAATCTGGGGTGACCATAGGATAGCAGACCCTACTCTCCTACACAACCCCCCCCCAAACGCTGGGACATTAAACTAGCCTTGACCAGTCTCGTCTTCATGTCCTAAGTGGAAGTACCTGGAGAGACCATCTGCATTCCCATGGTCAGTACCTGGCCGGTGCTCCACTGTAAAGTCCATCCCCTGTAGGGAAATGGACCACCTAAGCAGTTTGGGGTTTTCTCCCTTCATCTGATTTAGCCACAAGAGGGGCTGATGGTCGGTCTGAATCTTGAAGTGAGTGCCAAACAAGTATGGCCTCAGCTTCTTCAGGGCCCACACCACAGCAAAGGCCTCCCTCTCAATAGCTGACCAATTCTTCTCTCTGGGGGTCAACCTTCTGCTAATAAAAGCAATGGGTTGGTCTTGACCATCTACATTAAGTTGTGACAGCACAGCTCCCACACCCAACTCAGAAGCATCTGTTTGGACAATAAACTCTTTGGAGTAGTCAGGACTTTTCAGGATAGGTGCAGAGCACATGGCCTCCTTCAGGTCATCAAATGCCTTTTGACAGCTTACTGTCCACTGAACCTTTTTGGGCATCTTCTTGGATGTCAGATCATTAAGAGGAGTCACAATGGACCCATAGTTCTTAACAAACTTCCTGTAGTACCCAGTCAAGCCCAAGAAAGCTCGAACTTGAGTCTGGGTGGTTGGAAGGGACCAGTCCTTGATGGATTGTATCTTACTCTCCAGTGGTTGAACTTGGCCTCCGCCTACAAGGTGGCCCAAATATACAACCTTACTCTGCCCCATCTGGCACTTAGTAGCCTTGATAGTGAGGCCTGCCCTTTGCAGAGCCTCAAGAGCCTTCTTCAGGTGGATCAGGTGATCCTCCCAGGTGGAGCTAAAGACAGCAATGTCATCAAGATATGCTGCGCAAAAGTCATCCAACCCAGTAAGGACTTGGTTCACCAGCCTTTGGAAGGTGGCAGGTGCATTCTTCAGACCAAAGGGCATCACCACAAACTGGTAGTGCCCACCTGGGGTTGAGAATGCTGTTTTGGCCTTAGACTCCTCAGCTAATCTGATTTGCCAGTAGCCAGCTGTTAAGTCAAATGTGCTCAAAAACTTTGCAGAAGCTAGTTTGTCTATGAGCTCATCTGCCCTTGGAATAGGGTGTGCATCTGTCCTGGTGACAGCATTGAGACCCCTGTAGTCCACACAGAACCTCATCTCTCTCTTGCCATCTTTGGTGTGAGGTTTGGGGACCAGAACCACTGGGCTAGCCCAGGGGCTCTCTGAGGGTTCAATGACACCTAATTCGAGCATTTTATGTACCTCAGCCTTTATACAGTCCCTGACGTGGTCAGGTTGTCTGTAAAGCTTGTTCTTTACAGGCAGACTGTCACCAGTGTCCACCACATGGGTACACCAGTCAGTTTGACTAGGTATCAAGGAAAACATATGTGAAAATGATTGTAGAACCTGTCTACATTCAGTCTGCTGATGGGCAGTGAGGTTGCCTCCAAGGGTCACTCCTTCAACTGAACCATCTTCAGGGTTCTGAGACAACAGGTCTGGGAGAGGGTCACTCTCTTCCTCCTGTCCCTCATCTGCAGCCATGAGCAAGCCCATGTCTGCCCTGTCAACACATGCTTTAAGCCTGTTAACATGGAGTACCCTGTGGGGACTCCTGGGAGTTCCTAGGTCTACCAAGTAGGTGACCTCTCCCTTCTTTTCCAGGATTGTATGGGGTCCAGACCATTTGTCTTGGAGTGCTGCTGGGGCCACTGGCTCCAACACCCATACCTTCTGTCCTGGCTGAAACTCAACCAAGACAGCCTTTTGGTCATGCCAAGCTTTCTGTAAGGCCTGGCTTGCCTCAAGGTTTTTGGATGCCTTCTCCATATACTCAGCCATCCTGGAGCGGAGACCAAGTACATAGTCCACTATGTCTAGCTTAGGCTTTTTGAGAGGTAACTCCCATCCTTCCTTCACTAAACACAGTGGGCCTCTTACAGGGTGCCCAAACAACAATTCAAAGGGGCTGTAGCCAACTCCTTTTTGTGGGACCTCTCTGTAAGCAAACAGAAGGCAGGGTAGAAGGATGTCCCATCTTCGCCTGAGCTTTTCAGGTAATCCTTTGATCATACCCTTTAGGGTCTTGTTGAATCTCTCAACAAGCCCATTGCATTGTGGGTGATAAGGGGTGGTGAACTTGTAGTTGACACCACATTCCTTCCACATAGCTGTCAAGTATCCTGACATAAAGTTGGTACCTCTGTCAGATACTACCTCCTTAGGAAACCCCACTCTGGAGAATACTCCCAGCAGGGCCCTGGCCACAACAGGTGCTGTAGTGGTCCTAAGGGGAATTGCCTCTGGATACCTGGTGGCATGATCCACTACCACCAGTATAAATCTGTGCCCAGATGCAGTGGGAGGATCCATGGGACCCACTATGTCTATTCCCACTCTTTCAAAGGGGACCCCCACCACAGGTAGTGGTATTAGGGGGGCCTTTGTTGTGCCACCTGATTTGCCACTGGCTTGGCAGGTCACACAGGAGCGACAAAACTCCTTTGTATCTTCATTCATATGAGGCCAGTGAAAGTGAGGGACAAGCCTGTCCCAGGTCTTATTCTGGCCTAAGTGTCCTGCTAAAGGAATATCATGGGCCAAGGTAAGAAGGAAGCCCCTAAATTGCAGAGGTATAACCAACCTCCTGGTAGCACCAGGCTTGGGGTCTCTAGCCTCTGAATAAAGGAGCCCTTCATCCCAATACACTTTATGGGTACCTTGAGCATTCCCAGCAGCCTCAGCAGCAGCCAGCTGTCTGAGGGGTTCAAGAGAGGGACAGGATAACTGAGCCTGCCTCAAGTCAGCCCTTGAAGGTCCCCCTGTCCCCAGAAACTCAACCTGATCAGGTTCAAGCTCTTCAGGGACAGTTCCTTCAGGGTCCTCTAGATCAGCTTCCTGGGAAGGCTGATCATCACTCTGAGGCAGGGGGGAAGGCACAGCCTTGACCCTCCTGTTCTTCTTCTTGGTAGGTGCTTGGTCCCTTGTTCCAGGATCCAAGACCTGAGGTTCAGTGAGGCACTTTTTGGCCTGTGACCTGGTCACAGCAAGGACATGTGATGATATACCTAACATCTCTGCATGAGTCCTGTACTCCACTTCTGACCATAGAGAACTCTCTAGGTCATTGCCCAACAAACATTCTACTGGGAGGTCTGCACTAACCACAACCCTTTTGAGGCCAGTTACCCCTCCCCATGAGAAGTTAACAACTGCCACACTATGTGAAGTAGTGGCATTGCTGGCATTGGTCACCAGGTAATTCTCACCTGGTATGTACTGTCCAGGGTCCACAAAGCCTGGTGTCACCATAGTGACACTGGCACATGTGTCCCTGTAGGCTTGAGCCACTTTTTCATTTATTAAAGGAGTCTGTCTGTACTTGCCCAGGTTACTGGGGCTCACAGTCAGGGACAAATCAATGTCCCCATCACAGATCAAGACTGCCTGTGTCAGGGTTCTCTCTAAGTCAGAATCTCCTTCAGTTCCCATAGTGATTCCCACTACACCCTTTGTCTGGGGACCAACACTGCTAACAGTAGTACTGGGAGCAGGTGCCTTAGGGGCAACAGTGTTGGGGGCTCCACCCTTTTTGCAATCACTAGTCCAGTGAGTTGTATTTTTGCAATGATTGCACCAGGGTTTCTTTTGACCTTCTTTCTTCTTTTTGGATTGTTGTTGGGACCCACCCTCCTTAGCAGTAGTTCGGGGCCCTATTGAAGACTTCTGGTCTTTAGGTTTCTGATCTCCACCCTTTTGGTCTGTTTTCTTCTGATCACCCCCTTGGCCCTGGTTCTGGTTCTTTTGCTTAACCCTGGTTCTGACCCATTTGTCTGCCTTCTTTCCCAATTCTTGGGGAGAGGTCAGATCAGAGTCAACCAAGTGTTGATGCAGTTGCTGGTTTTGACAGTTATTTAAAATCTGTTCTCTCATCATCAAATTATACAATCCTGTAAAATCAGATACCTTACTTCCCAGCAACCAACCCTCCAAAGCCTTAGTGGCACATTCAACATATTCAGACCAGTCCTGAGTCTGTGTCTTTTGGGTGTCTCTGAACATTAACCTGTACTGTTCAGTGGTTAAGCCTAACCCATCTACCAGACCACTCTTCAGGACTCTGTAATTTCTGACATCCTCTTCTCTAACAGTGAGGAGTCTGTCTCTGCCTCTTCCTTCAAAGGAGAGCCAGAGGATTGCTGCCCACTGGTCTTCAGGAACCTGCTGTACTTGGCAGGCTCTCTCAAGAGCAGTTATCCATTTGTGGATGTCATCCCCACTTTTGTAGGGGGGCACAACCTTAGACAGGTTTCTATTATCAAAGACCCTATCTTTGTCCTTAGGGACAATGCTGCCACCAGTGGGTATAGACCCACTCTCTCTAGGTTGCCTAGCCTTGTTCAGTTTTTCTTCCATCAGGGCTACTTCTAGCTCCTGCTTCCTGATCCTCAGCTGGGCTTCCTGCATTCTGGCCTCATGTTCCCTCCTCTGAGGGGTGGTCATCCTTTTCCTGGAGTGACCTTGAGAGCCTCTAGAGCCATGAGAAGCATTGGAGTCACCTGAGCGATTCCTTTGCCTCCCAAGCCCTGTGTTAAGTCCACTGGGGAGATCCAATGGGGTAAACCCACTGTCAGTCCCCAATAGCCTTAGTTTAGCTGGGCCAAGTATAACACTTGGCACTGGGCTAGTTCTTCCTTCATCATCACTACTTTCTGTATCAGCACCTTTATCACTCTCATCCTCTGTGGTATTATTGCCATCTAAGGGGTGACTATTGGAACTGGGTACCTCTGTAGCATCTTCAGAAGGGGAGCCTCCTGTTCCTGACCCTAAGGGGGCTAACTGGGAAGCTTTCTTGAGCTCTCTCTGATTCTCATCATTTTGCAAGAGTTCTCTGAGCTCAGCAGAGGTAGGGTTCTTGGGCTGTTTAAGGCCTCTAAGAGTTGCCAAATGCCTGAGCTCATTCTGATTAAGGGTAGCAAAGATGGATGGTGCCCTCTGGGGGTCACTCTCAACAGAGATGGGTACAGTGGACCCCTCTGCCCCAGCCATTGCTCTTAAGTGTGGGTGGATGTGTTGCAATCTACCTACACTTGGGTTTACCTGCTAAACCTATCTAGTAGTTGTAGTCAGGGTGTGCTACTCCCTTTGCTCTACAACAACTAAGTTCAGTAGAACTTATGTATATCTAATCTTGTTTTATATGTACCTACAGGTACCTATGTGATCTTTCAATTGGTAACCAAGAGATTACAATGGTAAAACACAGCAAGCTCAAATCCAACCGCTGCTCACCAATGTGAGAAGTTGGCCTGGTATATGATGCTCACTAGTTAAAGTGATCACCTTGTACCATGCCAAGCAACCCTTATGGTGTGGTTGTAAGTCAACCTTTTCGGACTAGCTGCCCTAGTGGTAGCGTAGGCTAGCAGTCTTTGAGGCTAAACTCGTGAAGCGTGTTAAGCCAGCTGTTTTACCAAATGTAACCCCCTTTTATACCAATGAAAGGACACCACACAGATATATATTCAAAATATATATGTATTTATTTCTCAAAGTAACCCCTAGTCTCTTTATGAGCACAGGAGCACAAATCGTCAAACAAGATTACAGTAGAATACACAGAAGTTGCACTTTATATGGATAGGCCCTGGTGGCCGCTCAAACCATATACTAAAATAGTGGTATAAGTACCACGAACAGAAAAGGGAAAAGGCCTAGGGCCTCTAGAATCGCTGGGCCTACAAGGAGCTAACTTCAGTTAGTGACCAGGAGGTCCACGGGTGGCGTGTGCAGAGCAAATAGTCACACGCGTGCTCCCATAGGTTTCAATGGGTGCGTAAAAAGTACAAAGTTACTGCAAAGAGGATCTTCCGGATGGACTAGGAACTCAAGATTTGGAACACAGGCACTAGAGATGTAATACTACACTTGGGCACAGGTGTGCCAGCTTTACCTCACCCACAGGAAGCGGGTGCATAGGCCTCGAAGTGCGTCGGGTTTCTTCTATCTGTTCCGTGGAGCTTGAAGACAAAGATGCTGCAGGCGGTCGGTCCGGGAGAGATGCAGTGGATCCAAGAGTGGATCGGAGATGTTGAAGACCTGTAAGCAGAGGGGACAGTGTTCACAGTCACTAGCCAGTGACCAGCGTGGCACCAGGTGGGTACCAGGCAATGTCGGGTGCAAACAGGAAGAAAGGTGTAGCTTGTCTCTGCAGCCACGTGGTCCCTGGAGGTCGACGACGTCCAGGAGTTGGTTCACGAGCTGTCCCACGCAGGTTCTCGCTGTTGGCGGTGTCGGCGACTTGATCGAAGCAAACAAGCCTTGGCAAAAGCAATTGTTGTAGGAGATGAAATAAGCTGATGGTTCTGACCAGCAAGGTCAGAAGAACTGCTCCTTTGGAGGGGAGCAAGGGCCAGTCTGGAGCAACCAGACCAGCAGTGTATTTCGTAAAGTTCGTCGCCAAGATGGCTACTAGCCAGCGGGCCAGCAACCGGTTAGGCGCGTCGAGTGGCAAAATGCAGAAGGGCCCCACGCAGATCGTGGAGATGCTGGAGGGCTCACCTTTGGTGCAGATGCTGCTCGAGGGTTGGGCTTCTCAGATCCCAAAGCACAACTTGGAGGGAGCCTCGGTTGTTGCACTTGTCAGCTTGTCGTGGTCGTTTCAAGATGGATGGCTTCACGTGTCTCGGTGCCTCCACGGGTCTCCTCTTTTCAGGGACTGTGGATCGGGCGGTGAGAGGTCTGGAGGTCCAGGTCTTGTCAGTCTCTGGGCTCGGGCTCTGGCGGGAGGCGGCGGCAAAGCAGACGTTGATTCACTGGATGGTGCTTGCGTTAGCAAGGTGGTCACTCCCTGACCACAGGGGAGATTTCCTTCAGTCTTCTGTGCAGCAGAATGTCGAAGTTCCCGTCTTCTTCTTAGTTTCAAGTTGATTCCAGGATGTCTGAAGTCTTAGGACACAGCTCCTACCTTTAAGCGGATTCTAGGGGCCGGACTACCTGCTAGGTCCCTCCCTATGGGTGGGACCAGGAAGGGGGGTGGTTACACCCCCAATCCTTTGTCCAGCTCGCCCCAGGCCCGGGACTGGTGTGCCCCAGGACCGGTTTGAACTGGCATATGCACCGAGGCTCCTTGTGAGCCACAGGCATGTCTGGTTTCTTTCAAGCCCTACCTGACCAATACACAAAATCCTGTCTGGGGTGGTGCATGCACCTCCCCTGGCAGGAAACCCTTTGTCCACACCTCCCAAGCTGGAAGGACTCCCAGCAGCAGGAGGGCAGACTTGTGTCTGTGGTGGCAGCATCCATTTTGTGGAGCTGAGGCTATGTCTGATTTTACCCGGGTTTCAGGTACTGTACATGTCGTGTCCCTCTAGAAGGGTGGAATGCTAACCCCGTCGCCAGTTTTGGCGAGGGGTTAGTATTCCAATTCGTATGACACCTTACTCGACATGTTTTGATAAAGCCAAACCAAAGATAGCATTTAACCGTGAGGTTCATAATGCACTTAAGAGTATATGGTATGACGATATCTGGAAACAGTAGAAGGAAGTTGTTCCGACCACTGCAGACAGGCTCAGCTCATGCCAGAGCACCATCTCACATGGAACCAAGCACTCTGCCTTCAGGATTGTTAAGGCCTGCCATAGGAGTGACTTATAGGTTACCAGGTGTCCCATTTAAGGTTAGGTATAGGTATACTACACCTAAGTAAGAGGTGATTACACCAACTTACCCCAGCTGAGTGATCAGCCAGTTGTGTCAAATTGTTAGGCCAAGCCTGGGGTGGCATAATACATGCTTCAGCCCCTGGCAGGCCTTGGGTACACCAATGCCCTGGGTACCTAGTGTACACTGGTACAGGGGCTGACAGGGTGATCCACTTCCAATTGGTTATGCACCTAGGGTGCATAGTTTTAATTTAGTAGAGAGAACAGCAGGCTGGGGGTCTGATTGGCAGGCCCACAGCCTCAATATGTCAAAAACCAGTAAAGCAAAAAGCAAAAATTTGGGGTGACCATAGGATAGCAGACCCTACTCTCCTACACACACCCACACCCAACCACAACCACACACACACAACCACACACACAACCACACACACAACCTCACAAACAACCACACACACACACAACTACACATACAACCACAACCACACACACACAACCCCAACCACAACCACACATACACACACACCCAACCATACACACAACCACACACAACCACACACAACCAGAACCACACACATAACCGCACACACACAACCACACACAAAACCACACACACACAACCACACACACAACCACACAAACAATCACACACACACAACCATACCCACAATCATACCCACAACCACCACACCTGCACACATACAACCACACACCCACAACCACACACACACCCCACAACCATACCCACAACCACACCCACACCCAACCACAACCACACACACACACAACCACACACACAACCACACACACAACCACACACACAACCACACACACACACAACCACACACACACACAACCACATACGCAACCACACACACACAACCACACACAACCACACACATAGCCACACACACACAACCACACAAACAACCACACACACAACCATACCCACAACCATACACAACCACACACACAACCAGAACCACACACACAACCACACACACAACCACACACACACAACCACACACACACAACCATACACACAACCACACAAACAACCATACACACACAACCATACCCACAACCATACCCACAACCACACCCACACAACCACACTTGCACACACACATAACCACACACACACAACCACACACCCACAACCACACACACACACCCACAACCATACCCACAACCACACCTACACCCAACCACAACCACACACACAACCACACACACAACCACATACACACAACCTAACAACCAACCACACACACACAACCACACACACAACCACACACACACATCCCCAACCACAACCACACATACACACACACCCAACCATACACACAACCACACATAAACACAACCAAACACATAACTAGAACCACACACACAACCACACACACACACAACCACACACACAACCACACACACAAACACACAAACAATCACACACACACAACCGTACCCACAATCATACCCACAACCACCACACCTGCACACACACAACCACACACACACAACCACATACCCACAACCACACACACACCCCACAACCATACCCACAACCACACCCATACCCAACCACAATCACACACACACACACACAACCACACACACAACCACACACACAACCACACACCCACAACCTCACAAACAACCACACACACACAACCACACACACACAACCACACACACAACCCCAACCACACACACACAACCATACACACAATCACACAACCACACACACAACCACAGCCACACACAAAACACACACAACCACACACACAACACACAAAACCATACACACAACCACACACATACAACCACACACAACACCATAGAACCACATACAACCACACACACAACCACACCCAACCACGTACACACAACCACACACAACCACACACAACCACACAACCACACCCACAACCACACACACACAACCACACACAACCACAACCACACACACAACCACACAACCAAACACACACAACCACACACAAACAACCACACACACAACCCCACACAACACCATACAACCACATACAACCACACACGCAACCACATACAACCAAGCACACACACACAACCACACACAACCACACACAACCACACAATCACACCCACAACCACACACACACAACCACAACCACACACAACCAGAACCACACACACAACCACACACACACAACCACACACACAACCACACACACACACAACCACATACATACAACCACACACACAACCACACAAACAACCAAACACACACAACCATACCCACAACCATATCCACAACCACACCCACACAACCTCACTTGCACACACACATAACCACACACACACAACCACACATCTACAACCACACACACACCCACAACCATACCTATAACCACACCCACACCCAACCACAACCACACACACACAACCACACACACAACCACACACACACAACCTCACAAACAACCACACACACACAACTACACACACAACCACAACCACAACCATACACAACCACAACCACACATACACACACACCCAACCATACACACAACCACACACACAACCACACACACAACCAGAACCACACACACAACCACACACACACAACCACACACAAAACCAGACACACACAACCACACACACAACCACACAAACAATCACACACACAACCATACCCACAATCATACCCACAACCACCACACCTGCACACACAAAACCACACACATACAACCACACACCCACAACCACACACACACCCCACAACCATACCCACAAACACACCCACACCCAACCACAACCACACACACACACAACCACACACACAACCACACACACAACCACACACACAACCACACACACACAACCACACACACACAACCCCAACCACAACCACACACACACAACCATACACACAACCACAAAACCACACACACAACCACAGCCACACACACAACCACACACAACACACAAAACCACACACACAACCACACACACACACAACCACACACAACACCATACAACCACATACAACCACATACACAACCACACACAACCACACACACACACACAACCACACACAACCACACACAACAACACAACCACACCTACAACCACACACACACAACCACAACCACACACAACCACAACCACACACACAACCACACAACCAAACACACACAACCACACACACACACAACCACACACATAACCACACACACAACCATAACATACAATCACACACACAACCACACACAACCACACATACAGAACCACACCTACAATCACACACAACCACACACATTCTCAACCACACAAAACCACACACACAACCACACACAACCGCACACACCCACAACCACACCCACAACCACACCCACAAACACACAACCACACACACAACCACAACCACACACATGCAACCACACACACACAACCACACACACACAACCACACACACAACCACACAAAAATCCATCCTCACACAACCACACCCATAACGACACACACAGCCACACACGCAACTACAACCACATACACAACCACACACACAACCCCACACACAACCACAAACACAACCACACACACACAACCACATACCCACAACCATACCCACACACCCACAACCATACCCACACCCACACACCCACACCCACACAACCACACCCACCCACACAACCACACACAACCACACCCACAGAAGCACACACACAACCACACACACACACACAACCATACACACAACCACACACACAACCACACACACAACCACACACACAACACACAAAACCACATACAACCACAACCACATACACAACCACACACACAACCACACACAACACCACACAACCACACACAACCACACACACAACCACACACAACCACGCACATACACACAACCGCACCCAACCACACCCAACCACACCCACAACCACACATACCCAACCACAGCCACACACAACCACAACCACACAACCAAACACACACAACCACACACACAGCCACATACACACAACCACACACACAACCACAACATACAACCACACACACAACCACACACAACCAAACATACAGAACCACACCCACACACACAACCACACATATACACAATTACACAAAACCACACACAAAATCACACATAACCACACATCCACACACACATACCCACAACCACACACACACCCACAACCACACACACAACCACACATACAACCACACACAAGCAACCACACACACAACCACATACACACAACCTAACAACCAACCACACACACACAACCACACACACAACCACACACACACATCCCCAACCACAACCACACATACACACACACCCAACCATACACACAACCACACATAAACACAACCAAACACATAACTAGAACCACACACACAACCACACACACACACAACCACACACACAACCACACACACAAACACACAAACAATCACACACACACAACCGTACCCACAATCATACCCACAACCACCACACCTGCACACACACAACCACACACACACAACCACATACCCACAACCACACACACACCCCACAACCATACCCACAACCACACCCATACCCAACCACAATCACACACACACACACAACCACACACACAACCACACACACAACCACACACCCACAACCTCACAAACAACCACACACACACAACCACACACACACAACCACACACACAACCCCAACCACACACACACAACCATACACACAATCACACAACCACACACACAACCACAGCCACACACAAAACACACACAACCACACACACAACACACAAAACCATACACACAACCACACACATACAACCACACACAACACCATAGAACCACATACAACCACACACACAACCACACCCAACCACGTACACACAACCACACACAACCACACACAACCACACAACCACACCCACAACCACACACACACAACCACACACAACCACAACCACACACACAACCACACAACCAAACACACACAACCACACACAAACAACCACACACACAACCCCACACAACACCATACAACCACATACAACCACACACGCAACCACATACAACCAAGCACACACACACAACCACACACAACCACACACAACCACACAATCACACCCACAACCACACACACACAACCACAACCACACACAACCAGAACCACACACACAACCACACACACACAACCACACACACAACCACACACACACACAACCACATACATACAACCACACACACAACCACACAAACAACCAAACACACACAACCATACCCACAACCATATCCACAACCACACCCACACAACCTCACTTGCACACACACATAACCACACACACACAACCACACATCTACAACCACACACACACCCACAACCATACCTATAACCACACCCACACCCAACCACAACCACACACACACAACCACACACACAACCACACACACACAACCTCACAAACAACCACACACACACAACTACACACACAACCACAACCACAACCATACACAACCACAACCACACATACACACACACCCAACCATACACACAACCACACACACAACCACACACACAACCAGAACCACACACACAACCACACACACACAACCACACACAAAACCAGACACACACAACCACACACACAACCACACAAACAATCACACACACAACCATACCCACAATCATACCCACAACCACCACACCTGCACACACAAAACCACACACATACAACCACACACCCACAACCACACACACACCCCACAACCATACCCACAAACACACCCACACCCAACCACAACCACACACACACACAACCACACACACAACCACACACACAACCACACACACAACCACACACACACAACCACACACACACAACCCCAACCACAACCACACACACACAACCATACACACAACCACAAAACCACACACACAACCACAGCCACACACACAACCACACACAACACACAAAACCACACACACAACCACACACACACACAACCACACACAACACCATACAACCACATACAACCACATACACAACCACACACAACCACACACACACACACAACCACACACAACCACACACAACAACACAACCACACCTACAACCACACACACACAACCACAACCACACACAACCACAACCACACACACAACCACACAACCAAACACACACAACCACACACACACACAACCACACACATAACCACACACACAACCATAACATACAATCACACACACAACCACACACAACCACACATACAGAACCACACCTACAATCACACACAACCACACACATTCTCAACCACACAAAACCACACACACAACCACACACAACCGCACACACCCACAACCACACCCACAACCACACCCACAAACACACAACCACACACACAACCACAACCACACACATGCAACCACACACACACAACCACACACACACAACCACACACACAACCACACAAAAATCCATCCTCACACAACCACACCCATAACGACACACACAGCCACACACGCAACTACAACCACATACACAACCACACACACAACCCCACACACAACCACAAACACAACCACACACACACAACCACATACCCACAACCATACCCACACACCCACAACCACACCCACACCCACACACCCACACCCACACAACCACACCCACCCACACAACCACACACAACCACACCCACAGAAGCACACACACAACCACACACACACACACAACCATACACACAACCACACACACAACCACACACACAACCACACACACAACACACAAAACCACACACAACCACAACCACATACACAACCACACACACAACCACACACAACACCACACAACCACACACAACCACACACACAACCACACACAACCACGCACATACACACAACCGCACCCAACCACACCCAACCACACCCACAACCACACATACCCAACCACAGCCACACACAACCACAACCACACAACCAAACACACACAACCACACACACAGCCACATACACACAACCACACACACAACCACAACATACAACCACACACACAACCACACACAACCAAACATACAGAACCACACCCACACACACAACCACACATATACACAATTACACAAAACCACACACAAAATCACACATAACCACACATCCACACACACATACCCACAACCACACACACACCCACAACCACACACACAACCACACATACAACCACACACAAGCAACCACACACAAAAGCACACACACAAGCACACACACACAACCACACAATCAACCACACACACACAACCACACCCACAACCACACACAACCACACACACAACCACAACCACATACACAACCACACACACACAACCACACACACAACCACAGTCACACCCACACCCACACAACCACACCCACAACCATACCCTCAACCACAGACACACAACCACACCCAACCACATACAAACACACCCAACCACACACAAACACACACAACCACACACACAATAACACACACACAACCACACAAACACCCACCCACCCACAACCACACCCACAACCATACCCAACCACACCCACAACCACACACAACCATACACACAACCACACACACACAACCACACATACAACCACAACATACAACCACACACACAACCATACCCACACAACCACACACACAACCACAGACACACAACCACACACACACAACCACACACATAAACAACCACACAAAACCACACACACAACCACACACAACCACACATACACACACACCCACACCGGCAACCACAACCGCAACCACAACCACAAAACCACACACAACCATAACCACACACACAACCACACACACAAACAACCACACCCACACAACCAGAACCAACCACACCCACAACCACACAGATACAACCACACCCACACACAACTACACACACACAACCACACACACAACCACACCCACCCACACACACACAACCACACACACAACCACACAGACACAACCACACACACACAACCACATACACAACCACACACAACCACACATACAACAACACACATAGCCACACACACACAACCACACAAACAACCACACACACAATCATACCCACAACCACACACAACCACACACACAACCAGAACCACACACACACAACCACACACACAACCACACACACAACCACATACACACAACCACACACACAACCACACATCCACACCCACACACCCACAACCACACACAGACCCATAACCACACCCACAACCACACAACCACATACGCAACCACACACATAAAACCACACACACACAACCACACACACAAGCACACAAACAACCACACACACACAACCATACCCACAACCATACCCACAACCACACCCACACAACCACACTTGCACACACATATAACCACACACACACAACCACATACCCACAACCACACCCACACACCCACAACCATACCCACAACCACACCCACACCCAACCACAACCACACACACAACCACATACACACAACCTAACAACCAACCACACACACACAACCACACACACAACCACAACCACACACACACAACCCCAACCACAACCACACATACACACACACCCAACCATACACACAACCACACACACACACAACCAAACACATAACTAGAACCACACACACAACCACACACACACACAAACACACACAAACACACACACTAACACACAAACAATCACACACACACAACCGTACCCACAACCACCACACCTGCACACACACAACCACACACACAACCACATACCCACAACAACACACACACCCCACAACCATGCCCACAACCACACCCACACCCAACCACAATCACACACACATACAACCACACACACACCCATACACAACCACACACCCACAACCTCACAAACAACCACACACACACAACCACACACACACAACCACACACACAACCCCAACCACACACACACAACCACACAACCACACAGACAACCACAGCCACACACAAAACATACACAACCACACACACAACACACAAAACCACACACACAACCACACACACACAACCACACACAACACCATACAACCACATACAACCACACACACAACCACACACAACCACGCACACACACAACCACACACAACCACACACAACCACACAAACACACCCACAACCACACACACACAACCACAACCACACACAACCACAACCACACACACAACCACACAACCAAACACACACAACCACACACAAACAACCACACACAACCCCACACAACACCATACAACCACATACAACCACACACACAACCACATACAGCCAAGCACACACACACAACCACACACAACCACACACAACCACACAACCACACCCACAACCACACACACACAACCACAACCACACACAACCAGAACCACACACACAACCACACACACACAACCACACACATAACCACACACACACAACCACACACATACAACCACACACACAACCACACAAACAACCAAACACACACAACCATACCCACAACCATACCCACAACCACACCCACACAACCTCACTTGCACACACACATAACCACACACACACAACCACACATCCACAACCACACACATACCCACAACCATACCTATAGCCACACCCACACCCAACCACAACCACACACACACAACCACACACACAACCACACACACATAACCTCACAAACAACCACACACACAACTACACACACAACCACAACCACAACCATACACAACCACAACCACAAATACACACACACCCAACCATACACACAACCACACACACAACCAGAACCACACACACAACCACACAAACAATCACACACACACAACCATACCCACAATCATACCCACAACCACCACACCTGCACACACACAACCACACACACACAACCACACACCCACAACCACACACACACCCCACAACCATACCCACAACCACACCCACACCCAACCACAACCACACACACATACAACCACACACATAACCACACACACAACCACACACACAACCACACACACACAACCACACACACACAACCCCAACCACAACCACACACACACAACCATACACACAACCACACAACCACACACACAACCACAGCCACACACACAACCACACACAACACACAAAACCACACACACAACCACACACACACACACAACCACACACAACACCATACAACCACATACAACCACATACACAACCACACACAACCACACACACACACAACCTCATACAACCACACACAACCACACCCACAACCACACACACACACACAACCACAACCACACACAACCACAACCACACACACAACCACACAACCAAACACACACAACCACACACACACAACCACACACACAACCACACACAACCACACATACAGAACCACACCTACAACCACACACACAACCACACACATTATTAACCACACAAAACCACCCACACAACCACACACAACCGCACACACACCCACAACCACACCCACAACCACACCCACAAACACACAACCACACACACAACCACACACATGCAACCACACACACACAACCACACATACAACCACACACACAGAACCACACAAAAATCTACCCTCACACAACCACACCCATAACCACACACAACCACACACGCAACTACAACCACATACACAACCACACACACAACCACACACACAACCACAAACAAAACCACACACACACAACCACATACCCACAACCATACCCACACACCCACAACCACACCCATACCCACACACCCACACCCACACAACCATACCCACCCACACAACCACACCCAACCACACCCACAGAAGCACACATACAACCACACACACACACACAACCATACACACAACCACACACACAACCACACACACAACCACACACACAACACACAAAACCACACACAACCACACACACAACCACACACACAACCACACACAACACCACACAACCACACACAACCACACACACAACCACACACAACCACACACATACACACAACCGCACCCAACCACACCCAACCACACAACCACACCCACAACCACACACACCCAACCACAACCACACACAACTACAACCACACAACCAAACACACACAACCACACACACAGCCACACACACACAACCACACACACAACCACAACATACAACCACACACATAGCCACACACAACCACACATACAGAACCACACCCACACACACAACCACACAGACACACTATTACACAAAACCACACACACAATCACACATAACCACACATCCACACACACACACCCACAACCATACACACACCCACAACCACACACACAACCACACACACAACCACACTCAAGCAACCACACACACAAGCACACACACAAGCACACACACACAACCACACAAACAACAACACACACACAACCATACCCACAACCACACACAACCACACACACAACCACAACCACATACACAACCACACACACACAACCACACACACAACCACAGTCACAACCACACAACCACACCCACAACCATACCCTCAACCACAGACACACAACCACACCCAACCACATACAAACACACCCAACAACACACAAACACACACAACCACACATACAATAACACACACACAACCACACAAACACCCACCCACCCACAACCATACCCAACCACACCCACAACCAGACAAAACCATACACAAAACCACACACACACAACCACACACACACAACCACACACACACAACCCCAACCACAACCACACACACACAACCATACACACAACCACACAACCACACACACAACCACAGCCACACACACAACCACACACAACACACAAAACCACACACACAACCACACACACACAACCACACACACAACCACACACAACACCATACAACCACATACAACCACATACACAACCACACACAACCACACACACACACACAACCACACACAACCACACACAACCACACCCACAACCACACACACACAACCACAACCAAACACAACCACAACCACATACACAACCACACAACCACACACACACAACCACACACACACAACCACACACACAACCACACACAACACCATACAACCACATACAATCACACACACAAACACACACAACCACACATACAGAACCACACCTACAACCACACACACAACCACACACATTCTCAACCACACAAAACCACACACACAACCACACACAACCGCACACACACCCACAACCACACCCACAACCACACCGACAAACACACAAACATGCAACCACACACACACAACCACACACACAACCACACACACACAACCACACACACACAACAACACAAAAATCCACCCTCACACACCCACACCCATAACCACACACAACCACACACGCAACTACAACCACATACACAACCACACACAACCACACACACAACCACAAACACAACCACACACACACAACCACATACCCACAACCATACCCACACACCCACAACCACACCCACACCCACACACCCACACAACCACACCCACCCACACAACCACACCCAACCACACCCACAGAAGGACACACACAACCACACACACACACAACCATACACACAACCACACACACAACCACACACACAACCACACACACAACACACAAAACCACACACAACCACAACCACACACACAAACACACACACAACCACACACAACACCACACAACCGCACACAACCACACACACAACCACACACAACGATACACATACACACAACCGCACCCAACCACACCCAACCACACAACCACACCCACAACCACACACACCCAACCACAACCACACACAACCACAACCACAACCACAACCACACAACCAAACACACACAACCACACACACAGCCACACACACACAACCACACATACAACCACAACATACAACCACACACACAACCACACACAACCACACATACAGAACCACACCCACACACACAACCACACAGATACACAATTACACAAAACCACACACACAACCACACATAACCACACATCCACACACACACACCCACAACCACACACATACCCACAACCACACACACAACCACATACACAATCACACACAAGCAACCACACACACAAGCACACACACAAGCACACACACACAACCACGAAAACAACCACACACACACAACCACACCCACAACCACACACAACTACACACACAACCACAACCACATACACAACCACACACAACCACACACACAACCACAGTCACAACCACACACACAACCACACCCACAACCATACCCTCAACCACAGACACCCAACCACACCCAACCACATACAAACACACCCAACAACACATAAACACACACAACCACACACACAATAACACACACACAACCACACAAATACCCACCCACCCACAACCACACCCACAACCATACCCAACCACACCCACAACCACACAAAACCATACACAAAACCACACACACACAACCACACTCACACAACCACACACACACAACCACACACACAACTACATATACACACAACCACATATACAATCACAACATACAACCACACACACAACCACACAACCACACACACAACCACACACACACAACCACAAACACACAACCACACATATAAACAACCATACAAAACCACACACACAACCACACATACATACACACACACATACACCGGCACCCACAACTGCAACCACAACCACAAAACCACACACAACCATAACCACACACACAACCACACACACAAACAACCACACCCACACAACCAGAACCAACCACACCCACAACCACACAGACACAACCACACCCACACACACAACCACACACACACAACCACACACACCTAACCACACACACCCACACATACACAACCACACACACAACCACACACACACAACCTCACAAACAACCACACACACACAACTACACACACAACCACAACCACAACCATACACAACCACAACCACAAATACACACACACCCAACCATACACACAACCACACACACAACCAGAACCACACACACAACCACACAAACAATCACACACACACAACCATACCCACAATCATACCCACAACCACCACACCTGCACACACACAACCACACACACACAACCACACACCCACAACCACACACACACCCCACAACCATACCCACAACCACACCCACACCCAACCACAACCACACACACATACAACCACACACATAACCACACACACAACCACACACACAACCACACACACACAACCACACACACACAACCCCAACCACAACCACACACACACAACCATACACACAACCACACAACCACACACACAACCACAGCCACACACACAACCACACACAACACACAAAACCACACACACAACCACACACACACACACAACCACACACAACACCATACAACCACATACAACCACATACACAACCACACACAACCACACACACAACCTCATACAACCACACACAACCACACCCACAACCACACACACACAACCACAACCACACACAACCACAACCACACACACAACCACACAACCAAACACACACAACCACACACACACAACCACACACACAACCACACACAACCACACATACAGAACCACACCTACAACCACACACACAACCACACACATTATTAACCACACAAAACCACCCACACAACCACACACAACCGCACACACACCCACAACCACACCCACAACCACACCCACAAACACACAACCACACACACAACCACACACATGCAACCACACACACACAACCACACATACAACCACACACACAGAACCACACAAAAATCTACCCTCACACAACCACACCCATAACCACACACAACCACACACGCAACTACAACCACATACACAACCACACACACAACCACACACACAACCACAAACAAAACCACACACACACAACCACATACCCACAACCATACCCACACACCCACAACCACACCCATACCCACACACCCACACCCACACAACCATACCCACCCACACAACCACACCCAACCACACCCACAGAAGCACACATACAACCACACACACACACACAACCATACACACAACCACACACACAACCACACACACAACCACACACACAACACACAAAACCACACACAACCACACACACAACCACACACACAACCACACACAACACCACACAACCACACACACAACCACACACAACCACACACATACACACAACCGCACCCAACCACACCCAACCACACAACCACACCCACAACCACACACACCCAACCACAACCACACACAACTATAACCACACAACCAAACACACACAACCACACACACAGCCACACACACACAACCACACACACAACCACAACATACAACCACACACATAGCCACACACAACCACACATACAGAACCACACCCACACACACAACCACACAGACACACTATTACACAAAACCACACACACAATCACACATAACCACACATCCACACACACACACCCACAACCATACACACACCCACAACCACACACACAACCACACACACAACCACACTCAAGCAACCACACACACAAGCACACACACAAGCACACACACACAACCACACAAACAACAACACACACACAACCATACCCACAACCACACACAACCACACACACAACCACAACCACATACACAACCACACACACACAACCACACACACAACCACAGTCACAACCACACAACCACACCCACAACCATACCCTCAACCACAGACACACAACCACACCCAACCACATACAAACACACCCAACAACACACAAACACACACAACCACACATACAATAACACACACACAACCACACAAACACCCACCCACCCACAACCATACCCAACCACACCCGCAACCAGACAAAACCATACACAAAACCACACACACACAACCACACACACACAACCACACACACACAACCCCAACCACAACCACACACACACAACCATACACACAACCACACAACCACACACACAACCACAGCCACACACACAACCACACACAACACACAAAACCACACACACAACCACACACACACAACCACACACACAACCACACACAACACCATACAACCACATACAACCACATACACAACCACACACAACCACACACACACACACAACCACACACAACCACACACAACCACACCCACAACCACACACACACAACCACAACCAAACACAACCACAACCACATACACAACCACACAACCACACACACACAACCACACACACACAACCACACACACAACCACACACAACACCATACAACCACATACAATCACACACACAAACACACACAACCACACATACAGAACCACACCTACAACCACACACACAACCACACACATTCTCAACCACACAAAACCACACACACAACCACACACAACCGCACACACACCCACAACCACACCCACAACCACACTGACAAACACACAAACATGCAACCACACACACACAACCACACACACAACCACACACACACAACCACACACACACAACAACACAAAAATCCACCCTCACACACCCACACCCATAACCACACACAACCACACACGCAACTACAACCACATACACAACCACACACAACCACACACACAACCACAAACACAACCACACACACACAACCACATACCCACAACCATACCCACACACCCACAACCACACCCACACCCACACAACCACACCCACCCACACAACCACACCCAACCACACCCACAGAAGGACACACACAACCACACACACACACAACCATACACACAACCACACACACAACCACACACACAACCACACACACAACACACAAAACCACACACAACCACAACCACACACACAAACACACACACAACCACACACAACACCACACAACCGCACACAACCACACACACAACCACACACAACGATACACATACACACAACCGCACCCAACCACACCCAACCACACAACCACACCCACAACCACACACACCCAACCACAACCACACACAACCACAACCACAACCACAACCACACAACCAAACACACACAACCACACACACAGCCACACACACACAACCACACATACAACCACAACATACAACCACACACACAACCACACACAACCACACATACAGAACCACACCCACACACACAACCACACAGATACACAATTACACAAAACCACACACACAACCACACATAACCACACATCCACACACACACACCCACAACCACACACATACCCACAACCACACACACAACCACATACACAATCACACACAAGCAACCACACACACAAGCACACACACAAGCACACACACACAACCACGAAAACAACCACACACACACAACCACACCCACAACCACACACAACTACACACACAACCACAACCACATGCACAACCACACACAACCACACACACAACCACAGTCACAACCACACACACAACCACACCCACAACCATACCCTCAACCACAGACACCCAACCACACCCAACCACATACAAACACACCCAACAACACATAAACACACACAACCACACACACAATAACACACACACAACCACACAAATACCCACCCACCCACAACCACACCCACAACCATACCCAACCACACCCACAACCACACAAAACCATACACAAAACCACACACACACAACCACACTCACACAACCACACACACACAACCACACACACAACTACATATACACACAACCACATATACAATCACAACATACAACCACACACACAACCACACAACCACACACACAACCACACACACACAACCACAAACACACAACCACACATATAAACAACCATACAAAACCACACACACAACCACACATACATACACACACACATACACCGGCACCCACAACTGCAACCACAACCACAAAACCACACACAACCATAACCACACACACAACCACACACACAAACAACCACACCCACACAACCAGAACCAACCACACCCACAACCACACAGACACAACCACACCCACACACACAACCACACACACACAACCACACACACCTAACCACACACACCCACACATACACAACCACACACACAACCACACAGACACAACCACACACACAACCACACACATAAACACACACATAGCCACACACACACAACCACACAAACAATCACACACACAACCATACCCACAACCACACACAACCAGAACCACACACACACAACCACACACACAACCACACACACACAACCACACACACACACAACCACACACACAACTACACAAACAACCACACACACAAAACCATACCCACAACCACACCCACACAACCACACTTGCACACACACACAACCATACCCACAACCACACACACAACCATACCCACAACCACACACAACCACAACCACACACACAACCACACAACCAAACACACACAACCACACACACACAACCACACACACAACCACACACAACACCATACAACCACATACAACCACACACAACCACACACAACCACGCACACACACAACCACATACAACCACACACAACTCCACAACCACACACAACCACACACAACCACCCAACCACACCCACAACCACACACAAACAACCACACACAACCAGAACCACACACACAACCACACACACACAACCACACACACAACCACACACACACAGCCACACACATACAACCACACACACAACCACACAAACAACCAAACACACACAACCATACCCACAACCATACCCACACAACCACACTTGCACACACACATAACCACACACACACAACCACACATCCACAACCACACACACACAACCATACCTATAACCACACCCACACCCAACCACAACCACACACACACACAACCACACACACAACCACACACACACAACCTCACAAACAACCACACACACACAACTACACACACAACCCCAACCACAACCACACATACACACACACCCAACCATACACACAACCACACACAACCACACACACAACCAGAACCACACACACAAACACACACACACAACCACACACACAACCACACACACACAACCACACACACAACCACACAAACAATCACACACACACAACCATACCCACAACCATACCCACAACCACCACACCTGCACACACACAACCACACACACACAACCACACACCCACAACCACACACACACCACAACCATACCCACAACCACACCCACACCCAACCACAACCACACACACACACAACCACACACACAACCACACACACACAACCACACACACACAACCCCAACCACAACCACACAACCATACACACAACCACACAACCACACACACAACCACAGCCACACACACAACCACACACAACACACAAAACCACACACACAACCACACACACACACAACCACACACAACACCATACGACCACAAACACAACCACACACACACACAACCACACACAACCACACACAACCACACAACCACACCCACAACCACACACAACCACAACCACACACACAACCACACAACCAAACACACACAACCACACACACAACCACACACACAACCATACATACAACCACACACACAACCACACACAACCACACGTACAGAACTACACCCACAACCACACACACAACCACACACACACAACCACACACATTCACAACCACACAAAACCACACACACAACCACACATCCACACACACACCCATAACCACACCCACAACCACACCCACAAACACACAACCACACACACAACCACAACCACACACATGCAACCACACACACACAACCACACACACAACCACACACACACAACCACACAAGCATCCACACTCACACAACCACACCCATAACCACACACAACCACACACGCAACTACAACCACATACACAACCACACACACAACCACACACACAACCACACACAGACAACCACATACCCACAACCATACCCACACACCCACAACCACACCCACACCCACACACCCACACCCACACAACCACACCCACCCACACAACCACACCCAACCACACCCACAGAAGCAAACACTCAACCACACACACACACAACCATACACACAACCACACACACAACCACACACACAACCACACACACAACACACAAAACCACACACAACCACAACCACACACACAACCACACACACAACCACACACAACACCACACAACCACATACAACCGAACACACAACCACACACAACCACGCACATACACACAACCGCACCCAACCACACCCAACCACACAACCACACCCACAACCACACACACCCAACCACAACCACACACAACCACAAACACAACCACACAACCAAACACACACAACCACACACACAGCCACACACACACAACCACACACACAACCACAACATACAACCACACACACAACCACACACAACCACACATACAGAACCATACCCACAACCACACACATAACCACACAGATACACAATTACACAAAACCACACACAACCACACATAACCACACATCCACACACACACACCCACAACCACCCACACCCACAACCACACCCACAACCATACACACAACCACACACACGCAACCACACACACAAGAACACACACAAGCACATACACACAACCACACAAACAACCACACACACACAACCACACCCACAACCACACACAACCACACACACAACCACATACACAACCATACACACAACCACAGTTACAACCACACACACACAACCACACCCACAACCATACCCTCAACCACAGACACACAACCACACCCAACCACATACAAACACACCCAACCACACACAAACACACACAACCACACACACAATAACACACACACACAACCACACAAACACCCACCGACCCACAACCACACCCACAACCATACCCAACCACACCCACAACCACACACAACCATACACACAACCACACACATACAACGACACACACTCAACCACACACACACGCAACCACACACACAAGCACACACACAAGCACATACATACAACCACACAAACAACCACACACACACAACCACACCCATAACCACACACAACCACACACACAACCACAACCACATACACAACCTCACACACAACCACAGTTACAACCACACACACACAACCACACCCACAACCATACCCTCAACCACAGACACACAACCACACCCAACCACATACAAACACACCCAACCACACACAAACACACACAACCACACACACAATAACACACACACAACCACACAAACACCCACCCACCCACAACCACACCCACAACCATACCCAACCACACCCACAACCACACACAACCATACACACAACCACACACACACAACCACACATACAACCACAACATACAACCACACACACAACCACACCCACACAACCACACACACAACAACACACACACAACCACACACACACAACCACACACATAAACAACCACACAAAACCACACACACAACCACACACAACCACACATACACACACACCCACACCGGCAACCACAACCGCAACCACAACCACAAAACCACACACAACCATAACCACACACACAACCACACACACAAACAACCACACCCACACAACCAGTACCAACCACACCCACAACCACACAGACACAACCACACCCACACACAACCACACACACACAACCACATATACAACCACACCCACCCACACACACACAACCACACAGACACAACCACACACACACAACCACATACACAACCACACACAACCACACACAACAACACACATAGCCACACACACACAACCACACAAACAACCACACACACAATCATACCCACAACCACACACAACCACACACACAACCAGAACCACACACACACAACCACACACACAACCACACACACACACAACCACATACACACAACCACACACACAACCACACAAACAACCACACACACACAACCATGCCCACAACCATACCCACAACCACACCCACACAACCACACTTGCACACACACATAACCACACACACAACCATACCCACAAACACAACCATACCCACAACCACACACAACCACAACCACACACACAACCACACAACCAAACACACACAACCACACACACACAACCACATACACAACCACACACAACACCATACAACCACATACAACCACACACAACCACACATAACCACGCACACACACACAACCACACACAACCACACACAACCACATAACCACACCCACAACCACACACACAACCACAACCACACACAACAAGAACCACACACACAACCACACACACACAACCACACACACAACCGCACACACACACAACCACACACATACAACCACACACACAACCACACAAACAACCAAACACACACAACCATACCCACAACCATACCCACAACCACACCCACACAACCACACTTGCACACACACATAACCACACACACACAACCACACATCTACAACCACATACCCACAACCATACCTATAACCACACCCACACCCAACCACAACCACACACACACACACAACCACACACACAACCACACACACACAACCTCACAAACAACCACACATACACACACACCCAACCATACACACAACCACACACACAACCACACACACACAACCACAAACACAACCACACAATCACACACACACAAACATACCCACAACCACCACACCTGCACACACACAACCACACACACACACAACCACACACCCACAACCATACACACACCCCACAACCACACCAACAACCACACCCACACCCAACCACAACCACACACACACAACTACACACACAACCACACACACAACCACACACACACAACCACATACACACAACCATACACACACAACCCCAACCACAACCACACACACACAACCATACACACAACCACAAAATCATATACACACACAACCACACATACCACACAACACCACACACATAACCACACACAACACCATACAACCACATACAACCACATACATAACCACACACAACCACACACACACACAACCACACATAACCACACACAACCACACCCACAACCACACACACACAACCACAACCACACACAACCACAACCACACACACAACCACACAACCAAACACACACAACCACACACACACAACCACACACACAACCACACACACAACCATAACATACAACCACACACACAACCACACACAACCACACATACAGAACCACACCCACAACCACACACACACAACCACACACATTCACAACCACACAAAACCACACACACAACCACACACAACCACACATCCACACACACACCCACAACCACACCCACAACCACACCCACAAACACACAACCACAACCACACACATGCAACCACACACACACAACCATACACACAACCACACACACACAACCACACACACATCCACACTCACACAACCACACCCATAACCACACACAACCACACACACAACTATAACCACATACACAGCCACACACACAACCACACACACAACCACACACACAACCACACACACACAACCACATACCCACAACCATACCCACACACCCACAACCACACCCACACACACACACCCACACCCACACAATCACACCCACCCACACAACCACACCCAACCACACCCACAGAAGCACACATACAACCATACCCACACACACACAACCATACACACAACCACACACACAACCACACACACAACCACACACACAACACACAAAACCACACACAACCACAACCACACACACAACCACACACACAACCACACACAACACCACACAACCACACACAACCACACACACAACCACACACAACCACGCACATACACACAACCGCACCCAACCACACCCAACCATACAACCACACACAACCACACACACCCAACCAAATCCACACACAACCACAACCACAAACACAACCACACAACCAAACACACACAACCACACACACAGCCACACACACACAACCACACACACAACCACAACATACAACCACACACACAACCACACACAACCACACATACAGAACCACACCCACAACCACACACACAACCACACAGATACACAATTACACAAAACCACACACACAACCACACATAACCACACATCCACACACAAACACCCACAACCACACACACACCCACAACCACACCCACAACCACACACACAACCATACACACGCAACAACACACACAACAACACATAACCACGCACACACACACAACCACACACAACCACACACAACCACACAACCATACCCACAACCGAAGACACACACAACCACAACCACACACAATGAGAACCACACACACAACCACACACACACAACCACGCACACAACCGCACACACACACAACCACACACATACAACCACACACACAACCGCACACACAACCACACACAATACCACATAACCACACACACAACCACACACAACCACGCACATACACACAACTGCACCCAACCACACCCAACCACACGACCACACCCTCAACCACACACACACAACCACTAACACACAACCACAACCACACACACAACCACACAACTAAACACACACAACCACACACACAGCCACACACATACAACCACACACACAACCACAACATACAACCACACACACAACCACACACAACCACACATACAGAACCACACCCACAGCCACACACACAACCACACAGATATACAATCACACAAAACCACACCCACAACCACACATAACCACACATCCACACCCACAACCACACAACCACATACACAACCACACACACGCAACCACACACACACAACCACACACACAACCACACACACAAACAACCACACACACACAACCACACCCACAACCACACACAACTACACACACAACCACAACCACATACACAACCACACACACAACCACAGTCACAACCACACACACAACCACACACAACCACACAAACAACCATACACACAACCACACCCACAACCATACCCTAAACCACACACACAACCACACACAACCACAAACAAACACACCCAACCACATACAACCAGACACACACAACCACACACAATAATACATACACAACCACACAAACACCCACCCACCCACAACCATACCCACAACCACACCCACACAACCACACACAACCACACACAACCACACACAACCATACACACAACCACACACAAACACACACACACAACCACACACACACACACAACCACACACACAACCACACACACAGCCACACACACAACCACACATAAAACCACAACATACAACCACACACACAACCACACACAACCACACACACACAACCACACACATAAACAACCACACAAAACCACACACACAACCACACACACCCACACATACACACACACACACACACCCACAACCGCAACCACAACCACAAAACCACACACACAACCACAACCACACACAACCACACACACAACCACACAAACAACCACACACACAACAACCAGAACCAACCACACCCACAACCACACAGACACAACCACACACATAACCACACACAACCACACACACGCAACCACACCCACCCACACACACACAACCACACACATAACCACACACAACCACACACACACAACCACATACACAACCACACACACAACCACACACATAGCCACACACACACAACCACACAAACAACCACACACAATCATACCCACAACCATATACAGCCACACACACAACCAGAACCACACACACAACCACACACACAACCACACACACACACAACCACACACACAACCACACAAACAACCACACACACATAACCATACCCACAACAATACCCACAACCATACCCACACAACCACACTTGCACACACACATAACCACACACACAACCACACACCCACAACCACCCCCACACCCCCACAACCATACCCACAACCACACCCACACCCAACCACAACCACACACACACACACACATAACCACATACACACAACCTCACAAACAACCACACACACACAACCACAACTACACACACACAACCCCAACCACAACCACACATACACACACACCCAACCATACACACAACCACACACACACAACCACACACACAACCAGAACCACACACACAACCACACACACAACCACACACACACAAACACACACACAACCACACAAACAATCACACACACACAACCATACCCACAACCATACCCACAACCACCACACCTGCACACACACAACCACACACACACACCCACATACCCACAACCACACACACACACCACAACCATACCCACAACCACACACAACCACACACACAACCAGAACCACACACACAACCACACACACACACAGCCACACACACACAACCACACACACAACCACACAAACAACCACACACACACAACCATACCCACAACCATACCCACAACCACACCCACACCCAACCACAACCACACACACACACAACCACACACACACCCACACACACAACCACACACACAACCTCACAAACAACCACACACACAACCCAAACCACAACCACACATACACACACACCCAACCATACACACAACCACACACAAACAACCACACACAACCACACACACAACCAGAACCACACACACAACCACACACACAACCACACATACAACCACACACACACAACCACACATACAACCACACAAACAATCACACAACCATACCCACAACCACCACACCTGCACACACACAACCACACCCACACAACCACACACCCACAACCACACACATACCCCACAACCATACCCACAACCACACCCACACCCAACCACAACCACACACACACACAACCACACACACAACCACACACACAACCACACACACACAACCTCACAACCACACACACAACCACACACACGCAACCCCAACCACAACCACACACACACAACCATACACACAACCACACACACAACCACAGCCACACACACAACACACACAACCACACACAACACACACAACCACACACACACAACCACACACACAACCACACACAACACCATACAACCACATACAACCACACACACAACCACACACAACCACACATACACACACACACAACCACACACAACCACACAACCACACCCACAACCACACAACCACAACCACACACACAACCACACAACCAAACACACACAACCACACACACACAACCACACACACAACCACAACATACAACTACACACACAACCACACACAACCACACATACAGAACCACACCTACAACCACACACACAACCACACACACAACCACACATATTCACAACCACACAAAACCACACACACAACCACACACAACCACACATCCACACACATACCCACAACCACACCCACACCCTCAACCACACCCACAAACACACAACCACACACACAATCACAACCACACACATGCAATCACACACACACAACCACACACACAACCACACACACACAACCACACAAACATCCACACACACACAACCACACAAACAACCACACATACAACCACACCCACAACCACACACAACCACACACACAACCAGAACCACACACACCACCACACAGTCACAACCATACACACGACCACAAAAACAACCACACACACAACCATACCCACAACCATACCCACAACCACACCCATACAACCACAGCTGCACATACACACAACCACTCACATAACCACACACCCACAACCACCCCCACACCCCCACAACCATACCCACAACCACAGCCACACCCAACCACAACCATACACACACAACCTCACAAACAACCACACACACACAACCACACACACAACCACAACAACACACACACAACCCCAACCACAACCACATACACAACCATACACACAACCACATACACACAACCACACCCATAACCACACACACAAACAACCACAACCACACACAACAACACACACAACCACCCACAACACCACACAACCACACACAACCATACACACAACCACACACAACCACGCACACACACAACCACACACAACCACACCCACAACCACACAACCACAACCACATACAACCACAACCACACACACAACCACACAACCAAACACACACAACCACACACACACAACCACACACACACAACCACACACACACAACCACACACAAAACCACAACATGTTATGTTAGGGTAGCTTATATAGCGCATGGCTACCCCAGCAACGGGGCATCCCAGCGCTTGCAGACGAGCTAGATACGCAACAACCAAGCCAGGGGTGGGAAGAACCACAGAGAACCAGGCCTAAAGAGTGACAAATAGCCAGGTCTTAATCCTCTTTCTGAAAGACAAGTGATTCGTGATAACACGAGCTTCAGACGGGATTGTGTTCCACAGTTTCGGGGCCAGACATCTGAAAGATCGACCTCCTGCTCTGCTCCTCCGGATCTTGGGGATGTGGGCCAGAGACCGATCTGCAGAGCGAAGAGCCCGAGTAGGGACATATAGAGTACTTAAGTCTCGCAAAATTGTGGGGCCCGAGGAGTAGAGAATTTTATGAATAAGGCAAAGTGCCTTAAATTGAATGCGCTGCTTTACAGGCAGCCAATGCAGACGATGAAGAATGGGGGAGATGTCACAATTTTTTGGCATACCAAACAGACTGCGTGCGGCCGCATTCTGAGCCCTTTGAAGTCTGTGAATCGTAGATTGATTGGAGCCCAGCATTAGGACATTGCAATAGTCGATGTGTGACAGCACCATGGCCTGAATGATCATCTGGCGAACTTGGGGTTCAAAAAAACCCAAAATGGGTCTCAGAGACCGTAGACGGCCGTAGCACGTGCCTGCCACCTTTTTAGCGTGGGAATCGAGATCTAATCGGTAGTCAACCATAACACCCAAGTTTTTGACTTCCTTCTTAGGGGTAGGTGCAGGGCCTAATACAGGCGGCCACCACTGATCATCCCATTTCTGAGTCTCCTTTTTAACCAGTAGAACCTCCGTCTTGGATGAATTGAGCTGGAGACAATTTTCAGTCATCCAGTTTGCAATGGCCGATAGATCTTCCTGAAATTTAATTTTGTCGGCATTGGTATCACTGGAAAAGGAGAAGATAAACTGTGTATCGTCCGCATAAGATGTTAATTTGATGTTACGAGCTCTGGCCAATATGGCCAGAGGGCGGACGTACACGTTAAATAAAGTGGGGCTAAGTGCGGACCCCTGGGGATCGCCACAGCACAGCGGAAACCTTCCCGATTTATACGGTGGAGCATGGACCTGAAAGGAGCGGTCCGTCAAGAATGAAACAAACCACTCTAGGGCTCCATCTCGGACCCCGATCTCCCAGAGTCTTCTTGTTATGTTATGTTATGTTAAATAGTTTGTAGAGCGCGTGAATCACCCCCGTAGGGGTCTCTCAGCGCTGGCAGAACTGTGCGAGAATATAAAAGAGATGTCACTCCGTAAACATGGTGGTTTTCAGAATCTTCCTAAACCTGAGGTAGTTAGAGCATTGTCTGAGCGCGAGGGGGAGCTGATTCCAAACCAGCGGGGCTTGATAGGAAAAAGATCTACCTCCCATCCGTGCTTTCTTTATCCTAGGAATAAGTAGCAGAGATTTGGAGCATGATCTCAGTTCACGGTTAGGGGTGTATCGGTGGAGCCTTTCAGCAAGATATATCGGTCCGGGGCCCCACAAAGCTTTATGTGTCAAGCAGCAGAGCTTAAACAAGACACGTTTCCTCACCGGCAACCAATGCAAGCGATGGAGCAGCGGAAGAGAGGCTGATCTGAACGGAGCGTTGGTAACCAGTCGTGCAGCGGTGTTTTGCACCACCTGCAAACGACTGAGGGCAGATTCATTAGTAGCGACCAAAAGAGCATTGCAGTAGTCCATTTTATTCAACACAAGAGCTTGGACAAGCGTCTTGCGAAAAGAATCCGGGAGGAAAGGAAGGGCTTTCCTCAAGAGGCTCAGAGTGTAAAAGCAAGCACTGACTGTATGAGATACATGATCAGTCATAGTCATGGCCTGATCAAAACGAACACCGAGGTTCTTTACTGTTAATTTGGGTTGGGGAGCTGGGCCCAAATCAGTTGGCCACCAGGAGGGAGACCACATAGTGAGGGCATCTCCATAGAGAATAATCTCTGTTTTGGTGGCATTCAGCTGAAGATAGTTACCGCTCATCCACTTCGAAATAGCTAGCATACCCAGAGAGAAGGTGGATTGAGCTGTCGGAGAGGATTTGTCAAAAGGGAAGATCAATTGGGTATCATCTGCATAGGACACGGGGATGAACCCAAGAGATCTTAGAAGAGAGGCAAGGGGGGCCACGTAGATATTAAATAACGTTGGGCTCAAACAGGAGCCCTGTGGCACACCCTTGTTCAAACTTTCGGTGGTGGAGCGGAAAGGACCTAGGTTGAGAGTTTGTGTGTGTTCAGAGAGGAAGCTAGTTACCCAGCTCATCGCCATTCCCCCTAGTCCAGTTGCTTTTAATCTTCCGAGCAAGGTCAGATGGTCCACCGTATCGAAAGCGGCGGAGAGATCTAACAAGACTAAGATGGCAGATTGTCCCTGATCAAGAGTCCGTCTGATGCAATCGGAAACCGCTACCAGAGCGGTCTCGGTACTATAGTTAGCACGAAACCCTGATTGAGACGGGTCCAGGTAACCAGTTGTCTCGATATGGTTAGAAAGATGTTTATTCACGTGTTTCTCTAAGACCTTGCTCAGATAAGGGAGGAGGGAGATAGGGCGCAGATTGGAGAGGTCGTCCATGGGGAGTTTATTATTTTTTCGCAAAGGGATGACCTGTGCTGCTTTCCAAGCAAGGGGAACCTGCCCCTTACTTAAGGAGGCATTAAGAAGTGAGCTGACGGAGTCTGCAAGTACGAGTGCGACAGATGCCGAGATTTTTGCGGGCATAGCATCTAGAGGGGAGCCGGATTTAACATTGCACAGTAGTGTGATGGTCTCGTCCCGTGAGAGGGGTGGAAAGGCCAACAGAGTTGTATATTTGGCAGCGGGGGAATCGCCAGTGTCATCAGGCCGTATAGTGAGGGGGGTTTTGGAAAATTTATCATAGATATTGTTGATTTTTTGAATAAAAAAGGAACTGATTTTATTGCAAAGAGGCTGGGAGTAGTTATTATCCAAATCACAAGCTTTAGGGCAAATAAAATCTTGCAGAATTTGGTGAAGAATGTTTGGGGCATTGCCTGCGTGACTTAACTGAGAGGCTATATATGATTTGCAGGCTTGTTTTATTTCATTATGGTAGCGGGTGCGGGCAGCTCTATAGTTCAGTTTATCAGTGTCAAGATGCGTGCGACGCCACCTTCTTTCCAAGTTCTTGCAGCGGCTTTTGGTTGTACGTAATTCGGGAGTAAACCAGGCAGCCAAATAGCTCCTAGGAGCTTTAGTACAAATCTTAACTGGGGCAATAGAATTAATGGTCGCTAAAACAGAAGTGTTAAAAAGGGTAAGGTTGTCTTCCATATTATTTGCCTGGGGGTACCTCGGGGGCATGAAAGCAGTTGAGAAGGATTCAGGATGTATTTTGTACCATTGTCTATAGGAAAGTTGGGTGTGTGCTACCGATAAGGTGGACTTGGGCGGGCATTGCACATAAAAGTCAATAAATGCATGATCTGTCCAACACATAGGGCGGGGAGCCTTGCAGATAAGCCGTGTTGGAAAAAATTATGTCAATGGTATGTCCTGCCGAGTGTGTAGGGCCATCATTCTTTTTAGTAAGGTGCAATGTAGATAGATCAGAGATAAAGGCTGATATTTCTGACATGGGAGACCGTGTCGAATGCTGCACTCATGTCCAGCAGGATCAGTGCCAATGTACCACCTTGGTCCTGTACCTCCCTCAGTTGTTCCGTGACGGCTAATAGGGCCGATTCTGTGCTATGATTCGCCAGGAAACCATTTTGGGAGTCGTCTAAGATTCCATTGACCTCTAGATAGTTAATCAAGATGGAATTTACATGAGAGTCCGCTATCTTGGATAGATAAGGTAGCAAGGATATCGGTCGGAAATTTTCCGGATTAGAGGAATCCAAAGTGGGTTTCTTTATTAGAGGGACGACCTTAGCATGCTTCCATGATCTAGGGTTTGTGGCTGAATCCACATTTTATTAGTCAAATTCTGACCTTCTAGCAAAATGGGATCCTTATGAAGTCGCACCATTTCGGGTTTTACAGGATCCTCAGGGGATCCGGATTTAATTTTTACGGTCAGCCTATCCATCTGGTCCGCTGAAATAGGGGAGAGGGTACAGAGAGAGTGTGGGAGATCTTGTAAGGTCTCGACTATAGTGGGATCAGGGCTTGTCTCAGTCGGGGAAAACGACTTATATATACCCTGAACTTTATTTATAAAAAAGGTGGCAATCTCATTACAATGGGTATTAGATGTAATCATATTACTGGGGCCTTCTGGTAGCTTAGTCATGTCTTTCACCATAGAAAATATGGTTTTAGATTGATTCGCACTTGACAGGATCGTGTCAGTATAGTATCTAGCCTTAGCTTTTTTTTATTAATTTATGATATATTTTGGTTGCAGACCTGAATTTAATTTTGGCTTGGGGGTCATAGGATTTTCTCCAGGCGCGTTCAAGCAGCTTACATTGTTTTTTTTGTTCAGCAAGTGTCTCTGAGTACCAGAGATGAGGTTGTCCACATTTGGGCTTGGACAGTGTCATGGGAATCAGCTGGTCTAGAGATTTATTAATCCACTCTCTGTATGCGGCATCTGCTTCCTCCAGATTCACCAGCCAAACAGGGCACGTAGTTTTCAGATTGTCTATAAACAGACTGCTGTCTAATTTGTGCCATGGGCGCCTTGGGATAGGAGGAGGGGGCTGTCTTTTAAAGTTATCAGCTACCTTGATGGAGATATGAACCAGATAGTGGTCCGTCCAACTGAGAGGGCTTGGGAGGAAGGCGGTAATGGCCGGAATGTTTGAGAACACTGGGTCCAATAAGTGACCTGCTACATGGGAGGGCCCTTTAACAAGCTGTGTGAGTTGGCATGCTTCTAAATCATCTAAGAGACCTCGCACCGTGGGGGTATCACTGCATTCAAAATGAAGATTTAAGTCTCCCAATAGGCTAAAGTTCGCGGAATTCAGAGTCATAGTGGAGACAGTGGCAACCAGAGATTCCTGAAAGGAACTTACAGGGCCACACCACACCACACAACCACACATACAGAACCACACACAACCACACATCCACACACACACCCACAACCACACCCACAACCACACCCACAACCACACAACCACACACACAACCACAACCACACACAGGCAACCACACACACACAACCACACACACAACCACACACACACAACCACAAACAACCACACACACACAACCACACACAACCACAACCACATACACAACCACACACAAGCAACCACACACACAACCACACACACAACCACACACACAATCACACACAACCACACAAACAACCACGTACACTACCACACCCACAACCATACACTCAACCACACCCACACAACCACACACACACACACACACACACACACAACCACACACCCACAACCACACCCACATACCCATAACCACACCCATACCCACACAACCACACCCACCCACACAACCACACCCAACCACACCCACAGAACCACACACACAACCATACACACAACCACACACAACCACACATACACAACTACACACACACAACCACACACACAACCACACACACATAACCACACATACACACAAAACCACACACACAACCACACACACATAACCACACATATATACACAAACACACACAACCACACACAAATAACCACACCCATAACCACACACACAACCACACACACACAACCACACACATACACAACCACACAAAACCACACCCACAACCACACATACACACACACCCACAACCACACCCATACCCCCAACCGCACCCACAACCACACAACCACAACCACACAACCACACACACAACCACACAAACAACCACTCCCACACTACCAGAACCAACCACACCCACAACCACACAGACACAACCACACCCCCACACACACACCCACACACACACAACCACATACACATACAACCACATACACAACCACACAAACAACCACACACACACAACCATACCCACAACCATACCCACAACCACACCCACACAACCACACTTGCACACACACATAACCACACACACACAACCACACACCCACAACCACACACACATACCCACAACCATACCCACAACCACACCCACACCCAACCACAACCACACACACAACCACACACACAACCACATACACACAACCTAACAACCAACCACACACACACAACCACAACCACACATACACAACCCCAACCACAACCACACATACACACACACCCAACCATACACACAACCACACACACACACAACCAAACACATAACTAGAACCACACACACAACCACACACACACACAACCACACACACACAAACACACACACAAACACATACACAATCACACACACAACCGTACCCACAACCATACCCACAACCACCACACCTGCACACACACAACCACACACACACAACCACATACCCACAACCACACACACACCCCACAACCATACCCACAACCACACCCACACCCAACCACAATCACACACACAAACAACCACACACATAACCACACACACAACCACACAACCACAACCTCACAAACAACCACACACACACAACCACACACACACAACCACACACACAACCCCAACCACACACACACACACACAACCACACAACCACACACACAACCACAGCCACACACAAAACACACACAACCACACACACAACACGCAAAACCACACACACAACCACACACACACAACCACACACAACACCATACAACCACATACAACCACACACACAACCACACCCAACCACGCACACACACAACCACACACAACCACACCCAACCACACAACCACACCCACAACCACACACACACAACCACACACAACCACAACCACACACACAACCACACAACCAAACACACACAACCACACACAAACAACCACACACAACCCCACACAATACCATACAACCACATACAACCACACACACAACCACATACAACCAAGCACACACACACAACCACACACAACCACACCCAACCACACAACCACACCCACAACCACACACACACAACCACAACCACACACAACCAGAACCACACACACAACCACACACACACAACCACACACATAACCACACACACACACAACCACACACATACAACCACACACACAACCACACTGTAGGAAGGTGGATATCTGACTATGGTTACCCCCAAATTTTTGCCTAGTGTCTAGCTGGTTTTTCGACTTAGTTGGCCTGAGATCCTGCTATTCAGGATCTCAGCCTGGCTGTTCTCTCTTTAAAATGGACTCCATGTACCCTAGGTACATACCCAATTGGTTGGATCACCCTGTCAGCCCCTGTACCAGTGTACACTAGGTACCCAGGGCATTGGTGTACCCAAGGCCTGCCAGGGGCTGAAGCATGTATTATGCCACCCCAGGCTTGGCCTAACAATCTGACACAACTGGCTGATCACTCAGCTGGGGTAAGTTGGTGTAATCACCTCTTACTTAGGTGTAGTATACCTATACCTAACCTTAAATGGGACACCTGGTAACCTATAAGTCACTCCTATGGCAGGCCTTAACAATCCTGAAGGCAGAGTGCTTGGTTCCATGTGAGATGGTGCTCTGGCATGAGCTGAGCCTGTCTGCAGTGGTCGGAACAACTTCCTTCTACTGTTTCCAGATATCGTCATACCATATACTCTTAAGTGCATTATGAACCTCGCGGTTAAATGCTATCTTTGGTTTGGCTTTATCAAAACATGTCGAGTAAGGTGTCATACGAATTGGAATACTAACCCCTCGCCAATTCTGGCGACGGGGTTAGCATTCCACCCTTCTAGAGGGACACGACATGTACAGTACCTGAAACCCGGGTAAAATCAGACATAGCCTCAGCTCCACAAAATGGATGCTGCCACCACAGACACAAGTCTGCCCTCCTGCTGCTGGGAGTCCTTCCAGCTTGGGAGGTGTGGACAAAGGGGTTTCCTGCCAGGGGAGGTGCATGCACCACCCCAGACAGGATTTTGTGTATTGGTCAGGTAGGGCTTGAAAGAAACCAGACATGCCTGTGGCTCACAAGGAGCCTCGGTGCATATGCCAGTTCAAACCGGTCCTGGGGCACACCAGTCCCGGGCCTGGGGCGAGCTGGACAAAGGATTGGGGGTGTAACCACCCCCCTTCCTGGTCCCACCCTTAGGGAGGGACCTAGCAGGTAGTCCGGCCCCTAGAATCCGCTTAAAGGTAGGAGCTGTGTCCTAAGACTTCAGACATCCTGGAATCAACTTAATACTAAGAAGAAGACGGGAACTTCGACGCTCTGCTGCACAGAGGACTGAAGCCAATCTCCCCTGTGGTCAGGGAGTGACCACCTTGCTAACGCAAGCACCATCCAGCGAATCAACGTCTGCTTTGCCGCCGCCTCCCGCTGGAGCCCGAGCCCAGAGACTGACAAGACCTGGACCTCCAGACCTCTCACCGCCCGATCCACAGTCCCTGAAAAGAGGAGACCCGTGGAGGCACCGAGACACGTGGAGCCGGCCATCTTGGAACGACTACGACAAGCTGACAAGTGCAACAACCGAGGCTTCCTCCAAGTTGTGCTTTGGGATCTGAGAAGCCCAACACCCGAGCAGCATCTGCACCAAAGGTGAGCCCTCCAGCATCTCCACGATCTGCGTGGGGCCCTTCTGCATTTTGCCACTCGACGCGCCTAACCGGTTGCTGGCCCGCTGGCTAGTAGCCATCTTGGCGACGAACTCTACAAAATACACCGCTGGTCTGGTTGCTCCAGACTGGCCCTTGCTCCCCTCCAAAGGAGCAGTCCTTCTGACCTTGCTGGTCAGAACCATCAGCTTATTTCCTTTTCCTACAACAATTGCTTTTGCCAAGGCTTGTTTGCTTCGATCAAGTCGCCGACACCGCCGACAGCGAGAGCCTGCGTGGGACAGCTCGTGACTCGACTCCTGGACGTCGTCGACCTCCAGAGACCACGTGGCTGCAGAGACAAGCTACACCTTTCTTCCTGTTTGCACCCGACATTGCCTGGTACCCACCTGGTGCCACGCTGGTCACTGGCTAGTGACTGTGAACACTGTCCCCTCTGCTTACAGGTCTTCAACATCTCCGATCCACTCTTGGATCCACTGCATCTCTCCCGGACCGACCGCCTGCAGCATCTTTGTCTTCAGGCTCCACGGAACAGATAGAAGAAACCCGACGCACTTCGAGGCCTATGCACCCGCTTCCTGTGGGTGAGGTAAAGCTGGCACACCTGTGCCCAAGTGTAGTATTACATCTCTAGTGCCTGTGTTCCAAATCTTGAGTTCCTAGTCCATCCGGAAGATCCTCTTTGCAGTAACTTTGTACTTTTTACGCACCCATTGAAACCTATGGGAGCACGCGTGTGACTATTTGCTCTGCACACGCCACCCGTGGACCTCCTGGTCACTAACTGAAGTTAGCTCCTTGTAGGCCCAGCGATTCTAGAGGCCCTAGGCCTTTTCCCTTTTCTGTTCGTGGTACTTATACCACTATTTTAGTATATGGTTCGAGTGGCCACCAGGGCCTATCCATATAAAGTGCAACTTCTGTGTATTCTACTGTAATCTTGTTTGACGATTTGTGCTCCTGTGCTCATAAAGAGACTAGGGGTTACTTTGAGAAATAAATACATATATATTTTGAATATATATCTGTGTGGTGTCCTTTCATTGGTATAAAAGGGGGTTGCATTTGGTAAAACAGCTGGCTTAACACGCTTCACGAGTTTAGCCTCAAAGACTGCTTAGCCTACGCTACCACTAGGGCAGCTAGTCCGAAAAGGTTGACTTACAACCACACCATAAGGGTTGCTTGGCATGGTACAAGGTGATCACTTTAACTAGTGAGCATCATATACCAGGCCAACTTCTCACATTGGTGAGCAGCGGTTGGATTTGAGCTTGCTGTGTTTTGCCATTGTAATCTCTTGGTTACCAATTGAAAGATCACATAGGTACCTGTAGGTACATATAAAACAAGATTAGATATACATAAGTTCTACTGAACTTAGTTGTTGTAGAGCAAAGGGAGTAGCACACCCTGACTACAACTACTAGATAGGTTTAGTAGGTAAACCCAAGTGTAGGTAGATTGCAACACATCCACCCACACTTAAGAGCAATGGCCGGGGCAGAGGGGTCCACTGTACCCATCTCTGTTGAGAGTGACCCCCAGAGGGCACCGTCCAGCTTTGCTACCCTTAATCAGAATGAGCTCAGGCATTTGGCAACTCTTAGAGGCCTTAAACAGCCCAAGAACCCTACCTCTGCTGAGCTCAGAGAACTCTTACAGAATGATGAGAATCAGAGAGAACTCAAGAAAGCTTCCCAGTTAGCCCCCTTAGGGTCAGGAACAGGAGGCCCCCCTTCTGAAGATGCCACAGAGGTACCCCCTTCCAATAGTCACCCCTTAGATGGGATGCCTACCACAGAGGAAGAAAGTGATGGGGATACCGATGTGAGTGGGGATGAAGGGAGAACTAGCCCAGTGCCAAGTGTTATACTTGGCCCAGCTAAACTAAGGCTATTGGGGACTGACAGTGGGTTCACCCCATTGGATCTCCCCAGTGGACTTAACACAGGGCTTGGAAGGCAAAGGAATCGCTCAGGTGACTCCAATGCTTCCCATGGCGCTAGAGGCTCTCAAGGTCACACCAGGAAGAGGATGACCACCCCTCAGAGGAGGGAACATGAGGCCAGAATGCAGGAAGCCCAGCTGAGGATCAGGAAGCAGGAGCTAGAGGTAGCCCTGATGGAAGAAAAACTGAGGAAGGCTAGGCAACCTAGAGAGAGTGGGTCTATACCCACTGGTGGCAGCATTGTCCCTAAGGACAAAGATAGGGTCTTTGATAATAGGAACCTGTCTAAGGTTGTGCCCCCCTACAAAAGTGGGGATGACATCCACAAATGGATAACTGCTCTTGAGAGAGCCTGCAAAGTACAGCAGGTTCCTGAAGACCAGTGGGCAGCAATCCTCTGGCTCTCCTTTGAAGGAAGAGGCAGAGACAGACTCCTCACTGTTAGAGAAGAGGATGTCAGAAACTACAGAGTTCTGAAGAGTGTTCTGGTTGATGGGTTAGGCTTAACCACTGAACAGTACAGGTTAATGTTCAGAGACACCCAAAAGACACAGACTCAGGACTGGTCTGAATATGTTGAATGTGCCACTAAGGCTTTGGAGGGTTGGTTGCTGGGAAGTAAGGTATCTGATTATACAGGATTGTACAATTTGATGATGAGAGAACAGATTTTAAGTAACTGTCAAAACCAGCTCCTCCATCAACACCTGGTAGACTCAGATTTGACCTCTCCCCAAGAATTGGGAAAGAGGGCAGATAAATGGGTCAGGACCAGGATCAGGCCTAAGAATCAGGGTGGTGACCAAAAGAAAGATACCACCAAACCTCAAGAGAGGGGAGGGGATAAGGCAAAAGAGAAATCTTCCTCAGGGCCCCAAAACTCCACACAGGGTGGTGGGTCCCAAGCTCCCTCCTCTACCACAGGTAAAAAGCCTTACTGCCATGAGTGTAAAACTCCTGGGCATTGGAAAACTGACAGCAGTTGCCCAAGGGCTACAAACAAAACTGTTCCTCCAATTACTCCTGTCACACCACCTATTACTGTCAGCAGTAATCCCCCAGGTGGTGGGAGTGCCCCCAAAAATTTGGGTGGGTTTACTTGGGGAACACAGGGGGACCCTGGCTTAGCCAATTCCCCTGCAGCAGATACTCTTGTCTGTGATGGTGGCATGGGGTTTCCAACTTCACTGCCTGTCCCAACACTTTGGGTAGGTACAGACAGGAGCCCTACATCAATGGTACAAAAGCTGAGGCCTACAGAGACACTGGAGCTAGCATCACAATGGTGGCCCATTGGCTAGTTCCCTCTGAGCAGCTTTTGCCTGGTTTCTCCTACCAGGTGACTAACATTGATGGCAAACAGAACAGTCATCCCATGGCAGAGGTATGTCTCAGCTGGGGAGGGGTCACTGGCCCTAAAAGGGTAGCAGTGTCCCCAACCTTGCCTGTAGACTGCTTACTGGGGAATGACTTAGAACTCTCAGCTTGGGCTGGAGTTGAACAAGACACCCATTCTAAAATGGTAGGCCTGTCACAAAAGGGTAGGGGGGTTGTGCCATTCACAACCCCTGTCCAAATAGATTTCCTCCCTGAAAAGGTTGGAAGGGCAGTGGTAGCCACAGCCCAGGCACAGACAGACTTCCCTGTAGAGACTGGCAGAGCTGTGACAGTCACAGCTCAAACACAAACTGAGTGCCCCACTGAAAAGGTTGGCAAGGCTGTAATGGTCTCAGCCTATACTCAGACTGACATAGGTGTAGTGAAGCCTGAAACAATGGATCACTCCACACAAACTGAGAGTAGTGGGGAGGAAGAAAAGTCTCCCTCTCCCCAGACATTAGGAAAAGGTCAGCCTCCTCAGGGATCTGACCTCACCCCTTGTGAAGGAACTGCCCCAGAGGTAGCCAGGCCTGGCCTGGCAGAGCCTCTGATGTCAGTGGCCCCTTCCAAGGTGGGACCCAGTCTGGTGCAGGTAACCTGCCTCTCTCTACCCTGCCTCAGTCAGCCCAGGGCTGCAGAGGTCAGGGAGGCCAGTGGACCCCCAGAGGGCCCCTGTCCACAAGAACCCCCCCATCAAAAGAATGAGGATTGCCTGGCTAGTAGCCCTAGTCAGGTGATGGGTAAAAACATTCCTGAGGGATCTCCTTTACAGGTAGTTAGGGACCTCCCCCAGAGGGATTCTGTTGGGCACAGGCAAACCTGGGACCTTAGGGCCCCAAACCTGACCTGTCCCTCCAGTAAGCCCACAAAAGGGACCCAGCCTCCAGCTTTAGGTAGCCAGAGGCTGACCCTGAGAGCACAGTGCAACTCAGTTAAGGAAAGAAAGGCATCCATGGTGAAGGATGATTGGAGGAAGCTGAGGCCTCACTTTGAGGACACTCACTTCAGTACTCCATCTCAACACCAGCCTTTTACTTTGCCAAGACACGCCAAAGGTAGAGATTCCCTATGGTGGAGACCCTCTGATACCCTTAGGGTGAGGGATTGCTTAGTGGACCATGAGACAGGGGGTAACCATGCCAGTGCTGGTTCCTCCTTATATGGCCACTTGGGCAATATAGGCTTACCTGGTCAAGGTCAGCCTTATCTCCCTTCGTTTGGGGGGGGGTTGTGTAGGAAGGTGGATATCTGACTATGGTTACCCCCAAATTTTTGCCTAGTGTCTAGCTGGTTTTTCGACTTAGTTGGCCTGAGATCCTGCTATTCAGGATCTCAGCCTGGCTGTTCTCTCTTTAAAATGGACTCCATGTACCCTAGGTACATACCCAATTGGTTGGATCACCCTGTCAGCCCCTGTACCAGTGTACACTAGGTACCCAGGGCATTGGTGTACCCAAGGCCTGCCAGGGGCTGAAGCATGTATTATGCCACCCCAGGCTTGGCCTAACAATCTGACACAACTGGCTGATCACTCAGCTGGGGTAAGTTGGTGTAATCACCTCTTACTTAGGTGTAGTATACCTATACCTAACCTTAAATGGGACACCTGGTAACCTATAAGTCACTCCTATGGCAGGCCTTAACAATCCTGAAGGCAGAGTGCTTGGTTCCATGTGAGATGGTGCTCTGGCATGAGCTGAGCCTGTCTGCAGTGGTCGGAACAACTTCCTTCTACTGTTTCCAGATATCGTCATACCATATACTCTTAAGTGCATTATGAACCTCGCGGTTAAATGCTATCTTTGGTTTGGCTTTATCAAAACATGTCGAGTAAGGTGTCATACGAATTGGAATACTAACCCCTCGCCAATTCTGGCGACGGGGTTAGCATTCCACCCTTCTAGAGGGACACGACATGTACAGTACCTGAAACCCGGGTAAAATCAGACATAGCCTCAGCTCCACAAAATGGATGCTGCCACCACAGACACAAGTCTGCCCTCCTGCTGCTGGGAGTCCTTCCAGCTTGGGAGGTGTGGACAAAGGGGTTTCCTGCCAGGGGAGGTGCATGCACCACCCCAGACAGGATTTTGTGTATTGGTCAGGTAGGGCTTGAAAGAAACCAGACATGCCTGTGGCTCACAAGGAGCCTCGGTGCATATGCCAGTTCAAACCGGTCCTGGGGCACACCAGTCCCGGGCCTGGGGCGAGCTGGACAAAGGATTGGGGGTGTAACCACCCCCCTTCCTGGTCCCACCCTTAGGGAGGGACCTAGCAGGTAGTCCGGCCCCTAGAATCCGCTTAAAGGTAGGAGCTGTGTCCTAAGACTTCAGACATCCTGGAATCAACTTAATACTAAGAAGAAGACGGGAACTTCGACGCTCTGCTGCACAGAGGACTGAAGCCAATCTCCCCTGTGGTCAGGGAGTGACCACCTTGCTAACGCAAGCACCATCCAGCGAATCAACGTCTGCTTTGCCGCCGCCTCCCGCTGGAGCCCGAGCCCAGAGACTGACAAGACCTGGACCTCCAGACCTCTCACCGCCCGATCCACAGTCCCTGAAAAGAGGAGACCCGTGGAGGCACCGAGACACGTGGAGCCGGCCATCTTGGAACGACTACGACAAGCTGACAAGTGCAACAACCGAGGCTTCCTCCAAGTTGTGCTTTGGGATCTGAGAAGCCCAACACCCGAGCAGCATCTGCACCAAAGGTGAGCCCTCCAGCATCTCCACGATCTGCGTGGGGCCCTTCTGCATTTTGCCACTCGACGCGCCTAACCGGTTGCTGGCCCGCTGGCTAGTAGCCATCTTGGCGACGAACTCTACAAAATACACTGCTGGTCTGGTTGCTCCAGACTGGCCCTTGCTCCCCTCCAAAGGAGCAGTCCTTCTGACCTTGCTGGTCAGAACCATCAGCTTATTTCTTTTTCCTACAACAATTGCTTTTGCCAAGGCTTGTTTGCTTCGATCAAGTCGCCGACACCGCCGACAGCGAGAGCCTGAGTGGGACAGCTCGTGACTTGACTCCTGGATGTCGTCGACCTCCAGGGACCACGTGGCTGCAGAGACAAGCTACACCTTTCTTCCTGTTTGCACCCGACATTGCCTGGTACCCACCTGGTGCCACGCTGGTCACTGGCTAGTGACTGTGAACACTGTCCCCTCTGCTTACAGGTCTTCAACATCTCCGATCCACTCTTGGATCCACTGCATCTCTCCCGGACCGACCGCCTGCAGCATCTTTGTCTTCAGGCTCCACGGAACAGATAGAAGAAACCCGACGCACTTCGAGGCCTATGCACCCGCTTCCTGTGGGTGAGGTAAAGCTGGCACACCTGTGCCCAAGTGTAGTATTACATCTCTAGTGCCTGTGTTCCAAATCTTGAGTTCCTAGTCCATCCGGAAGATCCTCTTTGCAGTAACTTTGTACTTTTTACGCACCCATTGAAACCTATGGGAGCACGCGTGTGACTATTTGCTCTGCACACGCCACCCGTGGACCTCCTGGTCACTAACTGAAGTTAGCTCCTTGTAGGCCCAGCGATTCTAGAGGCCCTAGGCCTTTTCCCTTTTCTGTTCGTGGTACTTATACCACTATTTTAGTATATGGTTCGAGTGGCCACCAGGGCCTATCCATATAAAGTGCAACTTCTGTGTATTCTACTGTAATCTTGTTTGACGATTTGTGCTCCTGTGCTCATAAAGAGACTAGGGGTTACTTTGAGAAATAAATACATATATATTTTGAATATATATCTGTGTGGTGTCCTTTCATTGGTATAAAAGGGGGTTGCATTTGGTAAAACAGCTGGCTTAACACGCTTCACGAGTTTAGCCTCAAAGACTGCTTAGCCTACGCTACCACTAGGGCAGCTAGTCCGAAAAGGTTGACTTACAACCACACCATAAGGGTTGCTTGGCATGGTACAAGGTGATCACTTTAACTAGTGAGCATCATATACCAGGCCAACTTCTCACGCACACAAACAACCAAACACATACAACCATACCCACAACCATACCCACAACCACACCCACACAACCTCACTTGCACACACACATAACCACACACACACAACCACACATCCACAACCACACACACACCCACCCACAACCATACCTATAGCCACACCCACACCCAACCACAACCACACACACACAACCACACACACGACCACACACACACAACCTCACAAACAACCACACACACACAACTACACACACAACCACAACCACAACCATACACAACCACAACCACAAATACACACACACCCAACCATACACACAACCACACACACAACCAGAACCACACACACAACCACACAAACAATCACACACACACAACCATACCCACAATCATACCCACAACCACCACACCTGCACACACACAACCACACACACACAACCACACACCCACAACCACACACACACCCCACAACCATACCCACAACCACACCCACACCCAACCACAACCACACACACATACAACCACACACACAACCACACACACAACCACACACACAACCACACACACACAACCACACACACACAACCCCAACCACAACCACACACACACAACCATACACACAACCACACAACCACACACACAACCACAGCCACACACACAACCACACACAACACACAAAACCACACACACAACCACACACGCACACAACCACACACAACACCATACAACCACATACAACCACATACACAACCACACACAACCACACACACACACAACCTCATACAACCACACACAACCACACCCACAACCACACACACACAACCACAACCACACACAACCACAACCACACACACAACCACACAACCAAACACACACAACCACACACACACAACCACACACACAACCACACACAACCACACATACAGAACCACACCTACAACCACACACACAACCACACACATTCTCAACCACACAAAACCACACACACAACCACACACAACCGCACACACACCCACAACCACACCCACAACCACACCCACAAACACACAACCACACACATAACCACAACCACACACATGCAACCACACACACACAACCACACATACAACCACACACACAGAACCACACAAAAATCCACCCTCACACAACCACACCCATAACCACACACAACCACACACGCAACTACAACCACATACACAACCACACACACAACCACACACACAACCACAAACAAAACCACACACACACAACCACATACCCACAACCATACCCACACACCCACAACCACACCCATACCCACACACCCAGACCCACACAACCACACCCACCCACACAACCACACCCAACCACACCCACAGAAGCACACATACAACCACACACACACACACAACCATACACACAACCACACACACAACCACACACACAACCACACACACAACACACAAAACCACACACAACCACACACACAACCACACACAACCACACACAACACCACACAACCACACACACAACCACACACAACCACACACATACACACAACCGCACCCAACCACACCCAACCACACAACCACACCCACAACCACACACACCCAACCACAACCACACACAACTACAACCACACAACCAAACACACACAACCACACACACAGCCACACACACACAACCACACACACAACCACAACATACAACCACACACATAGCCACACACAACCACACATACAGAACCACACCCACACACACAACCACACAGACACACAATTACACAAAACCACACACACAATCACACATAACCACACATCCACACACACACACCCACAACCATACACACACCCACAACCACACACACAACCACACACACAACCACACTCAAGCAACCACACACACAAGCACACACACAAGCACACACACACAACCACACAAACAACAACACACACACAACCATACCCACAACCACACACAACCACACACACAACCACAACCACATACACAACCACACACACACAACCACACACACAACCACAGTCACAACCACACACACACAACCACACCCACAACCATACCCTCAACCACAGACACACAACCACACCCAACCACATACAAACACACCCAACAACACACAAACACACACAACCACACATACAATAACACACACACAACCACAGTCACAACCACACACACACAACCACACCCACAACCATACCCTCAACCACAGACACACAACCATACCCAACCACACCCACAACCAGACAAAACCATACACAAAACCACACACACACAACCACACACACACAACCACACACACACAACCCCAACCACAACCACACACACACAACCATACACACAACCACACAACCACACACACAACCACAGCCACACACACAACCACACACAACACACAAAACCACACACACAACCACACACACACAACCACACACACAACCACACACAACACCATACAACCACATACAACCACATACACAACCACACACAACCACACACACACACACAACCACACACAACCACACACAACCACACCCACAACCACACACACACAACCACAACCAAACACAACCACAACCACATACACAACCACACAACCACACACACACAACCACACACACACAACCACACACACAACCACACACAACACCATACAACCACATACAATCACACACACAACCACACACAACCACACACAACCACACATACAGAACCACACCTACAACCACACACACAACCACACACATTCTCAACCACACAAAACCACACACACAACCACACACAACCGCACACACACCCACAACCATACCCACAACCACACCGACAAACACACAACCACACACACAACCACAACCACAAACATGCAACCACACACACACAACCACACACACAACCACACACACACAACCACACACACACAACCACACAAAAATCCACCCTCACACACCCACACCCATAACCACACACAACCACACACGCAACTACAACCACATACACAACCACACACAACCACACACACAACCAAAAACACAACCACACACACACAACCACATACCCACAACCATACCCACACACCCACAACCACACCCACACCCACACACCCACACAACCACACCCACCCACACAACCACACCCAACCACACCCACAGAAGGACACACACAACCACACACACACACACAACCATACACACAACCACACACACAACCACACACACAACCACACACACAACCACACACACAACCACACACACAACACACAAAACCACACACAACCACAACCACACACACAAACACACACACAACCACACACAACACCACACAACCACACACAACCACACACACAACCACACACAACGATACACATACACACAACCGCACCCAACCACACCCAACCACACAACCACACCCACAACCACACACACCCAACCACAACCACACACAACCACAACCACAACCACAACCACACAACCAAACACACACAACCACACACACAGCCACACACACACAACCACACATACAACCACAACATACAACCACACACACAACCACACACAACCACACATACACAACCACACCCACACACACAACCACACAGATACACAATTACACAAAACCACACACACAACCACACATAACCACACATCCACACACACACACCCACAACCACACACATACCCACAACCACACACACAACCACACACACAATCACACACAAGCAACCACACACACAAGCACACACACAAGCACACACACACAACCACACAAACAACCACACACACACAACCACACCCACAACCACACACAACTACACACACAACCACAACCACATACACAACCACACACACAACCACACACACAACCACAGTCACAACCACACACACAACCACACCCACAACCATACCCTCAACCACAGACACCCAACCACACCCAACCACATACAAACACACCCAACAACACATAAACACACACAACCACACACATAATAACACACACACAACCACACAAATACCCACCCACCCACAACCACACCCACAACCATACCCAACCACACCCACAACCACACAAAACCATACACAAAACCACACACACACAACCACACTCACACAACCACACACACACAACCACACACACAACTACATATACACACAACCACATATACAACCACAACATACAACCACACACACAACCACACACACACAACCACACACACAACCACACACACACAACCACAAACACACAACCACACATATAAACAACCACACAAAACCACACACACAACCACACATACATACACACACACACACACCGGCACCCACAACTGCAACCACAACCACAAAACCACACACAACCATAACCACACACACAACCACACACACAAACAACCACACCCACACAACCAGAACCAACCACACCCACAACCACACAGACACAACCACACCCACACACACAACCACACACACACAACCACACACACCTAACCACACACACCCACACATACACAACCACACACACAACCACACAGACACAACCACACACACAACCACACACATAAACACACACATAGCCACACACACACAACCACACAAACAATCACACACACAACCATACCCACAACCACACACAACCAGAACAACACACACACAACCACACACACAACCACACACACACAACCACACACACACAACCACACACACAACCACACAAACAACCACACACACACAACCATACCCACAACCATACCCACAACCACACCCACACAACCACACTTGCACACACACACAACCATACCCACAACCACACACACAACCATACCCACAACCACACACAACCACAACCACACACACAACCACACAACCAAACACACACAACCACACACACACAACCACACACACAACCACACACAACACCATACAACCACATACAACCACACACAACCACACACAACCACGCGCACACACACAACCACATACAACCACACACAACTCCACAACCACACACAACCACACACAACCACCCAACCACACCCACAACCACACACAAACAACCACACACAACCAGAACCACACACACAACCACACACACACAACCACACACACAACCACACACACACAACCACACACATACAACCACACACACAACCACACAAACAACCAAACACACACAACCATACCCACAACCACACCCACACAACCACACTTGCACACACACATAACCACACACACACAACCACACATCCACAACCACACACACACACACACAACCATACCTATAACCACACCCAAACCCAACCACAACCACACACACACACACAACCACACACACAACCACACACACACAACCTCACAAACAACCACACACACACAACTACACACACAACCCCAACCACAACCACACATACACACACACCCAACCATACACACAACCACACTCAACCACACACACAACCAGAACCACACACACAAACACACACACACAACCACACACACAACACACACACACAATCACACACACACAACCACACAAACAATCACACACACACAACCATACCCACAACCATACCCACAACCACCATACCTGCACACACACAACCACACACTCACAACCACACACCCACAACCACACACACACCACAACCATACCCACAACCACACCCACACCCAACCACAACCACACACACACACACACACAACCACACACACACCACACACACACAACCACACACACACAACCCCAACCACAACCACACAACCATACACACAACCACACAACCACACACACAACCACAGCCACACACACAACCACACACAACACACAAAACCACACACACAACCACACACACACACAACCACACACAACACCATACGACCACAAACACAACCACACACACACACAACCACACACAACCACACACAACCACACAACCACACCCACAACCACACACAACCACAACCACACACACAACCACACAACCAAACACACACAACCACACACACAACCACACACACAACCATAACATACAACCACACACAACCACACACAACCACACGTACAGAACTACACCCACAACCACACACACACAACCACACACATTCACAACCACACAAAACCACACACACAACCACACATCCACACACACACCCATAACCACACCCACAACCACACCCACAAACACACAACCACACACACAACCACATGCAACCACACACACACAACCACACACACAACCACACACACACAACCACACAAACATCCACACTCACACAACCACACCCATAACCACACACAACCACACACGCAACTACAACCACATACACAACCACACACACAACCACACACACAACCACACACACAACCACACACAGACAACCACATACCCACAACCATACCCACACACCCACAACCATACCCACACCCACACACCCACACCCACACAACCACACCCACCCACACAACCACACCCAACCACACCCACAGAAGCACACACTCAACCACACACACACACAACCATACACACAACCACACACACAACCACACACACAACCACACACACAACACACAAAACCACACACAACCACAACCACACACACAACCACACACAACACCACACAACCACATACAACCGAACACACAACCACACACAACCACGCACATACACACAACCGCACCCAACCACACCCAACCACACAACCACACCCACAACCACACACACCCAACCACAACCACACACAACCACAAACACAACCACACAACCAAACACACACAACCACACACACAGCCACACACACACAACCACACACACAACCACAACATACAACCACACACACAACCACACACAACCACATATACAGAACCATACCCACAACCACACACACAACCACACAGATACACAATTACATAAAACCACACACAACCACACATAACCACACATCCACACACACACACCCACAACCACCCACACCCACAACCACACCCACAACCATACACACAACCACACACACGCAACCACACATACAAGCATACACACAAGCACATACACACAACCACACAAACAACCACACACACACAACCACACCCACAACCACACACAACCACACACACAACCACATACACAACCATACACACAACCACAGTTACAACCACACACACACAACCACACCCACAACCATACCCTCAACCACAGACACACAACCACACACAACCACATACAAACACACCCAACCACACACAAACACACACAACCACACACACAATAACACACACACAACCACACAAACACCCACCGACCCACAACCACACCCACAACCATACCCAACCACACCCACAACCACACACAACCATACACACAACCACACACATACAACCATACACACACAACCACACACACACGCAACCACACACACAAGCACACACACAAGCACATACATACAACCACACAAACAACCACACACACACAACCACACCCATAACCACACACAACCACACACACAACCACAACCACATACACAACCTCACACACAACCACAGTTACAACCACACACACACAACCACACCCACAACCATACCCTCAACTACAGACACACAACCACACCCAACCACATACAAACACACCCAACCACACACAAACACCCACCCACCCACAACCACACCCACAACCATACCCAACCACACCCACAACCACACACAACCATACACACAACCACACACACACAACCACACATACAACCACAACATACAACCACACACACAACCACACCCACACAACCACACACACAACCACACACAACACTACACAACCACACACAACCACACACACAACCACGCACATACACACAACTGCACCCAACCACACCCAACCACACAACCACACCCACAACCACACACACCCAACCACAACCACACACAACCACAAATACAACCACACAACCAAACACACACAACCACACACACAGCCACACACACACAACCACACCCACAACCACACACAACCACACACACAACCACAACCACATACACAACAATACACACAACCACAGTTACAACCACACACACACAACCACACCCATAACCATACCCTCAACCACAGACACACAACCACACCCAACCATATACAAACACACCCAACCACACACAAACACACACAACCACACACACAATAACACACACACAACCACACAAACACCCACCCACCCACCACCACACCCACAACCATACCCAACCACACCCACAACCACACACAACCATACACACAACCACACACACACAACCACACATACAACCACAACCTACAACCACACACACAACCACACCCACACAACCACACACACAACAACACACACACAACCACACACACACAACCACACACATAAACAACCACACAAAACCACACACACAACCACACACAACCACACATACACACACACCCACACCGGCAACCACAACCGCAACCACAACCACAAAACCACACACAACCATAACCACACACACAACCACACACACAAACAACCACACCTACACAACCAGTACCAACCACACCCACAACCACACAGACACAACCACACCCACACACAACCACACACACACAACCACATATACAACCACACCCACCCACACACACACAACCACACAGACACAACCACACACACACAACCACATACACAACCACACACAACCACACACAACAACACACATAGCCACACACACACAACCACACAAACAACCACACACACAATCATACCCACAACCACACACAACCATACACACAACCAGAACCACACACACACAACCACACACATAACCACACACACACAACCACACATCCACAACCACACACAACACACAAAACCACACACACAACCACACACACACACAACCACACACAACACCATACGACCACAAACACAACCACACACACACACAACCACACACAACCACACACAACCACACAACCACACCCACAACCACACACAACCACAACCACACACACAACCACACAACCAAACACACACAACCACATACACAACCACACACACAACCATAACATACAACCACACACAACCACACACAACCACACGTACAGAACTACACCCACAACCACACACACAACCACACACACACAACCACACACATTCACAACCACACAAAACCACACACACAACCACACATCCACACACACACCCATAACCACACCCACAACCACACCCACAAACACACAACCACACACACAACCACAACCACACACATGCAACCACACACACACAACCACACACACAACCACACACACACAACCACACAAACATCCACACTCACACAACCACACCCATAACCACACACAACCACACACGCAACTACAACCACATACACAACCACACACACAACCACACACACAACCACACACACAACCACACACAGACAACCACATACCCACAACCATACCCACACACCCACAACCATACCCACACCCACACACCCACACCCACACAACCACACCCACCCACACAACCACACCCAACCACACCCACAGAAGCACACACTCAACCACACACACACACAACCATACACACAACCACACACACAACCACACACACAACCACACACACAACACACAAAACCACACACAACCACAACCACACACACAACCACACACACAACCACACACAACACCACACAACCACATACAACCGAACACACAACCACACACAACCACGCACATACACACAACCGCACCCAACCACACCCAACCACACAACCACACCCACAACCACACACACCCAACCACAACCACACACAACCACAAACACAACCACACAACCAAACACACACAACCACACACACAGCCACACACACACAACCACACACACAACCACAACATACAACCACACACACAACCACACACAACCACATATACAGAACCATACCCACAACCACACACACAACCACACAGATACACAATTACATAAAACCACACACAACCACACATAACCACACATCCACACACACACACCCACAACCACCCACACCCACAACCACACCCACAACCATACACACAACCACACACACACAACCACACACACAAGCACACACACAAGCACATACACACAACCACACAAACAACCACACACACACAACCACACCCACAACCACACACAACCACACACACAACCACATACACAACCATACACACAACCACAGTTACAACCACACACACACAACCACACCCACAACCATACCCTCAACCACAGACGCACAACCACACCCAACCACATACAAACACACCCAACCACACACAAACACACACAACCACACACACAATAACACACACACAACCACACAAACACCCACCGACCCACAACCACACCCACAACCATACCCAACCACACCCACAACCACACACAACCATACACACAACCACACACATACAACCACACACACACAACCACACACACACGCAACCACACACACAAGCACACACACAAGCACATACATACAACCACACAAACAACCACACACACACAACCACACCCATAACCACACACACAACCACAACCACATACACAACCTCACACACAACCACAGTTACAACCACACACACACAACCACACCCACAACCATACCCTCAACTACAGACACACAACCACACCCAACCACATACAAACACACCCAACCACACACAAACACCCACCCACCCACAACCACACCCACAACCATACCCAACCACACCCACAACCACACACAACCATACACACAACCACACACACACAACCACACATACAACCACAACATACAACCACACACACAACCACACCCACACAACCACACACACAACCACACACAACACTACACAACCACACACAACCACACACACAACCACGCACATACACACAACTACACCCAACCACACCCAACCACACAACCACACCCACAACCACACACACCCAACCACAACCACACACAACCACAAATACAACCACACAACCAAACACACACAACCACACACACAGCCACACACACACAACCACACCCACAACCACACACAACCACACACACAACCACATACACAACAATACACACAACCACAGTTACAACCACACACACACAACCACACCCATAACCATACCCTCAACCACAGACACACAACCACACCCAACCATATACAAACACACCCAACCACACACAAACACACACAACCACACACACAATAACACACACACAACCACACAAACACCTACCCACCCACCACCACACCCACAACCATACCCAACCACACCCACAACCACACACAACCATACACACAACCACACACACACAACCACACATACAACCACAACATACAACCACACACACAACCACACCCACACAACCACACACACAACAACACACACACAACCACACACACACAACCACACACATAAACAACCACACAAAACCACACACACAACCACACACAACCACACATACACACACACCCACACTGGCAACCACAACCGCAACCACAACCACAAAACCACACACAACCATAACCACACACACAACCACACACACAAACAACCACACCCACACAACCAGTACCAACCACACCCACAACCACAAAGACACAACCACACCCACACACAACCACACACACACACAACCACATATACAACCACACCCACCCACACACACACAACCACACAGACACAACCACACACACACAACCACATACACAACCACACACAACCACACACAACAACACACATAGCCACACACACACAACCACACAAACAACCACACACATAATCATACCCACAACCACACACAACCATACACACAACCAGAACCACACACACAACCACACACACAACCACACACACACACAACCACATACACACAACCACACACACAACCACACAAACAACCACACACACACAACCATGCCCACAACCATACCCACAACCACACCCACACAACCACACTTGCACACACACATAACCACACACACACAACCATACCCACAAACACAACCATACCCACAACCACACACAACCACAACCACACACACAACCACACAACCAAACACACACAACCACACACACACAACCACATACACAACCACACACAACACCATACAACCACATACAACCACACACAACCACACATAACCACGCACACACACACAACCACACACAACCACACACAACCACATAACCACACCCACAACCACACACACAACCACAACCACACACAACAAGAACCACACACACAACCACACACACACAACCACACACACAACTGCACACACACACAACCACACACATACAACCACACACACAACCACACAAACAACCAAACACACACAACCATACCCACAACCATACCCACAACCACACCCACACAACCACACTTGCACACACACATAACCACACACACACAACCACACATCTACAACCACATACCCACAACCATACCTATAACCACACCCACACCCAACCACAACCACACACACACACACAACCACACACACAACCACACACACACAACCTCACAAACAACCACACATACACACACACCCAACCATACACACAACCACACACACAACCACACACACAACCAGAACCACACACACAACCACACACACACAACCACAAACACAACCACACAATCACACACACACAAACATACCCACAACCACCACACCTGCACACACACAACCACACACACACACAACCACACACCCACAACCACACACACACCCCACAACCACACCAACAACCACACCCACACCCAACCACAACCACACACACACAACTACACACACACCCACACACACAACCACACACACAACCACATACACACAACCATACACACACAACCCCAACCACAACCACACACACACAACAATACACACAACCACAAAATCATATACACACACAACCACACACACCACACAACACCACACACATAACCACACACAACACCATACAACCACATACAACCACATACACAACCACACACAACCACACACACACACAACCACACATAACCACACACAACCACACCCACAACCACACACACACAACCACAACCACACACAACCACAACCACACACACAACCACACAACCAAACACACACAACCACACACACACAACCACACACACAACCACACACACAACCATAACATACAACCACACACACAACCACACACAACCACACATACAGAACCACACCCACAACCACACACAACCACACACACACAACCACACACATTCACAACCACACAAAACCACACACACAACCACATACAACCACACATCCACAAACACACCCACAACCACACCCACAACCACACCCACAAACACACAACCACAACCACACACATGCAACCACACACACACAACCATACACACAACCACACACACACAACCACACACACATCCACACTCACACAACCACACCCATAACCACACACAACCACACACACAACTATAACCACATACACAGCCACACACACAACCACACACACAACCACACACACAACCACACACACACAACCACATACCCACAACCATACCCACACACCCACAACCACACCCACACACACACACCCACACCCACACAATCACACCCACCCACACAACCACACCCAACCACACCCACAGAAGCACACATACAACCATACCCACACACACACAACCATACACACAACCACACACACAACCACACACACAACCACACACACAACACACAAAACCACACACAACCACAACCACACACACAACCACACACACAACCACACACAACACCACACAACCACACACAACCACACACACAACCACACACAACCACGCACATACACACAACCGCACCCAACCACACCCAACCATACAACCACACCCACAACCACACACACCCAACCAAATCCACACACAACCACAACCACAAACACAACCACACAACCAAACACACACAACCACACACACAGCCACACACACACAACCACACACACAACCACAACATACAACCACACACACAACCACACACAACCACACATACAGAACCACACCCACAACCACACACACAACCACACAGATACACAATTACACAAAACCACACACACAACCACACATAACCACACATCCACACACAAACACCCACAACCACACACACACCCACAACCACACCCACAACCACACACACAACCATACACACGCAACAACACACAACAACACATAACCACGCACACACACACAACCACACACAACCACACACAACCACACAACCATACCCACAACCAAACACACACAACCACAACCACACACAATGAGAACCACACACACAACCACACACACACAACCACGCACACAACCGCACACACACACAACCACACACATACAACCACACACACAACCGCACACACAACCGCACACAATACCACATAACCACACACACAACCACACACAACCACGCACATACACACAACTGCACCCAACCACACCCAACCACACGACCACACCCTCAACCACACACACACAACCACTAACACACAACCATAACCACACACACAACCACACAACTAAACACACACAACCACACACACAGCCACACACATACAACCACACACACAACCACAACATACAACCACACACACAACCACACACAACCACACATACAGAACCACACCCACAGCCAGACACACAACCACACAGATATACAATCACAAAAAACCACACCCACAACCACACATAACCACACATCCACACCCACAACCACACAACCACATACACAACCACACACACGCAACCACACACACACAACCACACACACAACCACACACACAAACAACCACACACACACAACCACACCCACAACCACACACAACTACACACACAACCACAACCACATACACAACCACACACACAACCACAGTCACAACCACACACACAACCACACACAACCACACAAACAACCATACACACAACCACACCCACAACCATACCCTAAACCACACACACAACCACACACAACCACAAACAAACACACCCAACCACATACAACCACACACAATAATACATACACAACCACACAAACACCCACCCACCCACAACCATACCCACAACCACACCCACACAACCACACACAACCACACACAACCACTGTGAGAAGTTGGCCTGGTATATGCTGTTCACTAGTTCTAGTGACCACCTTGTACCATGCCAAGCAACCCTTATGGTGTGGTTGTAAGTCAACCTTTTTGGACTAGCTGCCCTAGTGGTAGCGTAGGCTAAGCAGTCTTTGAGGCTAAACTCGTGATGCGTGTTAAGCAAGCTGTTTTACCAATAGTAACCCCCTTTTATACCAATGAAAGGACACCACACAGATATATATTCAAAATATATATGTATTTATTTCTCAAAGTAACCCCTAGTCTCTTTATGAGCACAGGAGCACAAATCGTCAAACAAGATTATCACAGAATACACAGAAGTTGCACTTTATATGGATAGGCCCTGGTGGCCACTCGAACCATATACTAAAATAGTGGTATAAGTACCACGAACAGAAAAGGGAAAAGGCCTAGGGCCTCTAGAATCGCTGGGCCTACAAGGAGCTAACGTCAGTTAGTGACCAGGAGGTCCACGGGTGGCGTGTGCAGAGCAAATAGTCACACGCGGGCTCCCATAGGTTTCAATGGGTGCGTAAAAAGTACAAAGTTACTGCAAAAGGAATCTTCCGGATGACCTAGGAACTTAAGATTTGGAACACAGGCACTAGAGATGTATTACTACACATGGGCACCGGAGTGCCAGCTTTACCTCACCCACAGGAAGCGGGTGCATAGGCCTCAAAGTGCGTCGGGTTTCTTCTATCTGTTCCGTTGAGCCTGGGACAAAGATGCTGCAGGCGGTCGGTCGGGAAGAGATGCAGTGGGTCCAAGAGTGGATCGGAGATGTTGAAGACCTGTAAGCAGAGGGGACAGTGTTCACAGTCACTAGCCAGTGACCAGCGTGGCACCAGGTGGGTACCAGGCGATGTCGGGTGCAAACAGGTGATGAGGGGTAGCTTGTCTCCGCAGCCACGTGGTCCCTGAAGGTCGACGACGTCCAGGAGTCGGCTCACGAGCTGTCCCACGCAGGCTCTCGCTGTCGGCGGTGTCGGCGACTTGATCGAAGCAAACAAGCCTTGGCAAAAGCAATTGCAGGAGGATTCGGAAATCAGCTGTTGGTTCTGACCAGCAAGGTCAGAGGGATTGCTCCTTTGGAGGGGAGCAAGGGCCAGTCTGGAGCAACCAGACCAGCGGTGTTTGTCGTAGATTTCGTCGCCAAGATGGCCACTAGCCAGCGGGCCAGCAACCGGTTAGGCGCGTCGAGTGGCAAAATGCAGAAGGGCCCCACGCAGATCGTGGAGATGCTGGAGGGCTCACCTTTGGTGCAGATGCTGCTCGAGGGTTGGGCTTCTCAGGACCCAAAGCACAACTTGGAGGGAGCCTCGGTTGTTGCACTGGTCAGCTTGTCGTAGTCGTTCCAAGATGGCTGGCTCCACGTGTCTCGGTGCCTCCACGGGTCTCCTCTTTTCAGGGACTGTGGATCGGGCGGTGAGAGGTCTGGAGGTCCAGGTCTTGTCAGTCTCTGGGCTCGGGCTCCGGCGGGAGGCGGCGGCAAAGCAGACGGTGATTCGCTGGATGGTGCTTGCGTTAGCAAGGTGGTCACTCCCTGACCACAGGGGAGATTTTCTTCAGTCTTCTGTGCAGCAGAATGTCGAAGTTCCCGTCTTCTTCTTAGTTTCAAGTTGATTCCAGGATGTCTGAAGTCTTAGGACACAGCTCCTACCTTTAAGCGGATTCTAGGGGCCGGACTACCTGCTAGGTCCCTCCCTATGGGTGGGACCAGGAAGGGGGGTGGTTACACCCCCAATCCTTTGTCCAGCTCGCCCCAGGCCCGGGACTGGTGTGCCCCAGGACCGGTTTGAACTGGCATATGCACCGAGGCTCCTTGTGAGCCACAGGCATGTCTGGTTTCTTTCAAGCCCTACCTGACCAATACACAAAATCCTGTCTGGGGTGGTGCACGCACCTCCCCTGGCAGGAAACCCTTTGTCCACACCTCCCAAGCTGGAAGGACTCCCAGCAGCAGGAGGGCAGACTTGTGTCTGTGGTGGCAGCATCCATTTTGTGGAGCTGAGGCTATGTCTGATTTTACCCGGGTTTCAGGTACTGTACATGTCGTGTCCCTCTAGAAGGGTGGAATGCTAACCCCGTCGCCAGAATTGGCGAGGGGTTAGTATTCCAATTCGTATGACACCTTACTCGACATGTTTTGATAAAGCCAAACCAAAGATAGCATTTAACCGCGAGGTTCATAATGCACTTAAGAGTATATGGTATGACGATATCTGGAAACAGTAGAAGGAAGTTGTTCCGACCACTGCAGACAGGCTCAGCTCATGCCAGAGCACCATCTCACATGGAACCAAGCACTCTGCCTTCAGGATTGTTAAGGCCTGCCATAGGAGTGACTTAGAGGTTACCAGGTGTCCCATTTAAGGTTAGGTATAGGTATACTACACCTAAGTAAGAGGTGATTACACCAACTTACCCCAGCTGAGTGATCAGCCAGTTGTGTCAGATTGTTAGGCCAAGCCTGGGGTGGCATAATACATGCTGCAGCCCCTGGCAGGCCTTGGGTACACCAATGCCCTGGGTACCTAGTGTACACTGGTACAGGGGCTGACAGGGTGATCCACTTCCAATTGGTTATGCACCTAGGGTGCATAGTTTTAATTTAGTAGAGAGAACAGCAGGCTGGGGGTCTGATTGGCAGGCCCACAGCCTCAATATGTCAAAAACCAGTGAAGCAAAAAGCAAAAATTTGGGGTGACCATAGGATAGCAGACCCTACTCTCCTACACAACCCCCCCCAAACGCTGGGACATTAAACTAGCCTTGACCAGTCTCGTCTTCATGTCCTAAGTGGAAGTACCTGGAGAGACCATCTGCATTCCCATGGTCAGTACCTGGCCGGTGCTCCACTGTAAAGTCCATCCCCTGTAGGGAAATGGACCACCTAAGCAGCTTGGGGTTTTCACCCTTCATCTGATTTAGCCACAAGAGGGGCTTATGGTCGGTCTGAATCTTGAAGTGAGTGCCAAACAAGTATGGCCTCAGCTTCTTCAGGGCCCACACCACAGCAAAGGCCTCCCTCTCAATAGCTGACCAATTCTTCTCTCTGGGGGTCAACCTTCTGCTAATAAAAGCAATGGGTTGGTCTTGACCATCTACATTAAGTTGTGACAGCACAGCTCCCACACCCAACTCAGAAGCATCTGTTTGGACAATAAACTCTTTGGAGTAGTCAGGACTTTTCAGGATAGGTGCAGAGCACATGGCCTCCTTCAGGTCATCAAATGCCTTTTGACAGCTTACTGTCCACTGAACCTTTTTGGGCATCTTCTTGGATGTCAGATCATTAAGAGGAGTCACAATGGACCCATAGTTCTTAACAAACTTCCTGTAATACCCAGTCAAGCCCAAGAAAGCTCGAACTTGAGTCTGGGTGGTTGGAGGGGACCAATCCTTGATGGACTGTATCTTACTCTCCAGTGGTTGAACTTGGCCCCCACCTACAAGGTGGCCCAAATACACAACCTTACTCTGCCCTATCTGGCACTTAGTAGCCTTGATAGTGAGGCCTGCCCTTTGCAGAGCCTCAAGAGCCTTCTTCAGGTGGATCAGGTGATCCTCCCAGGTGGAACTAAAGACAGCAATGTCATCAAGATATGCTGCGCAAAAGTCATCCAACCCAGTAAGGACTTGGTTCACCAGCCTTTGGAAGGTGGCAGGTGCATTCTTCAGACCAAAGGGCATCACCACAAACTGATAATGCCCACCTGGGGTTGAGAATGCTGTTTTGGCCTTAGACTCCTCAGCTAACCTGATTTGCCAATAGCCAGCTGTCAAGTCAAATGTGCTCAAAAACTTTGCAGAAGCTAGTTTGTCTATGAGCTCATCTGCCCTTGGAATAGGGTGTGCATCTGTCCTGGTGACAGCATTGAGTCCTCTGTAATCCACACAGAACCTCATCTCTCTCTTGCCATCTTTGGTGTGAGGTTTGGGGACCAGAACCACTGGGCTAGCCCAGGGGCTCTCTGAGGGTTCAATGACACCTAATTCCAGCATTTTATGTACCTCAGCCTTTATACAGTCCCTGACGTGGTCAGGTTGTCTGTAAAGTTTGTTCTTTACAGGCAGACTGTCACCAGTGTCCACAACATGGGTACACCAGTCAGTTTGACTAGGTATCAAGGAAAACATATGTGAAAATGATTGTAGAACCTGTCTACATTCAGTCTGCTGATGGGCAGTGAGGTTGCCTCCAAGGGTCACTCCTTCAACTGAGCCATCTTCAGGGTTCTGAGACAACAGGTCTGGGAGAGGGTCACTCTCTTCCTCCTGTCCCTCATCTGTAGCCATGAGCAAGCCCATGTCTGCCCTGTCAACATATGCTTTAAGCCTGTTAACATGGAGTACCCTGTGGGGACTCCTGGGAGTTCCTAGGTCGACCAAGTAGGTGACCTCTCCCTTCTTTTCCAGGATTGTATGGGGTCCAGACCATTTGTCTTGGAGTGCTGCTGGGGCCACCGGCTCCAACACCCATACCTTCTGTCCTGGCTGATACTCAACCAAGACAGCCTTTTGGTCATGCCAAGCTTTCTGTAAGGCCTGGCTTGCCTCAAGGTTTTTAGATGCCTTCTCCATATACTCAGCCATCCTGGAGCGGAGACCAAGTACATAGTCCACTATGTCTAGCTTAGGCTTTTTGAGAGGTAACTCCCATCCTTCCTTCACCAAACACAGTGGGCCCCTCACAGGGTGCCCAAACAACAATTCAAAGGGGCTGTAGCCAACTCCTTTTTGTGGGACCTCTCTGTAAGCAAACAGAAGGCAGGGTAGAAGGATATCCCATCTTCGCCTGAGCTTTTCAGGTAATCCTTTGATCATACCCTTTAGGGTCTTGTTGAATCTCTCAACAAGCCCATTGCATTGTGGGTGATAAGGGGTGGTGAACTTGTAGTTGACACCACATTCCTTCCACATAGCTGTCAAGTATCCTGACATAAAGTTGGTACCTCTGTCAGATACTACCTCCTTAGGAAACCCCACTCTGGAGAATACTCCCAGCAGGGCCCTGGCCACAACAGGAGCTGTAGTGGTCCTAAGGGGAATTGCCTCTGGATACCTGGTGGCATGATCCACTACCACCAGTATAAATCTGTGTCCAGATGCAGTGGGAGGATCCATGGGACCCACTATGTCTATTCCCACTCTTTCAAAGGGGACCCCCACCACAGGTAGTGGTATTAGGGGGGCCTTTGTTGTGCCACCTGATTTGCCACTGGCTTGGCAGGTAACACAGGAGCGACAAAACTCCTTTGTATCTTCATTCATATGAGGCCAGTGAAAGTGAGGGACAAGCCTGTCCCAAGTCTTGTTCTGGCCTAAGTGTCCTGCTAAAGGAATGTCATGGGCCAAGGTAAGAAGGAAGCCCCTAAATTGCAGAGGTATGACCAACCTCCTGGTTGCACCAGGCTTGGGGTCTCTAGCCTCTGAATAAAGGAGCCCTTCATCCCAATACACTTTATGGGTACCTTGAGCATTCCCAGCAGCCTCAGCAGCAGCCAGCTGTCTGAGGGGTTCAAGAGAGGGACAGGATAACTGAGCCTGCCTCAAGTCAGCCCTTGAAGGTCCCCCTGTCCCCAGAAACTCAACCTGATCAGGTTCAAGCTCTTCAGGGACAGTTCCTTCAGGGTCCTCTAGATCAGCTTCCTGGGAAGGCTGATCATCACTCTGAGGCAGGGGGGAAGGCACAGCCTTGACCCTCCTGTTCTTCTTCTTGGTAGGTGCTTGGTCCATTGTTCCAGGATCCAAGACCTGTGGTTCAGTGAGGCACTTTTTGGCCTGTGACCTGGTCACAGCAAGGACATGTGATGATATACCTAACATCTCTGCATGAGTCCTGTACTCCACTTCTGACCATAGAGAACTCTCTAGGTCATTGCCCAACAAACATTCTACTGGGAGGTCTGCACTAACCACAACCCTTTTGAGGCCAGTTACCCCTCCCCATGAGAAGTTAACAACTGCCACACTATGTGAAGTAGTGGCATTGCTGGCATTGGTCACCAGGTAGTTCTCACCTGGTATGTACTGTCCAGGATCCACAAAGCCTGGTGTCACCATAGTGACACTGGCACATGTGTCCCTGTAGGCTTGAGCCACTTTGTCATTAATTAAAGGAGTCTGTCTGTACTTGCCCAGGTTACTGGGGCTCACAGTCAGGGACAAATCAATGTCCCCATCACAGATCAAGACTGCCTGTGTAAGGGTTCTGTCTAAGTCAGAATCTCCTTCAGTTCCCATAGTGATTCCCACTACACCCTTTGTCTGGGGACCAACACTGCTAACAGTAGTACTGGGAGCAGGTGCCTTAGGGGCAACAGTGTTGGGGGCTCCACCCTTTTTGCAATCACTAGTCCAGTGAGTTGTATTTTTACAATGATTGCACCAGGGTTTCTTCTGACCTTCTTTCTTCTTTTTGGACTGTTGGGACCCACCCTCCTTAGTAGTAGTTTGGGGCCCTGTTGAAGACTTCTGGTCTTTAGGTTTCTGATCTCCACCCTTTTGGTCTGTTTTCTTCTGATCACCCCCTTGGCCCTGGTTCTGGTTCTTTTGCTTAACCCTGGTTCTGACCCATTTGTCTGCCTTCTTTCCCAATTCTTGGGGAGAGGTCAGATCAGAGTCAACCAAGTGTTGATGCAGTTGCTGGTTTTGACAGTTATTTAAAATCTGCTCTCTCATCATCAAATTATACAATCCTGTAAAATCAGATACCTTACTTCCCAGCAACCAACCCTCCAAAGCCTTAGTGGCACATTCAATGTATTCAGACCAGTCCTGAGTCTGTGTCTTTTGGGTGTCTCTGAACATTAACCTGTACTGTTCAGTGGTTAAGCCTAACCCATCTACCAGAACACTCTTCAGGACTCTGTAGTTTCTGACATCCTCTTCTCTAACAGTGAGGAGTCTGTCTCTGCCTCTTCCTTCAAAGGAGAGCCAGAGGATTGCTGCCCACTGGTCTTCAGGAACCTGCTGTACTTTGCAGGCTCTCTCAAGAGCAGTTATCCATTTGTGGATGTCATCCCCACTTTTGTAGGGGGGCACAACCTTAGACAGGTTCCTATTGTCAAAGACCCTATCTTTGTCCTTAGGGACAATGCTGCCACCAGTGGGTATAGACCCACTCTCTTTATGCTGTCTAGCCTTGCTAAGTTTCTCTTCCATCAGGGCTACTTCTAGCTCCTGCTTCCTGATCCTCAGCTGAGCCTCTTGCATCTTGGCCTCATGTTCCCTCCTCTGAGGGGTGGTCATCCTTCTCCTGGAGTGACCTTGAGAGCCTCTAGAGCCATGGGAAGCATTGGAGTCACCTGAGCGATTCCTTTGCCTTCCAAGCCCTGTGTTAAGTCCACTGGGGAGATCCAGTGGGTTGAACCCACTGTCAGTCCCCAATAGCCTTGGTTTAGCTGGGCCAAGTATAATACTTGGCACTGGGCTAGTTCTCCCTTCATCCTCACTACTGTCAGTATCCTTTTCACTCTCATCCTCTGTGGTAGGCATCCCATCTAAGGGGTGACTATTGGGAAGGGGTACTTCAGTGGCATCTTTAGAAGGGGGGCCTCCTGTTCCTGTCCCTAAGGGGGCTAACTGGGAAGCTTTCTTGAGTGCTCTCTGATTCTCATCATTCTGTAAGAGCTCTCTGAGCTCAGCAGAGTTTGGGTTCTTGGGCTGTTTAAGGCCTCTAAGAGTTGCCAAATGCCTGAGCTCATTCTGATTAAGGGTAGCAAAGCTGGATGGTGCCCTCTGGGGGTCACTCTCAACAGAGATGGGTACAGTGGACCCCTCTGCCCCGGCCATTGCTCTTAAGTGTGGGTGGATGTGTTGCAATCTACCTACACTTGGGTTTACCTACTAAACCTATCTAGTAGTTGTAGTCAGGGTGTGCTACTCCCTTTGCTCTACAACAACTAAGTTCAGTAGAACTTAAGTATATCTAATCTTGTTTTATATGTACCTACAGGTACCTATGTGATCTTTCAATTGGTAACCAAGAGATTACAATGGTAAAACACAGCAAGCTCAAATCCAACCGCTGCTCACCAATGTGAGAAGTTGGCCTGGTATATGCTGTTCACTAGTTCTAGTGACCACCTTGTACCATGCCAAGCAACCCTTATGGTGTGGTTGTAAGTCAACCTTTTTGGACTAGCTGCCCTAGTGGTAGCGTAGGCTAAGCAGTCTTTGAGGCTAAACTCGTGATGCGTGTTAAGCAAGCTGTTTTACCAATAGTAACCCCCTTTTATACCAATGAAAGGACACCACACAGATATATATTCAAAATATATATGTATTTATTTCTCAAAGTAACCCCTAGTCTCTTTATGAGCACAGGAGCACAAATCGTCAAACAAGATTATCACAGAATACACAGAAGTTGCACTTTATATGGATAGGCCCTGGTGGCCACTCGAACCATATACTAAAATAGTGGTATAAGTACCACGAACAGAAAAGGGAAAAGGCCTAGGGCCTCTAGAATCGCTGGGCCTACAAGGAGCTAACGTCAGTTAGTGACCAGGAGGTCCACGGGTGGCGTGTGCAGAGCAAATAGTCACACGCGGGCTCCCATAGGTTTCAATGGGTGCGTAAAAAGTACAAAGTTACTGCAAAAGGAATCTTCCGGATGACCTAGGAACTTAAGATTTGGAACACAGGCACTAGAGATGTATTACTACACATGGGCACCGGAGTGCCAGCTTTACCTCACCCACAGGAAGCGGGTGCATAGGCCTCAAAGTGCGTCGGGTTTCTTCTATCTGTTCCGTTGAGCCTGGGACAAAGATGCTGCAGGCGGTCGGTCGGGAAGAGATGCAGTGGGTCCAAGAGTGGATCGGAGATGTTGAAGACCTGTAAGCAGAGGGGACAGTGTTCACAGTCACTAGCCAGTGACCAGCGTGGCACCAGGTGGGTACCAGGCGATGTCGGGTGCAAACAGGTGATGAGGGGTAGCTTGTCTCCGCAGCCACGTGGTCCCTGAAGGTCGACGACGTCCAGGAGTCGGCTCACGAGCTGTCCCACGCAGGCTCTCGCTGTCGGCGGTGTCGGCGACTTGATCGAAGCAAACAAGCCTTGGCAAAAGCAATTGCAGGAGGATTCGGAAATCAGCTGTTGGTTCTGACCAGCAAGGTCAGAGGGATTGCTCCTTTGGAGGGGAGCAAGGGCCAGTCTGGAGCAACCAGACCAGCGGTGTTTGTCGTAGATTTCGTCGCCAAGATGGCCACTAGCCAGCGGGCCAGCAACCGGTTAGGCGCGTCGAGTGGCAAAATGCAGAAGGGCCCCACGCAGATCGTGGAGATGCTGGAGGGCTCACCTTTGGTGCAGATGCTGCTCGAGGGTTGGGCTTCTCAGGACCCAAAGCACAACTTGGAGGGAGCCTCGGTTGTTGCACTGGTCAGCTTGTCGTAGTCGTTCCAAGATGGCTGGCTCCACGTGTCTCGGTGCCTCCACGGGTCTCCTCTTTTCAGGGACTGTGGATCGGGCGGTGAGAGGTCTGGAGGTCCAGGTCTTGTCAGTCTCTGGGCTCGGGCTCCGGCGGGAGGCGGCGGCAAAGCAGACGGTGATTCGCTGGATGGTGCTTGCGTTAGCAAGGTGGTCACTCCCTGACCACAGGGGAGATTTTCTTCAGTCTTCTGTGCAGCAGAATGTCGAAGTTCCCGTCTTCTTCTTAGTTTCAAGTTGATTCCAGGATGTCTGAAGTCTTAGGACACAGCTCCTACCTTTAAGCGGATTCTAGGGGCCGGACTACCTGCTAGGTCCCTCCCTATGGGTGGGACCAGGAAGGGGGGTGGTTACACCCCCAATCCTTTGTCCAGCTCGCCCCAGGCCCGGGACTGGTGTGCCCCAGGACCGGTTTGAACTGGCATATGCACCGAGGCTCCTTGTGAGCCACAGGCATGTCTGGTTTCTTTCAAGCCCTACCTGACCAATACACAAAATCCTGTCTGGGGTGGTGCACGCACCTCCCCTGGCAGGAAACCCTTTGTCCACACCTCCCAAGCTGGAAGGACTCCCAGCAGCAGGAGGGCAGACTTGTGTCTGTGGTGGCAGCATCCATTTTGTGGAGCTGAGGCTATGTCTGATTTTACCCGGGTTTCAGGTACTGTACATGTCGTGTCCCTCTAGAAGGGTGGAATGCTAACCCCGTCGCCAGAATTGGCGAGGGGTTAGTATTCCAATTCGTATGACACCTTACTCGACATGTTTTGATAAAGCCAAACCAAAGATAGCATTTAACCGCGAGGTTCATAATGCACTTAAGAGTATATGGTATGACGATATCTGGAAACAGTAGAAGGAAGTTGTTCCGACCACTGCAGACAGGCTCAGCTCATGCCAGAGCACCATCTCACATGGAACCAAGCACTCTGCCTTCAGGATTGTTAAGGCCTGCCATAGGAGTGACTTAGAGGTTACCAGGTGTCCCATTTAAGGTTAGGTATAGGTATACTACACCTAAGTAAGAGGTGATTACACCAACTTACCCCAGCTGAGTGATCAGCCAGTTGTGTCAGATTGTTAGGCCAAGCCTGGGGTGGCATAATACATGCTGCAGCCCCTGGCAGGCCTTGGGTACACCAATGCCCTGGGTACCTAGTGTACACTGGTACAGGGGCTGACAGGGTGATCCACTTCCAATTGGTTATGCACCTAGGGTGCATAGTTTTAATTTAGTAGAGAGAACAGCAGGCTGGGGGTCTGATTGGCAGGCCCACAGCCTCAATATGTCAAAAACCAGTGAAGCAAAAAGCAAAAATTTGGGGTGACCATAGGATAGCAGACCCTACTCTCCTACAACCACACACAACCATACACACAACCACACACAAACACACACACACAACCACACACACACACACAACCACACACACAACCACACACACAGCCACACACACAACCACACATAAAACCACAACATACAACCACACACACAACCACACACATAAACAACCACACAAAACCACACACACAACCACACACAACCACACATACACACACACACACCCACAACCGCAACCACAACCACAAAACCACACACACAACCACAACCACACACAACCACACACACAACCACACAAACAACCACACACACAACAACCAGAACCAACCACACCCACAACCACACAGACACAACCACACACACACACGCAACCACACCCACCCACACACACACAACCACACACACAACCACACACACACAACCACATACACAACCACACACACAACCACACACATAGCCACACACACACAACCACACAAACAACCACACACAATCATACCCACAACCATATACAGCCACACACACAACCAGAACCACACACACAACCACACACACAACCACACACACACACAACCACACACACACAACCACACGCACAACCACACAAACAACCACACACACATAACCATACCCACAACAATACCCACAACCATACCCACACAACCACACTTGCACACACACATAACCACACACACACAACCACACACCCACAACCACCCCCACACCCCCACAACCATACCCACAACCACACCCACACCCAACCACAACCACACACACACACACACATAACCACATACACACAACCTCACAAACAACCACACACACACAACCACAACTACACACACACAACCCCAACCACAACCACACATACACACACACCCAACCATACACACAACCACACACACACAACCACACACACAACCAGAACCACACACACAACCACACACACAAACACACACACAACCACACAAACAATCACACACACACAACCATACCCACAACCATACCCACAACCACCACACCTGCACACACACAACCACACACACACAACCACATACCCACAACCACACACACACACCACAACCATACCCACAACCACACACAACCACACACACAACCAGAACCACACACACAACCACACACACACACAGCCACACACACACAACCACACACACAACCACACAAACAACCACACACACACAACCATACCCACAACCATACCCACAACCACACCCACACCCAACCACAACCACACACACACACACAACCACACACACACCCACACACACAACCACACACACAACCTCACAAACAACCACACACACAACCCAAACCACAACCACACATACACACACACCCAACCATACACACAACCACACACAAACAACCACACACAACCACACACACAACCAGAACCACACACACAACCACACACACAACCACACATACAACCACACACACACAACCACACACACAACCACACAAACAATCACACAACCATACCCACAACCACCACACCTGCACACACACAACCACACCCACACAACCACACACCCACAACCACACACATACCCCACAACCATACCCACAACCACACCCACACCCAACCACAACCACACACACACACACACAACCACACACACAACCACACACACAACCACACACACACAACCTCACAACCACACACACAACCACACACACGCAACCCCAACCACAACCACACACACACAACCATACACACAACCACACACACAACCACAGCCACACACACAACACACACAACCACACACAACACACACAACCACACACACACAACCACACACACAACCACACACAACACCATACAACCACATACAACCACACACACAACCACACACAACCACACATACACACACACAACCACACACAACCACACAACCACACCCACAACCATACACACACAACCACAACCACACACACAACCACACAACCAAACACACACAACCACACACACACAACCACACACACAACCACACACACAACCACAACATACAACTACACACACAACCACACACAACCACACATACAGAACCACACCTACAACCATACACACAACCACACACACAACCACACATATTCACAACCACACAAAACCACACACACAACCACACACAACCACACATCCACACACATACCCACAACCACACCCACACCCTCAACCACACCCACAAACACACAACCACACACACAATCACAACCACACACATGCAACCACACACACACAACCACACACACAACCACACACACACAACCACACAAACATCCACACACACACAACCACACAAACAACCACACATACAACCACACCCACAACCACACACAACCACACACACAACCAGAACCACACACACAACCACACACACACAACCATACACACGACCACAAAAACAACCACACACACAACCATACCCACAACCATACCCACAACCACACCCATACAACCACAGCTGCACATACACACAACCACTCACATAACCACACACCCACAACCACCCCCACACCCCAACAACCATACCCACAACCACAGCCACACCCAACCACAACCATACACACACAACCTCACAAACAACCACACACACACAACCACACACACAACCACAACAACACACACACAACCCCAACCACAACCACATACACAACCATACACACAACCACATACACACAACCACACCCATAACCACACACACAAACAACCACAACCACACACAACAACACACACAACCACCCACAACACCACACAACCACACACAACCATACACACAACCACACACAACCACGCACACACACAACCACACACAACCACACCCACAACCACACAACCACAACCACATACAACCACAACCACACACACAACCACACAACCAAACACACACAACCACACACACACAACCACACACACACAACCACACACACACAACCACACACAAAACCACAACATGTTATGTTAGGGTAGCTTATATAGCGCATGGCTACCCCAGCAACGGGGCATCCCAGCGCTTGCAGACGAGCTAGATACGCAACAACCAAGCCAGGGGTGGGAAGAACCACAGAGAACCAGGCCTAAAGAGTGACAAATAGCCAGGTCTTAATCCTCTTTCTGAAAGACAAGTGATTCGTGATAACACGAGCTTCAGACGGGATTGTGTTCCACAGTTTCGGGGCCAGACATCTGAAAGATCGACCTCCTGCTCTGCTCCTCCGGATCTTGGGGATGTGGGCCAGAGACCGATCTGCAGAGCGAAGAGCCCGAGTAGGGACATATAGAGTACTTAAGTCTCGCAAAATTTTGGGGCCCGAGGAGTAGAGAATTTTATGAATAAGGCAAAGTGCCTTAAATTGAATGCGCTGCTTTACAGGCAGCCAATGCAGACGATGAAGAATGGGGGAGATGTGACAATTTTTTGGCATACCAAACAGACTGCGTGCGGCCGCATTCTGAGCCCTTTGAAGTCTGTCAATCGTAGATTGATTGGAGCCCAGCATTAGGACATTGCAATAGTCGATGTGTGACAGCACCATGGCCTGAATGATCATCTGGCGAACTTGGGGTTCAAAAAAACCCAAAATGGGTCTCAGAGACCGTAGACGGCCGTAGCACGTGCCTGCCACCTTTTTAGCGTGGGAATCGAGATCTAATCGGTAGTCAACCATAACACCCAAGTTTTTGACTTCCTTCTTAGGGGTAGGTGCAGGGCCTAATACAGGCGGCCACCACTGATCATCCCATTTCTGAGTCTCCTTTTTAACCAGTAGAACCTCCGTCTTGGATGAATTGAGCTGGAGACAATTTTCAGTCATCCAGTTTGCAATGGCCGATAGATCTTCCTGAAATTTAATTTTGTCGGCATTGGTATCACTGGAAAAGGAGAAGATAAACTGTGTATCGTCCGCATAAGATGTTAATTTGATGTTACGAGCTCTGGCCAATATGGCCAGAGGGCGGACGTACACGTTAAATAAAGTGGGGCTAAGTGCGGACCCCTGGGGATCGCCACAGCACAGCGGAAACCTTCCCGATTTATACGGTGGAGCATGGACCTGAAAGGAGCGGTCCGTCAAGAATGAAACAAACCACTCTAGGGCTCCATCTCGGACCCCGATCTCCCAGAGTCTTCTTGTTATGTTATGTTATGTTAAATAGTTTGTAGAGCGCGTGAATCACCCCCGTAGGGGTCTCTCAGCGCTGGCAGAACTGTGCGAGAATATAAAAGAGATGTCACTCCGTAAACATGGTGGTTTTCAGAATCTTCCTAAACCTGAGGTAGTTAGAGCATTGTCTGAGCGCGAGGGGGAGCTGATTCCAAACCAGCGGGGCTTGATAGGAAAAAGATCTACCTCCCATCCGTGCTTTCTTTATCCTAGGAATAAGTAGCAGAGATTTGGAGCATGATCTCTGTTCACGGTTAGGGGTGTATCGGTGGAGCCTTTCAGCAAGATATATCGGTCCGGGGCCCCACAAAGCTTTATGTGTCAAGCAGCAGAGCTTAAACAAGACACGTTTCTTCACCGGCAACCAATGCAAGCGATGGAGCAGCGGAAGAGAGGCTGATCTGAACGGAGCGTTGGTAACCAGTCGTGCAGCGGTGTTTTGCACCACCTGCAAACGACTGAGGGCAGATTCATTAGTAGCGACCAAAAGAGCATTGCAGTAGTCCATTTTATTCAACACAAGAGCTTGGACAAGCGTCTTGCGAAAAGAATCCGGGAGGAAAGGAAGGGCTTTCCTCAAGAGGCTCAGAGTGTAAAAGCAAGCACTGACTGTATGAGATACATGATCAGTCATAGTCATGGCCTGATCAAAACGAACACCGAGGTTCTTTACTGTTAATTTGGGTTGGGGAGCTGGGCCCAAATCAGTTGGCCACCAGGAGGGAGACCACATAGTGAGGGCATCTCCATAGAGAATAATCTCTGTTTTGGTGGCATTCAGCTGAAGATAGTTACCGCTCATCCACTTCGAAATAGCTAGCATACCCAGAGAGAAGGTGGATTGAGCTGTCGGAGAGGATTTGTCAAAAGGGAAGATCAATTGGGTATCATCTGCATAGGACACGGGGATGAACCCAAGAGATCTTAGAAGAGAGGCAAGGGGGGCCACGTAGATATTAAATAACGTTGGGCTCAAACAGGAGCCCTGTGGCACACCCTTGTTCAAACTTTCGGTGGTGGAGTGGAAAGGACCTAGGTTGAGAGTTTGTGTGCGTTCAGAGAGGAAGCTAGTTACCCAGCTCATCGCCATTCCCCCTAGTCCAGTTGCTTTTAATCTTCCGAGCAAGGTCAGATGGTCCACCGTATCGAAAGCGGCGGAGAGATCTAACAAGACTAAGATGGCAGATTGTCCCTGATCAAGAGTCCGTCTGATGCAATCGGAAACCGCTACCAGAGCGGTCTCGGTACTATAGTTAGCACGAAACCCTGATTGAGACGGGTCCAGGTAACCAGTTGTCTCAATATGGTTAGAAAGATGTTTATTCACGTGTTTCTCTAAGACCTTGCTCAGATAAGGGAGGAGGGAGATAGGGCGCAGATTGGAGAGGTCGTCCATGGGGAGTTTATTATTTTTTCGCAAAGGGATGACCTGTGCTGCTTTCCAAGCAAGGGGAACCTGCCCCTTACTTAAGGAGGCATTAAGAAGTGAGCTGACGGAGTCTGCAAGTACGAGTGCGACAGATGCCGAGATTTTTGCGGGCATAGCATCTAGAGGGGAGCCGGATTTAACATTGCACAGTAGTGCGATGGTCTCGTCCCGTGAGAGGGGTGGAAAGGCCAACAGAGTTGTATATTTGGCAGCGGGGGAATCGCCAGTGTCATCAGGCCGTATAGTGAGGGGGGTTTTGGAAAATTTATCATAGATATTGTTGATTTTTTGAATAAAAAAGGAACTGATTTTATTGCAAAGAGGCTGGGAGTAGTTATTATCCAAATCACAAGCTTTAGGGCAAATAAAATCTTGCAGAATTTGGTGAAGAATTTTTGGGGCATTGCCTGCGTGACTTAACTGAGAGGCTATATATGATTTGCAGGCTTGTTTTATTTCATTATGGTAGCGGGTGCGGGCAGCTCTATAGTTCAGTTTATCAGTGTCAAGATGCGTGCGACGCCACCTTCTTTCCAAGTTCTTGCAGCGGCTTTTGGTTGTACGTAATTCGGGAGTAAACCAGGCAGCCAAATAGCTCCTAGGAGCTTTAGTACAAATCTTAACTGGGGCAATAGAATTAATGGTCGCTAAAACAGAAGTGTTAAAAAGGGTAAGGTTGTCTTCCATATTATTTGCCTGGGGGTACCTCGGGGGCATGAAAGCAGTTGAGAAGGATTCAGGATGTATTTTGTACCATTGTCTATAGGAAAGTTGGGTGTGTGCTACCGATAAGGTGGACTTGGGCGGGCATTGCACATAAAAGTCAATAAATGCATGATCTGTCCAACACATAGGGCGGGGAGCCTTGCAGATAAGCCGATCAGTGTTGGAAAAAATTATGTCAATGGTATGTCCTGCCGAGTGTGTAGGGCCATCATTCTTTTTAGTAAGGTGCAATGTAGATAGATCAGAGATAAAGGCTGATATTTCTGACACGGGAGACCGTGTCGAATGCTGCACTCATGTCCAGCAGGATCAGTGCCAATGTACCACCTTGGTCCTGTACCTCCCTCAGTTGTTCCGTGACGGCTAATAGGGCCGATTCCGTGCTATGATTCGCCAGGAAACCATTTTGGGAGTCGTCTAAGATTCCATTGACCTCTAGATAGTTAATCAAGATGGAATTTACATGAGAGTCCGCTATCTTGGATAGATAAGGTAGCAAGGATATCGGTCGGAAATTTTCCGGATTAGAGGAATCCAAAGTGGGTTTCTTTATTAGAGGGACGACCTTAGCATGCTTCCATGATCTAGGGTTTGTGGCTGAATCCACATTTTATTAGTCAAATTCTGACCTTCTAGCAAAATGGGATCCTTATGAAGTCGCGCCATTTCGGGTTTTACAGGATCCTCAGGGGATCCGGATTTAATTTTTACGGTCAGCCTATCCATCTGGTCCGCTGAAATAGGGGAGAGGGTACAGAGAGAGTGTGGGAGATCTTGTAAGGTCTCGACTATAGTGGGATCAGGGCTTGTCTCAGTCGGGGAAAACGACTTATATATACCCTGAACTTTATTTATAAAAAAGGTGGCAATCTCATTACAATGGGTATTAGATGTAATCATATTACTGGGGCCTTCTGGTAGCTTAGTCATGTCTTTCACCATAGAAAATATGGTTTTAGATTGATTCACACTTGACAGGATCGTGTCAGTATAGTATCTAGCCTTAGCTTTTTTTATTAATTTATGATATATTTTGGTTGCAGACCTGAATTTAATTTTGGCTTGGGGGTCATAGGATTTTCTCCAGGCGCGTTCAAGCAGCTTACATTGCTTTTTTTGTTCAGCAAGTGTCTCTGAGTACCAGAGATGAGGTTGTCCACATTTGGGCTTGGACAGTGTCATGGGAATCAGCTGGTCTAGAGATTTATTAATCCACTCTCTGTATGCGGCATCTGCTTCCTCCAGATTCACCAGCCAAACAGGGCACGTAGTTTTCAGATTGTCTATAAACAGACTGCTGTCTAATTTGTGCCATGGGCGCCTTGGGATAGGAGGAGGGGGCTGTCTTTTAAAGTTATCAGCTACCTTGATGGAGATATGAACCAGATAGTGGTCCGTCCAACTGAGAGGGCTTGGGAGGAAGGCGGTAATGGCCGGAATGTTTGAGAACACTGGGTCCAATAAGTGACCTACTACATGGGAGGGCCCTTTAACAAGCTGTGTGAGTTGGCATGCTTCTAAATCATCTAAGAGACCTCGCACCGTGGGGGTATCACTGCATTCAAAATGAAGATTTAAGTCTCCCAATAGGCTAAAGTTCGCGGAATTCAGAGTCATAGTGGAGACAGTGGCAACCAGAGATTCCTGAAAGGAACTTACAGGGCCACACCACACCACACAACCACACATACAGAACCACACACAACCACACATCCACACACACACCCACAACCACACCCACAACCACACCCACAACCACACAACCACACACACAACCACAACCACACACAGGCAACCACACACACACAACCACACACACAACCACACACACACAACCACAAACAACCACACACACACAACCACACACAACCACAACCACATACACAACCACACACAAGCAACCACACACACAACCACACACACAACCACACACACAATCACACACAACCACACAAACAACCACGCACACTACCACACCCACAACCATACACTCAACCACACCCACACAACCACACACACACACACACACACACACAACCACACACCCACAACCACACCCACATACCCATAACCACACCCATACCCACACAACCACACCCACCCACACAACCACACCCAACCACACCTACAGAACCACACACACAACCATACACACAACCACACACAACCACACATACACAACTACACACACACAACCACACACACAACCACACACACATAACCACACATACACACAAAACCACACACACAACCACACACACATAACCACACATATATACACAAACACACACAACCACACACAAATAACCACACCCATAACCACACACACAACCACACACAACCACACACATACACAACCACACAAAACCACACCCACAACCACACATACACACACACCCACAACCACACCCATACCCCCAACCGCACCCACAACCACACAACCACAACCACACAACCACACACACAACCACACAAACAACCACTCCCACACTACCAGAACCAACCACACCCACAACCACACAGACACAACCACACCCCCACACACACACCCACACACACACAACCACATACACATACAACCACACACACAACCACACAGACACAACCACACACACACACACACAACCACACACAACCACACACACACAACCACACATATAAACAACCACACAAAACCACACACACAACCACACATACATACACACACACACCGGCACCCACAACTGCAACCACAACCACAAAACCACACACAACCATAACCACACACACAACCACACACACAAACAACCACACCCACACAACCAGAACCAACCACACCCGCAACCACACAGACACAACCACACCCACACACACAACCACACACACACAACCACACACACACAACCACACACACCCACACATACACAACCACACACACAACCACACAGACACAACCACACACACAACCACACACATAAATACACACATAGCCACACACACACAACCACACAAACAACCACACACACAACCATACCCACAACCACACACAATCACACACACAACCAGAACCACACACACACAACCACACACACAACCACACACACACAACTACACACACACACAACCACACAAACAACCACACAAACAACCACACACACACAACCATACCCACAACCATACCCACAACCACACCCACACAACCACACTTGCACACACACACAACCATACCCACAACCACACACACAACCATACCCACAACCACACACAACCACAACCACACACTCATCCACACAACCAAACACACACAACCACACGCACACAACCACACACAACCACACACAACACCATACAACCACATACAACCACATACAACCACACACAACCATGCACACACACAACGACATACAACCACACACAACCACACAACCACACACAACCACACACAACCACCCAACCACACCCACAACCACACACAAACAACCACACACAACCAGAACCACACACACAACCACACACACACAACCACACACACAACCACACACACACAACCACACACATACAACCACACACACAACCACACAAACAACCAAACACACACAACCATACCCACAACCACACCCACACAACCACACTTGCACACACACACAACCACACATCCACAACCACACACACACACACACAACCATACCTATAACCACACCCAACCACAACCACACACACACACAACCACACACACAACCACACACACAACCAGAACCACACACACAAACACACACACACAACCACACACACAACCACACACACACAACCACAAACACAACCACACAAACAATCACACACACACAACCATACCCACAACCATACCCACAACCACCACACCTGCACACACACAACCACACACACACACACCCACACACCCACAACCACACACACACACCACAACCATACCCACAACCACACACACATCCAACCACACCAACACACACACACAACCACACACACAACCACACACACACAACCACACACACACAACCACACACACACAACCCCAACCACAACCACACAACCATACACACAACCACACAACCACACACACAACCACACACAACACACAAAATCATACACACAACCACACACACACACAACCACACACAACACCATACGACCACATACACAACCACACACAACCACACACACACACACAACCACACACAACCACACACAACCACACCCACAACCACACACAACCACAACCACACACACAACCACATAACCAAACACACACAACCACACACACACAACCACACACACAACCACACACACAACCATAACATACAACCACACACACAACCACACACAACCACACATACAGAACCACACCCACAACCACACACACAACCTCACACACACAACCACACACATTCACAACCACACAAAACCACACACAAAACCACACATCCACACACACACCCACAACCACACATACAACCACACCCACAAACACACAACCACACACACAACCACAACCACACACATGCAACCACACACACACAACCACACACACAACCACACACACACAACCACACAAACATCCACACTCACACAACCACACCCATAACCACACACAACCACACACGCAACTACAACCACATACACAACCACACATACAACCACACACACAACCACACACACAACCACACATAGACAACCACATACACACAACCATACCCACACACCCACAACCACACCCACACCCACACACCCACACCCACACAACCACACCCACCCACACAACCATACCCAACCACACCCACAGAAGCACTCACTCAACCACACACACACACACAACCATACACACAACCACACACACAACCACACACACAACCACACACACAACACACAAAACCACACACAACCACAACAACACACAACCACACACACAACCACACACAACACCACACAACCACATACAACCGAACACACAACCACACACAACCACGCACATACACACAACCGCACCCAACCACCCCAACCACACAACCACACCCACAACCACACACACCCAACCACAACCACACACAACCACAAACACAACCACACAACCAAACACACACAACCACACACACAGCCACACACACACAACCACACACACAACCACAACATACAACCACACACACAACCACACATACAGAACCATACCCACAACCACACACACAACCACACAGATACACAATTACACAAAACCACACACAACCACACATAACCACACATCCACACACACACACCCACAACAACCCACACCCACAACCACACCCACAACCACACACACAACCATACACACGCAACCACACACACAAGCACACACACAAGCACATACACACACCCACACAAACAACCACACACACACAACCACACCCACAACCACACACAACCACACACACAACCACATACACAACCACACACACAACCACAGTTACAACCACACACACACAACCACACCCACAACCATACCCTCAACCACAGACACACAACCACACCCAACCACATACAAACACACCCAACCACACACAACCACACACAACCACACACACAATAACACACACAACCACACAAACACCCACCCACCCACAACCACACCCACAACCATACCCAACCACACCCACAACCACACACAACCATACACACAACCACACACACACAACCACACACACACAACCACACACACACGCAACCACACACACAAGCACAAGCACATACACACAACCACACAAACAACCACACACACATAACCACACCCACAACCACACACAACCACACACACAACCACAACCACATACACAACCACATACACAACCACAGTTACAACCACACACACACAACCACACCCACAACCATACCCTCAACCACAGACACACAACCACACCCAAGCACATACAAACACACCCAACCACACACAAACACACACAACCACACACACAATAACACACACACAACCACACAAACACCCACCCACCCACAACCACACCCACAACCATACCCAACCACACACACAACCACACACAACCATACACACAACCACACAAACACAATCACACATACAACCACAACTTACAACCACACACACAACCACACCCACACAACCACACACAACACCACACAACCACACACAACCACACACACAACCACACACAACCATGCACATACACACAACTGCACCCAACCACACCCAACCACACAACCACACCCACAACCACACACACCCAACCACAACCACACACAACCACAACCACAAACACAACCACACAACCAAACACACACAACCACACACACAGCCATACACACACAACCACACCCACAACCACACACAACCACACACACAACCACAACCACATACACAACCACACACACAACCACAGTTACAACCACACACACACAACCACACCCACAACCATACCCTCAACCACAGACACACAACCACACCCAACCATATACAAACACACCCAACCACACACAAACACACACAACCACACACACAATAACACACACACAACCACACAAACACCCACCCACCCACAACCACACCCACAACCATACCCAACCACACCCACAACCACACACAACCATACACACAACCACACACACACAACCACACATACAACCACAACATACAACCATACACACAACCACACCCACACAACCACACACACAACCACACACACACAACCACACACACACAACCACACACATAAACAACCACACAAAACCACACACACAACCACACACAACCACACATACACACTGTTGGACAGGCCACACGAAGGGCTTGCTCCCTCCCCACACGACAGGGCCCGAGCTCCGGCCCGCCAGGCATAACCCACGAAAAGCACCCGTACCCCGTCTCCCGACGGATCTTCTGCCCTCGGACCTCTACTCATCACGGGGCCCAGCCTCACCGGCTCCCCCAGCCGGTTCAAGCCGCCATCTTGGGCCCTGCACCACGAGGCCGCGTGGCCTCACGCCGACCCTAACCCCGGGCCTGACCGGCCCCGACATCCCGGCACCACCATCCACCCGGGAGGTGAGCGGACCACTTGGCAGGTCAATGGGAGGACGAAGTGTCAAGAGCTCTTCCCCCGCCAGGTGCCGATCGCCTCCAACTCCCCCAGGCGCTGGCTCCACCCCCTGCTGGGTGTCTGGACACCTTCATCCCGGGCCCTCCGACCTCCAAGTGCGAGGGTCCGGACATCAAAGAACGCCTGCCCTATAACTGGGGCAACTCCGGAGCCGGAAGGCAGTTGTATCCTGGAGTCGAGAGACACCGAGAGAACTCAGCCTTGACGGACTACTGGCGCTGCCGTAGCCCGCTCTTGTGAACCATCGTCCTGCCTGCTGGCGCTGCCGCGGCCTTCTACAACATCCATCCTCGTCGGGACCTGCTGGCGCTGCCACGGCCCGTTGTAACGACCATCCTCACCGGGACCTGCTGGCGCTGCCGCGGACCGTACATCGACCATCTTTCCGGGACCTGCTGGCGCTGCCGCGGCCCGTTGTAACGACCATCCTCACCGGGACCTGCTGGCGCTGCCGCGGACCGTCCATCGACCATCTTTTCGGGACCTGCTGGCGCTGCCGCGGCCCGCACCAACTAAGCTCGAGGATTGTGAGCTAATCATCATCTCATCCAAACTACCTGACTGGTAGACCGACTGTCCCGCTACCCCTTACCCTACTTTGAGAGACTTGAATCGAGGGGACCCCTGAGTCCAGACCTCCTTGTACCATTCAACCGTACCTTAAGAAGTGCTTATAAAGAACACTGAACCTTATCCGTGTGTGATATCTGTCTGTGGGGGGGAAGTTACTTGTCTGTACGATCGCTGGAGACGGCTCTCCCCGGAGACCTCTCCTCCTGACCCCGGCCGACCCTCCCGGTCCGTCTATCCTTTCTAACATTGGTGGCCAGCGGCGCGATCCGAATCAACGCGTAATCGTACAGAGAGTAGCACCCCACGACAACAACACGATGTCAGCCAAAGATAGCAACTCCACCGAGAAATTCCAAATGGATAAATTAGAAGAATACAACCACCGCGAACTGAGACAATTCTGCATAGAACTTGGCATTGCTACCACCGGCCTGAGTACCAAAGATGATCTAAAGCACGCCCTAGAGTCGTGGACAGAAACTGGGGTCGCCGGACCCTCCGACCAAAGCAGCATCACACCAGAGGGGAACGCCACGGCTCCCGAGGAGCGGGGAACGGGCCTCTCGCAGGAGGAAATCCGAGAAAGAGAAAGAACCAGATTGCACGAGTTGGAAATGGCACGACTCAAGATGGATGGGGAACTCAAGTTAGCTGAACAGAAACTCAACCTCGAGCACATGCGGCTCCGAGATGAACGAGAAGAGAAGCAGAGACAGAGAGAGCTGGAGGAGAAAAAAATAACGCTCGAGCACGAGCGCAAACTGGCCGAAATAGAACTTCGGAAACAGAATAAAGAACTGGGGGTGCCTGAGCGACCACACCCCCCGGGGCCAATCGAGAAAAAAGTCCACATCCCCAAGGATGTTGTCCGCGAGTATGTCCGAGAAGACGACATACAACAGTGGTTTAAAGCCTACGAGATCGCCATGACCTCCCACCGGATCGACCGGAGTGATTGGGGAGCCGGACTCTGGGGGAGGTTTATCAACGAGGGGCGCGATGCCCTACTGCAGCTCCCAGATCACCAAATGTCGTCCTACGACCACATGAAGGCTGCCCTCCTCACCCGCTACGGCCTCACACCCGAGATGTACCGCCAGAGGTTCAGAGATTGCACCCGGATCCCAGGTACAACTTGGGTAGAATACGTGAACTATTTCAGCCGTGCCTTCGAGGGTTGGATAAAGGGGAGCCAGGTCACCACCTACGAACAACTCTTTAACCTGATGGTATGGGAGCACCTGTCGAACAACTGCTTCGTCGAGCTCAGGCAGCACCTCCTCGACAGTAAGCTGACTGACCCCCGGCAGCTCGCCGCCGAAGCTGACCGATGGGAAAGCACCCGAGTGGGCCGGAGGGGGCCACACGAACAGAACAGAAACAACCCAGGCCAGCACCGTCCTCGGGGAGGAGGAGGGGGCCAGGGGCGAGGGAGAGACGCCTTGCCCGCAACACCCGTGGCCAGCACCCCGGCTCCAGCCGGTCGGGGCAACCCCCCGTGGCGTCCTGGGGTCCGAGCCAACGTCACGTGCCACCGATGCCAGCGAGTCGGCCACTACGCCAATGACCCGAGCTGTCCGCAGAACCAAACACCCAAGCCCCGCCAGGTAGCTGCCGCCGCCCTGGGGGAAGAGCGATCATTGGAGGAACCAGAAGAGTATGAGCCGGCCCAGCAAGAGTGGGAACCGGCCGCCATGGTCCTGGCGTGCTTAGGGGGAAGAGACATGGTCCCGCGGGCTCCCCTACCCGCTAACACCAGGAAATACGGTCAGTGGGTGACCATTAATGGACAGCGAGCCGAGGCCTTGCGTGACACAGGCGCCAGTGTGACGGCCGTCCGCTGTCACCTGGTGAAGCCCGAGCAGATCCTGCCGAACATTCTCTGCCCCGTCCGCTCGACAGACAACTCTGAAAGTATGTGTCAAATGGCCTGCGTGCCATTCGAATGGGGAGGGGTCTCCGGCCTGTTGAAGGTGACGGTCCGGGACGATGCCCCCGTGGACTGCCTCCTGGGGAATGACCTCGAGAGTTCCCCGTGGGCCACCGTTGAGAGAAGAGAGCACCTGGGGATGCTGGGCCTCCCGGACTGGGCCTGCGTAACCACCCGGTCCATGGCCGCCCGTGCCGTCCCTCGAGCAGAAGAACCAGAATGGCCAGCACCTCCGCCCCCAGTCGCCCCAGTAGAAGACAACGACGAGGCCAGCCTCCCAGACCCGACGGCCGAAGGGGGCGCGCAACCCCAGGACCTTCCTGACCTGGCTCAGTGGCGTCAAGAGGGGGGGCCCACCCAAGCACAGTTCCGCCAGGAACAAAAGACCTGTCCCTCCCTCGAGGGACTCCGCCAACAAGCCAGCGCCCAAAACGCAGGGGACTCCACCGGAACTCACTGGGTCTACTGGGATAACGACCTGCTATACAGCGAGCAAAGAATCGCCGAGCTGGGGGCCGGTCGAGTACTGGTGGTACCTCTCCGCTTCAGAGACTTTCTGCTCAACCTGGCCCACGATGTCCCCCTGGCTGGACACCTGGGCCAAGATAAAACGTACAGCCGCCTAGTGACCCACTTTTTCTGGCCGAAGATGAGGAACGACGTCCTGAACCACTGCCGATCTTGCCCCACATGCCAAGCCAGCGGGAAGAGTGGTCGGAAGCTGAAAGCCCCTCTGCAACCCTTCCCTGTGGTCACCACCCCGTTCGAGAGGGTGGGGATAGACATCGTGGGGCCTCTGGACCCCCGCACGGCACAAGGACACAGGTTCATCTTAGTACTGGTGGACCATGCCACCCGCTACCCCGAGGCGGTGCCCCTACGGACCGTGACAGCTCCGGTGGTTGGCCGGGCCCTAATGGGGATCTTCTCCCGGGTAGGCTTCCCCCGAGAAGTCGTCAGCGACCGAGGCACGAACTTTATATCCAAATACATGAAGTCCCTCTGGCAACAATGCGGGGTCACCTACAGATTCACGACCCCCTATCACCCCCAAGGGAACGGACTAGTGGAGCGTTTTAACCGCACCCTCAAGGGGATGATTGGGGGATTGGAAGAGCCCCTCCGTCGCCAGTGGGATGTACTACTCCCGTGCCTCCTCTTCGCCTACCGCGAAGTTCCCCAGAAGTCCCTCGGTTTTAGCCCTTTCGAACTCCTGTACGGGCACCCTGTGCGAGGGCCCCTCAGCCTAGTAAAAGAAGGTTGGGAGATGGCCCCCCTAAAGACCCCTCCAGACGTCTTCAAATACCTCCTGGCCCTACGCAATCAGACCCGGCGCTTCAGAGAGATGGCCAAGGCGAACCTCGAGGCCAGCCAGGAGCACATGAAGAAGTGGTATGATCACAATGCCTCCTCCGTTGAGTTCGAGCCTGGGCAACAAGTATGGGTGATGTCCCCCACCGAACCATGTGCCTTGCAAGATAAGTGGACGGGTCCCTTCAAAGTGGTCGAGCGCAAAAGCCCCGTCACTTACCTCATCGACCTGGGGACCTCCCGGAACCCCCTTCGGGTCCTCCACACCAACCGACTCAAACCACACTTTGTGCGCTCAGAACTCAGCCTCCTGATGGCTACGGACAGTGGGGCAGAGGAAGACTCCGAACCCCTCCCGGATCTTCTGAAGACTCAGGAGAATGACGGCTCCGTGGACGGGGTCCGGCTCTCTGACGCCCTCACTTCGGAGCAACGCCAGGGCTGCCGGAACCTCCTGCTGCAGTTCGCTACCCTGTTCTCCCTCACCCCCGGGGTCACCCCTTGGTGTTTGCACGACGTGGACACCGGGGACAGTCCCCCTGTCCGACACCGGGCCTACCGCGTACCAGATCGGGTACGGGCCTGCATACAGGAGGAGGTGGCCAAGATGCTCACAATCGGGGTCATCGAGCCCTCGGACAGTCCCTGGGCCAGTCCGGTTGTATTGGTCCCCAAAGCCGCTGCCCCCGGCACTGCACCTGAACTGAGATTCTGCGTCGACTACCGGGGCTTGAACGCTGTCACCCGGACCGACGCTCATCCGATCCCCCGAGCAGACGAGCTGATAGACCGGCTGGGGGCCGCCCGCTACCTCAGTATCTTCGACCTAACAGCGGGCTACTGGCAGATCGGCCTCACACCCAGGGCTCAGGAACGGTCAGCCTTCTCTACCCCCGATGGCCACTACCAATTCAAGGTCATGCCCTTCGGCATGAAGAATGCCCCCGCCACGTTTCAACGCCTCGTGAACCAGGTCTTGGCGGGGCTCGAAGAATTCAGCGCTGCCTACCTGGACGATATCGCTGTATACAGCCACCACTGGCCCGACCACCTCCGTCACCTCCAAGAGGTCCTACAGGCCCTCCAGCGGGCCGGCCTCACAATTAAGGCCGGCAAGTGCCAAATTGGCAAAGGGTCTGTGACCTACCTTGGGCACCAAGTGGGAAGCGGGCTGGTGGCCCCGCTACAACTTAAGATTGCTGCCATCCAGTCCTGGCAGCCCCCCGTCACCCAGACCGAGGTCCGAGCCTTCTTGGAGCTCACCGGCTACTACCGGCGGTTCGTGAAGGACTACGGCAGCATCGTGGGGCCCCTCACGGGTCTCACGTCCAAGAACCAGCCGAAGCGGATTAACTGGACCCCCGATTGTCAAGCGGCCTTCGAGAAGCTGAAGGCCGCTCTATGCACCGCCCCTGTGCTCCAGGCCCCCGATTACAGTCGGGAATTCATGGTACAGACCGACGCCTCCGACCACGGCATCGGAGCCGTCCTTTCTCAGTTAAACCCCGAAGGTCATGACCAGCCGGTGGCCTTCATCAGTCGACGTCTCCTGGCCCGAGAACAGCGCTGGAGCCCCATCGAGAGGGAGGCCTTCGCAGTGGTGTGGGCCCTCAAAAAGCTCCGGCCCTATCTCTTCGGTACCCACTTCCGGGTACAAACCGACCATCGACCCCTGCAGTGGCTGATGCAGATGCGGGGGGAGAACCCAAAACTCTTGCGCTGGTCCATTTCCCTGCAGGGAATGGACTTCACTGTGGAGCACCGACCAGGCCAAGACCACGCCAACGCGGATGGCCTGTCCCGCTTTTTCCGCCTCGACGAAGAGATTCCCCAAGGAGATGGGTGACTCTCCCCGCCTTCAGCTGGGGGGGACGCATGTTGGACAGGCCACACGAAGGGCTTGCTCCCTCCCCGCACGACAGGGCCCGAGCTCCGGCCTGCCAGGCATAACCCACGAAAAGCACCCGTACCCCGTCTCCCGACGGATCTTCTGCCCTCGGACCTCTACTCATCACGGGGCCCAGCCTCACCGGCTCCCCCGGCCGGTTCAAGCCGCCATCTTGGGCCCTGCACCACGAGGCCGCGTGGCCTCACCCCGACCCTAACCCCGGGCCTGACCGGCCCCGACATCCCGGCACCACCATCCACCCGGGAGGTGAGCGGACCACTTGGCAGGTCAATGGGAGGACGAAGTGTCAAGAGCTCTTCCCCCGCCAGGTGCCGATCGCCTCCAACTCCCCCAGGCGCTGGCTCCACCCCCTGCTGGGTGTCTGGACACCTTCATCCCGGGCCCTCCGACCTCCAAGTGCGAGGGTCCGGACATCAAAGAGCGCCTGCCCTATAACTGGGGCAACTCCGGAGCCGGAAGGCAGTTGTATCCTGGAGTCGAGAGACACCGAGAGAACTCAGCCTTGACGGACTACTGGCGCTGCCGTAGCCCGCTCTTGTGAACCATCGTCCTGCCTGCTGGCGCTGCCGCGGCCTTCTACAACATCCATCCTCGTCGGGACCTGCTGGCGCTGCCACGGCCCGTTGTAACGACCATCCTCACCGGGACCTGCTGGCGCTGCCGCGGACCGTACATCGACCATCTTTCCGGGACCTGCTGGCGCTGCCGCGGCCCGTTGTAACGACCATCCTCACCGGGACCTGCTGGCGCTGCCGCGGACCGTCCATCGACCATCTTTTCGGGACCTGCTGGCGCTGCCGCGGCCCGCACCAACTAAGCTCGAGGATTGTGAGCTAATCATCATCTCATCCAAACTACCTGACTGGTAGACCGACTGTCCCGCTACCCCTTACCCTACTTTGAGAGACTTGAATCGAGGGGACCCCTGAGTCCAGACCTCCTTGTACCATTCAACCGTACCTTAAGAAGTGCTTATAAAGAACACTGAACCTTATCCGTGTGTGATATCTGTCTGTGGGGGGGAAGTTACTTGTCTGTACGATCGCTGGAGACGGCTCTCCCCGGAGACCTCTCCTCCTGACCCCGGCCGACCCTCCCGGTCCGTCTATCCTTTCTAACACACACACACCCACACCGGCAACCACAACCGCAACAAGAACCACAAAACCACACACAACCATAACCACACACACAACCACACACAAAACAACCACACCCACACAACCAGAACCAACCACACCCACAACCACACAGACACAACCACACCCACACACAACCACACACACACAACCACACATACAACCACACCCACCCACACACACACAACCACACAGACACAACCACACACACACAACCACATACACAACCACACACAACCACACAACACACATAGCCACACACACACAACCACACAAACAACCACACACACAATCATACCCACAACCACACACAACCACACACACAACCAGAACCACACACACACAACCACACACACAACCACACACACACACAACCACATACACACAACCACACACACAACCACACAAACAACCACACACACACAACCATGCCCACAACCATACCCACAACCACACAATCACACTTGCACACACACATAACCACACACACACAACCATACCCACAAACACAACCACACCCACAACCACACACAACCATAACCACACACAACCACACAACCAAACACACACAACCACACACACACAACCACATACACAACCACACACAACACCATACAACCACATACAACCACACACACAACCACACACACAACCACACACACAATCACACACAACCACACAAACAACCACGCACACTACCACACCCACAACCATACACTCAACCACACCCACACAACCACACACACACACACACACACACAACCACACACCCACAACCACACCCACATACCCATAACCACACCCATACCCACACAACCACACCCACCCACACAACCACACCCAACCACACCCACAGAACCACACACACAACCATACACACAACCACACACAACCACACATACACAACTACACACACACAACCACACACACAACCACACACACATAACCACACATACACACAAAACCACACACACAACCACACACACATAACCACACATATATACACAAACACACACAACCACACACAAATAACCACACCCATAACCACACACACAACCACACACACACAACCACACACATACACAACCACACAAAACCACACCCACAACCACACATACACACACACCCACAACCACACCCATACCCCCAACCGCACCCACAACCACACAACCACAACCACACAACCACACACACAACCACACAAACAACCACTCCCACACTACCAGAACCAACCACACCCACAACCACACAGACACAACCACACCCCCACACACACACCCACACACACACAACCACATACACATACAACCACACACACAACCACACAGACACAACCACACACACACACACACAACCACACACAACCACACACACACAACCACACATATAAACAACCACACAAAACCACACACACAACCACACATACATACACACACACACCGGCACCCACAACTGCAACCACAACCACAAAACCACACACAACCATAACCACACACACAACCACACACACAAACAACCACACCCACACAACCAGAACCAACCACACCCGCAACCACACAGACACAACCACACCCACACACACAACCACACACACACAACCACACACACACAACCACACACACCCACACATACACAACCACACACACAACCACACAGACACAACCACACACACAACCACACACATAAATACACACATAGCCACACACACACAACCACACAAACAACCACACACACAACCATACCCACAACCACACACAATCACACACACAACCAGAACCACACACACACAACCACACACACAACCACACACACACAACTACACACACACACAACCACACACACAACCACACAAACAACCACACACACACAACCATACCCACAACCATACCCACAACCACACCCACACAACCACACTTGCACACACACACAACCATACCCACAACCACACACACAACCATACCCACAACCACACACAACCACAACCACACACACATCCACACAACCAAACACACACAACCACACACACACAACCACACACAACCACACACAACACCATACAACCACATACAACCACATACAACCACACACAACCATGCACACACACAACCACATACAACCACACACAACCACACAACCACACACAACCACACACAACCACCCAACCACACCCACAACCACACACAAACAACCACACACAACCAGAACCACACACACAACCACACACACACAACCACACACACAACCACACACACACAACCACACACATACAACCACACACACAACCACACAAACAACCAAACACACACAACCATACCCACAACCACACCCACACAACCACACTTGCACACACACACAACCACACATCCACAACCACACACACACACACACACAACCATACCTATAACCACACCCAACCACAACCACACACACACACAACCACACACACAACCACACACACAACCAGAACCACACACACAAACACACACACACAACCACACACACAACCACACACACACAACCACAAACACAACCACACAAACAATCACACACACACAACCATACCCACAACCATACCCACAACCACCACACCTGCACACACACAACCACACACACACACCCACACACCCACAACCACACACACACACCACAACCATACCCACAACCACACCCACATCCAACCACACCAACACACACACACAACCACACACACAACCACACATACACAACCACACACACACAACCACACACACACAACCCCAACCACAACCAAACAACCATACACACAACCACACAACCACACACACAACCACAGCCACACACACAACCACACACAACACACAAAACCATACACACAACCACACACACACACAACCACACACAACACCATACGACCACATACACAACCACACACAACCACACACACACACACAACCACACACAACCACACACAACCACACCCACAACCACACACAACCACAACCACACACACAACCACATAACCAAACACACACAACCACACACACACAACCACACACACAACCACACACACAACCATAACATACAACCACACACACAACCACACACAACCACACATACAGAACCACACACACAACCACACACACAACCTCACACACACAACCACACACATTCACAACCACACAAAACCACACACAAAACCACACATCCACACACACACCCACAACCACACATACAACCACACCCACAAACACACAACCACACACACAACCACAACCACACACATGCAACCACACACACACAACCACACACACAACCACACACACACAACCACACAAACATCCACACTCACACAACCACACCCATAACCACACACAACCACACACGCAACTACAACCACATACACAACCACACATACAACCACACACACAACCACACACACAACCACACATAGACAACCACATACACACAACCATACCCACACACCCACAACCACACCCACACCCACACACCCACACCCACACAACCACACCCACCCACACAACCATACCCAACCACACCCACAGAAGCACTCACTCAACCACACACACACACACAACCATACACACAACCACACACACAACCACACACACAACCACACACACAACACACAAAACCACACACAACCACAACAACACACAACCACACACACAACCACACACAACACCACACAACCACATACAACCGAACACACAACCACACACAACCACGCACATACACACAACCGCACCCAACCACCCCAACCACACAACCACACCCACAACCACACACACCCAACCACAACCACACACAACCACAACCACACAACCAAACACACACAACCACACACACAGCCACACACACAACCACACACACAACCACAACATACAACCACACACACAACCACACATACAGAACCATACCCACAACCACACACACAACCACACAGATACACAATTACACAAAACCACACACAACCACACATAACCACACATCCACACACACACACCCACAACAACCCACACCCACAACCACACCCACAACCACACACACAACCATACACACGCAACCACACACACAAGCACACACACAAGCACATACACACACCCACACAAACAACCACACACACACAACCACACCCACAACCACACACAACCACACACACAACCACATACACAACCACACACACAACCACAGTTACAACCACACACACACAACCACACCCACAACCATACCCTCAACCACAGACACACAACCACACCCAACCACATACAAACACACCCAACCACACACAACCACACACAACCACACACACAATAACACACACAACCACACAAACACCCACCCACCCACAACCACACCCACAACCATACCCAACCACACCCACAACCACACACAACCATACACACAACCACACACACACAACCACACACACACAACCACACACACACGCAACCACACACACAAGCACAAGCACATACACACAACCGCACAAACAACCACACACACATAACCACACCCACAACCACACACAACCACACACACAACCACAACCACATACACAACCACATACACAACCACAGTTACAACCACACACACACAACCACACCCACAACCATACCCTCAACCACAGACACACAACCACACCCAAGCACATACAAACACACCCAACCACACACAAACACACACAACCACACACACAATAACACACACACAACCACACAAACACCCACCCACCCACAACCACACCCACAACCATACCCAACCACACACACAACCACACACAACCATACACACAACCACACAAACACAATCACACATACAACCACAACTTACAACCACACACACAACCACACCCACACAACCACACACAACACCACACAACCACACACAACCACACACACAACCACACACAACCATGCACATACACACAACTGCACCCAACCACACCCAACCACACAACCACACCCACAACCACACACACCCAACCACAACCACACACAACCACAACCACAAACACAACCACACAACCAAACACACACAACCACACACACAGCCACACACACACAACCACACCCACAACCACACACAACCACACACACAACCACAACCACATACACAACCACACACACAACCACAGTTACAACCACACACACACAACCACACCCACAACCATACCCTCAACCACAGACACACAACCACACCCAACCATATACAAACACACCCAACCACACACAAACACACACAACCACACACACAATAACACACACACAACCACACAAACACCCACCCACCCACAACCACACCCACAACCATACCCAACCACACCCACAACCACACACAACCATACACACAACCACACACACACAACCACACATACAACCACAACATACAACCACACACACAACCACACCCACACAACCACACACACAACCACACACACACAACCACACACACACAACCACACACATAAACAACCACACAAAACCACACACACAACCACACACAACCACACATACACACTGTTGGACAGGCCACACGAAGGGCTTGCTCCCTCCCCGCACGACAGGGCCCGAGCTCCGGCCCGCCAGGCATAACCCACGAAAAGCACCCGTACCCCGTCTCCCGACGGATCTTCTGCCCTCGGACCTCTACTCATCACGGGGCCCAGCCTCACCGGCTCCCCCGGCCGGTTCAAGCCGCCATCTTGGGCCCTGCACCACGAGGCCGCGTGGCCTCACCCCGACCCTAACCCCGGGCCTGACCGGCCCCGACATCCCGGCACCACCATCCACCCGGGAGGTGAGCGGACCACTTGGCAGGTCAATGGGAGGACGAAGTGTCAAGAGCTCTTCCCCCGCCAGGTGCCGATCGCCTCCAACTCCCCCAGGCGCTGGCTCCACCCCCTGCTGGGTGTCTGGACACCTTCATCCCGGGCCCTCCGACCTCCAAGTGCGAGGGTCCGGACATCAAAGAGCGCCTGCCCTATAACTGGGGGAACTCCGGAGCCGGAAGGCAGTTGTATCCTGGAGTCGAGAGACACCGAGAGAACTCAGCCTTGACGGACTACTGGCGCTGCCGTAGCCCGCTCTTGTGAACCATCGTCCTGCCTGCTGGCGCTGCCGCGGCCTTCTACAACATCCATCCTCGTCGGGACCTGCTGGCGCTGCCACGGCCCGTTGTAACGACCATCCTCACCGGGACCTGCTGGCGCTGCCGCGGACCGTACATCGACCATCTTTCCGGGACCTGCTGGCGCTGCCGCGGCCCGTTGTAACGACCATCCTCACCGGGACCTGCTGGCGCTGCCGCGGACCGTCCATCGACCATCTTTTCGGGACCTGCTGGCGCTGCCGCGGCCCGCACCAACTAAGCTCGAGGATTGTGAGCTAATCATCATCTCATCCAAACTACCTGACTGGTAGACCGACTGTCCCGCTACCCCTTACCCTACTTTGAGAGACTTGAATCGAGGGGACCCCTGAGTCCAGACCTCCTTGTACCATTCAACCGTACCTTAAGAAGTGCTTATAAAGAACACTGAACCTTATCCGTGTGTGATATCTGTCTGTGGGGGGGAAGTTACTTGTCTGTACGATCGCTGGAGACGGCTCTCCCCGGAGACCTCTCCTCCTGACCCCGGCCGACCCTCCCGGTCCGTCTATCCTTTCTAACACACACACACCCACACCGGCAACCACAACCGCAACCAGAACCACAAAACCACACACAACCATAACCACACACACAACCACACACAAAACAACCACACCCACACAACCAGAACCAACCACACCCACAACCACACAGACACAACCACACCCACACACAACCACACACACACAACCACACATACAACCACACCCACCCACACACACACAACCACACAGACACAACCACACACACACAACCACATACACAACCACACACAACCACACACAACACACATAGCCACACACACACAACCACACAAACAACCACACACACAATCATACCCACAACCACACACAACCACACACACAACCAGAACCACACACACACAACCACACACACAACCACACACACACACAACCACATACACACAACCACACACACAACCACACAAACAACCACACACACACAACCATGCCCACAACCATACCCACAACCACACAATCACACTTGCACACACACATAACCACACACACACAACCATACCCACAAACACAACCACACCCACAACCACACACAACCATAACCACACACAACCACACAACCAAACACACACAACCACACACACACAACCACATACACAACCACACACAACACCATACAACCACATACAACCACACACACAACCACACATAACCACGCACACACACACAACCACATACAACCACACAACCACACCCACAACCACACCCACAACCACAACCACACACAACAAGAACCACACACACAACCACACACACACAACCACACACACAACCACACACACACACAACCACACACATACAACCACACACACAACCACACAAACAACCAAACACACACAACCATACCCACAACCATACCCTCAACTACACCCACACAACCACACCCACACACACAACCACACACACAACCATAACCACACACACAACCACACACACACAACCTCACAAACAACCACACACACACAACCACACACACACCAACACACACACAACACCAATAACACCCACAACCACACACACACATACCCACACACACACACAACCACACACAACCATACACACAACCACAGCCACACACAATACACACAACCACACACAAAACCACACAAACAACCACACACACACAACCAAACACACATAACCCCGCATACAACCACAACCACACACACACAACCACACACACACAACCACACACATACGCAACCACACAAAACCACATACACAACCACACACAATCACACATCCACACACACCCCCACAACCACACCCATAGCCGCATCCACAACCACACAACCACTCATACAACCACAACCACACACACGCAACCACACACACACAACCACACACACAACCACACACATCCACCCACACAAACAACCACACACAGAACCACACACAACCACACACACACAACCACAACCACATATACAACCAAACACACACAACCACAGACACACAGCCACACAGAACCACACACACAATGACACCCACAACCATACCCTCAACCACACCCACACAACCACACCCACACATACCCACCCACACAACCACACACCCACAACCACACCCACCCACAACCACACCCACACAACCACAACCACCCACACAACCACACCCAACCACACCCACATAACCACACACACAACCACACACACAACCACACACATACAACCAAACACACACACACAACCACACACACATGACCACACACACAACCACACATACACACAACCACACACACACACATAACCACACACACAACCACACACACAACCACACATACAACCACACACAACACCACACAACCACACACACAACCACACATACACACAACCACACACACAGCCACAACCACACACAACCACACACACAACCACACACACACACACACATAACCACACACACACAACCACACAAAACCACATACAAAACCACACCCAACCTCACATCCACACATACCCACAACCACACCCGCACCCACAACCACACCCACAACCATACAACCACACAACCACACACACACACAACCACACACACACAATACACAACCACACACACAACCACACACACAACAACACACACACAACCACACACACACAACCACACACATACACAACCACAACACACAACCATGCACACAACCATACCCACAACCACACCCACACAACCACACATAACCACACACAACCACCCACCCACAACCACACAAACACACCCACACACACACAACCACACACACAACCACACACAACCACACACACATAACCACACACACACAACCAGGCACACACAACCACACACACATCCAAACACACACAACCCAAACCACACTCACAGCCACACACTCCCCCACAACCACACACACACAACCACACACACAACACACAAAACCACACACAACCACACACACAACCACACACATCCACACACACAACCACACACACAATAACACACACAACACCACACAACCACACACAACACCACACAACCACACACACAACCATACCCACACACAACCACACACCCACAACCACACACAACCACACAATGACACCCACAACCACACACACACAATCACAACCACACACACAAAACCACACACACACAACCACACACACACACAACCATACACATACACAACCACACAAAATCACATACAAAACGATACCCAACCTCACATCCACACATACCCACAACCACACCCACACCCACAACCGCACCCACAACCACACACACAACCACACACACACAACCACACACACACACAACCACACACATACATAACCACACACCCAACCACACATCCACACACACACACCTACAACCACACCCACACCCTTAACCGCACCCACAACCACACAAACACACAACATACATAACCACACACACAAACACACAACCACACACACAGCCACAACCACACACACAACCACACACACACAACCTCACAAACAACCACACACACACAACCACACACACAACCACAACCACACAACCACAACCACACACACACACCCACACACAACCATATACACACACAACCATACACACAACCACAGCCACACACAACACAAACAACCACACACACAACACACAAAACTACACACACAACCACACACACACAACCACAACCACACACACAACCACACACAACACAACCACACTCGACCACACACACAACCACACACAACCACACCCACACACACAACCACGCACACACAACCACACACACACAACCACACACAACCACACAACCACACCCACAACCACACACACAACCACACAACCAAACACACACAACCACACACACACACGACCACACACACACAACCACACACACAATCACAACATACAACCACATACAACCACACACACAGAACCACACCCACAACAACACACACACAACCACACATACAACCACACACAACACAACCACACTCGACCACACACACAACCACACACATAACCACACACAACCACACCCACACACACAACCACACACACACAACCACACACAACCACAACCACACACAACCACAACCACACACACAACCACACAACCAAACACACACAACCACACACACACGACCACACACACACAACCACACACACAATCACAACATACAACCACACACACAACCACATACACAGAACCACACCCACAACAACACACACACAACCACACACACACAACCACACACATACACAACCACACAAAACCACACACACAACCACACACAACCACACATCCACACATACACCCACACCCACAACTGCACCCACAACCACACAACCACACACATAACCACACACACGCAACCACACATACACACAACCACACACAAAACCACACACACACACAACCACACCCACCCATAGACACACAACCACACACACAACCACACAGACACAACCACACACACACACACAACCACACCCACAACCACACACAACCACACACACAACCACAACCACACACAAAACCACATACACACAACCACACAAACAACCACACACACACAACCGCACCCACAACCACACACAACCACATACACAACCACACACACACAACCACACACACAACCACACACAACCACACAAACAACCACACACACAACCACACCCAGAACCATACCCTCAATGACACCCACACAACCACACATACACACAAACACACACACAACCACATACCCACAACGACACCCACACACCCATAACCACAGCCACACCCATACAACCACACCCAACCACCCAACCACACCCAACCACACCCACAGAACCACACATACAACCAAACACACAACCACACACAACCACACACACAACCACACATACACAACCACACACACAACCACACACACACCTACACACACACACAACTACACACACAACCACACACACAATCACACACACATCCACACACACACACAACCACACACACACAACCACACACACACACAACCACACACACACAACCACACACACAGAACCACAAACACACAACCATGCACACAACCACACACACATCCACACACACACAACCATACACACACAACCACAAACACACACAACCACACACACAACCACATGCACACAACCACACACACACATTCTCACAAACAACCACACACATACAACCACACCCACACAACCCCAACACCCACAACCACACACACACACAACCACAAACACAAATACCCACACACACAACCACAACATACAACCACACACACAATCACACACAACCACACACACAATCACACACAACCACGCACATACACAACCACACAAAACCACACACACAACCACACACAATCAAACATCCACACATACACCCACAACCACACACACCCCCACAACCGCACCCACTACCACACAACCAAACACAACCACAACCACACAACCACACACACAACCACACAAACAACCACACCCATGCAATCAGAACCAACCACACCCACAACCACACAGACATAACCACACCCACACACACACACAACGACACACACATAACCACACACAACCACAGAGGCACACACACACAACCACACAACCACACACACAACCACACAGACACAACCACACACACACACATAACCACACACACACAACCAAACACACACAACCACACACACACAACCACACCTACACCCACACAAAACCCCACACACAACCACACATCCACAACCACACCCATACCCACAACCGCACCCACAACCACACAACCACACAACCACACACACAACCACAACCACACACAACCAAACACACACAACCACAAACAACCCGATGCAACCACACATCCACACACACACCTGCACCCACAACCAAGCACACACACAACCAACCATACACACAACCACACACACATACCAAACCATGCACACACAACCATACACACACAACCACACACACAATCATACACACACACACAAACACAACCACACACACAACCACACACACAACCACATGCACATCCACACAACCACACACACAACCACACACACACACACAACCAAACACATATATAACCACACACCCAACCACATATCCATACACACACCTACAACCACACCCACACCCTTAACCGCACCCACAACCACACAAACACACAACATACATAACCACACACCCAACCACACATCCACACACACACCTACAACCACACCCACACCCTTAACCGCACCCACAACCACACAAACACACAACCACACACACAACCACACATACAACCACATACACACAACCTCACAAACAACCACACACACACAACCACACACACAACCACAACCACACAACCACACACACACACACCCACACACAACCATACACACACAACCATACACACAACCACAGCCACACACACAGCACAAACAACCACACACACAACACACACAACCACACACACAACCACACACACACAACCAAAACCACACACACAACCACACACACAACCACACACAACACAACCACACTTGACCACACACACAACCACACACAACCACACCCACACACACAACCACGCACACACAACCACATACACACAACCAGACACAACCACCCAACCACACCCACAACCACACACACAACCACACAACCAAACACACACAACCACACACACACGACCACACACACACAACCACACACACAATCACAACATACAACCACACACACAACCATACACAACCACCCACACAGAACCACACCCACAACAACACACACACAACCACACACACAACCATACACAACACAACCACACTCGACCACACACATAACCACACACAACCACACCCACACACACAACCACACACACACAACCACACACAACCACAACCACACACAACCATAACCACACACATAACCACACAACCAAACACACACAACCACACACACACATGACCACACACACACAACCACACACAGAATCACAACATACAACCACATACACAACCACATACACAGAACCACACCCACAACAACACACACAACCACGCACACACAACCACACACATACACAACCACACAAAACCACACACACCCACACATCCACACATACACCCACACCCACACCCACAACCGCACCCACAACCACACAACGACACACATAATCACACACACGCAACCACACATACACACAACCACACACAAAACCACACACACACAACCACACCCACCCATAGACACACAACCACACATACAACCACACAGACACAACCACACACACACACACAACCACACCCACAACCACACACAACCACAACCACACACATAACCACACACACACAACCACACAAACAACCACACACACACAACCGCACACACAACCACACACAACCACACAAACAACCACACACACAACCACACCCAGAACCATACCCTCAACAACACCCACACAACCACACACACACACAAGCACACACACAACCACACACCCACACCCACACACCCAGAACCACAGCCACACCCACACAACCACACCCACCAACACAACCACACCCAACCACACCCACAAAACCACACACACAACCATACACACAACCACACACAACCACACACACAACCACACACACACAACCACACACACAACTACACACACACACCTACACACACACACCTACACACACACAACTACACACACAACCACACACACAACCACACACACATCCACACACACACAACCATACACACACAACCACACACACACACACGACCACACAAACACAACCACACACACACAACCACACACACACAACCACACACACACATATTCTCACAAACAACCACACACATACAACCACACCCACACAACCCCAACAACACCCACAACCACACACACACACACAACCACACACACACAACCACAAACACAAATAACCACACACACAACCACAACATACAACCACAAACACAACCACACACAACCACACACACAACCACACACAACCACGCACATACACAACCACACAAAATCACACACACAACCACACACAATCAAACATCCAAACACACACCCACAATCACACACACCCCCACAACCGCACCCACTACCACACAACCACACACACAACCACAACCACACAACCACACACACAACCACACAAACAACCACACCCATGCAATCAGAACCAACCACACCCACAACCACACAGACACAACCAAACCCACACACACACACAACGACACACATATAACCACACACAACCACACAGGCACACAACCACACACACAACCACACACACAACCACACAGACACAACCACACACACACACAACACACACACAACCAAACACACACAACCACACATATACAACCACACCTACACCCACACAAAACCCCACAAACAACCACACACAACCACACATCCACAACCACACCTGTACCCACAACCGCACCCACAACCACACAACCACACAACCACACACACAACCACAACCACACACAACCAAACACACACAACCACACACAACCACATGCAACCACACATCCACACACACACCTGCACCCACAACCACGCGCACACACACAACCAACCATACACACAACCACACACACATACCCAACCATGCACACAACCATACACACACAACCACACACACAACTATACACACACACACACACAACCACACACACAACCACACACACAACCACACAACCACACAACCACACACATAACCACACACACAACCACACACACAACCACACACACAACCACACACAACCACATACAAACACACCCAACCACACACAAACACACACAACCACACACACACAACCTCACACACAACCACACACACACAACCACACAAACACCCACCCACCCACAACCACACCCACAACCACACCTACACAACCACACAACCACACACACAACCACAACCACACAACCACACACACAACCACACACACAACCACACACACACACAACCACACACACATGACACACACACAACCACACACACAACCACACACACAGCCACACACACAACCACATACACAACCATACCCACAACCACACATAACCACACACACAACCAGAACCACACACACAACCACACACAACCATACGCACAACCACACACACAACCACACACACCCACAGACACACACAACCACACAACCACACACACAACCACACAGCCACACACACAACCACACACACAGCCACACACACAGCCACACACACAGCCACACACACAACCAGAACCACACACATAGCCACACACAAAACCACACACACAACCATACAAACAACCACACACACACAACCACACACACAGCCATACCCACAACCACACCCACACAACCACACCTGCACACACACACAACCACACACATACAACCACACACCCACAACCAAACTCACACCCACAACCACACCCACAACCACACCCACACAACCACACCCAACCACAATCATACACACACACAACCACAGACACAACCACACACACAACCACACATACACAACCACACACAACCACACACACAACCACAACCACATACACAACCACACACACACAACCACACAAACAACGACACACACACAACCGCACCCACAACCACACACAACCACACACACAGCCACAACCACATATACAACCACACACACACAACCACACACACACAACCACACACACAACCACACACAACCACACAAACAACCACTCTCAGAACCATACCCTCAACCATACCCACACAACCACACCCACACACACACAATCACACACACAACCACAACCACACACACAACCACACACACACAACCACACACACACAACCACACACAACGACACACACAACCACAACCACATACACAACCACACACACACAACCAACCACACACACAACCACACACAACCACACCAAAACCACACACACAACCACTCCCAGAACCATACCCTTAACCACACCCACACAACCACACCCACACACACACACAACCACATACCCACAACCACACCCACATACCCACAACCACACCCACACCCACACAACCACACCCACCCACACAACCACACCCAACCACACACACAACCACAACCACACACACAACCACACACACACAACCACACAAACAACCACACACACACAACCGCACCCACAACCACACACAACCACACACACAACCACATACACAACCACACACACACAACCACACACACAACCACACACAACCACACAAACAACCACACACACAACCACACCCAGAACCATACCCTCAACAACACCCACACAACCACACACACACAAACACACACACAACCACACACCCACAACCACACCCACACACCCATAACGACAGCCACACCCATACAACCACACCCACCCACACAACCACACCCAACGACACCTACAGAACCACACACACAACCATACACACAACCACACACAACCACACACACAACCACACACACACAACCACACACACAACCACACACACACACCTACACACACACAACTACACACACAACCACACACACCTAAGACTGCTTTTTAACTTTAAAACTTGTATTGTGCTCTGTAATGGACCGCTGTGAGTGATTTGCGAGCGTGTGTTTATGTTATCTGCTCTGCGTGTGGGGCATGTAGCGAGGAGTGGGAGATTTTAGAATTACTCCGCATTGGAAGCGAGCTAGCTTTGTGAACTGCAATAAATATTTTAATTCATTTCATTGTAAAAATTGCACTTACCCGCACGTAAAATTTTGATTCACTCTCGCGCTTGCGAGGGATAGACTCTCTCTTCTATTCCGGTTCTCTTCCGGTTGCCGCTGTAGCGCCGCCATTTTGGTTGACGGTCTAGTGGCTCAACCAACACAGCCGACCCTCTATTTAGGAGGGGCCATGCAAGCGCGCAGTCCTAAGACTGCTTTTTAACTTTAAAACTTGTATTGTGCTCTGTAATGGACCGCTGTGAGTGATTTGCGAGCGTGTTTTTATGTTATCTCCTCTACGTGTGAGGCTTGTAGCGAGGAGTGGGAGATTTTAGAATTACTCCGCATTGGAAGCGAGCTAGCTTTGTGAACTGCAATAAATATTTTAATTCATTTTATTGTAAAAATTGCACTTACCCGCACGTAAAATTTTGATTCACTCTCGCGCTTGCGAGGGATAGACTCTCTCTTCTATTCCGGTTCTCTTCCGGTTGCCGCTGTAGGGCCGCCATTTTGGTTGACGGTCTAGTGGCTCAACTAACACAGCCGACCCTCTATTTAGGAGGGGCCATGCAAGCGTGCAGCGTGCGTGCGCAGCGGGCGTGCCCTTGGTGCGCCAGAGGCGCGCCAGAGGCAAGCCCGTCTGCGCCTGTCCGCACCTCGGACGCACCCAGCACCGGCCATGCTGTCATAACTGATGTAAGACTAGTGAAATACACTAGGGAACAGCTACTAGACATAAGGAATAAGGTCAATGGGGGGGGAAAAGATACTGCGACGCCAAAGCCCAGCCTGGTCCTTGAGTGTGGCCTGATTAATTGTCGATCTCTGACATTTTTAATCTGGTGGAAGACCTGCATTTAGATGTGCTATTCCTCACGGAGACATGGTGTAGTGTTGACTCTTTGGTGGAATTAGGGCTTGCCTGCCCAGAGGGATATAAGATCTTCCATAAGCCCAGAGCAACTGGACGGGGGGGAGGGGTCGGGGTGATGTTTAAGGACACCTGGGACTTCGCCCCATTGAAGGTTGACGAGGTGGCGGGCGTTGAGCTATTAGGATTCTCCCTACGAGAACAGAGAGGGAGGCTCCTTACAGGGATGGTCAGTTATAGACCCCCAAGCTCTAATATTCAGGTTCAGGTGCTCTTGGATGTCGTTGCGGCCCAGTCACTGACCCACTCAAGAATGCTGCTCTTGGGGGACTTCAATATGTGGGAGAATGGTGCTCATGATAGCCATTTAAGAGACTTGATGGAAACTTGTGAGAGTCTTAACCTGCATCAGTTGGTCCAGCAACCTACCCATCAAGGGGGGCATATCTTGGATCTTCTGTTTGCTGACTCTAAAGAAACTGAGGTGGTTAATATCTTACCTCAGACCTGGACAGATCACTCGTTGATCCAGTTCCGGATTTGTATACCCGATGGTAAAATAAGTAGACTGCCTCCTGCTACATATCGTATGGGGAGAGATTGGGCAAAACTCATGAGGAGCAGGGTTGAGCCACTTTTTCAAAATCTGCCTCCTTTTGATCCTCATGAGTCAGTGGACCTAAACTATCGTCTGTATCAGAATTACATTGTTGAGGTATTAGATCAGCTCATACCTCTGAAACGCCTGAAGGCCAGAACAAAACATTCCGCGCCATGGTTTACTGAGGAGCTGAGTATTATACGTAGAGCTTCTCGGCAGGCAGAGAGGAATTGGCGAAGGCATTATGCTGAGCATGATAAAGTGGCAGTTAAAAAAGTACTAGCTCAGTATAAAGAATTGTTGGCCAAGGCCAAAGTGGACTTTTTCCTCAATTCTATTCTATCAGCACCAAATAGCGCCAGAGCTCTTTTTAAGATCATTAGGGACCTCTCTAACCCCACTAGTGTGGGAAATAAGGTGGTAGCATCACAGATGTTATGCAATAAAATCGCCTCCCATTTTGAGGAGAAAATTGCTAATATTGTAGGGGGGCTTACCAGGTCCGACCCCTCTCCGATAAATGATATTGGACAATCGCCCCTGGTTGAACTAGGGGGAGTAACCTCACTGGAGCACTTTACACCACTCACTAATGAGCTGTTTAATAAATGTGCACAGAATGTGAGGTCAGGGTCTCCATTAGACCCCATACCTAACAGTATCTGGAAAGATCATGCTTCGGCTTTGTTCCCCCGGCTATGGCAGATATGCTGTCAATCCCTGGAGGAAGGGATGGTGCCTGAAACATGGAAGTTGGCTGTGGTTACTCCACTATTAAAAAAACCATCTCTGGATCCAGGAGACCTGTAGGAGAGTAGGGTCTGCTATCCTATGGTCACCCCAAATTTTTGCTTTTTGCTTCACTGGTTTTTGACATATTGAGGCTGTGGGCCTGCCAATCAGACCCCCAGCCTGCTGTTCTCTCTACTAAATTAAAACTATGCACCCTAGGTGCATAACCAATTGGAAGTGGATCACCCTGTCAGCCCCTGTACCAGTGTACACTAGGTACCCAGGGCATTGGTGTACCCAAGGCCTGCCAGGGGCTGAAGCATGTATTATGCCACCCCAGGCTTGGCCTAACAATTTGACACAACTGGCTGATCACTCAGCTGGGGTAAGGTGGTGTAATCACCTCTTACTAAGGTGTAGTATACCTATACCTAACCTTAAATGGGACACCTGGTAACCTATAAGTCACTCCTATGGCAGGCCTTAACAATCCTGAAGGCAGAGTGCTTGGTTCCATGTGAGATGGTGCTCTGGCATGAGCTGAGCCTGTCTGCAGTGGTCGGAACAACTTCCTTCTACTGTTTCCAGATATCGTCATACCATATACTCTTAAGTGCATTATGAACCTCGCGGTTAAATGCTATCTTTGGTTTGGCTTTATCAAAACATGTCGAGTAAGGTGTCATACGAATTGGAATACTAACCCCTCGCCAATTCTGGCGACGGGGTTAGCATTCCACCCTTCTAGAGGGACACGACATGTACAGTACCTGAAACCCGGGTAAAATCAGACATAGCCTCAGCTCCACAAAATGGATGCTGCCACCACAGACACAAGTCTGCCCTCCTGCTGCTGGGAGTCCTTCCAGCTTGGGAGGTGTGGACAAAGGGTTTCCTGCCAGGGGAGGTGCATGCACCACCCCAGACAGGATTTTGTGTATTGGTCAGGTAGGGCTTGAAAGAAACCAGACATGCCTGTGGCTCACAAGGAGCCTCGGTGCATATGCCAGTTCAAACCGGTCCTGGGGCACACCAGTCCCGGGCCTGGGGCGAGCTGGACAAAGGATTGGGGGTGTAACCACCCCCCTTCCTGGTCCCACCCATAGGGAGGGACCTAGCAGGTAGTCCGGCCCCTAGAATCCGCTTAAAGGTAGGAGCTGTGTCCTTAGACTTCAGACATCCTGGAATCAACTTGAAACTAAGAAGAAGACGGGAACTTCGACATTCTGCTGCACAGAAGACTGAAGGAAATCTCCCCTGTGGTCAGGGAGTGACCACCTTGCTAACGCAAGCACCATCCAGCGAATCAACGTCTGCTTTGCCGCCGCCTCCCGCCGGAGCCTGAGCCCAGAGACTGACAAGACCTGGACCTCCAGACCTCTCACTGCCCGATCCACAGTCCCTGAAAAGAAGAGACCCGTGGAGGCACCGAGACACGTGGAGCCAGCCACCTTGAAACGACCACGACAAGCTGACAAGTGCAACAACCGAGGCTCCCTCCAAGTTGTGCTTTGGGATCTGAGAAGCCCAACCCTCGAGCAGCATCTGCACCAAAGGTGAGCCCTCCAGCATCTCCACGATCTGCGTGGGGCCCTTCTGCATTTTGCCACTCGACGCGCCTAACCGGTTGCTGGCCCGCTGGCTAGTAGCCATCTTGGTGATGAACTTCACAAAATACACTGCAGGTCTGGTTGCTCCAGACTGGCCCTTGCTCCCCTCCAAAGGAGCAGTCCTTCTGACCTTGCTGGTCAGAACCATCAGCTTATTTCATCTCCCACAACAATTGCTTTTGCCAAGGCTTGTTTGCTTCGATCAAGTCGCCGACACCGCCGACAGCGAGAGCCTGCGTGGGACAGCTCGTGAACCGACTCCTGGACGTCGTCGACCTCCAGGGACCACGTGGCTGCAGAGACAAGCTACACCTTTCTTCCTGTTTGCACCCGACATTGCCTGGTACCCACCTGGTGCCACGCCGGTCACTGGCTAGTGACTGTGAACACTGTCCCCTCTGCTTACAGGTCTTCAACATCTCCGATCCACCCTTGGATCCACTGCATCTCTCCCGGACCGACCGCCTGCAGCAACTTTGTCTTCAAGCTCCACGGAACAGATAGAAGAAACCCGACGCACTTCGAGGCCTATGCACCCGCTTCCTGTGGGTGAGGTAAAGCTGGCACACCTGTGCCGAAGTGTAGTATTACATCTCTAGTGCCTGTGTTCCAAATCTTGAGTTCCTAGTCCATCCGGAAGATCTTCTTTGCAGTAACTTTGTACTTTTTACGCACCCATTGAAACCTATGGGAGCACGCGTGTGACTATTTGCTCTGCACACGCCACCCATGGACCTCCTGGTCACTAACTGACGTTAGCTCCTTCTAGGCCCAGCGATTCTAGAGGCCCTAGGCCTTTTCCCTTTTCTGTTCGTGGTATTTATACCACTATTTTAGTATATGGTTTGAGCGGCCACCAGGGCCTATCCATATAAAGTGCAACTTCTGTGTATTCTACTGTAATCTTGTTTGACGATTTGTGCTCCTGTGCTCATAAAGAGACTAGGGGTTACTTTGAGAAATAAATACATATATATTTTGAATATATATCTGTGTGGTGTCCTTTCATTGGTATAAAAGGGGGTTGCATTTGGTAAAACAGCTGGCTTAACACGCTTCACGAGTTTAGCCTCAAAGACTGCTTAGCCTACGCTACCACTAGGGCAGCTAGTCCGAAAAGGTTGACTTACAACCACACCATAAGGGTTGCTTGGCATGGTACAAGGTGATCACTTTAACTAGTGAGCATCATATACCAGGCCAACTTCTCACAAGACCCTACTAGCTTTAGGCCCATTTCCCTGCTACCTTTTCCTATAAAAATCCTTGAAAAGGTAGTGAGTAGCTCTCTTTCTGGGTCTCTGGAGGAGTTCCATCTCTTGGATAAGAGCCAGTTTGGCTTTAGGCCGAGTCATGGAACGGAGACAGCCCTGGTCACGGTGCTGGACAACCTTCGGATGCGGGCTGACAGAGGCCTCTCATCGGTAATGGTCCTCTTAGACATGTCAGCCGCATTTGATACGGTAAACCACCGAATCTTGCTGAACAGACTGGAGCATTTGGGAGTTAAGGGATGTGCCTTGAGATGGATACGATCTTATCTCACAGGGAGACAACAACTGGTTTCCTTGCCCCCTTTTACCTCCAGCAAGACCTTGGTGGAACATGGGGTCCCCCAAGGATCAGCCATCAGCCCCATCCTTTTTAATATCTGTTAGAAAAGGTAGACGGACCGGGAGGGCCGGCCGGGGTCAGGGGGAGAGGTCTCCGGGGAGAGCCGTCTCCAGTGATCGTACAGACAAGTAACTTCCCCCCCACAGACAGATATCACACACGGATAAGGTTCAGTGTTCTTTATAAGCACTTATTTAAGGTACGGTTGAATGGTACAAGGAGGTCTGGACTCAGGGGTCCCCTCGATTAGAGTCTCGCAAGGTAGGGAAGGGGGTAGCGGGACAGTCTATTTACCAATCAGGTAGTTCGGATGAGAGGATGATGAGCTCACAATCCTCGAGCTTGGGGGTTAGGTGGTACGGTCCGCGGCAGCGCCAGCAGGTCCCGGTGCGGATGGTCGTTACAACGGGCCGCGGCAGCGCCAGCAGGTCCCAGGAAGATGAAGGTTGCAGAAGGCCGCGGCAGCGCCAGCAGGTCCCGGTGAGGATGGTCGTTACAACGGGCCGCGGCAGCGCCAGCAGGTCCCAGGAAGATGAATGTTGCAGAAGGCCGCGGCAGCGCCAGCAGGTCCCGGTGAGGATGGTCGTTACAACGGGCCGCGGCAGCGCCAGCAGGTCCCAGGAAGATGAATGTTGCAGAAGGCCGCGGCAGCGCCAGCAGGTCCCGGTGAGGATGGTCGTTACAACGGGCCGCGGCAGCGCCAGCAGGTCCCAGGAAGATGAATGTTGCAGAAGGCCGCGGCAGCGCCAGCAGGTCCCGGTGAGGATGGTCGTTACAACGGGCCGCGGCAGCGCCAGCAGGTCCCAGGAAGATGAATGTTGCAGAAGGCCGCGGCAGCGCCAGCAGGTCCCGGTGAGGATGGTCGTTACAACGGGCCGCGGCAGCGCCAGCAGGTCCCAGGAAGATGAATGTTGCAGAAGGCCGCGGCAGCGCCAGCAGGCAGGACGATGGTTCACAAGAGCGGCTACGGCAGCGCCAGTAGACCGTCAAGGTTGAGTTCACTCGGTGTCTCTCGACTCCAGGATACAACTGCCTTCCTGCTCCGGAGCTGCCTCAGTTATAGGGCTGGTGCCCTTTGATGTCCGGACCCTCGCACTTGGAGGTCGGAGGGTCCGGGATGAAGGTGTCCAGACACCCAGCAGGGGGTGGAGCCAGTGCCTGGGGGAGCTGGGGGCGATCGGCACCTGGCGGGGGAGAGCCCTTGGTACTTCTTTCTCCCATTGACCTGCCAAGTGGTCCGCTCACCTCCTGGGTGGATGGTGGTGCCGGGATGTCGGGGCCGGCCAGGCCCGGGGTTAGGGTCGAGGTGAGGCCATGCGGCCGCGTGGTGCAGGGCCCAAGAGGGCGGCTTGACCCGGCCGGGGAAGCCGGTGGGGCTGGACCCCGTGATGAGTAGGGGTCCGAGGGCAGAGGGTCCGTCGGAAGACGGAGTACGGGTGCTTGTCGCGGGGGTATGCCAGGTGGGCCGGAGTTCGGGCCCTGTCGTGCGGGGAGGGAGCAAACCGTCTGTGAGGCCTGTCCAACAATATCTATCTGCAGTCACTAATTCCTATCATCAAGGCGCATGGGGTTGATATTGTCAATTACGCGGACGACACCCAACTGGTGTTGTCACTAGAGGGAAAGGATGCCATAACTATGGATGAATTCCAGAAATGTATGAGTCAGACCTCGGACTGGCTCAGGGCTAACTCCCTGCAATTTAACGGAGGCAAGACTGAGGTGATCTACTGTTCCCCAGAGAGAGTAAGGGATATGCCTTTTGACTTTAGACTGGCCCCAGAGATGGATCCCATTGTCCCTGCGACTTCGGTGCGGAATTTGGGGGTCATGTTTGATAATGATCTTCAAATAGCCTCGCAAGTTAAAAAAAACGTGGGGGTGTGCTTTGCCCTTATGAAAGCTCTACGGCAGATTCTACCCTTCCTGCCGATGGAGAAAAGACCTTTGGTAGTTCGCAGTATTATCCTGAGGAGGCTGGACTACTGCAATTCTCTGTATCTAGGAGCACCTCTTTACATCTTTCAGAGATTGCAGAGGGTCCAGTCTATGGCAGCCAAATTGGCGCTGACTAGGAAACGTGACTCTTCAACCATGCTGGCGCTTCAAGAGCTTCACTGGCTTCCTATGAGGGAAAGGGTCAAATAAATCCCTGTGCATTGTCTATAAAGCGGCACATGGCTTTGGCCCTTTTTCCCTACAGGAGAAGATCTCCTGGTGCAAACCTCAAAGGACTCTCCGTTCCTCGAACGCCTTTTTGTTAAACACTGGCAGGATCAAGAAGGCCAGAATGGGAGGTAGGGCCTTTAGTACTGTGGCCCCACGTTACTGGAATGAACTCCCGTTGAATATCAGACAGGCTAACTCTTTGTTGGAGTTTAGGCGAAATCTGAAAACCTGGCTCTTCCCGAGGGAGGGGTCTATGGCCTCTTAACTTCCCTAGTTTTTAGGTTGGCTTCCGCTCATTTATCTCTCCCTCTCTATCTGTCTCTGCTGACGCACTTTTGTTGGTTTAAAGGTTCTATTCCATCACAGTCTAAGCGCCAAGATACCCGTTGGGTGATAGTTGCGCGATATAAAAACTAAATACAAATACAAATACACACAACCACACACACATCCACACACACACAACCATACACACACAACCACACACACACACGACCACACACACACAACCACACACACACAACCACATACACACAACCATGCACACAGCCACACACATCCACACACACACAACCATACACACACAACCACACACACACACACGACCACACACACACAACCACACACACAACCATGCACACAACCACACACACACACATTCTCACAAACAACCACACACATACAACCACACCCACACAACCCCAACAACACCCACAACCACACACACACACACAACCACACACACACACAACCACAAACACAAATAACCACACACACAACCACAACATACAACCACACACACAACCACACACACAACCACACACAACCACGCACATACACAACCACACAAAACCACACACACAACCACACACAATCAAACATCCACACACACACCCACAACCACACACACCCCCACAACCGCACCCACTACCAAACAACCACACACAAAACCACAACCACACACACAACCACACCCATGCAATCAGAACCAACCACACCCACAACCACACAGACAATACCACACCCACACACACACAACAACACACACATAACCACACACAACCACACAGGCACACAACCACACACACAACCACACACACACACACAACCACACACACACAACCAAACACACACAACCACACACACACAACCACACCTACACCCACACAAAACCCCACACACAACCACACACAACCACACATCCACAACCAAACCCGTACCCACAACCGCACCCACAACCACACAACCACACACACAACCACAACCACACACAACCAAACACACACAACCACACACAACCACATACAACCACACATCCACACACACACCTGCACCCACAACCACGCACACATACAACCAACCATACACACAACCACACACACATACCCAACCATGCACACACAACCATACACACACAACCACACACACAATCATACACACACACACACACACAACCACACACACAACCACATGCACAACCACACAACCACACACACAACCAAACACACACAACCAGACACACACACAACCACACACATACATAACCACACACCCAACCACACATCCATACACACACCTACAACCACACCCACACCCTTAACCGCACCCACAACCACACAAACACACAACATACATAATCACACACCCAACCACACATCCACACACATACCTACAACCACACCCATACCCTTAACCGCACCCACAACCACACAAACACACAACCACACACAACCTCACAAACAACCACGCACACACAACCACACACACAACCACAACCACACAACCACACACACACACCCACACACAACCATACACACAACCACGGCCACATACACAACACAAACAACCCCACACACAACACACAAAACTATACACACAACCACACACACACAACCACAACCACACACACAACCACACACACAACCACACACAACACAACCACACTTGACCACACACTTGACCACACACAACCACACCCACACACACAACCACGCATACACAACCCCACACACACAACCACCCAACCAAACACACACAACCACACACACACATGACCACACACACACAACCACACACACAATCACAACATACAACCACACACACAACCACACACAACCACACACACAGAAGCACACCCACAACAACACACACACAACCACACACACAACCACACACAAACACACTCGACCACACCCACACCCACACACAGCCACACCCACACACACAACCATGCACACACAACCAAACACACACAACCACACACAACCACAACCACACAACCACAACCACACACACAACCACACAACCAAACACACAAAACCACACACACACATGACCACACACACACAACCACATATACAATCACAACATACAACCACACACACAACCACACACAACCACATACACAGAACCACACCCACAACAACACGCACACAACCACGCACACACAACCACACACATACACAACCACACAAAACCACACACACAACCACACACAACCACACATCCACACATACACCCACACCCATACCCACAACCGCACCCACAACCACACAACCACACACATAACCACAACCACACACACGCAACCACACATACACACAACCACACACAAAACCACACACACACACAACCACACACACCCATAGACACACAACCACACACACAACCACACAGACACAACCACATACACAACCACACACACAACCACACACAACCACACACACAACCACAACCACACACATAACCACACACACACAACCACACAAACAACCACACACACACAACTGCACCCACAACCACACACAACCACACACACAACCACATACACAACCACACACACACAACCACACACACAACCACACACAACCACACAAACAACCACACACATAACCACACCCAGAACCTTACCCTCAACAACACCCACACAACCACACACACACAGAAACACACACACAACCACACACCCACACCCACACACCCATAACCACAGCCACACCCACACAACCACACCCACCCACACAACCACACCCAACCACACCCACAGAACCACACACACAACCATACACACAACCACAAACAACCACACACACAACCACACACACACAACTACACACACAACCACACACACACACCTACACACATACAACTACACACACAACCACACACACAACCACACACACATCCATACACACACAAGCATACACACACAACCACACACACACACAACCACACACACACAAACACACACACAACCACACACACACAACCATGCACATAACCACACACACACACAACGATACACACACAACCACACACACACGATCACAACCACACACACACAACCATGCACACAACCACACACACACACATTCTCACAAACAACCACACACATACAACCACACCCACACAACCCCAACAACACCCACAACCACACACACACACAACCACACACACACACAACCACAAACACAAATAACCACACACAACCACAACATACAACCACACACACAAACCACACACACAACCACACACAACCACGCACATACACAACCACACAAAACCACACACACAACTACACACAATCAAACATCCACACACACAACCACACACACCCCCACAACCGCACCCACTACCACACAACCACACACACAACCACAACCACACAACCACACACACAACCACACAAACAACCACACCCATGTAATCAGAACCAACCACACCCACAACCACACAGACACAACCACACCCACACACACACAACGACACACACATAACCACACACAACCACACAGGCACACAACCACACAACCACACACACAACCACACAGACACAACCACACACACACACAACCACACACACACAACCAAACACACACAACCACACACACACAACCACACCTACACCCACACAAAACCCCACACACAACCACACACAACCACACATCCATAACCACACCCATACCCACAACTGCACCCACAACCACACAACCACACAACCACACACACAACCACAACCACACACAACCAAACACACACAACCACACACAACCACACACAACCACACACACAGAACCACACCCACAACAACACACACACAACCACACACACGACCACACACAAACACACTCGGCCACACACACACCCACACACAGCCACACCCACACACACAACCATGCACACACAACCAAACACACACAACCACACACAACCACAACCACACAACCACAACCACACACACAACCACACAACCAAACACACACAACCACACACACACATGACCACACACACACAACCACACACACAATCACAACATACAACCACACACACAACCACACACAACCACATACACACAACCACACCCACAACAACACACACACAACCACGCACACACAACCACACACATACACAACCACACAAAACCACACACACAACCACACACAACCACACATCCACACATACACCCACACCCACACCCACAACCGCACCCACAACCACACAACCACACACATAACCACAACCACACACATGCAACCACACATACACACAACCACACACAAAACCACACACACACACACAACCACACACACCCATAGACACACAACCACACACACAACCACACAGACACAACCACACACACACACAACCACACACACAACCACACACAACCACACACACAACCACAACCACACACATAACCACACACACACAACCACACAAACAACCACATACACACAACTGCACCCACAACCACACACAACCACACACACACAACCACACACACAACCACACACAACCACACAAACAACCACACACACAACCACACCCAGAACCATACCCTCAACAACACCCACACAACCACACACACACAGAAACACACACACAACCACACACCCACACCCACACACCCATAACCACAGCCACACCCACACAACCACAACCACCCACACAACCACACCAAACCACACCCACAGAACCACACACACAACCATACACACAACCACAAACAACCACACACACAACCACATACACACAACCACACACACAACCACACACACACACCTACACACATATAACTACACACACAACCACACACACAACCACACACACATCCACACACACACAAACATACACACACAACCACACACACACATGACCACACACACACAACCACACACACACAACCACACACACACAACCATGCACATAACCACACACACACACAACAATACACACACAACCACACACACACGATCACAACCACAGACACACAACCATGCACACAACCACACACACACACATTCTCACAAACAACCACACATACAACCACACCCACACAACCCCAACAATACCCACAACCATACACACACACAACCACACACACACACAACCACAAACACAAATAACCACACACACAACCACAACATACAACCACACACACAACCACACACACAACCACACACAACCACGCACATACACAACCACACAAAACCACACACACAACCACACACAATCAAACATCCACACACACAACCACACACACCCCCACAACCGCACCCACTACCACACAACCACACACACAACCACAACCACACAACCACACACACAACCACACAAACAACCACACCCATGCAATCAGAACCAACCACACCCACAACCACACAGACACAACCACACCCACACACACACAACGACACACACATAACCACACACAACCACACAGGCACACAACCACACACACAACCACACAACCACACAACCACACACACAACCACACAGACACAACCACACACACACACAACCACACACACACAACCAAACACACACAACCACACACACACAACCACACCTACACCCACACAAAACCCCACACACAACCACACACAACCACACATCCACAACCACACCCGTACCCACAACCGCACCCACAACCACACAACCACACAACCACACACACAACCACAACCGCACACAACCAAACACACACAACCACACACAACCACATGCAACCACACATCCACACACACACCTGCACCCACAACCATGCACACACACAACCAACCATACACACAACCACACACACATACCCAACCATGCACACACAACCATACACACACAACCACACACACAATCAGACACACACACACACACAACCACACACACAACCACACACACAACCACACGCACAACCACACACACAACCACACACACAACCACACACACACAACCACACACACACAACCACACAACCACACACACCCCCACAACTGCACCAACAACCACACAACCACACACATACCATTCCCATTCCAAAGCTTTATTCGACAGTATTGTCATAAAAGCAACATATACATACAATATTATTAAGACATAAATATTCTGAATGCTAAAAACATTAAAAGCAGATTAAACTTGATGACTGTCGAATAATTTGACATAAAAATGGAGGAGGAGACTTTCCCTTCCCCTATATTTAATTGAAACAAACACCATATTTAATCGAAGAACCTAGTCTAAATGCGACGGAAAGTAGCTTGCCCGAGTTACTAGGGCCAAGGTAGACAGACGTTCTGGGACAACGCCCTGGATCTAAGAAACCAAGCCCAACCTAGGAATTTTGCCATAGCTATTGCTATAGGCTGTGAGGAATCCGTTGTGAGTATTCTTAGGGCCTCATCGTGCTTCCTAAAACCCAAAATTTTGCAAATAGGTATAACCTATTTTGCACGAGGTTTCTTATATAATGGGCAAAAGAACAGCAAATGGCTAATAGATTCATCTTTGTCGGTACATTTTGGGCATGCTTTCTTATAAACCCCACCCCAGCTGCCATTAAATGACCCTACGGATAGGGTGCCAATCCTCAATTGAAAGTATAACTTCCTGTCAAGTGGTTTCTCGATGAAGTCCCAATAATCTTCTAAAGCAGACTTAGACTTCAACTCAAGAAACCGACCAGACAATTCTTTACGCGCACCCTTGGTACGCATTGAAACCATTATCAGATCCCAGTATAACTCCTTTAGAATCTTCTTTGTGGGAAAGGAAGCATTTTGGGGGTCCTCCCACAGGTCACTCAGACCTAAATTGGCCAACAGTGATCTTAATTCCCCCAGCCATTTAATCCTATGGTGGTGATCCGAGTCCATCACATCTTTAAAACCTTTTGCATAGTGTGAAAGCTCGGGCGTACACCATAATCTTCTCCAATATAGGAGAGGGCGGAGTTTGGCCAAGTCCCTAATAGGTTTCCTACCCATGTCTAATAGTAGTGGGCACATAGGAGTACTTTGAGGGACACCAATAGCCTTTCGTAAAAATGAGTTTTCCGCAACAGCTAAGGTGGATAAATTCTGGAACCCCCAAAGTTCAGCACCATAAAGGGTAGAACTTAAAACTTTAAGGCCATATATCTCCATTAGTGGGCTAATTGGCTTGGTAAAAGAAGTTTTAAAGTTAGCTGCAAGAAACCCTGCCTGTTGCTTATGCTTCAGGGTAGCTGTCTTAATTTGCTTCGCCCAACTCATATCTGACTGAAGCAAAACCCCCAAATAGGTGAATGCATCTACTTTTTCCAGAGGAACGTTGTTCATAAAAACCTTGCCCCGAAAAGACTTGTGTTCATTGAATGTCATAAATTTTGTCTTGTCTGTGTTTATTATTAAACCACGAGACAAGCAAAAGGCTTCAAACCTACTCAGGGCCGTCTGTAAACCGCTAGGGGTCTTAGACACTATCAAGGTATCATCCGCAAACACGAGGACTGGTATACGTTCGTTTGCCAACACAGGAGCATCGGTGGGGAACTCCTGGAGGAAGTCAACCACCCCGTTCACAAAGAGCGAAAACAGTGTAGGTGCAAGCACACAGCCCTGTCGTACGCCCCTTGCAACCGGGAATAAATCGGTGACTTCACCTTTTGTGCCCCACCTAACTCGTGCGTGGTTGTCCTCATGTAAACGAATGATCAAAGACAGCAAATCAGTGGGAATAGCTAATTTACTAAGAACGTCCCACAACCTTCGTCATGGTACCAGGTCGAAAGCCGCCTTCAGGTCTACAAATACCACGTATAGGGCTCCTTTTCCCAAAACAACAGTCTTCCAGTGGATGTTAGTAAACCGGAAGACCTGGTCTATGGTGCTTTTAAAGGGACGGAAACCCGCTTGTAGCGAGGAAAGAATGTGTTCCTCTTCCATCCAAGACTGCATCTTATAAAGTAACAGACGCCCCATAATCTTTTGGATGGCGTCGATAAGACTTATAGGTCTATAATTTGCTGCAACTGATTTATCGCCCTTTTTATAGACCGGTATAATCTCGGCCCCATTCCAGGAGGCCGGGATCGGAGCCCCACAAGCAATAGCATTTGCTAAATATCTAATGTACAGGCGCCAAGATGGTTTATAGTTTATGAACACGTCCCCTGGGATGTTATCCATCCCGGGAGCACGACCAGAAGTGATGGTATTCAAAGCTCTATCCACATCCCCCAGCGTAAACACCTCACCAGAGAAGAATGTTAATTCGAATGTCCCTGAGGATTGTTCATCCTCCGGGGAAGCATACTGGGGTTTGAAGTGCTCCACCCAGTGGTGTTGGGGAACATTATTTTGTGGAGGGTCCGGGATCCCCCCCGGTCCCATTTAAATGTGTCCCAAAACACTTTGGGGTTCTGCGACAAGCAGGCTTCTTTAAGCTCAGACCATCTTGCCTGATCCCAAGTTTGAGTGCTTGTTTATAAGAGGTGCGTGCCAACCTGACCTTCCCTGGGTCACCTTCACCAAGGGCTAACCCCAGGTTTCTTCGCATCTGTCGACAATTGTCGGAGAACCATCCCTCTATTATATCACCTTTCCTCTTAGTCTGCCCACACCTAGCAGGTCTACAAAAAAACAGTTTAAGTTTCTCAAACAGGGCTGTATGCATCTCGGTAAATTGAATCAACCACACAACCACTCACACAACCACACAAACAACCACACCCATGCAACCAGAACCAACCACACCGACAACCACACAGACACAACCATACCCACACACACACAACCACACACACACAACCACACACAACGATACACACACACAACCACACACACCCACAGGCACACAACCACACACACAACCACACAGACACAACCATACACACACACACAACCACACACACACAACCACACACACACACACACACAACCACACACACACAACCACACCTACACCCACACAAAACCACACACACAACCATACCCAACCACACTGTTGGAAAGGCGTTCGCCGGAGAGGGGCTCGATACACGTCTTGCCCACCCCTTTGACCCACCTCTCCCAAGTAGGCCGAACCAGGCGCGCACACCCTGAGCTTACACTACGAACAGAGGGACACCACACGTGTTTCTTCGTAAGACGATAGGTTCTTTTATCGAAGGGTTCAAGGGATCTTTATGATCCAAGTTGCAAGTAGTACATCAGTGCCACAAGAGACTACAAATAGGTGGTAGGGGAATGGGGGGTAGCGGGACAGTCTTTGAATATAGTGTCTCTGCAAAGTACCCTGCAGACAGCTCACAATCCTCGAGCTGGAGGGTGTTGTTTCTCTTGGCGATCTTTTGCCAATCTTCCTTGAGGGGAGAGCCGCGAGTCACTCAGCAGGCACAGTTAGTTCAGAGTTCGGGAGCCGCGACCTCGTCAGCAGGGCTCAGGTGGTGCAATGGTCGGGGGCCGCGAGTCACTCAGCAGGCACCGGTGGTTCGGAGATCGGGAGCCGTGACCGCGTCAGCAGGGCTCAGATGGTTCAACGGTTGGAGGCCGCGAGTCACTCAGCAGGCCTAGGTGGTTCGGTGTTCGGGAGCCGCGACAGCGTCAGCGGGGCTCCGATGGTTCCAGGTCTTCTCTACCATTCGTCCCTCCGGCACCCCTTATTATACTCCCCCTGCCCTTTGAAGTCCGGAGTCCTCGCAGAGAGGGGTCTTGGTGACTGAGGGGGTTCGGCGGGATTTCCTGCCGCTCGCTCCTTTGGTCTTTCCAGGTGGGTCTGGGAGGGACCCCAGACGCTCGGCAGGCGAGGCGCCTGCGCCACAGGGGCCTGGTGGCCGATCGAGCCCTCCCGGGGGAAGGCGATCCGAGGTGTGACTGGGCTGGCACCTCTCAGTCTGACTCGGGGGGTTCCTGCTCCCTTGGTCGGGCATGCGTGGTAGGGTGTGGAGTCTGGCGGGGGCTCTGGCCGGCCCTCGGGTCTGTGTGGCTGGGGCAGCCGGAGTCGGAGATGCCGTGTCTTGGGGGTGGTTGCAGGTCGGCTGGATGATCGGGAGGGCCTACGCCGTGAGGCCGGTCTCACACGCGTCCCCCCCAGCTGAAAGGAGTGGAGAACTACCCATCCACTGGGGGGTTCTCCTCGCTGAAGCGGAAGAATCGGGACAGGCCGTCGGCGTTGGCATGATCCGTCCCGGGGCGATGCTCGACAGTGAAGTCCATCCCTTGGAGGGAGATTGACCATCGTAATAGCTTGGGGTTCTCTCCTCTCATCTGCATCAGCCACCGCAAGGGCCGGTGGTCCGTCTGCACTCGGAAGTGGGTTCCGAACAAGTAGGGCTGTAGTTTCTTGAGGGCCCAGACTACGGCGAAGGTCTCTCGTTCTATGGTACTCCAACGCTGTTCTCGAGGCAGTAGCCTTCGGCTGATGAAGGCTATAGGCTGATCTATGCCCTTGTCGTTGAACTGCGAGAGGACGGCCCCGATGCCGTGTTCGGATGTGTCGGTCTGGACCACAAACTCTTGGGAGTAGTCGGGGCCTTGAGTACTGGGGCGGTGCACATGGCGGTTTTCAAGGCGTCGAACGCTTGCTGGCACGGGGGGGTCCACTGCACCTTCTTCGGGAGCTTTTTGGAGGTCAACTCCGTGAGGGGCCCTGCGAGGCTACCATAGTTTTTAATTAACCTCCGGTAGTATCCTGTGAGGCCCAGGAAGGCCCGGACTTACGTCTGAGTGGTGGGGGGCTCCCAGGACTTGATGGCGTCGATCTTTGGTTGGAGGGGGGCGACCTGCCCGCTGCCCACCTGATGCCCCAGATAGACCACGGAGCCTTGCCCGAGCTGACATTTGCTGGCCTTCACGGTTAGGCCGGCTTGGCGCAGGGCCAGCAGTACGTGCCGGAGGTGCTGGAGATGCTCGTGCCATTGAGAGCTGAATACTGCTATGTCGTCAAGGTACGCTGCGCTGAACTCCTCGAGTCCGGCCAAGACTTTGTTTACCAACCGCTGGAAGGTGGCCGGGGCGTTTTTCATTCCGAACGGCATGACCCTGAAGCGGTAGTGTCCATCGGGTGTGGAGAAGGCGGAGCGTTCCTTTGCTCCCTCCGTGAGTGCAATCTGCCAGTACCCGCAGGTCAGGTCGAAGGTGCTGAGGAAACGAGCGGCCCCAAGGCGGTCGATGAGCTCGTCGGCGCGGGGGATAGGATGGGCGTCCGCTCGGGTGACCGCATTGAGCCCCCGGTAGTCCACACAGAATCTTAGTTCGGGGGCGACCCCAGGGGCGGCCGCTTTCGGGACCAGGACTACCGGGCTGGCCCAGGGGCTATCGGAGGGTTCGATCACTCCCAGGGTCAACATCTTCTGTACTTCGGTCTTGATGCAGGTGCGGACCCGGTCAGGCACCCGGTAGGCTCGGTGTCTCACAGGTGGGCTGTCGCCGGTGTCCACGTCGTGGACACACCAGTCGGTGACCCTTGGGATTAGGGAGAAGAGGTCTGCGAATTTTCTGAGCAGCTGGCGACAGTCGTCGGACTGTTGGGGGGTGAGGGTGGACGACAGTTTCACTCCCTCCACGGAGCCATCTATTTCTTTAGCGCACAGGGGTCGGGCAGGGGTTCAGTGTCTTCTTCCGCTCCATCATCGGTGGCCAGGAGCAAACTCAACTCCGTTCTCACAAAGTGGGGCTTGAGACGGTTCACGTGGAGAACCCGGAGGGGGTTCCGCGGGGACTGCACATCGATCAGGTACCGATCACCTTGAAGGGGCCAGTCCATTTGTCTTGTAGGGCGCAGGGTTTCACCGGGGCCATGACCCAAACCTGATGGCCCGGCTGGAACTCGACCAGAGTTGCGTTCTGGTCATACCAGCAGTGAGAAGTTGGCCTGGTATATGATGCTCACTAGTTAAAGTGATCACTGTAGGAGAGTAGGGTCTGCTATCCTATGGTCACCCCAAATTTTTGCTTTTTGCTTCACTGGTTTTTGACATATTGAGGCTGTGGGCCTGCCAATCAGACCCCCAGCCTGCTGTTCTCTCTACTAAATTAAAACTATGCACCCTAGGTGCATAACCAATTGGAAGTGGATCACCCTGTCAGCCCCTGTACCAGTGTACACTAGGTACCCAGGGCATTGGTGTACCCAAGGCATGCCAGGGGCTGAAGCATGTATTATGCCACCCCAGGCTTGGCCTAACAATCTGACACAACTGGCTGATCACTCAGCTGGGGTAAGTTGGTGTAATCACCTCTTACTTAGGTGTAGTATACCTATACCTAACCTTAAATGGGACACCTGGTAACCTATAAGTCACTCCTATGGCAGGCCTTAACAATCCTGAAGGCAGAGTGCTTGGTTCCATGTGAGATGGTGCTCTGGCATGAGCTGAGCCTGTCTGCAGTGGTCGGAACAACTTCCTTCTACTGTTTCCAGATATCGTCATACCATATACTCTTAAGTGCATTATGAACCTCGCGGTTAAATGCTAACTTTGGTTTGGCTTTATCAAAACATGTCGAGTAAGGTGTCATACGAATTGGAATACTAACCCCTCACCAATTCTGGCGACGGGGTTAGCATTCCACCCTTCTAGAGGGACACGACATGTACAGTGCCTGAAACCCGGGTAAAATCAGACATAGCCTCAGCTCCACAAAAATGGATGCTGCCACCACAGACACAAGTCTGCCCTCCTGCTGCTGGGAGTCCTTCCAGCTTGGGAGGTGTGGACAAAGGGTTTCCTGCCAGGGGAGGTGCGTGCACCACCCCAGACAGGATTTTGTGTATTGGTCAGGTAGGGCTTGAAAGAAACCAGACATGCCTGGGGCTCACAAGGAGCCTCGGTGCATATGCCAGTTCAAACCGGTCCTGGGGCACACCAGTCCTGGGCCTGGGGCGAGCTGGACAAAGGATTGGGGGTGTAACCACCCCCCTTCCTGGTCCCACCCATAGGGAGGGACCTAGCAGGTAGTCCGGCCCCTAGAATCCGCTTAAAGGTAGGAGCTGTGTCCTAAGACTTCAGACATCCTGGAATCAACTTAACACTAAGAAGAAGACGGAAACTTCGACGCTCTGCTGCACAGAGGACTGAAGCCAATCTCCCCTGTGGTCAGGGAGTGACCACCTTGCTAACGCAAGCACCATCCAGCGAATCAACGTCTGCTTTGCCGCCGCCTCCCGCCGGAGCCCGAGCCCAGAGACTGACAAGACCTGGACCTCCAGACCTCTCACCGCCCGATCCACAGTCCCTGAAAAGAGGAGACCCGTGGAGGCACCGAGACACGTGGAGCCAGCCATCTTGGAACGACTACGACAAGCTGACAAGTGCAACAACCGAGGCTCCCTCCAAGTTGTGCTTTGGGATCTGAGAAGCCCAACACCCGAGCAGCATCTGCACCAAAGGTGAGCCCTCCAGCATCTCCACGATCTGCGTGGGGCCCTTCTGCATTTTGCCACTCGATGCACCTAACCGGTTGCTGGCCCGCTGGCTAGTAGCCATCTTGGCGACGAACTTCAAGAAATACACCACTGGTCTGGTTGCTCCAGACTGGCCCTTGCTCCCCTCCAAAGGAGCAGTCCTTCTGACCTTGCTGGTCAGAACCATCAGCTTATTTCCTTTTCCTACAACAATTGCTTTTGCCAAGGCTTGTTTGCTTCGATCAAGTCGCCGACACCGCCGACAGCGAGAGCCTGTGAGGGACAGCTCGTGACTCGACTCCTGGACGTCGTCGACCTCCAGGGACCACGTGGCTGCAGAGACAAGCTACACCTTTCTTCCTGTTTGCACCCGACATTGCCTGGTACCCACCTGGTGCCACGCTGGTCACTGGCTAGTGACTGTGAACACTGTCCCCTCTGCTTACAGGTCTTCAACGTCTCCGATCCACTCTTGGATCCACTGCATCTCTCCCGGACCGACCGCCTGCAGCATCTTTGTCTTCAAGCTCCACGGAACAGATAGAAGAAACCCGACGCACTTCGAGGCCTATGCCCCCGCTTCCTGAGGGTGAGGTAAAGCTGGCACTCCTGTGCCCAAGTGTAGTATTACATCTCTAGTGCCTGTGTTTCAAATCTTGAGTTCCTAGTCCATCCGGAAGATCCTTTTTGCAGTAACTTTGTACTTTTTCGCACCCATTGAAACCTATGGGAGCACGCGTGTGACTATTTGCTCTGCACACGCCACCCGTGGACCTCCTGGTCACTAACTGACGTTAGCTCCTTGTAGGCCCAGCGATTCTAGAGGCCCTAGGCCTTTTCCCTTTTCTGTTCGTGGTACTTATACCACTATTTTAGTATATGGTTTGAGTGGCCACCAGGGCCTATCCATATAAAGTGCAACTTCTGTGTATTCTGTGATAATCTTGTTTGACGATTTGTGCTCCTGTGCTCATAAAGAGACTAGGGGTTACTTTGAGAAATAAATACATATATATTTTGAATATATATCTGTGTGGTGTCCTTTTATTGGTATAAAAGGGGGTTGCATTTGGTAAAACAGCTGGCTTAACACGCTTCACGAGTTTAGCCTCAAAGACTGCTTAGCCTACGCTACCACTAGGGCAGCTAGTCCGAAAAGGTTGACTTACAACCACACCATAAGGGTTGCTTGGCATGGTACAAGGTGATCACTTTAACTAGTGAGCATCATATACCAGGCCAACTTCTCACAATCACCTTGTACCATGCCAAGCAACCCTTATGGTGTGGTTGTAAGTCAACCTTTTCGGACTAGCTGCCCTAGTGGTAGCGTAGGCTAAGCAGTCTTTGAGGCTAAACTCGTGAAGCGTGTTAAGCCAGCTGTTTTACCAAATGCAACCCCCTTTTATACCAATGAAAGGACACCAAACAGATATATATTCAAAATATATATGTATTTATTTCTCAAAGTAATCCCTAGTCTCTTTATGAGCACAGGAGCACAAATCGTCAAACAAGATTACAGTAGAATACACAGAAGTTGCACTTTATATGGATAGGCCCTGGTGGCCACTCAAACCATATACTAAAATAGTGGTATAAGTACCACGAACAGAAAAGGGAAAAGGCCTAGGGCCTCTAGAATCGCTGGGCCTACAAGGAGCTAACTTCAGTTAGTGACCAGGAGGTCCACGGGTTGCATGTGCAGAGCAAATAGTCACACGCGTGCTCCCATAGGTTTCAATGGGTGCGAAAAAGTACAAAGTTACTGCAAAAAGGATCTTCCGGATGGACTAGGAACTCAAGATTTGAAACACAGGCACTAGAGATGTAATACTACACTTGGGCACAGGAGTGCCAGCTTTACCTCACCCACAGGAAGCGGGTGCATAGGCCTCGAAGTGCGTCGGGTTTCTTCTATCTGTTCCGTGGAGCCTGTGGACAAAGATGCTGCAGGCGGTCGGTCCGGGAGAGATGCGGTGGATCCAAGAGTGGATCGGAGATGTTGAAGACCTGTAAGCAGAGGGGACAGTGTTCACAGTCACTAGCCAGTGACCAGCGTGGCAGCAGGTGGGTACCAGGCAATGTCGGGTGCAAACAGGAAGAAAGGTGTAGCTTGTCTCTGCAGCCACGTGGTCCCTGGAGGTCGACGATGCCCAGGAGTTGGTTCACGAGCTGTCCCACGCAGGCTCTCGCTGTCGGCAGTGTCGGCGACTTGATCGAAGCAAACAAGCCTTGGCAAAAGCAATTGTTGTAGGAGATGAAATAAGCTGATGGTTCTGACCAGCAAGGTCAGAGGGACTGCTCCTTCGGAGGGGAGCAAGGGCCAGTCTGGAACAACTAGACCAGCAGTGTATTTTGTGAAGTTCGTTGCCAAGATGGCTACTAGCCAGCGGGCCAGCAACCGGTTAGGCGCGTCGAGTGGCAAAATGCAGAAGGGCCCCACGCAGATCGTGGAGATGCTGGAGGGCTCACCTTTGGTGCAGATGCTGCTCAAGGGTTGGGCTTCTCAGATCCCAAAGCACAACTTGGAGGGAGCCTCGGTTGTTGCACTTGCAGCTTGTCGTCGTCGTTCCAAGATGGCTGGCTCCACGTGTCTCGTTGCCTCCACGGGTCTCCTCTTCTCAGGGACTGTGGATCAGGCGGTGAGAGGTCTGGAGGTCCAGGTCTTGTCAGTCTCTGGGCTCGGGCTCCGGCGGGAGGCGGCGGCAAAGCAGACGTTGATTCGCTGGATGGTGCTTGCGTTAGCAAGGTGGTCACTCCCTGACCACAGGGGAGATTTCCTTCAGTCTTCTGTGCAGCAGAATGTCGAAGTTCCCGTCTTCTTCTTAGTTTCAAGTTGATTCCAGGATGTCTGAAGTCTTAGGACACAGCTCCTACCTTTAAGCGGATTCTAGGGGCCGGACTACCTGCTAGGTCCCTCCCTATGGGTGGGACCAGGAAGGGGGGTGGTTACACCCCCAATCCTTTGTCCAGCTCGCCCCAGGCCCGGGACTGGTGTGCCCCAGGACCGGTTTGAACTGGCATATGCACCGAGGCTCCTGGTGAGCCACAGGCATGTCTGGTTTCTTTCAAGCCCTACCTGACCAATACACAAAATCCTGTCTGGGGTGGTGCATGCACCTCCCCTGGCAGGAAACCCTTTGTCCACACCTCCCAAGCTGGAAGGACTCCCAGCAGCAGGAGGGCAGACTTGTGTCTGTGGTGGCAGCATCCATTTTGTGGAGCTGAGGCTATGTCTGATTTTACCCGGGTTTCAGGTACTGTACATGTCGTGTCCCTCTAGAAGGGTGGAATGCTAACCCCGTCGCCAGAATTGGCGAGGAGTTAGTATTCCAATTCGTATGACACCTTACTCGACATGTTTTGATAAAGCCAAACCAAAGTTAGCATTTAACCGCGAGGTTCATAATGCACTTAAGAGTATATGGTATGACGATATCTGGAAACAGTAGAAGGAAGTTGTTCCGACCACTGCAGACAGGCTCAGCTCATGCCAGAGCACCATCTCCCATGGAACCAAGCACTCTGCCTTCAGGATTGTTAAGGCCTGCCATAGGAGTGACTTATAGGTTACCAGGTGTCCCATTTAAGGTTAGGTATAGGTATACTACACCTAAGTAAGAGGTGATTACACCAACTTACCCCAGCTGAGTGATCAGCCAGTTGTGTCAGATTGTTATGCCAAGCCTGGGGTGGCATAATACATGCTTCAGCCCCTGGCAGGCCTTGGGTACACCAATGCCCTGGGTACCTAGTGTACACTGGTACAGGGACTGACAGGGGGATCCACTTCCAATTGGTTATGCACCTAGGGTGCATAGTGTTAATTTAGTAGAGAGAACAGCAGGCTGGGGGTCTGATTGGCAGGCCCACAGCCTCAATATGTCAAAAACCAGTGAAGCAAAAAGCAAAAATTTGGGGTGACCATAGGATAGCAGACCCTACTCTCCTACACAACCCCCCCCCCCAAACGCTGGGACATTAAACTAGCCTTGACCAGTCTCGTCTTCATGTCCTAAGTGGAAGTACCTGGAGAGACCATCTGCATTCCCATGGTCAGTACCTGGCCGGTGCTCCACTGTAAAGTCCATCCCCTGTAGGGAAATGGACCACCTAAGCAGTTTGGGGTTTTCACCCTTCATCTGATTTAGCCATAAGAGGGGCTTATGGTCGGTCTGAATCTTGAAGTGAGTGCCAAACAAGTATGGCCTCAGCTTCTTCAGGGCCCACACCACAGCAAAGGCCTCCCTCTCAATAGCTGACCAATTCTTCTCTCTGGGGGTCAACCTTCTGCTAATAAAAGCAATGGGTTGGTCTTGACCATCTACATTAAGTTGTGACAGCACAGCTCCCACACCCAACTCAGAAGCATCTGTTTGGACAATAAACTCTTTGGAGTAGTCAGGACTTTTCAGGATAGGTGCAGAGCACATGGCCTCCTTCAGGTCATCAAATGCCTTTTGACAGCTTACTGTCCACTGAACCTTTTTGGGCATCTTCTTGGATGTCAGATCATTAAGAGGAGTCACAATGGACCCATAGTTCTTAACAAACTTCCTGTAGTACCCAGTCAAGCCCAAGAAAGCTCGAACTTGAGTCTGGGTGGTTGGAGGAGACCAGTCCTTGATGGATTGTATCTTACTCTCCAGTGGTTGAACTTGGCCTCCACCTACAAGGTGTCCCAAATACACAACCTTACTCTGCCCTATCTGGCACTTAGTAGCCTTGATAGTGAGGCCTGCCCTTTGCAGAGCCTCAAGAGCCTTCTTCAGGTGGATCAGGTGATCCTCCCAGGTGGAGCTAAAGACAGCAATGTCATCCAGATATGCTGCGCAAAAGTCATCCAACCCAGTAAGGACTTGGTTCACCAGCCTTTGGAAGGTGGCAGGTGCATTCTTCAGACCAAAGGTGTGAGAAGTTGGCCTGGTATATGATGCTCACTAGTTAAAGTGATCACCTTGTACCATGCCAAGCAACCCTTATGGTGTGGTTGTAAGTCAACCTTTTCGGACTAGCTGCCCTAGTGGTAGCGTAGGCTAAGCAGTCTTTGAGGCTAAACTCGTGAAGCGTGTTAAGCAAGCTGTTTTACCAATAGTAACCCCCTTTTATACCAATGAAAGGACACCACACAGATATATATTCAAAATATATATGTGTTTATTTCTCAAAGTAACCCCTAGTCTCTTTATGAGCACAGGAGCACAAATCGTCAAACAAGATTATCACAGAATACACAGAAGTTGCACTTTATATGGATAGGCCCTGGTGGCCACTCGAACCATATACTAAAATAGTGGTATAAGTACCACGAACAGAAAAGGGAAAAGGCCTAGGGCCTCTAGAATCGCTGGGCCTACAAGGAGCTAACGTCAGTTAGTGACCAGGAGGTCCACGGGTGGCGTGTGCAGAGCAAATAGTCACACGCGGGCTCCCATAGGTTTCAATGGGTGCGTAAAAAGTACAAAGTTACTGCAAAAGGAATCTTCCGGATGACCTAGGAACTTAAGATTTGGAACACAGGCACTAGAGATGTATTACTACACATGGGCACAGGTGTGCCAGCTTTACCTCACCCACAGGAAGCGGGTGCATAGGCCTCAAAGTGCGTCGGGTTTCTTCTATCTGTTCCGTTGAGCCTGGGACAAAGATGCTGCAGGCGGTCGGTCGGGAAGGGATGCAGTGGATCCAAGAGTGGATCGGAGATGTTGAAGACCTGTAAGCAGAGGGGACAGTGTTCACAGTCACTAGCCAGTGACCAGCGTGGCACCAGGTGGGTACCAGGCGATGTCGGGTGCAAACAGGTGATGAGGGGTAGCTTGTCTCCGCAGCCACGTGGTCCCTGAAGGTCGACGACGTCCAGGAGTCGGCTCACGAGCTGTCCCACGCAGGCTCTCGCTGTCGGCGGTGTCGGCGACTTGATCGAAGCAAACAAGCCTTGGCAAAAGCAATTGCAGGAGGATTCGGAAATCAGCTGTTGGTTCTGACCAGCAAGGTCAGAGGGATTGCTCCTTTGGAGGGGAGCAAGGGCCAGTCTGGAGCAACCAGACCAGCGGTGTTTGTCGTAGATTTCGTCGCCAAGATGGCCACTAGCCAGCGGGCCAGCAACCGGTTAGGCGCGTCGAGTGGCAAAATGCAGAAGGGCCCCACGCAGATCGTGGAGATGCTGGAGGGCTCACCTTTGGTGCAGATGCTGCTCGAGGGTTGGGCTTCTCAGGACCCAAAGCACAACTTGGAGGGAGCCTCGGTTGTTGCACTGGTCAGCTTATCGTAGTCGTTCCAAGATGGCTGGCTCCACGTGTCTCGGTGCCTCCACGGGTCTCCTCTTTTCAGGGACTGTGGATCGGGCGGTGAGAGGTCTGGAGGTCCAGGTCTTGTCAGTCTCTGGGCTCGGGCTCCGGCGGGAGGCGGCGGCAAAGCAGACGTTGATTCGCTGGATGGTGCTTGCGTTAGCAAGGTGGTCACTCCCTGACCACAGGGGAGATTTTCTTCAGTCTTCTGTGCAGCAGAATGTCGAAGTTCCCGTCTTCTTCTTAGTTTCAAGTTGATTCCAGGATGTCTGAAGTCTTAGGACACAGCTCCTACCTTTATTCGGATTCTAGGGGCCGGACTACCTGCTAGGTCCCTCCCTATGGGTGGGACCAGGAAGGGGGGTGGTTACACCCCCAATCCTTTGTCCAGCTCGCCCCAGGCCCGGGACTGGTGTGCCCCAGGACCGGTTTGAACTGGCATATGCACCGAGGCTCCTTGTGAGCCACAGGCATGTCTGGTTTCTTTCAAGCCCTACCTGACCAATACACAAAATCCTGTCTGGGGTGGTGCACGCACCTCCCCTGGCAGGAAACCCTTTGTCCACACCTCCCAAGCTGGAAGGACTCCCAGCAGCAGGAGGGCAGACTTGTGTCTGTGGTGGCAGCATCCATTTTGTGGAGCTGAGGCTATGTCTGATTTTACCCGGGTTTCAGGTACTGTACATGTCGTGTCCCTCTAGAAGGGTGGAATGCTAACCCCGTCGCCAGAATTGGCGAGGGGTTAGTATTCCAATTCGTATGACACCTTACTCGACATGTTTTGATAAAGCCAAACCAAAGATAGCATTTAACCGCGAGGTTCATAATGCACTTAAGAGTATATGGTATGACGATATCTGGAAACAGTAGAAGGAAGTTGTTCCGACCACTGCAGACAGGCTCAGCTCATGCCAGAGCACCATCTCACATGGAACCAAGCACTCTGCCTTCAGGATTGTTAAGGCCTGCCATAGGAGTGACTCATAGGTTACCAGGTGTCCCATTTAAGGTTAGGTATAGGTATACTACACCTAAGTAAGAGGTGATTACACCAACTTACCCCAGCTGAGTGATCAGCCAGTTGTGTCAGATTGTTAGGCCAAGCCTGGGGTGGCATAATACATGCTGCAGCCCCTGGCAGGCCTTGGGTACACCAATGCCCTGGGTACCTAGTGTACACTGGTACAGGGGCTGACAGGGTGATCCACTTCCAATTGGTTATGCACCTAGGGTGCATAGTTGTAATTTAGTAGAGAGAACAGCAGGCTGGGGGTCTGATTGGCAGGCCCACAGCCTCAATATGTCAAAAACCAGTGAAGCAAAAAGCAAAAATTTGGGGTGACCATAGGATAGCAGACCCTACTCTCCTACACAACCCCCCCCCAAACGCTGGGACATTAAACTAGCCTTGACCAGTCTCGTCTTCATGTCCTAAGTGGAAGTACCTGGAGAGACCATCTGCATTCCCATGGTCAGTACCTGGCCGGTGCTCCACTGTAAAGTCCATCCCCTGTAGGGAAATGGACCACCTAAGCAGTTTGGGGTTTTCACCCTTCATCTGATTTAGCCACAAGAGGGGCTTATGGTCGGTCTGAATCTTGAAGTGAGTGCCAAACAAGTATGGCCTCAGCTTCTTCAGGGCCCACACCACAGCAAAGGCCTCCCTCTCAATAGCTGACCAATTCTTCTCTCTGGGGGTCAACCTTCTGCTAATAAAAGCAATGGGTTGGTCTTGACCATCTACATTAAGTTGTGACAGCACAGCTCCCACACCCAACTCAGAAGCATCTGTTTGGACAATAAACTCTTTGGAGTAGTCAGGACTTTTCAGGATAGGTGCAGAGCACATGGCCTCCTTCAGGTCATCAAATGCCTTTTGACAGCTTACTGTCCACTGAACCTTTTTGGGCATCTTCTTGGATGTCAGATCATTAAGAGGAGTCACAATGGACCCATAGTTCTTAACAAACTTCCTGTAGTACCCAGTCAAGCCCAAGAAAGCTCGAACTTGAGTCTGGGTGGTTGGAGGGGACCAGTCCTTGATGGATTGTATCTTACTCTCCAGTGGTTGAACTTGGCCTCCACCCACAAGGTGGCCCAAATATACAACCTTACTCTGCCCTATCTGGCACTTAGTAGCCTTGATAGTGAGGCCTGCCCTCTGCAGGGCCTCAAGAGCCTTCTTCAGGTGGATCAGGTGATCCTCCCAGGTGGAGCTAAAGACAGCAATGTCATCCAGATATGCTGCACAAAAGTCATCCAACCCAGTAAGGACTTGGTTCACCAGCCTTTGGAAGGTGGCAGGTGCATTCTTCAGACCAAAGGGCATCACCACAAACTGATAATGCCCACCTGGGGTTGAGAATGCTGTTTTGGCCTTAGACTCCTCAGCTAATCTGATTTGCCAATAGCCAGCTGTTAAGTCAAATGTGCTCAAAAACTTTGCAGAAGCTAGTTTGTCTATGAGCTCATCTGCCCTTGGAATAGGGTGTGCATCTGTCCTGGTGACAGCATTGAGTCCTCTGTAATCCACACAGAACCTCATCTCTCTCTTGCCATCTTTGGTGTGAGGTTTGGGGACCAGAACCACTGGGCTAGCCCAGGGGCTCTCTGAGGGTTCAATGACACCTAATTCCAGCATTTTATGTACCTCAGCCTTTATACAGTCCCTGACGTGGTCAGGTTGTCTGTAAAGTTTGTTCTTTACAGGCAGACTGTCACCAGTGTCCACAACATGGGTACACCAGTCAGTTTGACTAGGTATCAAGGAAAACATATGTGAAAATGATTGTAGAACCTGTCTACATTCAGTCTGCTGATGGGCAGTGAGGTTGCCTCCAAGGGTCACTCCTTCAACTGAGCCATCTTCAGGGTTCTGAGACAACAGGTCTGGGAGAGGGTCACTCTCTTCCTCCTGTCCCTCATCTGTAGCCATGAGCAAGCCCATGTCTGCCCTGTCAACATATGCTTTAAGCCTGTTAACATGGAGTACCCTGTGGGGACTCCTGGGAGTTCCTAGGTCGACCAAGTAGGTGACCTCTCCCTTCTTTTCCAGGATTGTATGGGGTCCAGACCATTTGTCTTGGAGTGCTGCTGGGGCCACTGGCTCCAACACCCATACCTTCTGTCCTGGCTGATACTCAACCAAGACAGCCTTTTGGTCATGCCAAGCTTTCTGTAAGGCCTGGCTTGCCTCAAGGTTTTTAGATGCCTTCTCCATATACTCAGCCATCCTGGAGCGGAGACCAAGTACATAGTCCACTATGTCTAGCTTAGGCTTTTTGAGAGGTAACTCCCATCCTTCCTTCACCAAACACAGTGGGCCTCTCACAGGGTGCCCAAACAACAATTCAAAGGGGCTGTAGCCAACTCCTTTTTGTGGGACCTCTCTGTAAGCAAACAGAAGGCAGGGTAGAAGGATATCCCATCTTCGCCTGAGCTTTTCAGGTAATCCTTTGATCATACCCTTTAGGGTCTTGTTGAATCTCTCAACAAGCCCATTGCATTGTGGGTGATAAGGGGTGGTGAACTTGTAGTTGACACCACATTCCTTCCACATAGCTGTCAAGTATCCTGACATAAAGTTGGTACCTCTGTCAGATACTACCTCCTTAGGAAACCCCACTCTGGAGAATACTCCCAGCAGGGCCCTGGCCACAACAGGAGCTGTAGTGGTCCTAAGGGGAATTGCCTCTGGGTACCTGGTGGCATGATCCACTACCACCAGTATAAATCTGTGCCCAGATGCAGTGGGAGGATCCATGGGACCCACTATGTCTATTCCCACTCTTTCAAAGGGAACCCCCACCACAGGTAGTGGTATCAGGGGGGCCTTTGTTGTGCCACCTGATTTGCCACTGGCTTGGCAGGTAACACAGGAGCGACAAAACTCCTTTGTATCTTCATTCATATGAGGCCAGTGAAAGTGAGGGACAAGTCTGTCCCAGGTCTTGTTCTGGCCTAGGTGTCCTGCTAAAGGAATGTCATGGGCCAAGGTAAGAAGGAAGCCCCTAAATTGCAGAGGTATAACCAACCTCCTGGTTGCACCAGGCTTGGGGTCTCTAGCCTCTGAATAAAGGAGCCCTTCATCCCAATACACTTTATGGGTACCTTGAGCATTCCCAGCAGCCTCAGCAGCAGCCAGCTGTCTGAGGGGTTCAAGAGAGGGACAGGATAACTGAGCCTGCCTCAAGTCAGCCCTTGAAGGTCCCCCTGTCCCCAGAAACTCAACCTGATCAGGTTCAAGCTCTTCAGGGACAGTTCCTTCAGGGTCCTCTAGATCAGCTTCCTGGGAAGGCTGATCATCACTCTGAGGCAGGGGGGAAGGCACAGCCTTGACCCTCCTGTTCTTCTTCTTGGTAGGTGCTTGGTCCATTGTTCCAGGATCCAAGACCTGTGGTTCAGTGAGGCACTTTTTGGCCTGTGACCTGGTCACAGCAAGGACACGTGATGATATCCCTAACATCTCTGCATGAGTCCTGTACTCCACTTCTGACCATAGAGAACTCTCTAGGTCATTGCCCAACAAACATTCTACTGGGAGGTCTGCACTAACCACAACCCTTTTGAGGCCAGTTACCCCTCCCCATGAGAAGTTAACAACTGCCACACTATGTGAAGTAGTGGCATTGCTGGCATTGGTCACCAGGTAGTTCTCACCTGGTATGTACTGTCCAGGATCCACAAAGCCTGGTGTCACCATAGTGACACTGGCACATGTGTCCCTGTAGGCTTGAGCCACTTTGTCATTAATTAAAGGAGTCTGTCTGTACTTGCCCAGGTTACTGGGGCTCACAGTCAGGGACAAATCAATGTCCCCATCACAGATCAAGACTGCCTGTGTAAGGGTTCTGTCTAAGTCAGAATCTCCTTCAGTTCCCATAGTGATTCCCACTACACCCTTTGTCTGGGGACCAACACTGCTAACAGTAGTACTGGGAGCAGGTGCCTTAGGGGCAACAGTGTTGGGGGCTCCACCCTTTTTGCAATCACTAGTCCAGTGAGTTGTATTTTTACAATGATTGCACCAGGGTTTCTTCTGACCTTCTTTCTTCTTCTTGGACTGTTGGGACCCACCCTCCTTAGCAGTAGTTTGGGGCCCTGTTGAAGACTTCTGGTCTTTAGGTTTCTGATCTCCACCCTTTTGGTCTGTTTTCTTCTGATCACCCCCTTGGCCCTGGTTCTGGTTCTTTTGCTTAACCCTGGTTCTGACCCATTTGTCTGCCTTCTTTCCCAATTCTTGGGGAGAGGTCAGATCAGAGTCAACCAAGTGTTGATGCAGTTGCTGGTTTTGACAGTTATTTAAAATCTGTTCTCTCATCATCAAATTATACAATCCTGTAAAATCAGATACCTTACTTCCCAGCAACCAACCCTCCAAAGCCTTAGTGGCACATTCAATGTATTCAGACCAGTCCTGAGTCTGTGTCTTTTGGGTGTCTCTGAACATTAACCTGTACTGCTCAGTGGTTAAGCCTAACCCATCAACTAGAACACTCTTCAGGACTCTGTAGTTTCTGACATCCTCTTCTCTAACAGTGAGGAGTCTGTCTCTGCCTCTTCCTTCAAAGGAGAGCCAGAGGATTGCTGCCCACTGATCTTCAGGAACCTGCTGTACTTTGCAGGCTCTCTCAAGAGCAGTTATCCACTTGTGGATGTCATCCCCACTTTTGTAGGGGGGCACAACCTTAGACAGGTTTCTATTGTCGAAAACCCTATCTTTGTCCTTAGGGACAATGCTGCCACCAGTGGGTATAGACCCACTCTCTTTATGCTGTCTAGCCTTGCTAAGTTTCTCTTCCATCAGGGCTACTTCTAGCTCCTGCTTCCTGATCCTCAGCTGGGCCTCTTGCATCTTGGCCTCATGTTCCCTCCTCTGAGGGGTGGTCATCCTTCTCCTGGAGTGACCTTGAGAGCCTCTAGAGCCATGGGAAGCATTGGAGTCACCTGAGCGATTCCTTTGCCTTCCAAGCCCTGTGTTAAGTCCACTGGGGAGATCCAGTGGGTTGAACCCACTGTCAGTCCCCCATAGCCTTGGTTTAGCTGGGCCAAGTATAATACTTGGCACTGGGCTAGTTCTCCCTTCATCCTCACTACTGTCAGTATCCTTTTCACTCTCATCCTCTGTGGTAGGCATCCCATCTAAGGGGTGACTATTGGGAAGGGGTACTTCAGTGGCATCTTTAGAAGGGGGGCCTCCTGTTCCTGTCCCTAAGGGGGCTAACTGGGAAGCTTTCTTGAGTGCTCTCTGATTCTCATCATTCTGTAAGAGCTCTCTGAGCTCAGCAGAGTTTGGGTTCTTGGGCTGTTTAAGGCCTCTAAGAGTTGCCAAATGCCTGAGCTCATTCTGATTAAGGGTAGCAAAGCTGGATGGTGCCCTCTGGGGGTCACTCTCAACAGAGATGGGTACAGTGGACCCCTCTGCCCCGGCCATTGCTCTTAAGTGTGGGTGGATGTGTTGCAATCTACCTACACTTGGGTTTACCTACTAAACCTATCTAGTAGTTGTAGTCAGGGTGTGCTACTCCCTTTGCTCTACAACAACTAAGTTCAGTAGAACTTAAGTATATCTAATCTTGTTTTATATGTACCTACAGGTACCTATGTGATCTTTCAATTGGTAACCAAGAGATTACAATGGTAAAACACAGCAAGCTCAAATCCAACCGCTGCTCACCAATGTGAGAAGTTGGCCTGGTATATGATGCTCACTAGTTAAAGTGATCACCTTGTACCATGCCAAGCAACCCTTATGGTGTGGTTGTAAGTCAACCTTTTCGGACTAGCTGCCCTAGTGGTAGCGTAGGCTAAGCAGTCTTTGAGGCTAAACTCGTGAAGCGTGTTAAGCAAGCTGTTTTACCAATAGTAACCCCCTTTTATACCAATGAAAGGACACCACACAGATATATATTCAAAATATATATGTGTTTATTTCTCAAAGTAACCCCTAGTCTCTTTATGAGCACAGGAGCACAAATCGTCAAACAAGATTATCACAGAATACACAGAAGTTGCACTTTATATGGATAGGCCCTGGTGGCCACTCGAACCATATACTAAAATAGTGGTATAAGTACCACGAACAGAAAAGGGAAAAGGCCTAGGGCCTCTAGAATCGCTGGGCCTACAAGGAGCTAACGTCAGTTAGTGACCAGGAGGTCCACGGGTGGCGTGTGCAGAGCAAATAGTCACACGCGGGCTCCCATAGGTTTCAATGGGTGCGTAAAAAGTACAAAGTTACTGCAAAAGGAATCTTCCGGATGACCTAGGAACTTAAGATTTGGAACACAGGCACTAGAGATGTATTACTACACATGGGCACAGGTGTGCCAGCTTTACCTCACCCACAGGAAGCGGGTGCATAGGCCTCAAAGTGCGTCGGGTTTCTTCTATCTGTTCCGTTGAGCCTGGGACAAAGATGCTGCAGGCGGTCGGTCGGGAAGGGATGCAGTGGATCCAAGAGTGGATCGGAGATGTTGAAGACCTGTAAGCAGAGGGGACAGTGTTCACAGTCACTAGCCAGTGACCAGCGTGGCACCAGGTGGGTACCAGGCGATGTCGGGTGCAAACAGGTGATGAGGGGTAGCTTGTCTCCGCAGCCACGTGGTCCCTGAAGGTCGACGACGTCCAGGAGTCGGCTCACGAGCTGTCCCACGCAGGCTCTCGCTGTCGGCGGTGTCGGCGACTTGATCGAAGCAAACAAGCCTTGGCAAAAGCAATTGCAGGAGGATTCGGAAATCAGCTGTTGGTTCTGACCAGCAAGGTCAGAGGGATTGCTCCTTTGGAGGGGAGCAAGGGCCAGTCTGGAGCAACCAGACCAGCGGTGTTTGTCGTAGATTTCGTCGCCAAGATGGCCACTAGCCAGCGGGCCAGCAACCGGTTAGGCGCGTCGAGTGGCAAAATGCAGAAGGGCCCCACGCAGATCGTGGAGATGCTGGAGGGCTCACCTTTGGTGCAGATGCTGCTCGAGGGTTGGGCTTCTCAGGACCCAAAGCACAACTTGGAGGGAGCCTCGGTTGTTGCACTGGTCAGCTTATCGTAGTCGTTCCAAGATGGCTGGCTCCACGTGTCTCGGTGCCTCCACGGGTCTCCTCTTTTCAGGGACTGTGGATCGGGCGGTGAGAGGTCTGGAGGTCCAGGTCTTGTCAGTCTCTGGGCTCGGGCTCCGGCGGGAGGCGGCGGCAAAGCAGACGTTGATTCGCTGGATGGTGCTTGCGTTAGCAAGGTGGTCACTCCCTGACCACAGGGGAGATTTTCTTCAGTCTTCTGTGCAGCAGAATGTCGAAGTTCCCGTCTTCTTCTTAGTTTCAAGTTGATTCCAGGATGTCTGAAGTCTTAGGACACAGCTCCTACCTTTATTCGGATTCTAGGGGCCGGACTACCTGCTAGGTCCCTCCCTATGGGTGGGACCAGGAAGGGGGGTGGTTACACCCCCAATCCTTTGTCCAGCTCGCCCCAGGCCCGGGACTGGTGTGCCCCAGGACCGGTTTGAACTGGCATATGCACCGAGGCTCCTTGTGAGCCACAGGCATGTCTGGTTTCTTTCAAGCCCTACCTGACCAATACACAAAATCCTGTCTGGGGTGGTGCACGCACCTCCCCTGGCAGGAAACCCTTTGTCCACACCTCCCAAGCTGGAAGGACTCCCAGCAGCAGGAGGGCAGACTTGTGTCTGTGGTGGCAGCATCCATTTTGTGGAGCTGAGGCTATGTCTGATTTTACCCGGGTTTCAGGTACTGTACATGTCGTGTCCCTCTAGAAGGGTGGAATGCTAACCCCGTCGCCAGAATTGGCGAGGGGTTAGTATTCCAATTCGTATGACACCTTACTCGACATGTTTTGATAAAGCCAAACCAAAGATAGCATTTAACCGCGAGGTTCATAATGCACTTAAGAGTATATGGTATGACGATATCTGGAAACAGTAGAAGGAAGTTGTTCCGACCACTGCAGACAGGCTCAGCTCATGCCAGAGCACCATCTCACATGGAACCAAGCACTCTGCCTTCAGGATTGTTAAGGCCTGCCATAGGAGTGACTCATAGGTTACCAGGTGTCCCATTTAAGGTTAGGTATAGGTATACTACACCTAAGTAAGAGGTGATTACACCAACTTACCCCAGCTGAGTGATCAGCCAGTTGTGTCAGATTGTTAGGCCAAGCCTGGGGTGGCATAATACATGCTGCAGCCCCTGGCAGGCCTTGGGTACACCAATGCCCTGGGTACCTAGTGTACACTGGTACAGGGGCTGACAGGGTGATCCACTTCCAATTGGTTATGCACCTAGGGTGCATAGTTGTAATTTAGTAGAGAGAACAGCAGGCTGGGGGTCTGATTGGCAGGCCCACAGCCTCAATATGTCAAAAACCAGTGAAGCAAAAAGCAAAAATTTGGGGTGACCATAGGATAGCAGACCCTACTCTCCTACAAAAGGGCATCACCACAAACTGGTAGTGCCCACCTGGGGTTGAGAATGCTGTTTTGGCCTTAGACTCCTCAGCTAATCTGATTTGCCAATAGCCAGCTGTCAAGTCAAATGTGCTCAAAAACTTTGCAGAAGCTAGTTTGTCTATGAGCTCATCTGCCCTTGGAATAGGGTGTGCATCTGTCCTGGTGACAGCATTGAGACCCCAGTAGTCCACACAGAACCTCATCTCTCTCTTGCCATCTTTGGTGTGAGGTTTGGGGACCAGAACCACTGGGCTAGCCCAGGGGCTCTCTGAGGGTTCAATGACACCTAATTCCAGCATTTTATGTACCTCAGCCTTTATACAGTCCCTGACGTGGTCAGGTTGTCTGTAAAGCTTGTTCTTTACAGGCAGACTGTCACCAGTGTCCACCACATGGGTACACCAGTCAGTTTGACTAGGTATCAAGGAAAACATATGTGAAAATGATTGTAGAACTTGTCTACATTCAGTCTGCTGATGGGCAGTGAGGTTGCCTCCAAGGGTCACTCCTTCAACTGAGCCATCTTCAGGGTTCTGAGACAACAGGTCTGGGAGAGGGTCACTCTCTTCCTCCTGTCCCTCATCTGTAGCCATGAGCAAGCCCATGTCTGCCCTGTCAACATATGCTTTAAGCCTGTTAACATGGAGTACCCTGTGGGGACTCCTGGGAGTTCCTAGGTCCACCAAGTAGGTAACCTCTCCCTTCTTTTCCAGGATTGTATGGGGTCCAGACCATTTGTCTTGGAGTGCTGCTGGGGCCACTGGCTCCAACACCCATACCTTCTGTCCTGGCTGAAACTCAACCAAGACAGCCTTTTGGTCATGCCAAGCTTTCTGTAAGGCCTGGCTTGCCTCAAGGTTTTTGGATGCCTTCTCCATATACTCAGCCATCCTGGAGCGGAGACCAAGTACATAGTCCACTATGTCTTGCTTAGGCTTTTTGAGAGGTAACTCCCATCCTTCCTTCACCAAACACAGTGGGCCTCTTACAGGGTGCCCAAACAACAATTCAAAGGGGCTGTAGCCAACCCCCTTTTGTCGGACCTCTCTGTAAGCAAACAGAAGGCAGGGTAGAAGGATGTCCCATCTTCGCCTGAGCTTTTCAGGTAATCCTTTGATCATACCCTTTAGGGTCTTGTTGAATCTCTCAACAAGCCCATTGCATTGTGGGTGATAAGGGGTGGTGAACTTGTAGTTGACACCACATTCCTTCCACATAGCTGTCAAGTATCCTGACATGAAGTTGGTACCTCTGTCAGAAACTACCTCCTTAGGAAACCCCACTCTGGAGAATACTCCCAGCAGGGCCCTGGCCACAACAGGTGCTGTAGTGGTCCTAAGGGGAATTGCCTCTGGATACCTGGTGGCATGATCCACTACCACCAGTATAAATCTGTGCCCAGATGCAGTGGGAGGATCCATGGGACCCACTATATCTATTCCCACGCTTTCAAAGGGGACCCCCACCACAGGTAGTGGTATTAGGGGGGCCTTTGTTGTGCCACCTGATTTGCCACTGGCTTGGCAGGTCACACAGGAGCGACAAAACTCCTTTGTATCTTCATTCATATGAGGCCAGTGAAAGTGAGGGACAAGCCTGTCCCAAGTCTTATTCTGGCCTAAGTGTCCTGCTAAAGGAATATCATGGGCCAAGGTAAGAAGGAAGCCCCTAAATTGCAGAGGTATAACCAACCTCCTGGTAGCACCAGGCTTGGGGTCTCTAGCCTCTGAATAAAGGAGCCCTTCATCCCAATACACTTTATGGGTACCTTAAGCATTCCCAGCAGCCTCAGCAGCAGCCAGCTGTCTGAGGGGTTCAAGAGAGGGACAGGATAACTGAGCCTGCCTCAAGTCAGCCCTTGAAGGTCCCCCTGTCCCCAGAAACTCAACCTGATCAGGTTCAAGCTCTTCAGGGACAGTTCCTTCAGGGTCCTCTAGATCAGCTTCCTGGGAAGGCTGATCATCACTCTGAGGCAGGGGGGAAGGCACAGCCTTGACCCTCCTGTTCTTCTTCTTGGTAGGTGCTTGGTCCATTGTTCCAGGATCCAAGACCTGAGGTTCAGTGAGGCACTTTTTGGCCTGTGACCTGGTCACAGCAAGGACATGTGATGATATACCTAACATCTCTGCATGAGTCCTGTACTCCACTTCTGACCATAGAGAACTCTCTAGGTCATTGCCCAACAAACATTCTACTGGGAGGTCTGCACTAACCACAACCCTTTTAAGGCCAGTTACCCCTCCCCATGAGAAGTTAACAACTGCCACACTATGTGAAGTAGTGGCATTGCTGGCATTGGTCACCAGGTAGTTCTCACCTGGTATGTACTGTCCAGGGTCCACAAAGCCTGGTGTCACCATAGTGACACTGGCACATGTGTCCCTGTAGGCTTGAGCCACTTTTTCATTTATTAAAGGAGTCTGTCTGTACTTGCCCAGGTTACTGGGGCTCACAGTCAGGGACTGTAGGAGAGTAGGGTCTGCTATCCTATGGTCACCCCAAATTTTTGCTTTTTGCTTCACTGGTTTTTGACATATTGAGGCTGTGGGCCTGCCAATCAGACCCCCAGCCTGCTGTTCTCTCTACTAAATTAAAACTATGCACCCTAGGTGCATAACCAATTGGAAGTGGATCACCCTGTCAGCCCCTGTACCAGTGTACACTAGGTACCCAGGGCATTGGTGTACCCAAGGCCTGCCAGGGGCTGCAGCATGTATTATGCCACCCCAGGCTTGGCCTAACAATCTGACACAACTGGCTGATCACTCAGCTGGGGTAAGTTGGTGTAATCACCTCTTACTTAGGTGTAGTATACCTATACCTAACCTTAAATGGGACACCTGGTAACCTATAAGTCACTCCTATGGCAGGCCTTAACAATCCTGAAGGCAGAGCGCTTGGTTCCATGTGAGATGGTGCTCTGGCATGAGCTGAGCCTGTCTGCAGTGGTCGGAACAACTTCCTTCTACTGTTTCCAGATATCGTCATACCATATACTCTTAAGTGCATTATGAACCTCGCGGTTAAATGCTATCTTTGGTTTGGCTTTATCAAAACATGTCGAGTAAGGTGTCATACGAATTGGAATACTAACCCCTCGCCAATTCTGGCGACGGGGTTAGCATTCCACCCTTCTAGAGGGACACGACATGTACAGTACCTGAAACCCGGGTAAAATCAGACATAGCCTCAGCTCCACAAAATGGATGCTGCCACCACAGACACAAGTCTGCCCTCCTGCTGCTGGGAGTCCTTCCAGCTTGGGAGGTGTGGACAAAGGGTTTCCTGCCAGGGGAGGTGCGTGCACCACCCCAGACAGGATTTTGTGTATTGGTCAGGTAGGGCTTGAAAGAAACCAGACATGCCTGTGGCTCACAAGGAGCCTCGGTGCATATGCCAGTTCAAACCGGTCCTGGGGCACACCAGTCCCGGGCCTGGGGCGAGCTGGACAAAGGATTGGGGGTGTAACCACCCCCCTTCCTGGTCCCACCCTTAGGGAGGGACCTAGCAGGTAGTCCGGCCCCTAGAATCCGCTTAAAGGTAGGAGCTGTGTCCTAAGACTTCAGACATCCTGGAATCAACTTGAAACTAAGAAGAAGACGGGAACTTCGACATTCTGCTGCACAGAAGACTGAAGAAAATCTCCCCTGTGGTCAGGGAGTGACCACCTTGCTAACGCAAGCACCATCCAGCGAATCACCGTCTGCTTTGCCGCCGCCTCCCGCCGGAGCCCGAGCCCAGAGACTGACAAGACCTGGACCTCCAGACCTCTCACCGCCCGATCCACAGTCCCTGAAAAGAGGAGACCCGTGGAGGCACCGAGACACGTGGAGCCAGCCATCTTGGAACGACTACGACAAGCTGACCAGTGCAACAACCGAGGCTCCCTCCAAGTTGTGCTTTGGGTCCTGAGAAGCCCAACCCTCGAGCAGCATCTGCACCAAAGGTGAGCCCTCCAGCATCTCCACGATCTGCGTGGGGCCCTTCTGCATTTTGCCACTCGACGCGCCTAACCGGTTGCTGGCCCGCTGGCTAGTGGCCATCTTGGCGACGAAATCTACGACAAGCACCGCGGGTCTGGTTGCTCCAGACTGGCCCTTGCTCCCCTCCAAAGGAGCAATCCCTCTGACCTGGCTGGTCAGAACCAACAGCTGATTTCCGAATCCTCCTGCAATTGCTTTTGCCAAGGCTTGTTTGCTTCGATCAAGTCGCCGACACCGCCGACAGCGAGAGCCTGCGTGGGACAGCTCGTGAGCCGACTCCTGGACGTCGTCGACCTTCAGGGACCACGTGGCTGCGGAGACAAGCTACCCCTCATCACCTGTTTGCACCCGACATCACCTGGTACCCACCTGGTGCCACGCTGGTCACTGGCTAGTGACTGTGAACACTGTCCCCTCTGCTTACAGGTCTTCAACATCTCCGATCCACTCTTGGATCCACTGCATCTCTTCCCGACCGACCGCCTGCAGCACTTTTGTCTACAGGCCCCACGGAACAGATAGAAGAAACCCGACGCACTTCGAGGCCTATGCACCCGCTTCCTGTGGGTGAGGTAAAGCTGGCACACCTGTGCCCAAGTGTAGTATTACATCTCTAGTGCCTGTGTTCCAAATCTTAAGTTCCTAGGTCATCCGGAAGATTCCTTTTGCAGTAACTTTGTACTTTTTACGCACCCATTGAAACCTATGGGAGCACGCGTGTGACTATTTGCTCTGCACACGCCACCCGTGGACCTCCTGGTCACTAACTGACGTTAGCTCCTTGTAGGCCCAGCGATTCTAGAGGCCCTAGGCCTTTTCCCTTTCCTGTTCGTGGTACTTATACCACTATTTTAGTATATGGTTCGAGTGGCCACCAGGGCCTATCCATATAAAGTGCAACTTCTGTGTATTCTGTGATAATCTTGTTTGACGATTTGTGCTCCTGTGCTCATAAAGAGACTAGGGGTTACTTTGAGAAATAAATACATATATATTTTGAATATATATCTGTGTGGTGTCCTTTCATTGGTATAAAAGGGGGTTGCATTGGGTAAAACAGCTGGCTTAACACGCTTCACGAGTTTAGCCTCAAAGACTGCTTAGCCTACGCTACCACTAGGGCAGCTAGTCCGAAAAGGTTGACTTACAACCACACCATAAGGGTTGCTTGGCATGGTACAAGGTGGTCACTAGAACTAGTGAACAGCATATACCAGGCCAACTTCTCACATTGGTGAGCAGCGGTTGGATTTGAGCTTGCTGTGTTTTACCATTGTAATCTCTTGGTTACCAATTGAAAGATCACATAGGTACCTGTAGGTACATATAAAACAAGATTAGATATACATTAGTTCTACTGAACTTAGTTGTTGTAGAGCAAAGGGAGTAGCACACCCTGACTACAACTACTAGATAGGTTTAGTAGGTAAACCCAAGTGTAGGTAGATTGCAACACATCCACCCACACTTAAGAGCAATGGCCGGGGCAGAGGGGTCCACTGTACCCATCTCTGTTGAGAGTGACCCCCAGAGGGCACCATCCAGCTTTGCTACCCTTAATCAGAATGAGCTCAGGCATTTGGCAACTCTTAGAGGCCTTAAACAGCCCAAGAACCCAAACTCTGCTGAGCTCAGAGAGCTCTTACAGAATGATGAGAATCAGAGAGCACTCAAGAAAGCTTCCCAGTTAGCCCCCTTAGGGACAGGAACAGGAGGCCCCCCTTCTAAAGATGCCACTGAAGTACCCCTTCCCAATAGTCACCCCTTAGATGGGATGCCTACCACAGAGGATGAGAGTGAAAAGGATACTGACAGTAGTGAGGATGAAGGGAGAACTAGCCCAGTGCCAAGTATTATACTTGGCCCAGCTAAACCAAGGCTATTGGGGACTGACAGTGGGTTCAACCCACTGGATCTCCCCAGTGGACTTAACACAGGGCTTGGAAGGCAAAGGAATCGCTCAGGTGACTCCAATGCTTCCCATGGCTCTAGAGGCTCTCAAGGTCACTCCAGGAGAAGGATGACCACCCCTCAGAGGAGGGAACATGAGGCCAAGATGCAAGAGGCCCAGCTGAGGATCAGGAAGCAGGAGCTAGAAGTAGCCCTGATGGAAGAGAAACTTAGCAAGGCTAGACAGCATAAAGAGAGTGGGTCCATACCCACTGGTGGCAGCATTGTCCCTAAGGACAAAGATAGGGTTTTCGACAATAGAAACCTGTCTAAGGTTGTGCCCCCCTACAAAAGTGGGGATGACATCCACAAGTGGATAACTGCTCTTGAGAGAGCCTGCAAAGTACAGCAGGTTCCTGAAGATCAGTGGGCAGCAATCCTCTGGCTCTCCTTTGAAGGAAGAGGCAGAGACAGACTCCTCACTGTTAGAGAAGAGGATGTCAGAAACTACAGAGTCCTGAAGAGTGTTCTAGTTGATGGGTTAGGCTTAACCACTGAGCAGTACAGGTTAATGTTCAGAGACACCCAAAAGACACAGACTCAGGACTGGTCTGAATACATTGAATGTGCCACTAAGGCTTTGGAGGGTTGGTTGCTGGGAAGTAAGGTATCTGATTTTACAGGATTGTATAATTTGATGATGAGAGAACAGATTTTAAATAACTGTCAAAACCAGCAACTGCATCAACACTTGGTTGACTCTGATCTGACCTCTCCCCAAGAATTGGGAAAGAAGGCAGACAAATGGGTCAGAACCAGGGTTAAGCAAAAGAACCAGAACCAGGGCCAAGGGGGTGATCAGAAGAAAACAGACCAAAAGGGTGGAGATCAGAAACCTAAAGACCAGAAGTCTTCAACAGGGCCCCAAACTACTGCTAAGGAGGGTGGGTCCCAACAGTCCAAGAAGAAGAAAGAAGGTCAGAAGAAACCCTGGTGCAATCATTGTAAAAATACAACTCACTGGACTAGTGATTGCAAAAAGGGTGGAGCCCCCAACACTGTTGCCCCTAAGGCACCTGCTCCCAGTACTACTGTTAGCAGTGTTGGTCCCCAGACAAAGGGTGTAGTGGGAATCACTATGGGAACTGAAGGAGATTCTGACTTAGACAGAACCCTGACACAGGCAGTCTTGATCTGTGATGGGGACATTGATTTGTCCCTGACTGTGAGCCCCAGTAACCTGGGCAAGTACAGACAGACTCCTTTAATTAATGACAAAGTGGCTCAAGCCTACAGGGACACATGTGCCAGTGTCACTATGGTGACACCAGGCTTTGTGGACCCTGGACAGTACATACCAGGTGAGAACTACCTGGTGACCAATGCCAGCAATGCCACTACTTCACATAGTGTGGCAGTTGTTAACTTCTCATGGGGAGGGGTAACTGGCCTCAAAAGGGTTGTGGTTAGTGCAGACCTCCCAGTAGAATGTTTGTTGGGCAATGACCTAGAGAGTTCTCTATGGTCAGAAGTGGAGTACAGGACTCATGCAGAGATGTTAGGTATATCATCACATGTCCTTGCTGTGACCAGGTCACAGGCCAAAAAGTGCCTCACTGAACCTCAGGTCTTGGATCCTGGAACAATGGACCAAGCACCTACCAAGAAGAAGAACAGGAGGGTCAAGGCTGTGCCTTCCCCCCTGCCTCAGAGTGATGATCAGCCTTCCCAGGAAGCTGATCTAGAGGACCCTGAAGGAACTGTCCCTGAAGAGCTTGAACCTGATCAGGTTGAGTTTCTGGGGACAGGGGGACCTTCAAGGGCTGACTTGAGGCAGGCTCAGTTATCCTGTCCCTCTCTTGAACCCCTCAGACAGCTGGCTGCTGCTGAGGCTGCTGGGAATGCTCAAGGTACCCATAAAGTGTATTGGGATGAAGGGCTCCTTTATTCAGAGGCTAGAGACCCCAAGCCTGGTGCAACCAGGAGGTTGGTCATACCTCTGCAATTTAGGAGCTTCCTTCTTACCTTGGCCCATGACATTCCTTTAGCAGGACACCTAGGCCAGAACAAGACCTGGGACAGACTTGTCCCTCACTTTCACTGGCCTCATATGAATGAAGATACAAAGGAGTTTTGTCGCTCCTGTGTTACCTGCCAAGCCAGTGGCAAATCAGGTGGCACAACAAAGGCCCCCCTGATACCACTACCTGTGGTGGGGGTCCCCTTTGAAAGAGTGGGAATAGACATAGTGGGTCCCATGGATCCTCCCACTGCATCTGGGCACAGATTTATACTGGTGGTAGTGGATCATGCCACCAGGTATCCAGAGGCAATTCCCCTTAGGACCACTACAGCTCCTGTGGTGGCCAGGGCCCTGCTGGGAGTATTCTCCAGAGTGGGGTTTCCTAAGGAGGTAGTATCTGACAGAGGTACCAACTTTATGTCAGGATACTTAACAGCTATGTGGAAGGAATGTGGTGTCAACTACAAGTTCACCACCCCTTATCACCCACAATGCAATGGGCTTGTTGAGAGATTCAACAAGACCCTAAAGGGTATGATCAAAGGATTACCTGAAAAGCTCAGGCGAAGATGGGATATCCTTCTACCCTGCCTTCTGTTTGCTTACAGAGAGGTCCCACAAAAAGGAGTTGGCTACAGCCCCTTTGAATTGTTGTTTGGGCACCCTGTGAGAGGCCCACTGTGTTTGGTGAAGGAAGGATGGGAGTTACCTCTCAAAAAGCCTAAGCTAGACATAGTGGACTATGTACTTGGTCTCCGCTCCAGGATGGCTGAGTATATGGAGAAGGCATCTAAAAACCTTGAGGCAAGCCAGGCCTTACAGAAAGCTTGGCATGACCAAAAGGCTGTCTTGGTTGAGTATCAGCCAGGACAGAAGGTATGGGTGTTGGAGCCAGTGGCCCCAGCAGCACTCCAAGACAAATGGTCTGGACCCCATACAATCCTGGAAAAGAAGGGAGAGGTCACCTACTTGGTGGACCTAGGAACTCCCAGGAGTCCCCACAGGGTACTCCATGTTAACAGGCTTAAAGCATATGTTGACAGGGCAGACATGGGCTTGCTCATGGCTACAGATGAGGGACAGGAGGAAGAGAGTGACCCTCTCCCAGACCTGTTGTCTCAGAACCCTGAAGATGGCTCAGTTGAAGGAGTGACCCTTGGAGGCAACCTCACTGCCCATCAGCAGACTGAATGTAGACAGGTTCTACAATCATTTTCACATATGTTTTCCTTGATACCTAGTCAAACTGACTGGTGTACCCATGTTGTGGACACTGGTGACAGTCTGCCTGTAAAGAACAAACTTTACAGACAACCTGACCACGTCAGGGACTGTATAAAGGCTGAGGTACATAAAGTGCTGGAATTAGGTGTCATTGAACCCTCAGAGAGCCCCTGGGCTAGCCCAGTGGTTCTGGTCCCCAAACCTCACACCAAAGATGGCAAGAGAGAGATGAGGTTCTGTGTGGACTACAGAGGACTCAATGCTGTCACCAGGACAGATGCACACCCTATTCCAAGGGCAGATGAGCTCATAGACAAACTAGCTTCTGCAAAGTTTTTGAGCACATTTGACTTGACAGCTGGCTATTGGCAAATCAGGTTAGCTGAGGAGTCTAAGGCCAAAACAGCATTCTCAACCCCAGGTGGGCATTATCAGTTTGTGGTGATGCCCTTTGGTCTGAAGAATGCACCTGCCACCTTCCAAAGGCTGGTGAACCAAGTCCTTACTGGGTTGGATGACTTTTGCGCAGCATATCTTGATGACATTGCTGTCTTTAGTTCCACCTGGGAGGATCACCTGATCCACCTGAAGAAGGCTCTTGAGGCTCTGCAAAGGGCAGGCCTCACTATCAAGGCTACTAAGTGCCAGATAGGGCAGAGTAAGGTTGTGTATTTGGGCCACCTTGTAGGTGGAGGCCAAGTTCAACCACTGGAGAGTAAGATACAATCCATCAAGGACTGGTCCCCTCCAACCACCCAGACTCAAGTTCGAGCTTTCTTGGGCTTGACTGGGTACTACAGGAAGTTTGTTAAGAACTATGGGTCCATTGTGACTCCTCTTAATGATCTGACATCCAAGAAGATGCCCAAAAAGGTTCAGTGGACAGTAAGCTGTCAAAAGGCATTTGATGACCTGAAGGAGGCCATGTGCTCTGCACCTATCCTGAAAAGTCCTGACTACTCCAAAGAGTTTATTGTCCAAACAGATGCTTCTGAGTTGGGTGTGGGAGCTGTGCTGTCACAACTTAATGTAGATGGTCAAGACCAACCCATTGCTTTTATTAGCAGAAGGTTGACCCCCAGAGAGAAGAATTGGTCAGCTATTGAGAGGGAGGCCTTTGCTGTGGTGTGGGCCCTGAAGAAGCTGAGGCCATACTTGTTTGGCACTCACTTCAAGATTCAGACCGACCATAAGCCCCTCTTGTGGCTAAATCAGATGAAGGGTGAAAACCCCAAACTGCTTAGGTGGTCCATTTCCCTACAGGGGATGGACTTTACAGTGGAGCACCGGCCAGGTACTGACCATGGGAATGCAGATGGTCTCTCCAGGTACTTCCACTTAGGACATGAAGACGAGACTGGTCAAGGCTAGTTTAATGTCCCAGCGTTTGGGGGGGGGTTGTGTAGGAGAGTAGGGTCTGCTATCCTATGGTCACCCCAAATTTTTGCTTTTTGCTTCACTGGTTTTTGACATATTGAGGCTGTGGGCCTGCCAATCAGACCCCCAGCCTGCTGTTCTCTCTACTAAATTAAAACTATGCACCCTAGGTGCATAACCAATTGGAAGTGGATCACCCTGTCAGCCCCTGTACCAGTGTACACTAGGTACCCAGGGCATTGGTGTACCCAAGGCCTGCCAGGGGCTGCAGCATGTATTATGCCACCCCAGGCTTGGCCTAACAATCTGACACAACTGGCTGATCACTCAGCTGGGGTAAGTTGGTGTAATCACCTCTTACTTAGGTGTAGTATACCTATACCTAACCTTAAATGGGACACCTGGTAACCTATAAGTCACTCCTATGGCAGGCCTTAACAATCCTGAAGGCAGAGCGCTTGGTTCCATGTGAGATGGTGCTCTGGCATGAGCTGAGCCTGTCTGCAGTGGTCGGAACAACTTCCTTCTACTGTTTCCAGATATCGTCATACCATATACTCTTAAGTGCATTATGAACCTCGCGGTTAAATGCTATCTTTGGTTTGGCTTTATCAAAACATGTCGAGTAAGGTGTCATACGAATTGGAATACTAACCCCTCGCCAATTCTGGCGACGGGGTTAGCATTCCACCCTTCTAGAGGGACACGACATGTACAGTACCTGAAACCCGGGTAAAATCAGACATAGCCTCAGCTCCACAAAATGGATGCTGCCACCACAGACACAAGTCTGCCCTCCTGCTGCTGGGAGTCCTTCCAGCTTGGGAGGTGTGGACAAAGGGTTTCCTGCCAGGGGAGGTGCGTGCACCACCCCAGACAGGATTTTGTGTATTGGTCAGGTAGGGCTTGAAAGAAACCAGACATGCCTGTGGCTCACAAGGAGCCTCGGTGCATATGCCAGTTCAAACCGGTCCTGGGGCACACCAGTCCCGGGCCTGGGGCGAGCTGGACAAAGGATTGGGGGTGTAACCACCCCCCTTCCTGGTCCCACCCTTAGGGAGGGACCTAGCAGGTAGTCCGGCCCCTAGAATCCGCTTAAAGGTAGGAGCTGTGTCCTAAGACTTCAGACATCCTGGAATCAACTTGAAACTAAGAAGAAGACGGGAACTTCGACATTCTGCTGCACAGAAGACTGAAGAAAATCTCCCCTGTGGTCAGGGAGTGACCACCTTGCTAACGCAAGCACCATCCAGCGAATCACCGTCTGCTTTGCCGCCGCCTCCCGCCGGAGCCCGAGCCCAGAGACTGACAAGACCTGGACCTCCAGACCTCTCACCGCCCGATCCACAGTCCCTGAAAAGAGGAGACCCGTGGAGGCACCGAGACACGTGGAGCCAGCCATCTTGGAACGACTACGACAAGCTGACCAGTGCAACAACCGAGGCTCCCTCCAAGTTGTGCTTTGGGTCCTGAGAAGCCCAACCCTCGAGCAGCATCTGCACCAAAGGTGAGCCCTCCAGCATCTCCACGATCTGCGTGGGGCCCTTCTGCATTTTGCCACTCGACGCGCCTAACCGGTTGCTGGCCCGCTGGCTAGTGGCCATCTTGGCGACGAAATCTACGACAAACACCGCGGGTCTGGTTGCTCCAGACTGGCCCTTGCTCCCCTCCAAAGGAGCAATCCCTCTGACCTGGCTGGTCAGAACCAACAGCTGATTTCCGAATCCTCCTGCAATTGCTTTTGCCAAGGCTTGTTTGCTTCGATCAAGTCGCCGACACCGCCGACACCGCCGACAGCGAGAGCCTGCGTGGGACAGCTCGTGAGCCGACTCCTGGACGTCGTCGACCTTCAGGGACCACGTGGCTGCGGAGACAAGCTACCCCTCATCACCTGTTTGCACCCGACATCACCTGGTACCCACCTGGTGCCACGCTGGTCACTGGCTAGTGACTGTGAACACTGTCCCCTCTGCTTACAGGTCTTCAACATCTCCGATCCACTCTTGGATCCACTGCATCTCTTCCCGACCGACCGCCTGCAGCACTTTTGTCTACAGGCCCCACGGAACAGATAGAAGAAACCCGACGCACTTCGAGGCCTATGCACCCGCTTCCTGTGGGTGAGGTAAAGCTGGCACACCTGTGCCCAAGTGTAGTATTACATCTCTAGTGCCTGTGTTCCAAATCTTAAGTTCCTAGGTCATCCGGAAGATTCCTTTTGCAGTAACTTTGTACTTTTTACGCACCCATTGAAACCTATGGGAGCACGCGTGTGACTATTTGCTCTGCACACGCCACCCGTGGACCTCCTGGTCACTAACTGACGTTAGCTCCTTGTAGGCCCAGCGATTCTAGAGGCCCTAGGCCTTTTCCCTTTCCTGTTCGTGGTACTTATACCACTATTTTAGTATATGGTTCGAGTGGCCACCAGGGCCTATCCATATAAAGTGCAACTTCTGTGTATTCTGTGATAATCTTGTTTGACGATTTGTGCTCCTGTGCTCATAAAGAGACTAGGGGTTACTTTGAGAAATAAATACATATATATTTTGAATATATATCTGTGTGGTGTCCTTTCATTGGTATAAAAGGGGGTTGCATTGGGTAAAACAGCTGGCTTAACACGCTTCACGAGTTTAGCCTCAAAGACTGCTTAGCCTACGCTACCACTAGGGCAGCTAGTCCGAAAAGGTTGACTTACAACCACACCATAAGGGTTGCTTGGCATGGTACAAGGTGGTCACTAGAACTAGTGAACAGCATATACCAGGCCAACTTCTCACAGGGACAAATCAATGTCCCCATCACAGATCAAGACTGCCTGTGTCAGGGTTCTGTCTAAGTCAGAATCTCCTTCAGTTCCCATAGTGATTCCCACTACACCCTTTGTCTGGGGACCAACACTGCTAACAGTAGTACTGGGAGCAGGTGCCTTAGGGGCAACAGTGTTGGGGGCTCCACCATTCTTACAATCACTAGTCCAGTAAGTTGTATTCTTGCAATGATTGCACCAGGGTTTCTTTTGACCTTCTTTCTTCTTTCCCTTGGATTGTTGTTGGGACCCACCCTCATTAGCAGTAGTTTGGGGCCCTGTTGAAGACTTCTGGTCTTTAGATTTCTGATCTCCACCCTTTTGGTCTGTTATCTTCTGATCACCCCCTTGGCCCTGGTTCTGGTTCTTTTGCTTAACCCTGGTTCTGACCCATTTGTCTGCCTTCTTTCCCAATTCTTGGGGAGAGGTCAGATCTGAGTCAACCAAGTGTTGATGCAGTTGCTGGTTTTGACAGTTATTTAAAATCTGTTCTCTCATCATCAAATTATACAATCCTGTAAAATCAGATACCTTACTTCCCAGCAACCCACCCTCCAAAGCCTTAGTGGCACATTCAATGTATTCAGACCAGTCCTGAGTCTGTGTCTTTTGGGTGTCTCTGAACATTAACCTGTACTGTTCAGTGGTTAAGCCTAACCCATCAACTAGGACACTCTTCAGGACTCTGTAATTTCTGACATCCTCTTCTCTAACAGTGAGGAGTCTGTCTCTGCCTCTTCCTTCAAAGGAGAGCCAGAGGATTGCTGCCCACTGGTCTTCAGGAACCTGCTGTACTTTGCAGGCTCTCTCAAGAGCAGTTATCCATTTGTGGATATCATCCCCACTTTTGTAGGGGGGCACAACCTTAGACAGGTTCCTATTATCAAAGACCCTATCTTTGTCCTTAGGGACAATGCTGCCACCAGTGGGTATAGACCCACTCTCTCTAGGTTGCCTAGCCTTGTTCAGTTTCTCTTCCATCAGGGCTACCTCTAGCTCCTGCTTCCTGATCCTCAGCTGGGCTTCCTGCATTCTGGCCTCATGTTCACTCCTCTGAGGGGTGGTCATCCTTTTCCTGGAGTGACCTTGAGAGCCTCTAGAGGCATGAGAAGCATTAGAGTCACCTGAGCGATTCCTTTGCCTCCCAAGCCCCTGGTTAAGTCCACTGGGGAGATCCAATGGGATGATCCCATTGTCAGTCACCAATAGCCTTAGTTTAGCTGGGCCAAGTATAACACTTGGCACTGGGCTAGTTCTCCCTTCATCATCACTACTCTCTGTATCCTCTCCACTTTCCTCCTCTGTAGTATGGTTCTCATCTAAGGGATGGCTATTGGAAAGGGGTACTTCTGTAGCATCTTCAGAAGGGGGCCTCCTGTTCCTGTCCCTAAGGGGGCTAACTGGGAAGCTTTCTTGAGCTCTCTCTGATTTTCATCATTTTGCAAGAGTTCTCTGAGCTCAGCAGAGGTAGGGTTCTTGGGCTGTTTAAGGCCTCTAAGAGTTGCCAAATGCCTGAGCTCATTCTGGTTAAGGGTAGCAAAGATGGATGGTGCCCTCTAGGGGTCACTCTCAACAGAGATGGGTACAGTGGACCCCTCTGCCCCAGCCATTGCTCTTAAGTGTGGGTGGATGTGTTGCAATCTACCTACACTTGGGTTTGCCTACTAAACCTATCTAGCAGTTGTAGTCAGGGTGTGCTACTCCCTTTGCTCTACAACAACTAAGTTCAGTAGAACTTATGTATATCTAATCTTGTTTTATATGTACCTACAGGTACCTATGTGATCTTTCAATTGGTAACCAAGAGATTACAATGGTAAAACACAGCAAGCTCAAATCCAACCGCTGCTCACCAATGTGAGAAGTTGGCCTGGTATATGATGTTCACTAGTTAAAGTGATCACCTTGTACCATGCCAAGCAACCCTTATGGTGTGGTTGTAAGTCAACCTTTTCGGACTAGCTGCCCTAGTGGTAGCGTAGGCTAAGCAGTCTTTGAGGCTAAACTCGTGAAGCGTGTTAAGCCCGCTGTTTTACCAAATGCAACCCCCTTTTATACCAATGAAAGGACACCACACAGATATATATTCAAAATATATATGTATTTATTTCTCAAAGTAACCCCTAGTCTCTTTATGAGCACAGGAGCACAAATCGTCAAACAAGATTACAGTAGAATACACAGAAGTTGCACTTTATATGGATAGGCCCTGGTGGCCACTCAAACCATATACTAAAATAGTGGTATAAGTACCACAAACAGAAAAGGGAAAAGGCCTAGGGCCTCTAGAATCGCTGGGCCTACAAGGAGCTAACTTCAGTTAGTGACCAGGAGGTCCACGGGTTGCGTGTGCAGAGCAAATAGTCACACGCGTGCTCCCATAGGTTTCAATGGGTGCGTAAAAAGTACAAAGTTACTGCAAAAAGGATCTTCCGGATGGACTAGGAACTCAAGATTTGAAACACAGGCACTAGAGATGTAATACTACACTTGGGCACAGGAGTGCCAGCTTTACCTCACCCACAGGAAGCGGGTGCATAGGCCTCGAAGTGCGTCGGGTTTCTTCTATCTGTTCCGTGGAGCCTGTGGACAAAGATGCTGCAGGCGGTTGGTCCGGGAGAGATGCGGTGGATCCAAGAGTGGATCGGAGATGTTGAAGACCTGTAAGCAGAGGGGACAGTGTTCACAGTCACTAGCCAGTGACCAGCGTGGCACCAGGTGGGTACCAGGCAATGTCGGGTGCAAACAGGAAGAAAGGTGTAGCTTGTCTCTGCAGCCACGTAGTCCCTGGAGGTCGACGACGCCCAGGAGTCGGTTCACGAGCTGTCCCACGCAGGCTCTCGCTGTCGGCGGTGTCGGCGACTTGATCGAAGCAAACAAGCCTTGGCAAAAGCAATTGTTGTAGGAGATGAAATAAGCTGATGGTTCTGACCAGCAAGGTCAAAGGGACTGCTCCTTCGGAGGGGAGCAAGGGCCAGTCTGGAGCAACCAGACGAGCGGTGTATTTTGTGAAGTTCGTCGCCAAGATGACTACTAGCCAGCGGGCCAGCAACCGGTTAGGCGCGTCGAGTGGCAAAATGCAGAAGGGCCCCACGCAGATCGTGGAGATGCTGGAGGGCTCACCTTTGGTGCAGATGCTGCTCAAGGGTTGGGCTTCTCAGATCCCAAAGCACAACTTGGAGGGAGCCTCGGTTGTTGCACTTGCAGCTTGTCGTCGTCGTTCCAAGATGGCTGGCTCCACGTGTCTCGTTGCCTCCACGGGTCTCCTCTTCTCAGGGACTGTGGATCGGGCGGTGAGAGGTCTGGAGGTCCAGGTCTTGTCAGTCTCTGGGCTCGGGCTCCAGCGGGAGGCGGCGGCAAAGCAGACGTTGATTCGCTGGATGGTGCTTGCGTTAGCAAGGTGGTCACTCCCTGACCACAGGGGAGATTTCCTTCAGTCTTCTGTGCAGCAGAATGTCGAAGTTCCCGTCTTCTTCTTAGTTTCAAGTTGATTCCAGGATGTCTGAAGTCTTAGGACACAGCTCCTACCTTTAAGCGGATTCTAGGGGCCGGACTACCTGCTAGGTCCCTCCCTATGGGTGGGACCAGGAAGGGGGGTGGTTACACCCCCAATCCTTTGTCCAGCTCGCCCCAGGCCCGGGACTGGTGTGCTCCAGGACCGGTTTGAACTGGCATATGCACCGAGGCTCCTGGTGAGCCACAGGCATGTCTGGTTTCTTTCAAGCCCTACCTGACCAATACACAAAATCCTGTCTGGGGTGGTGCATGCACCTCCCCTGGCAGGAAACCCTTTGTCCACACCTCCCAAGCTGGAAGGACTCCCAGCAGCAGGAGGGCAGACTTGTGTCTGTGGTGGCAGCATCCATTTTGTGGAGCTGAGGCTATGTCTGATTTTACCCGGGTTTCAGGTACTGTACATGTCGTGTCCCTCTAGAAGGGTGGAATGCTAACCCCATCGCCAGAATTGGCGAGGGGTTAGTATTCCAATTCGTATGACACCTTACTCGACATGTTTTGATAAAGCCAAACCAAAGTTAGCATTTAACCGCGAGGTTCATAATGCACTTAAGAGTATATGGTATGACGATATCTGGAAACAGTAGAAGGAAGTTGTTCTGACCACTGCAGACAGGCTCAGCTCATGCCAGAGCACCATCTCCCATGGAACCAAGCACTCTGCCTTCAGGATTGTTAAGGCCTGCCATAGGAGTGACTTATAGGTTACCAGGTGTCCCATTTAAGGTTAGGTATAGGTGTACTACACCTAAGTAAGAGGTGATTACACCAACTTACCCCAGCTGAGTGATCAGCCAGTTGTGTCAGATTGTTAGGCCAAGCCTGGGGTGGCATAATACATGCTTCAGCCCCTGGCAGGCCTTGGGTACACTAATGCCCTGGGTACCTAGTGTACACTGGTACAGGGGCTGACAGGGTGATCCACTTCCAATTGGTTATGCACCTAGGGTGCATAGTGTTAATTTAGTAGAGAGAACAGCAGGCTGGGGGTCTGATTGGCAGGCCCACAGCCTCAATATGTCAAAAACCAGTGAAGCAAAAAGCAAAAATTTGGGCTGACCATAGGATAGCAGATCCTACTCTCCTACACCAGCGCTTCATTTCTTCTTGACTGGCCTCGAGGTTAGCTTCTGCGAGTTCTCTGAACTTCCGGGTCTGGTTGCGGAGCGCCAGGATGTAGCGGAACACATCCGGGGGGGTCCCCCGGGGGCTTGTCTCCCAGCCCTCTTTGACCAGGCTCAGGGGCCCCCGGACGGGGTGTCCGTATAGTAGTTCGAATGGGCTGAACCCCAGGGACTTTTGGGGAACTTCCCGGTACGTGAACAGGAGGCAAGGGAGGAGGACGTCCCATCTTCGGCGCAGGGGCTCCTCGAGGCCCAGGATCATCCCCTTCAGGGTTCTGTTAAAGCGTTCCACCAGGCCGTTGCCCTGGGGGTGGTAGGGGGTCGTGAACTTATATGTTACTCCGCACTGCTGCCACAGGGACTTCATGTAGCGGGATATGAAGTTAGTGCCGCGATCACTCACAACCTCGCGGGGGAATCCTACATGGGAGAAGATCCCCATGAGAGCCCGGCCCACCACTGGAGCCGTCACGGTGCGGAGGGGAATGGCCTCGGGGTAGCGGGTGGCATGGTCCACCAGGACGAGGATAAATCTGTGGCCCTGGGCGGTCTTCGGATCCAGGGGTCCCACGATGTCGATGCCAACCCGCTCAAACGGGGTACTCACAACGGGAAAGGGTTGTAATGGAGCCTTGCGCTTTCCGCCACTTTTCCCACTGCCCTGGCACGTGAGGCAGGATTTACAGTGGACCTCTACATTTGCTCGCATCTTGGGCCAATAGAAGTGGGTAACTAACCGCTGATATGTTTTGTCTTGGCCTAAGTGTCCTGCCAAGGGTACATCATGGGCAAGGCCCAGGAGGAGGCTTCGGAAGCTCAGGGGTACTACCAGTACTCGGGCTGTGCCTAGCTCGGCTGACTTTTGTTCGCTGTATAGGAGGCCATTGTCCCAATATACCCAGTGGGTTCCGTACCGGTCACCGGCGGTCTGGGCTTCGGCTTGCTGTCGGAGTCCCACGAGGGAAGGGCAGGTGGCCTGTTCTTGGCAGAATTCTTCACGGGAGGGACCTCCCTCACAGCGCCACTGGGCCATCTCGGGGAGTTCTCCGAGCTCAGTCAGTGCCTCAGGGGCGGAAGGTTCCGACCCCTCGCCTGGGTTAGTGTCTTCGTCTCCTTCCGGAGGAGGGCTGTCCGTCTCTGGTAGGGTGTCCCGTTTCTCGGGGACAGGGTTCAGTGGGAGAGCCTCGACGCCCTCGGAGAGAGGCAATCGCGCGGTCATGGAGCGCGTGGTGGCGCAGACCCATTCGGGTAGGCCCATCATCTCGAGATGGGCTCTTCGTTCTACTTGCCCCCACGGGGAACTCTCAAGGTCGTTGCCCAGGAGGCAGTCTACGGACTGGGATGTTCGGACGGCTACCTTCAATTCTCCGGAGACTCCTCCCCACTCGAAAGACACCAGAGCCATCTGGCAGAGGCTCTCGGAATTGTCGGAGGATATGACCGGACAGAGGGCATCGGGTAGGATCTGGTCTTCAGAGATTAGGTTGCGGTGGACCGCGGTGACACTCGCTCCGGTATCGCGGAGGCCCTCGACTCGGTGGCCGTTGATGGTCACCTGCTGTCAGTACTTCTTCGTGTTGGCGGGCAAGGGTGTTCCGGGGACCATTTCTCGATCCCCAAGGGAGACCAGGGCCATGGCAGCTGGTTCCCACTCTTCGGAGTCCTCTATCTCTTCCCCCAGGGCCACGGAGGCCATCTGCCGGGCCGGAGGGTTGGTCGTTGCGGGTCGTTGATACAGGGGACACTGGGGGTCATGGGCGTAGTGTCCGGGCTGTTGGCAGCGGAAGCAGGTGGTCCTGGTTCGGGGCCCCAGCCGCCCCGGGGCTCCGGTGCTGGCTGGGGACGGGGCTGGACCTGCCGCCGGTGGGCTGTTGGGAGGGCTGTGCGGGGGCCCCCCTTGGAAGTCTCTCAGTCGGCCTTGGTTTCCTCCCCCCCTCTGGCGGGGGGGTCCTTGACTGTGGCGACCGTAGTCTCCCACGGGGCCTCGGGTGGCCCAGGTGTTCACCCAATGGTCAGCCTCGGCGGCCAGCTTTCGAGGGTCGGTGAGTTTACTGTCCATGAGATGTTGGCGCAGTTCTACAAAGCAATTGGCCACTAAATGTTCCCAAGCTATCAGATCAAACAGCTCTTCGAAGGTGGAGACCTTGCTGCCCTTGACCCACCCATCCAAGGCCCGGCTGTAAAAGTTCACGTATTCTACCCATGTGGTGCCCGGTATCTTTTTGCAATCTCGGAACCGTTGCCGGTACATTTCGGGGGTGAGTCCATATCGGCCCACGAGGGCTTCCTTCATGTGGCTGTAGGAGTTCATGACCGTGGAGGGCAGATCCAGCAGGGTATCTCTTCCTTCGCTTAAGAACCGGCCCCATAGCCCAGCCCCCCAATCCTTCTGCGGGACTCGGTGAGAGGTCATGGCGACTTCGTAGGCCTTAAACCACTGCTGGATATCGTCGTTTTTGTAATACTCCTTTACCACATCCTTGGGGATGTGGACTTTGGCTTCCACGGTGGGAGCGGATGGTAGATTCCCGGAGGGTCATGACTCTTCACTTTTAGCCCTTAACTCGATCTCTTTTAGGCTGCGTTCATGTTCCAGCTGGAGTTTCTTTTCTTCGTGCTCTCTTTGGCGTCTCTTTTCCTCGAGTTCCCCTTGTAGCCGTAACTGCTCGACGGCTAACTTTTTCTCGGCCAGTTTTATTTCTCCCTCGATTTTCAGCTTGGCCAGTTCAAGTTCGTGGTTGCGGCCTCTCTCTCGGTCTGCTAGTTCCTCGGGGGACAGGTTCCCCTCTGGCCCGCTGTTTCTCATCGGGATGCTTCGTGGTTCATGGGCGGAATCTCCTTCTGTTTGGGTCGGGGACGCCCCTGTCTCGACCCAGGTCTTCAATACTTTCTGGAAGTCTTCCTTTGTGCTTAATCCGGTGGTAGCGATTCCAAGGTCTTTGCAAAATTGTTTTAATTCTCTATGCGTATAATAGTCCAATTGATCTTCTCGGAACGTCGAGCTCATTTCGGTACCTGCGGCACCCAGGGAGGTTTCTCCTTCCATCTCTGTTTGGTAGTGCGTCAGTCGTTCACTGCACGCTCTCTTTCGGTGTCGGCTCGGATCCCGTCGTCTGCCACCAAATGTTGGAAAGGCGTTCGCCGGAGAGGGGCTCGATACACGTCTTGCCCACCCCTTTGACCCACCTCTCCCAAGTAGGCCGAACCAGGCGCGCACACCCTGAGCTTACACTACGAACAGAGGGACACCACACGTGTTTCTTCGTAAGACGATAGGTTCTTTTATCGAAGGGTTCAAGGGATCTTTATGATCCAAGTTGCAAGTAGTACATCAGTGCCACAAGAGACTACAAATCGGTGGTAGGGGAATGGGGGGTAGCGGGACAGTCTTTGAATATAGTGTCTCTGCAAAGTACCCTGCGGACAGCTCACAATCCTCGAGCTGGAGGGTGTTGTTTCTCTTGGCGATCTTTTGCCAATCTTCCTTGAGGGGAGAGCCGCGAGTCACTCAGCAGGCACAGGTAGTTCAGAGTTCGGGAGCCGCGACCTCGTCAGCAGGGCTCAGGTAGTGCAATGGTCGGGGGCCGCGAGTCACTCAGCAGGCACCGGTGGTTCGGAGATCGGGAGCCGCGACCGCGTCAGCAGGGCTCAGATGGTTCAACGGTTGGAGGCCGCGAGTCACTCAGCAGGCCTAGGTGGTTCGGTGTTCGGGAGCCGCGACAGCGTCAGCGGGGCTCCGATGGTTCCAGGTCTTCTCTACCATTCGTCCCTCCGGCACCCCTTATTATACTCCCCCTGCCCTTTGAAGTCCGGAGTCCTCGCAGAGAGGGGTCTTGGTGACTGAGGGGGTTCGGCGGGATTTCCTGCTGCTCGCTCCTTTGGTCTTTCCAGGTGGGTCTGGGAGGGACCCCAGACGCTCGGCAGGCGAGGCGTCTGTGCCACAGGGGCCTGGTGGCCGATCGAGCCCTCCCGGGGGAAGGCGATCCGAGGTGTGACTGGGCTGGCGCCTCTCGGTCTGACTCGGGGGGTTCCCGCTCCCTTGGTCGGGCATGCGTGGTAGGGTGTCGAGTCTGGCGGGGGCTCTGGCCGGCCCTCGGGTCTATGTGGCTGGGGCGGCCGGAGTCGGAGATGCCGTGTCTTGGGGGTGGTTGCAGGTCGGCTGGATGATCGAGAGGGCCTACGCCGTGAGGCCGGTCTCACACACACCCAAACACACATCCACAACCACACCCGTACCCACAACTGCACCCACAACCACACAACCACATACACAACCACAACCACACACAACCACACACACACAACCACACACAACCACATGCAACCACACATACACACACACACCTGCACCCAAAACCACACACACACACAACCAACCATACACACAACCACACACACATACCCAACCATGCACACACAACCATACACACACAACCACACACACAATCACACACACACAACCACACACACAACCACATACACAACCACAACCACACACACAACTACACATACAACCACATGCACCACCACACACAACCACACACAACCACACAGCCACACACACAACCACACACACAACCACATACACAACCACACACAACCACATACAAACACACCCAACCACACACAAACACACACAACCACACACATACAACCACACACACAACCACACACACACAACCGCACAAACACCCACCCACCCACAACCACACAACCACACACACAACCACACATACAACCACACACACAACCACACAAACAACCACACCCACACAACCAGAACCAACCACACCCACAACCACACAGACACAACCACACCCACACACATACAACCACACCCACACAACCACACACACAACCATACACACACACAACCACACACACAACCACACACACACAACCACACACACAGCCACACACCCACAACCACACAAACAACCACATACACAACCATACCCACAATCACACACAACCACACACACAACCAGAACCACACATGCAACCACACACACAACCACACACAACCACACACACACACAACCACGCACACCCACATACACATGACCACACACGACCACACAGACACAACCACACACACAACCACACACACAACCACACACACATAACTACACACACACACGCACACAACCACACAAACAACCATACACACACACAACCACAACCATACCCACAACCACACCCACACAACCACACACAACCACACACAAGCACACCCACACACACAACCACACACACACAACTACACACACACAACCACACACAACCACACAACCACACCCACAACCACACACACATAACCATACCCACACACAACCACAACCACACACACAACCACACAACCAAACACACACAACCACACACACAACCACAACATACAACCACACACACAACCACACACACACAACCATACCCACAACCGCACACACACAACCACACACACACAACCATACACATACACAACCACACAAAACCACATACACAACCACACACAACCACACATCCACACACACACCCACAACCACACCCACACCCACAGCTGCACCCACAACCACACAACTACACACACAACCACAACCACACACACAACCACACACACACAACCACACACACAACCACACACACACCCACACAAACAACCACACATACACAACCACACACAACCACACACACAACTACAACCACATACACAACCAAACACACACAACCACACCCACACCCACAGCTGCACCCACAACCACACAACCACACACACAACCACAACCACACACACAACCACACACATACAACCACACACACAACCACACACAACCACACAAACAACCACACACACAACCACACACACAACCATTCCCTCAACCACACCCACACAGCCACACCCACAGACACATACCCACACAACCACACAACCACAAACACCCACCCACAACCACACTCACACAACCACACCCACCCACACAACTACACACAACCACACCCACAGAACCACACACACAACCACACACACAACCACACACAACCACACACACACAACCACATACACACAACCACACACACAACCACACACACACAACCACACACACACACAACCACACACACACAATCACACACACAACCATACACACAACCTCACAAACAACTACACACATACAACCACACACACACAACCACACACAACCACACACACGCAACCACACAACCACATATACACACAACCACAAACACACAACCACACACACACAACCATGCACACACACACACAACCTCACAAACAACCACACACACAACCACACACACAACCACAGACACACAACCCCAATCACACCTACAACCACACACACCCACACACAACCACACACACACAACCACAAACAACCATACACACAACCACAGCCACACACACAACACACAAAACCACACAAACAACCACACACACACAACCAAACACACACACCCACACACACAACCACAACCACACACACAACCACACATACAACCACACACAACACCACACAACCACACACACACAACCACACACACACAGCCACAACCACGCATAACCACACACACAACCACACACATAACCACACACACAACCACACACACACACAACCACACATACACCCACACATAACCACATACACAACCCCACCCAACCACACCCAACCACACCCAACCACACATCCACAACCACACCCGTACCCACAACCGCACCCACAACCACACAACCACACACACAACCACAACCACATACACACACAACCACACACAATCACACCAAACCACACATCCACACACACACCTGCACCCACAACCACACACAGACACAACCAACCATACACACAACCACACACACACCCAACCATGCACACACAACCATACACACACAACCACACACACAATCACACACATACACACACAATCACACACACAGACACACACAACCATACACAAAACAACACACACAACCACAACCACACACTAACAACCACACACACAGTCACATGCAAAACCACACCCAACCACACCCAACCACACAACCACACACACACAACCACACACACAACCACACATACACAACCACATACAAACATACCCAACCACACACAATCACACACAACCAAACACACACAACCACACACACAACCACGCACACACAACCACACAAACACCCACCCACCCACAACCACACCCACAACCACACCCACACAACCACAACCACATAACCACACACACAACCACAACCACACAACCATACATACAACCACACACACAACCACACAAACAACCACACCCACACAACCAGAAAAAAACCATACCCACAACCACACAGACACAACCACACCCACACAACCACACACACAACCACACACACAACCATACACATACAACCACACACACAACCACACACACACAACCACACACATAACCACACACAGCCACACACACAACCACACAAACAACCACACACACAACCATACCCACAACCACACACAACCACACACACAACCAGAACCACACACACAACCACACACTCAACCACACACACACAACCACACTCACCCACATACACACAACCACACACACAACTACACACACACAACCACACACACAACCACACACACAAGCACACATACACAACTACACACACAACCACACACACAGCCACACAAACAACCACACACATATCCACAACCACACACACAACCACAACCACACACACATCTACACACACACACAACCACACACACAACCACACCCGCAACCATACCCACAACCACACCCACACAACCATACCTACACACACACATATATCCACAAACACACAACCACACACACACCCACAACCACACCCACAACCACACCCACACAACCACACACAACCATAACCACACACACACATAACCACACACACAACCACACACTCAACCACACATACACAACCACACACATACAACCATACACACGTAACCACACACACAACCACACATATACAACCACACACACAACCTCACAAACAACCACACACATACAACCACACAAACAACCACAACCACACACAAACAACCACAACCACACACACCCACCCACACACACAACCACACACACACAACTACAACCACACACACAACCACAGCCACACACACAACCACACACACAACACACAAAACCAAACACACAACTACACACAACCACACACACAACCACACACAACACCACACAACACCACACAACCACACACAACCACACACACAACCACACATAATCATACACACACACACAACCATGCACACACAACCACACACACATAACCACACACAGTCACACCCAACCACACAACCACACCCACAACCACATACACATAACCACAACCACACACAACCACAACCACACACACAACAACACAACCGAACACACACAACCACACACACACAACCACACACACACAACCACCCACACAACCACAACATACCACCACACACACCACCACACACAACCACACACACAACCACAACCACAACCACACATCCACACACACACAACCGCACACATACACAACCACACAAAACCACACACACAACCACACACAACCACACATCCACACACACCCACAACCACACACACACACACACACACAACCACACAAAACCACACACACAACCACACACAACCACACATCCACACATACACCCACAACCACACACTCACCCACAACCGCACCTACAACCACACAACCACACACACAATCACAACCAGACACATGCAACCACATACACACAACCACGCACACAACCACACACACCCACCCATATAAACAACCACACACACACACAACCACACACACAACCACACACAACCACACACACAACCACAACCACATATACAACCACACACATATACAACCAAGCACACACACAACCACACACACAACCACACACACACAACTACACAAACAACCACACACACACAACCACACCCACAACCATACCCTCAACCACACCCACACAACCATACCCACCCACACAACTATACCCAACCACACCCACAGAACCATACACACAACCACACACAAAATCACACACACACAATCACACACCCACAACCACACCCACACCCACAACCACACACAACCACAACCACAGAACCACATACACAACCACACACACAACCACACACAACCACACCCACAGAACCACATACACAACCACACACACAACCACACACAACCACACACACAACCACACACACACAACCACATACACACAACCACACACACACAGCCACACACACAACCACACACACAACCACACACACACAACCTCACAAACAACCACACACACACAACCACACACACAAACAACCATGCACACATGACTATACACACACAACCACATACACACACAACCACACACACACACAACCACATACACATAACCATGCACACACCCACACACAACCTCACAAACAACCACACACACACACACAACCACACACACACAACCCCAACCACACACACATACAACCACACACACACAACCACAGCCACACACACAACACACAAAACCACACACACAACCACACACACACAACCATACACACAACCACACACAACACCACACAACCACACACACAACCACATACACACACACAACCACACACAGCCGCAACCACACACACAACCACACACACACACATAACCACACACACACAACCACACACACACACAACCACACGAAACCACATATAAAACCATACCCAACCTCACATCCACACATACCCACAACCACACCCGCACCCACAACTGCACCCACAACCATACAACCACACAACCACACACACACAACACACAACAACACATACACAACCATACACACAACCACACACACACAACCACACACACACAACCACACACATACACAACCACAACACACAACCATACACACAACCATACCACAACCACACACACACAACCACACACAACCACACAACCACACAAACACACCCACAACCACACCCACAACCACACACACACAACCACACCCACACAACCACACACACATAACCACACACACACAACCAGGCATACACAACCACACACACAACCAAACACACACAACCCAAACCACATTCACAGCCACACACACACACCCACAACCACACACACACAACCACACACACAACACATCAAAACCACACACAACCACACACACACAACCACACACACACAACCACACACACAACCACACACACATCCACACACACAACCACACACACAACCACACACACAACCACACACAACACCACACTACCACACACAACACCACGCATCCACACACACAACCATACCCACACACAACCACACACACAACCACACAATGACAACCACACACATACAATCACAACCACACACAACCACACACAAAACCACACACACACAACCACACTCAACCACACACACACAACCACACACATACACAACCACACAAAACCACATACAAAACCACACCCAACCTCACATCCACACATACCCACGACCACACCCACATCCACAACTGCACCCACAGCCACACACACAACCACACACACACAACCAGACACACACACAACCACACAAATACATAACCACACACACCCAACCACACATCCACACACACACCTACAACCACACCCACACCCTTAACCGCACCCACAACCACACAAACACACAACCACACACACAAGCATAACCACACACATAACCACACACACACAACCTCATAAACAACCACACACACACAACCACACACACAACTACAACCACACAACCACAACAACAAACACACACACACACACACACACAACCATACATACACACAACCATACACACAACCACAGCCACACACACAACACAAACAACCACACACACAACACACAAAACTATACACACGACCACACACACACAACCACAATCACACACAACCACACACACAACCACACACAACACAACCACACTCGACCACACACACAACCACACACAACCACACCCACACACACAACCACGCACACACAACCACACACACACAACCACACACAACCACACAACCAGACCCACAACCACACACACACAACCACAACCACACACAACCACACACACAACAACACAACCAAACACACACAACCACACACACATACGACCACACACACACAACCACACACACAACCACAACATACAACCACACACACAACCACACACAACCACACACACAGAACCACACCCACAACAACACACACACAACCACACACACACAACCACACAAATACACAACCACACAAAACCACACATACAACTACACATCCACATATACACCCACACCCACACCCACAACCGCACCCACAACCACACAACCACACACACAACCACACCCACCAACAGACACACAACCACACACACAACCACACAGACACAACCACACACACACACAACCACACACACAACCACACACAACCACACACACAACCACACACACACACACAACCGCACCCACAACCACACACAACCACACACACAACCACATACACAACCACACACACACAACCACACACATAACCACACACAACCACACAAACAACCACACACACAACCACACCCAGAACCATACCCTCAACGACACCCACACAACCACACACACACACACACAAACACACACACACACAACCACACACCCACAACCACACCCACACACCCATAACCACAGCCACACCCACACAACCACACCCACCTGTTGGAAAGGCGTTCGCCGGAGAGGGGCTCGATACACGTCTTGCCCACCCCTTTGACCCACCTCTCCCAAGTAGGCCGAACCAGGCGCGCACACCCTGAGCTTACACTGCCAACAGAGGGACACCACACGTGTTTCTTCGTAAGACGATAGGTTCTTTTATCGAAGGGTTCAAGGGATCTTTATGATCCAAGTTGTAAGTAGTACATCAGTGCCACAAGAGACTACAAATCGGTGGTAGGGGACTGGGGGTAGCGGGACAGTCTTTGAATATAGTGTCTCTGCAAAGTACCCTGCGGACAGCTCACAATCCTCGAGCTGGAGGGTGTTGTTTCTCTTGGCGATCTCTTGCCAATCTTCCTTGAGGGGAGAGCCGCGAGTCACTCAGCAGGCACAGGTAGTTCAGAGTTCGGGAGCCGCGACCTCGTCAGCAGGGCTCAGGTGGTGCAATGGTCAGGGGCCGCGAGTCACTCAGCGGGCACCGGTGGTTCGGATTTCGGGAGCCGCGACCGCGTCAGCAGGGCTCAGATGGTTCCAGGTCTTCTCTGCCATTCGTCCCTCCGGCACCCCGTATTATACTCCCCATGCCCTTTGAAGTCCGGAGTCCTCGCAGAGAGGGGTCTGGGTGACTGAGGGGGTTCGGCGGGATTTCCTGCCGCTCGCTCCTTTGGTCTTTTCAGGTGGGTCTGGGAGGGACCCCAGACGCTCGGCAGGCGAGGCGCCTGCGCCACAGGGGCCTGGGGGCCGATCGAGCCCTCCCGGGGGAAGGCGATCCGAGGTGTGACTGGGCTGGCGCCTCTCGGTCTGGCTCGGGGGGTTCCCGCTCCCTTGGTCGGACATGCGTGGTAGGGTGTCGAGTCCGGCGGGGGCTCTGGCCGGCCCTCGGGTCTGTGTGGCTGGGGCGGCCAGAGTCGGAGATGCCGTGTCTTGGGGGTGGTTGCAGGTTGGCTGGATGATCGGGAGGGCCTACGCCGTGAGGCCGGTCTCACACGCGTCCCCCCCAGCTGAAAGGCGTGGAGAACTACCCATCCACTGGGGGGTTCTCCTCGCTGAAGCGGAAAAATCGGGACAGGCCGTCGGGGTTGGCATGATCCGTCCCGGGGCGATGCTCGACAGTGAAGTCCATCCCTTGGAGGGAGATTGACCATCGTAATAGCTTGGGGTTCTCTCCTCTCATCTGCATCAGCCACCGCAAGGGCCGGTGGTCCGTCTGCACTCGGAAGTGGGTTCCGAACAAGTAGGGCCGTAGTTTCTTGAGGGCCCAGACTACAGCGAAGGTCTCTCGTTCTATGGTACTCCAACGCTGTTCTCGAGGCAGTCGCCTTCGGCTGATGAAGGCTATAGGCTGATCTATGCCCTTGTCGTTGAACTGCGAGAGGACGGCCCGATGCCGTGTTCGGATGCGTCGGTCTGGACCACAAACTCTTGGGAGTAGTCGGGGGCCTTGAGTACTGGGGCAGTGCACATGGCGGTTTTCAAGGCGTCGAACGCTTGCTGGCACGGGGGGTCCACTGCACCTTCCTCGGGAGCTTTTTGGAGGTCAACTCCGTGAGGGGCCCTGCGAGGCTACCATAGTTTTTAATGAACCTCCGGTAGTATCCTGTGAGGCCCAGGAAGGCCCGGACTTCCGTCTGAGTGGTGGGGGGCTCCCAGGACTTGATGGCGTCGATCTTTGGTTGGAGGGGGGCGACCTGCCCGCTGCCCACCTGATGCTCCAGATAGACCACGGAGCCTTGCCCGAGCTGACATTTGCTGGCCTTCGCGGTTAGGCCGGCTTGGCGCAGGGCCAGCAGTACTTGCCGGAGGTGCTGGTGATGCTTGTGCCATTGAGAGCTGAATACTGCTATGTCGTCAAGGTACGCTGCGCTGAACTCCTCGAGTCCGGCCAAGACCTTGTTTACCAACCGCTGGAAGGTGGCCGGGGCGTTTTTCATTCCGAACGGCATGACCCTGAAGCGGTAGTGTCCATCGGGTGTGGAGAAGGCGGAGCGTTCCTTTGCTCCCTCCGTGAGCGCAATCTGCCAGTACCCGCAGGTCAGGTCGAAGGTGCTGATGAAACGAGCGGCCCCAAGGCGGTCAATGAGCTCGTCAGCGCGGGGATAGGATGGGCGTCCGCTCGGGTGACCGCATTGAGCCCCCGGTAGTCCACACAGAATCTTAGTTCGGGGGCGACCCCAGGGGCGGCCGCTTTTGGGACCAGGACTACCGGGCTGGCCCAGGGGCTATCGGAGGGTTCGATCACTCCCAGGGTCAACATCTTCTGTACTTCGGTCTTGATGCAGGTGCGGACCCGGTCAGGCACGCGGTAGGCTCGGTGTCTCACAGGTGGGCTGTCGCCGGTGTCCACGTCGTGGACACACCAGTCGGTGACCCTTGGGATTAGGGAGAAGAGGTCTGCGAATTGTCTGAGCAGCTGGTGACAGTCGTCGGACTGTTGGGGGGTGAGGGTGGTCGACAGTTTCACTCCCTCCATGGAGCCATCTATTTCTTTAGCGCACAGGGGGTCGGGCAGGGGTTCAGTGTCTTCTTCCGCCCCATCGTCGGTGGCCAGGAGCAAACTCAACTCCGTTCTCACAAAGTGGGGCTTGAGACGGTTCACGTGGAGAACCCGGAGGGGGTTCCGCGGGGACTGCACATCGATCAGGTACGTGACCTGACTCTTCCGCTCGATCACCTTGAAGGGGCCAGTCCATTTGTCTTGTAGGGCGCAGGGTTTCACCGGGGCCATGACCCAAACCTGCTGGCCTGGCTGGAACTCGACCAGAGTTGCGTTCTGGTCATACCAGCGCTTCATTTCTTCTTGACTGGCCTCAAGGTTAGCTTCTGCGAGTTCTCTGAACTTCCGGGTCTGGTTGCGGAGCGCCAGGATGTAGCGGAACACATCAGGGGGGGTCCCCCGGGGGCTTGTCTCCCAGCCCTCTTTGACCAGGCTCAGGGGCCCCCGGACGGGGTGTCCGTATAGTAGTTCGAATGGGCTGAACCCCAGGGACTTTTGGGGAACTTCCCGGTACGCGAACAGGAGGCAAGGGAGGAGGACGCCCCATCTTCGGCGCAGGGGCTCCTTGAGGCCCAGGATCATCCCCTTCAGGGTTCTGTTAAAGCGTTCCACCAGGCCGTTGCCCTGGGGGTGGTAGGGGGTCGTGAACTTATATGTTATTCCGCACTGCTGCCACAGGGACTTCATGTAGCGGGATATGAAGTTAGTGATGCGATCACTCACAACCTCGCGCGGGAATCCTACACGGGAGAAGATCCCCATGAGAGCCTGGCCCACCACTGGAGCCGTCACGGTGCGGAGGGGAATGGCCTCGGGGTAGCGGGTGGCATGGTCCACCAGGACGAGGATAAATCTGTGGCCCTAGGCGGTCTTCGGATCCAGGGGTCCCACGATGTCGATGCCAACCCGCTCAAACGGGGTACTCACAACGGGAAAGGGTTGTAATGGAGCCTTGCGCTTTCCGCCACTTTTCCCACTGCCCTGGCACGTGAGGCAGGATTTACAGTGGACCTCCACATTTGCTCGCATCTTGGGCCAATAGAAGTGGGTAACTAACCGCTGATATATTTTGTCTTGGCCTAAGTGTCCTGCCAAGGGTACATCGTGGGCAAGGCCCAGGAGGAGGCTTCGGAAGCGCAGGGGTACTACCAGTACTCGGGCTGTGCCTAGCTCGGCTGACTTTTGTTCGCTGTATAGGAGGCCATTGTCCCAATATACCCAGTGGGTTCCGGACCGGTCACCGGCGGTCTGGGCTTCGGCTTGCTGTCAGAGTCCCACGAGGGAAGGGCAGGTGGCCTGTTCTTGGCAGAACTCTTCACGGGAGGGACCTCCCTCACAGCGCCACTGGGCCATCTCGGGGAGTTCTCCGAGCTCAGTCAGTGCCTCAGGGGCGGAAGGTTCCGACCCCTCGCCCGGGTTAGTGTCTCCTTCTCCTTCCGGAGGAGGGCTGTCCGTCTCCGGTAGGGTGTCCCGTTTCTCGGGGACAGTGTTCAGTGGGAGAGCCTCGACGCCCTCGGAGAGAGGCAATCGCGCGGTCATGGAGCGCGTGGTGGCGCAGACCCATTCGGGTAGGCCCATCATCTCGAGATGGGCTCTTCGTTCTACTTGCCCCCACGGGGAACTCTCAAGGTCGTTGCCCAGGAGGCAGTCTACGGGCTGGGATGTTCGGACGGCTACCTTCAATTCTCCGGAGACTCCTCCCCACTCGAAAGGCACCAGAGCCATCTGGCAGAGGCTCTCGGAATTGTCGGAGGATATGACCGGACAGAGGGCATCAGGTAGGATCTGGTCTTCAGAGATTAGGTTGCGGTGGACCGCGGTGACACTCGCCCCGGTATCGCGGAGGCCCTCGACTCAGTGGCCGTTGATGGTCACCTGCTGTCGGTACTTCTTCGTGTTGGCGGGCAAGGGTGTTCCAGGGACCATTTCTCGATCCCCAAGGGAGACCAGGGCCATGGCAGCAGGTTCCCACTCTTCGGAGTCCTCTATCTCTTCCCCCAGGGCCACGGAGGCCATCTGCCGGGCCGGAGGGTTGGTCGTTGCGGGTCGTTGATACAGGGGACACTGGGGGTCATTGGCGTAGTGTCCGGGCTGTTGGCAGCGGAAGCAGGTGGTCCTGGTTCGGGGCCCTAGCCGCCCGGGGCTCCGGTGCTGGCTGGGGACGGGGCTGGACCTGCCGCCGGTGGGCTGTTGGAAGGGCTGCGCGGGGGCCCCCCTTGGAAGTCTCTCGGTCGGCCTTGGTTTCCTCCCCCCCTCTGGCGGGGGGGTCCTTGACTGTGGCGACCGTAGTCTCCCACGGGGCCTCGGGTGGCCCGGGTGTTCACCCAACGGTCAGCCTCGGCGGCCAGCTTTCGAGGGTCGGTGAGTTTACTGTCCAGGAGATGTTGGCGCAGTTCTACAAAGCAATTGGCCGCTAAATGTTCCCAGGCTATCAGATCAAACAGCTCTTCGAAGGTGGAGACCTTGCTGCCCTTGACCCACCCGTCCAAGGCCCGGCTGTAAAAGTTCACGTATTCTACCCATATGGTGCCCGGTATCTTTTTGCAATCTCGGAACCGTTGCCGGTACATTTCGGGGGTGAGTCCATATCGGCCCACAAGGGCTTCTTTCATGTGGCTGTAGGAGTTCATGACCGTGGAGGGCAGATCCAGCAGGGTATCTCTTCCTTCGCTTAAGAACCGGCCCCATAGCCCAGCCCCCCAATCCTTCTGCGGGACTCGGTGAGAGGTCATGGCGACTTCGTAGGCCTTAAACCACTGCTGGATATCGTCGTTTTTGTAATACTCCTTTACCACATCCTTGGGGATGTGGACTTTGGCTTCCACGGTGGGAGCGGATGGTAGATTCCCGGAGGGTCGTGACTCTTCACTCTTAGCCCTTAACTCGATCTCTTTTAGGCTGCGTTCATTTTCCAGCTGGAGTTTCTTTCCTTCGTGCTCTCTTTGGCGTCTCTTTTCCTCGAGTTCCCCTTGTAGCCGTAACTGCTCGACGGCTAACTTTTTCTCGGCCAGTTTTATTTCTCCCTCGATTTTCAGCTTGGCCAGTTCAAGTTCGTGGTTGCGGCCTCTCTCTCGGTCTGCTAGTTCCTCGGGGGACAGGTTCCCCTCTGGCCCGCTGTTTCTCACCGGGATGCTTCGTGGTTCCGGGGCGGAATCTCCTTCTGTTTGGGTCGGGGACGCCCCTGTCTCGACCCAGGTCTTCAATACTTTCTGGAAGTCTTCCTTTGTGCTTAATCCGGTGGTAGCGATTCCAAGGTCTTTGCAAAATTGTTTTAATTCTCTATGCGTATAATAGTCCAATTGATCCTCTCGGAACGTCGAGCTCATTTCGGTACCTGCGGCACCCAGGGAGGTTTCTCCTTCCATCTCTGTTTGGTAGTGCGTCAGTCGTTCACTGCATGCTCTCTTTCGGTGTCGGCTCGGATCCTGTCGTCTGCCACCAAATGTTGGAAAGGCGTTCGCCGGAGAGGGGCTCGATACACGTCTTGCCCACCCCTTTGACCCACCTCTCCCAAGTAGGCCGAACCAGGCGCGCACACCCTGAGCTTACACTGCGAACAGAGGGACACCACACGTGTTTCTTCGTAAGACGATAGGTTCTTTTATCAAAGGGTTCAAGGGATCTTTATGATCCAAGTTGTAAGTAGTACATCAGTGCCACAAGAGACTACAAATCGGTGGTAGGGGACTGGGGGTAGCGGGACAGTCTTTGAATATAGTGTCTCTGCAAAGTACCCTGCGGACAGCTCACAATCCTCGAGCTGGAGGGTGTTGTTTCTCTTGGCGATCTCTTGCCAATCTTCCTTGAGGGGTGAGCCGCGAGTCACTCAGCAGGCACAGGTAGTTCAGAGTTCGGGAACCGCGACCTCGTCAGCAGGGCTCAGGTGGTGCAATGGTCGGGGGCAGCGAGTCACTCAGCGGGCACCGGTGGTTCGGAATTCGGGAGCCGCGACCGCGTCAGCAGGGCTCAGATGGTTCCAGGTCTTCTCTGCCATTCGTCCCTCCGGCACCCCGTATTATACTCCCCATGCCCTTTGAAGTCCGGAGTCCTCGCAGAGAGGGGTCTGGGTGACTGAGGGGGTTCGGCGGGATTTCCTGCCGTTCGCTCCTTTGGTCTTTACAGGTGGGTCTGGGAGGGACCTCAGACGCTCGGCAGGCGAGGCGCCTGCGCCACAGGGGCCTGGTGGCCGATCGAGCCCTCCCGGGGGAAGGCGATCCGAGGTGTGACTGGGCTGGCGCCTCTTGGTCTGGCTCGGGGGGTTCCCGCTCCCTTGGTCGGACATGCGTGGTAGGGTGTCGAGTCCGGCGGGGGCTCTGGCCGGCCCTCGGGTCTGTGTGGCTGGGGCGGCCGGAGTCGGAGATGCCGTGTCTTGGGGGTGGTTGCAGGTTGGCTGGATGATCGGGAGGGCCTACGCCGTGAGGCCGGTCTCACACCACCCACACAATCACACACAACCACACCCACAGAACCACACACACAACCATACACACAACCATACACACAACCACACACAACCACACACAACCACACACACAACCACACACACAACCACACACACACACCTACACACATACAACTACACACACACAACCATACACACAACCATACACACATCCACACATACACAACCATACACACACAACCACACACACACAACCACACACACACAACCATGCACACAACCACACACACATCAACACACACAACCATACACACATAACCATACACACACACGACCACACACACACAACCACACACACAACCATGTACACAACCACACACACACATTCTCACAAACAACCACACACATACAACCACACCCACATAACCTCAACAACACCCACAACCACACACACACACACAACCACACACACACAACCACAAACACAAATAACCACACACACAACCACAACATATAACCACACACACAACCACACACAACCACACACACAACCACACACACACAACCACGCACATACACAACCACACAAAACCACACACAATCAAACATCCACACACACACCCACAACCACACACACCCCCACAACCGCACCCACTATCACACAACCACACACACAACCACACCCATGCAACCAGAACCAACCACACCCACAACCACACAGACACAACCACAACCACACACACACAACGACACACACACAACCACACACAACCACACACAACCACACAGGCACACAACCACACACACAACCACACACACAACCACACAGACACAACCACACACACACACATACAACCACACACACAACCGCACTCACACACACACAACCACGCACACACAACCACACCTACACCCACACAAAACCCCACACACAACCACACAACACCACACATCCACAACCACACCTGTACCCACAACTGCACCCACAACCACACAACCACACACACAACCACAACCACACAGAACCACACACACAACCACACACAACCACATACAACCACACATCCACACACACACCTGCACCCACAACCACGCACACACACAACCAACCATACACAAAACCACACACACATACCCAACCATGCACACACAACCATACACACACAACCACACACACAATCACACACACACTCACAACCACACACACAACCATACACACAACCACAACCACACACACAACCACACACACAACCACACGCACAACCACACAACCACACACACAACCACACACACAACCACATACACACAACCACACACAACCACACACAAACACACACAAACACACACAACCACACACACACAACCTCACACACAACCACACACACACAACCACACAAACACCCACCCACCCACAACCACACCTACACAACCACAACCACACACACAACTACAACCACACACACACAACCACACACAACCACACAACCACACACACAACCACACACACAACCACACACACACAACCACACACAACCACATACAAACACACCCAAACACACACAAACACACACAACCACACACACACAACCTCACACACAACCACACACACACAACCACACAAACACCCACCCACCCACAACCACACCTACACAACCACAACCACACACACAACCACAACCACACACACACAACCACACACAACCACACAAACAACCACACCCACATAACCAGAACCAACCACACCCACAACCACACATACACAACCACACCCACACACACACAACCACATACACAACCACACACACAACCACACACACACACACAACCACACACACATGACACACACACAACCACACACACAGCCACACACACACACAGCCACACAAACAACCATACACACAACCATACCCACAACCACACACACAACCAGAACCACACACACAACCACACACACACAACCACACACACCCACAGACACACAACCACACACACAACCACACAGACACAACCACACACACACAACCACACACACAACCACACACACAGCCACACACACAGCCACACACACAGCCACACACACAGCCACACAAACAACCACACACACAACCACACACACACAACCACACACACACAACCAGAACCACACACATAACCACACACACAACCACACACACAACCACAAAAACAACCACACACACACAACCACACACACAACCATACCCACAACCACACCCACACAACCACACCTGCACACACACACAACCACACACACACACAACCACACACACACAACCAAACTCACACCCACACCCACACCCACAACCACACCCACACAACCATACACAACCACAATCATACACACACACAACCACAGACACAACCACACACAACCACACATACACAACCACACACAACCACACACACAACCACAACCACACACACAACCACATACACACAACCACACAAACAACCACACACACACAACCGCACCCACAACCACACACAACCACACACACAACCACAACCACATACACAACCACACACACACAACCACACACATACAACCACACACAACCACACACAACCACACAAACAAACACACACACAACCACTCCTAGAACCATTCCCTCAACCACACCCACACAACCACACCCACACACACACACAACCACACACACAACCACAACCACACACACAACCACAACCACACACACAACCACACACACAACCACACAAACAACCACACACACACAACCGCACCCACAACCACACACAACGACACACACAACCACAACCACACACACAACCACACTCACACAACCACACACAACCACACACAACCACACAAACAACCACACACACAACCTCTCCCAGAACCATACCCTCAACCACACCCACACAACCACACCCACACCCACACACACACACACCCACACACACACACAACCACACACACACAACCACACCCACACACCCATAACCACAGCCGCACCCACACAACCACACCCACCCACACAACCACATACAACCACACCCACAGAACCATACACACAACCATACACACAACCACACAAAACCACATACACACAACCACACACACACATCCACACACACAACCACGCACACACACAACCACACACACACAACTATACACACACAACCACACACACACACAACCACACACACAGAACCACACACACACAGCCACACTTACACAACCATGCACACAACCACACACACACACAACCTCACAAACAACCACACACATACAACCACACACACAACCACACCCATACAACCCCAACCACACCCACAACCACACACACACACAACCACACACACAACCACACACACACAACCACAAACACACACAACCACACACACAACCACAACATACAACCACACACAACCACACACAATCACACACACAACCACACACACACAACCACACACAACCAAACATCCACACACACACCCACAACCACACACACCCCCACAACTGCACCCACAACCAAATAACCACACACATACCACAACCACACAACCACTCACACAACCACACAAACAACCACACCCATGCAACCAGAACCAACCACACCCACAAACACACAGACACAACCACACCCACACACACACAACCACACACATACAACTACACACACCCACAGGCACACAACCACACAGACACAACCATACACACACACAACCACACACACACAACCACACACACACACAACCACACACACACAACCACACCTACACCCACACAAAACCACACACACAACCATACCCAACCACACCCAACCACACATCCACAACCACACCCGTACCCACAACCGCACCCATAACCACACAACCACACACAACCACAACCACACACAACCACACACACACAACCACACACTACCACACGCAACCACACATCCACACACATACCTGCACCCACAACCACACACACACACAACCAACCATACATACAACCACACACACATACCTAACCATGCACACACAACCATACACACACAACCACATACACAATCACACACACACACACAATCACACACACACAACCACACACAAAACCACACACACAACCACAACCACAAACACAACTATACATATAACCACACGCACCACCACACACAACCACACACAACCACACAACCACACACACAACCACACACACAACCAAATACACAACCACATACAAACACACCCAACCATGCACACACTACTGCACAAACACCCACCCACCCACAACCACACCCACAACCACACCCACACAACCACAACCACACAACCACACACACAACCACACACACAACCGCACACACAACCACACACACAACCACACCCACACAACCAGAACCAACCACACCCACAACCACACAGATACAACCACACCGACACACACACAACCACACACACAACCACACACACAACCACACACACACAACCACACACACAACCACACACACAGCCACACACACACAACCAAACTCACACCCACAACCACACCCACAACCACACCCACACAACCATACACAACCACAATCATACACACACACAACCACAGACACAACCACACACAACCACACATACACAACCACACACAACCACACACACAACCACAACCACACACACAACCACATACACACAACCACACAAACAACCACACACACACAACCGCACCCACAACCACACACAACCACACACACAACCACAACCACATACACAACCACACACACACAACCACACACATACAACCACACACAACCACACACAACCACACAAACAAACACACACACAACCACTCCTAGAACCATTCCCACAACCACACCCACACAACCACACCTGCACACACACACAACCACACACACACACAACCACACACACACAACCAAACTCACACCCACAACCACACCCACAACCACACCCACACAACCATACACAACCACAATCATACACACACACAACCACAGACACAACCACATACAACCACACATACACAACCACACACAACCACACACACAACCACAACCACACACACAACCACATACACACAACCACACAAACAACCACACACACACAACCGCACCCACAACCACACACAACCACACACACAACCACAACCACATACACAACCACACACACACAACCACACACATACAACCACACACAACCACACACAACCACACAAACAAACACACACACAACCACTCCTAGAACCATTCCCTCAACCACACCCACACAACCACACCCACACACACAACCACACACACAACCACAACCACACACACAACCACAACCACACACACAACCACACACACAACCACACAAACAACCACACACACACAACCGCACCCACAACCACACACAACGACACACACAACCACAACCACACACACAACCACACTCACACAACCACACACAACCACACACAACCACACAAACAACCACACACACAACCTCTCCCAGAACCATACCCTCAACCACACCCACACAACCACACCCACACCCACACACACACACACCCACACACACACACAACCACACACACAACCACACCCACACACCCATAACCACAGCCGCACCCACACAACCACACCCACCCACACAACCACATACAACCACACCCACAGAACCATACACACAACCATACACACAACCACACAAAACCACATACACACAACCACACACACACATCCACACACACAACCACGCACACACACAACCACACACACACAACTATACACACACAACCACACACACACACAACCACACACACAGAACCACACACACACAGCCACACTTACACAACCATGCACACAACCACACACACACACACAACCTCACAAACAACCACACACATACAACCACACACACAACCACACCCATACAACCCCAACCACACCCACAACCACACACACACACAACCACACACACAACCACACACACACAACCACAAACACACACAACCACACACACAACCACAACATACAACCACACACAACCACACACAATCACACACACAACCACACACACACAACCACACACAACCAAACATCCACACACACACCCACAACCACACACACCCCCACAACTGCACCCACAACCAAATAACCACACACATACCACAACCACACAACCACTCACACAACCACACAAACAACCACACCCATGCAACCAGAACCAACCACACCCACAACCACACAGACACAACCACACACACACACAACCACACACACACAACTACACACACCCACAGGCACACAACCACACAGACACAACCATACACACCCACAACCACACACACACAACCACACACACACACAACCACACACACACAACCACACCTACACCCACACAAAACCACACACACAACCATACCCAACCACACCCAACCACACATCCACAACCACACCCGTACCCACAACCGCACCCATAACCACACAACCACACACAACCACAACCACACACAACCACACACACACAACCACACACTACCACACGCAACCACACATCCACACACATACCTGCACCCACAACCACACACACACACAACCAACCATACATACAACCACACACACATACCTAACCATGCACACACAACCATACACACACAACCACATACACAATCACACACACACACACAATCACACACACACAACCACACACAAAACCACACACACAACCACAACCACAAACACAACTATACATATAACCACACGCACCACCACACACAACCACACACAACCACACAACCACACACACAACCACACACACAACCAAATACACAACCACATACAAACACACCCAACCATGCACACACTACTGCACAAACACCCACCCACCCACAACCACACCCACAACCACACCCACACAACCACAACCACACAACCACACACACAACCACACACACAACCGCACACACAACCACACACACAACCACACCCACACAACCAGAACCAACCACACCCACAACCACACAGATACAACCACACCGACACACACACAACCACACACACAACCACACACACAACCACACACACACAACCACACACACAACCACACACACAGCCACACACACAACCACAAAAACAACCACACACATAACCATACCCACAACCACACACAACCACACACACAACCAGAACTACACACACAACCACACACACACAACCACACACACCCACAGACACACAACCACACACACAACCACACAGACACAACCATACACACAGCCACACACCCAACCACACACACAGCCAGACACACAGCCACACAAACAACCACACACAACCACACCCACACACAACCACACACACAACCAGAACCTCACACATAACCACACACACACAACCACACACACAACCACACAAACAACCACACACACACAACCACACACACAACCACACAGACACAACCATACACACAGCCATACACACAACCACACACACAGCCACACACACAGCCACAGAAACAACCACACACAACCACACCCACACACAACCACACACAGCCAGACACACAACCACACAAACAACCACACACACACAACCATACCCACACACACACAACCACACACACACAGCCACACACCCACAACCATACACACACACCCACAACCACACCCACAACCACACACACATACCCACACACAACCACAACCATACACACACACACAACCACAGACACAACCACACACAAAACCATACATACACAACCACACACATACAACAACACACACATAACCACACACACAACCACACACACACAACCACACACACAAAACCTCACAAACAACCACACACTTACAACCACACACACAACCACAACCACACTCAAACAACCCCAACCACAACCACACATACACACAAACCCACACACACAACCACATATCCACTCACACACCTGCACCCACAACAACACACACACAACCAACCATATACACAACCACACACACACCCAACCATGCACACACAACCATACACACACAACCACACACATATAATCACACACACCCAACCACACCCAACCACACAACCACACAAACAACCACACACAACCACAAACACACAACCACACACACAACCACGCACACACAACCACACAAACACCCACCCACCCACAACCACACCCACAACCACACCCACACAACCACAACCACAAAACCACACACACAACCACACAACTACACACACAACCACACTCAAAACCACACAAACAACCACACCAACATAACCAGAACCAACCACACCCACAACAACACAGACACAACCATACCCACACACACACAACCACATACACAACCACACACACAATCACACATACACAACCACACACACAACCACACATACAATCACATATACACAACCACACACAACCACACACACAACCACAACCACACACACAACCACACACACACAACCACACAAACAACCACATACACACAACCGCACCCACAACCACACACAACCACACACACAACCACAACCACATACACAACCACACACATACAACCACACACACAACCACACACACAACCACACACAACCACACAAACAACCACACACACAACCACTCCTAGAACCATACCCTCAACCACACCCACACAACCACACCCACACACACACACACAACCACACACACAACCACAACCACACACACAACCACACACACACAACCACACAAACAACCACACACACACAACCGCACCCACAACCACACACAACGACACACACAACCACAACCACATACACAACCACACACACACAACCACACACAACCACACTGTTGGAAGGCGGACCTCGGGGAGTCGGAGAGACCACCCAGAGGGGCCCCCACACTGTACGAAGTAGCCGAGCGCTGCAGAGAAGCCTCCTGGGAGATCCTTCTCCTGTTGTGTCCTAGCACAGTAACACCACCACACAGGACTCAAGGAGGTTGTCTCAAGACGAGCAATTCTTTATCAGCACTTAAAGGTTACGGGATCAATATTTACACGAAAAGGGATCAAGGGATCCACAAAAGTCTCAGTGTCTCTTTAGAAGGGGAGGGGTAGCGGGACAGTCTTTGGCAGAAGCTTGGTACGAGGGTACCTGGGGCCCAGTTCTTATCCTCGAGCTGGAGGGCCTCCGGAACTCGGAGGGGTCGAGCCGCGACGGCGTCAGCAGGGCTCTGGCGTTCAGTTCGTGGAGAGCCGCGACCAGGTCAGCGGGGCTCTCAAGATGGTTTCTGCTCAGCTCGAGCCGCGACGTCATCAGCAGGGCTCCGAGGGAGGTTTCAGCGAGGTTGGGCCGCGACAGCGTCAGCAGGGCCCCGATGTTCCGGGGGGCTTCAAGGTTTCAGCAAGAAGGAGCCGCGACGCAGTCTGCAGGGCTCGTGGTGGTTTCAAGCAAGAGTTCTTCTCCATAGGGTCGGCCGCGATTCAATCAGCAGGGCTCTCGACTCCGGGATACAACTGCCGGTCTGTTGCGGGGTCGCCCCAGATATAGGCCAGGAGCCCTTTGAAGTCCGGACCCTTGCGCCCGGAGGGGCGGAGAGGCCGGGTTGGGAGCGGCCAGACGCCCAGCAGGAGAGGCGCCGGGCCCAGGAGAGATGGAGGCCGATCGCACCTCGGTGTGGGGGGACGGTTGGGGGTCCCATCGATACCGCCCTCCGCCAGGGCGATGAGGTGTTCACGTGATACCCCCTGGCCAGTTCTTGGTGCCTCAATGTCTGGGCCTCGCTGGGGCCGAGGCCGGGTTGAGCGGAGTCAGGTGGACTGGTGTGCAGGGTCATGTGGCAGGCAACAAAATGGTGGAGCCCCGAGGTGTATGCGACCTCGTGCGGCTCAAACGGGTGGCCCGTGGAGGCCAGGGCGGGGAACGGGCCCAACCCCAGGGAAGTCAGGACCACGCCACGAGGTCGGGTCCAACAGGCGTCCCCCCCAGCCGAAGGCAGGGAGAGTCACCCATCTTCTTGGGGATTCTCCTCGTCAAGGCGGAAGAAGCGGGACAGGCCGTCAGCGTTGGCGTGGTCATTGCCGGGTCGGTGCTCAACCGAAAAGTCCATCCCTTGCAGGGCAATGGACCATCGCAGCAGCTTGGGATTCTCGCCTCTCATTTGCATTAACCACCGCAAAGGCCGGTGGTCGGTCTGGACCCGAAAGTGGGTACCGAAGAGATAGGGTCGGAGCTTCTTAAGGGCCCACACTACCGCGAAGGCCTCGCGCTCGATGGTGCTCCATCGTTGCTCCCGGGGCAGCAGCCGTCGGCTGATGAAGGCCACTGGGCGGTCGAGTCCCTTCTCATCAACCTGAGACAGGACGGCCCCGATCCCATATTCGGAGGCGTCTGTCTGTACGATAAACTCTTTACTGTAGTCAGGGGCCTGGAGCACAGGGGCAGTGCACATCGCGGCCTTGAGAGTCTCGAAAGCTGATTGGCAGCGGGGAGTCCAGTGCACCTTCTTGGGCTGCTTCTTCGAGGTGAGCTCCGTGAGAGGCCCCACAATGCTCCCATAGTCCCGGATGAACCGCCGGTAGTATCCGGTGAGGCCAAGGAAGGCCCGCACAGCGGTCTGGGTAGTGGTAGGTTCCCATGCCTGGATGGCATCGACTTTTGGCTGGAGGGGGGCCACCTGACCGCTTCCCACCTGATGGCCCAGGTAGGTCACCGATCCTTGGCCGACCTGGCATTTGCTGGCCTTAATCGTGAGCCCAGCCCTTTGGAGGGCGGCCAGGACGGCCTTGAGGTGAACTAGGTGCTCAGCCCAGTGGTTGCTGTACACGGCGATGTCATCCAAATAGGCCGCGCTGAAGGCCTCGAGCCCGGCCAGGACCTTGTTTACGAGTCTCTGAAAAGTGGCCGGGGCATTCTTCATGCCGAAGGGCATCACCCGAAATTGGTAATGCCCATCAGGGGTAGAAAAGGCGGATCTTTCTCGGGCGCCGGGGGTAAGCTGAATCTGCCAGTACCCGGCGGTGAGGTCCAGAGTGCTCAGGTAGCGGGCGGACCCCAAGCGATCGATGAGTTAATCGGCCCGGGGTATAGGATGGGCGTCCGTCTTGGTCACAGCATTCAGGGCCCGGTAGTCTACACAAAATCGCAGCTCCGGGGGATGGCCGGGGGCTGCGGCCTTTGGTACCAGGACGACAGGCTGGCCCACGGGCTGTCAGAGGGCTCGATGACCCCGAGGGCCAACATCTTCGCTACTTCGGCCTGGATGCATGCCCGTACTCGGTCGGGTACCCTGTAGGCTCGGTGTCGCACGGGGGGGCTGTCCCCGGTGTCGACGTCGTGGATGCACCAGGGAGAAGAGGGCTGCGTAGTCCTGCAGCAGTTGTTGACAGTCGATGCGCTGTTCCGGGGTCAGGGAGGAGGCGAGCTGGACACCTTTGATGGATCCGTCGTGGACGTCGTTCTGCAAGAGGTCGGGTAGGGGCTCGGAGTCGTCCTCGCCCCCCTCGTCGGTCGCCAGCAGCAGGCTCAGTTCGGTCCGGGCGAAGTAGGGTTTGAGCCTGTTAGCATGTAGAACCCGGAGGGGGTTCCGGGGGGACTCTAGGTCAACTAGGTAGGTGACGGGGCTCTTCTTTTCCACCACCTTGAAGGGCCCAGTCCACTTGCCCTGGAGGGCGCAGGGCTCAACAGGGGCCATGACCCAGACTCGCTGGCCTGGCTCGAACTCGATGGTAGAGGTGTTCCGATCGTACCACCGCTTCATGTCCTCCTGGCTGGCCTCGAGGTTGGCTTCGGCCATGGCTCGGAACTTGCGGGTCTGGTTTCGTAGGGTCAGGAGGTATCGGTAGACGTCAGGAGGGGCGCCTTGGAGCTTCGTCTCCCAGCCCTCCTTGACCAGGCTGAGCGGTCCGCGGACCGGATGTCCGTACAATAGTTCAAACGGGCTGAACCCCAGGGACATCTGCGGGACCTCCCGATAGGCGAACAGGAGGCATGGTAGTAGGACATCCCATCTCCGCCGGAGGGGCTCTTCCAAGCCCTGAATCATCCCCTTCAGGGTTCTGTTAAAGCGCTCGACCAGCCCGTTCCCCTGAGGGTGATAGGGGGTTGTGAATTTGTACGTGACCCCGCACTGCTGCCACAGGGACCGCATGTACTTGGAGATGAAGTTTGTGCCCCTGTCGCTCACCACTTCGCGGGGGAATCCCACTCGGGAGAAGATCCCCATCAAGGCCCGGCCTACCACGGGGGCCGTTACAGTTCTTAGCGGGACCGCCTCCGGGTACCTGGTGGCGGGGTCCACGAGGACCAGGATGAAGCGGTGGCCCAGGGCGGTCCGGGGGTCCAGGGGCCCCACGATGTCGATCCCGACCCGTTCGAACGGGGTGCTGACGGCTGGAAAGGGCTGGAGGGGGGCCTTGACCCGACCCCCCGTCTTCCCGCTGGCTTGGCAGGTCCGGCAGGACCGGCAGTGGTTGTCCACGTCTCTCCGCATCCGGGGCCAGTAGAAGTGGGTCACCAGACGGCTGTAAGTTTTGTCTTGCCCTAGGTGTCCGGCGAGGGGCACGTCATGTGCCAGGTTGAGAAGGAACTCCCGGAAGCGGAGGGGGACCACCAACACGCGGCTGGCCCCGAGTTCTGCCACTTTCTGTTCACTGTACAACAGGCCCTCGGCCCAGTAGACCCAGTGGGTGCCGGTCTTGTCCCCGTTGGCTTGTGCGGACGCTTGTTGTCGGACCCCTTTGAGAGAGGGACAGGACTGCTGTTCTTGCTGGAACTGCTCACGGGTGGGGCCCCCTTCGTGGCGCCATTGTGCAAGTTCTGGTAGGGCGCCGAGGGAAGCAATCTCTTCGGGGGAGGGTTCAGTAGGTCCAGTGTCGGTGTCCACCTCCCCCTCGCTGCAGGCGGGGGGTGGTGCGAGCCCCTCGGGCTGGGCGGCACCGGGGGCCAAGGACGAGCGGGGGGCCTGGGCGGTCATGGACCGGGTGATGGCGCAGGCCCATTCGGATAGTCCCAGCATTCGGAGGTGCTCTTGTCGCTCCACCTGAGCTCAGGGGGAACTCTCCAGGTCGTTCCCCAAGAGGCAGTCTACTGGTGCATCGTCGCGGACAGTCACTTTTAGTAGGCCTGTCACCCCTCCCCACTCGAAGGGGACCAGGGCCATCTGGCACAGGCTTTCGCTGTTGTCGGCCGTCCGGACGGGGCACAGCACATTGGGTAGGATCTGTTCGGGGGTCACCAGGTGGCAGCGGACAGCGGTGACACTGGCGCCGGTGTCACGAAGGGCTTCGGCCCGTTGTCCATTGACGGTGACCTGCTGCCGGTACTCCGGTACTTCTGGGTGTTGCTTGGGATGGGGGTGCGGGGCACCATTTCTCGGCTGCCCAGGCAGACCAGGGACATGGCCGCCGGTTCCCATTCGGTGGTTCCTCGGTCGAGGGTCTCTTCTTCTTCTTCTCCTTCCCCCAGGGCGGCGGCCGCCAGCTGTCGGGGCGGGGGCCCGCCGGCCCTGCTTCTTCGGTTCAGGGGGCAGACCGGATCGCTGGCATAGTGTCCGGTTTGTAGGCAGCCGTAGCATGTTACTGGGGGCCGTGGTCCGGTTCTGGCTGGGGTCGCCCCTCTTCAGGCTATGCTCGGGGAGAGGGGTTGCTGCAGCGGCCCTCGAGGTGGGCTCCTGGGGGCCCCGGCGGGGGGGTCCCGGTTCCTGTTCGGCCCTCCCCCTCCACCGCGTTGGCGGGGAGGTCCGGTGGGGTTCCTCTGGTACTCCCCCATCGAGTTCCGGGGGACTCGGGTGTTGACCCATCGATCGGCCTCGACGGCGAGTTTTCGTGGGTCGGTCATCTTGCTGTCGAGGAGGTGTTGCCTTAGCTCCACGAAGCAATTGTTGGAGAGATGTTCCCAAACAATGAGGTCGACCAGCTGCCCGTAGGTGGTGACTTTGCTACCCTTGATCCATCCTTCTAGGGCCCGGCTGAAAAAGTCCACATATTCCACCCAGGTAGTACCCGGGATCTTCTTGCAGTCTCTGAACCGCTGGCGGTACATTTCCGCGGTTAGCCCGTAGCGGGTGAGCAGGGCCTCCTTCATGTGGTCGTAGGAGGTCATCACCTCCTCTGGCAGCTGAAGCAGTGTGTCTCGACCTTCACTCAGGACCGACCCCACAGGCCGGCGCCCCAGTCCTTTCGGGGCACCCGATGGGAGGTCATGGCCACCTCGTATGCCTTGAACCATTGTTGGATGTCGTCATTCTTATAGTACTCCCTGACGACATCTTTCGGGATATGTACCTTGGCCTCGGCAGGCGGTAGGGTGTCTCTATTACTGGGGGTGTCGGTCCCCCCGTTCTTTGCCTTGATTTCGAGCTCTTTGAGACTTCGCTCGTGCTCAAGGGTCAGTCTTTTTTCCTCCAACTCTCGGTGCCGTCTCTTCTCTTCTATCTCCTCTTGTAGCCGTAGCTGCTCTAGGGCCAGTTTCTTTTCCGCCAGCTGGAGTTCGCCGTCCAGCCGCAGTCGTGCGAGCTCTAGTTCGTGGTTCCGGACCTTCTCCCGCTCTCGTATCTCCTCTTCGGAGAGGCCGGTTTCTAGGCTCTTTCCTCCTCCGGTTGCCGGAGTCGGTGCAGTTGATGTGGCCACCGTCAGGGGCAGGGGACCTTCTTCCTGGGAGTGGCCTGCCTCGGCCTCCAGCCAGGTCCTCATCTCCTCTTTGGTACCTAGGCCGGTGGTTGCAAGGCCCTTGTCCTTGCAGAACTGTTTCAATTCTTTGTGCGTGTATTCCTCCAACCGTTCGGGCTGGAACTCCGTGGTCGCGTTGTTTCCTTGGTTGCTCATGACTTCTGTTTGTCTGGATGGGTAGCTAGTGGGTTACTGGCTGGTACGTACTGCGTTCGGCTCGGATCCCGCCGCTGGCCACCAAATGTTGGAAGGCGGACCTCGGGGAGTCGGAGAGACCACCCAGGGGGCCCCCACACTGTACGAAGTAGCCGAGCGCTGCAGAGAAGCCTCCTGGGAGATCCTTCTCCTATTGTGTCCTAGCACAGTAACACCACCACACAGGACTCAAGGAGGTTGTCTCAAGACGAGCAATTCTTTATCAGCACTTAAAGGTTACGGGATCAATATTTACACGAAAAGGGATCAAGGGATCCACAAAAGTCTCAGTGTCTCTTTAGAAGGGGAGGGGTAGCGGGACAGTCTTTGGCAGAAGCTTGGTACGAGGGTACCTGGGGCCCAGTTCTTATCCTCGAGCTGGAGGGCCTCCGGAACTCGGAGGGGTCGAGCCGCGACGGCGTCAGAAGGGCTCTGGCGTTCAGTTCGTGGAGAGCCGCGACCAGGTCAGCGGGGCTCTCAAGATGGTTTCTGCTCAGCTCGAGCCGCGACGTCGTCAGCAGGGCTCCGAGGGAGGTTTCAGCGAGGTTGGGCCGCGACAGCGTCAGCAGGGCCCCGATGTTCCGGGGGGCTTCAAGGTTTCAGCAAGAAGGAGCCGCGAAGCAGTCTGCAGGGCTCGTGGTGGTTTCAAGCAAGAGTTCTTCTCCGTAGGGTCGGCCGCGATTCAATCAGCAGGGCTCTCGACTCCGGGATACAACTGCCGGTCTGTTGCGGGGTCGCCCCAGATATAGGCCTGGAGCCCTTTGAAGTCCGGACCCTTGCGCCCGGAGGGGCGGAGAGGCCGGGTTGGGAGCGGCCAGATGCCCAGCAGGAGAGGCGCCGGGCCCAGGAGAGATGGAGGCCGATCGCACCTCGGTGTGGGGGGACGGTTGGGGGTCCCATCGATACCGCCCTCCGCCAGGGCGATGAGGTGTTCACGTGATACCCCCTGGCCAGTTCTTGGTGCCTCAATGTCTGGGCCTCGCTGGGGCCGAGGCCGGGTTGAGCGGAGTCAGGTGGACTGGTGTGCAGGGTCACGTGGCAGGCAACAAAATGGTGGAGCCCCGAGGTGTATGCGACCTCGTGCGGCTCGAACGGGTGGCCCGTGGAGGCCAGGGCGGGAAACGGGCCCAACCCCAGGGAAGTCAGGACCACGCCACGAGGTCGGGTCCAACACACACACAACCACACAAACAACCACACACACAACCACTCCCAGAACAATACCCTCAACCACACCCACACCACCACACCCACACCCACACACACACACAACCACACACACACAACCACACCCACACACCCATAACCACAGCCGCACCCACACAACCACACCCACCCACACAACCACATACAACCACACCCACAGAACCACACACACAACCATACACACAACCACACACAACCAAATACACACAACCACACACACACACAACCACACACACAACCACGCACACACACACAACCACACACACACAACTACACTCACACAACCACACACACACACAACCATACACACACAACCACACACACACATGACCACACACACAGAACAACACACACAACCACACACACAACCACACACACACAACCATGCACACAACCACACACACACACAACCTCACAAACAACCACACACATACAACCACACACACAACCACACCCATACAACCCCAACCACACCCACAACCACACACACATACACAACCACACACACAACCACACACACACAACCACAAACACACACAACCACACACACAACCACAACATACAACCACACACACAACCACACACAAACACACACACAACCACACACACACAACCACACACAACCAAACATCCACACACACACCCACAACCACACACACACCCACAACTGCACCCACAACCACACAACCACACACATACCACAACCACACAACCACTCACACAACCACACAAACAACCACACCCATGCAACCAGAACCAACCACACCCACAACCACACAGACACAACCACACCCACACACACACAACCACACACACACAACCACACACACACACAACCACAGACACCCACAGGCACACAACCACACACACAACCACACAGACACAACCATACACACACATATAACCACACACACACAACCACACACACACACACAACCACACACACACAACCACACCTACACCCACACAAAACCACACACACAACCCTACCCAACCACAACCAACCACACATCCACAACCACACCCGTACCCACAACCGTACCCACAACCACACAACCACACACACAACCACAACCACACACAACCACACACACACAACCACACACAACCACACGCAACCACACATCCACACACACATCTGCACCCACAACCACACACACACACAACCAACCATACACACAACCACACACACATACCTAACCCTGCACACACAACCATACACACACAACCACACAAACAACCACACACAACCACACCCACATACAACCACACACACAACCAGAACCTCACACATAACCACACACACACAACCACACACACAACCACACAAACAACCACACACACACAACCATACCCACAACCACACCCACACAACCACACCTGCACGCACACACAACCACACACACACATCCACACACCCACAACCACACACACACACCCACAACCACACCCACAACCACACCCACACAACCACACACAACCACAACCATACACACACGCACAACCACAGACACAACCACACACAAAACCATACATACACAACCACACACATACAACAACACACACATAACCACACACACAACCACACACACACAACCACACACACAAAACCTCACAAACAACCACACACATACAACCACACACACAACCACACTCAAACAACCCCAACCACAACCACACATACACACAAACCCACACACACAACCACATATCCACTCACACACCTGCACCCACAACAACACACACACAACCAACCATATACACAACCACACACACACCCAACCATGCACACACAACCATACACACAACCACACACACACAATTACACACACCCAACCACACACCCAACCACACAACCACACAAACACCCACCCACCCATAACCACACCCACAACCACACCCACACAACCACAACCACACAACCACACACACAACCACACAACTACACACACAACCACACACACAGCCACACAAACAACCACACCAACACAACCAGAACCAACCACACCCACAACAACACAGACACAACCACACCCACACACACACAACCACATACACAACCACACACACAATCACACATACACAACCACACACACACAACCACACATACAATCACATATACACAACCACACACAACCACACACACAACCACAACCACACACACAACCACACACACACATCCACACAAACAACCACACACACACTACCGCACCCACAACCACACACAACCACACACACAACCACATACACAACCACATACATACAACCACACACACAACCACACAAACAACCACACACACAACCACTCCTAGAACCATACCCTCAACCACACCCACACAACCACACCCCCACACACACACACACACAACCACACACACAACCACAACCACACACACAACCACACACACACAACCACACAAACAACCACACACACACAACCGCACCCACAACCACACACAACGACACACACAACCACAACCACATACACAACCACACACACACAACCACACACAACCACACACAACCACACAAACAACCACACACACAACCACTCCCAGAACCATACCCTCAACCACACCCACACAACCACACCCACACCCACACACACACACAACCACACACACACAACCACACCCACACACCCATAACCACAGCCGTACCCACACAACCACACCCACCCACACAACCACATACAACCACACCCACAGAACCACACACACAACCATACACACAACCACACACAACCACATACACACAACCACACACACACAACCACACACACAACCACGCACACACACACAACCACACACACACAACTACACTCACACAACCACACACACACACAACCATACACACACAACCACACACACACATGACCACACACACAGAACACACACAACCACACACACAACCACACACACACAACCATGCACACAACCACACACACACACAACCTCACAAACAACCACACACATACAACCACACACACAACCACACCCATACAACCCCAACCACACCCACAACCACAGACACATACACAACCACACACACAACCAAACACACACAACCACAAACAACCACACACAACCACAACATACAACCACACACACAACCACACACAAACACACACACAACCACACACACACAACCACACACAACCAAACATCAACACACACACCCACAACCACACACACACCCACAACTGCACCCACAACCACACACATACCACAACCACACAACCACTCACACAACCACACAAACAACCACACCCATGCAACCAGAACCAACCACACCCACAACCACACAGACACAACCACACCCACACACACACAACCAGACACACACAACCACACACACACAACCACACACACCCATAGGCACACAACCACACACACAACCACACAGACACAACCATACACATACATATAACCACACACACACACAACCACACACACACACACAACCACACACACACAACCACACCTACACCCACACAAAACCACACACACAACCATACCCTACCACAACCAACCACACATCCACAACCACACCCGTACCCACAACCGCACCCACAACCACACAACCACACACACACAACCACAACCACACACAACCACACACACACAACCACACAAAACCACACGCAACCACACATCCACACACACACACCTGCACCCACAACCACACACACACACAACCAACCATACACACATACCTAACCCTGCACATACAACCATACACACACAACCACACACACAATAACATACACACACACAATCACACACACACAACCACACACACAACCACACACACAACTATACATACAACCACACGCACCACCACACACAACCACACACAACCACACAACCACACACACAACCACACACACAACCAAATACACAATCATACACAACCACATACAAGCACACCCAACCACACACAAACACACACAACCACACACACACAACCAGACACACAACCATGCATACACAACTGCACAAACACCCACCCACCCACAACCACACCCACAACCACACCCACACAACCACAACCACACAACCACACACACAACCACACAATCACACACACAACCACACACACAACCACACAAACAACCACACCCACACAACCAGAACCAACCACACACACAACCACACAGATACAACCACACCGACACACACACAACCACACACACAGCCACACACACACACAACCACACACACAACCACAACATACAACCACACACACAACCACACACAAACACACACACAACCACACACACACAACCACACACAACCAAACATCCACACACACACCCACAACCACACACACACCCACAACTGCACCCACAACCACACAACCACACACATACCACAACCACACAGCCACTCACACAACCACACAAACAACCACACCCATGCAACCAGAACCAACCACACCCACAACCACACAGACACAACCACACCCACACACACACAACCACACACACACAACCATACACACACACAACCACAGACACCCACAGGCACACAACCACACACACAACCACAGACACAACCATACACACACATATAACCACACACACACACACAACCACACACACACACACAACCACACACACACAACCACACCTACACCCACACAAAACCACACACACAACCCTACCCAACCACAACCAACCACACATCCACAACCACACCCGTACCCACATCCGTACCCACAACCACACAACCACACACACAACCACAACCACACACAACCACACACACACAACCACACACAACCACACGCAACCACACATCCACACACACATCTGCACCCACAACCACACACACACACAACCAACCATACACACAACCACACACACATACCTAACCCTGCACACACAGCCATACACACACAACCACACAAACAACCACACACAACCACACCCACACACAACCACACACACAACCAGAACCTCACACATAACCACACACACACAACCACACACACAACCACACAAACAACCACACACACACAACCACACACACAACCATACCCACAACCACACCCACACAACCACACCTGCACGCACACACAACCACACACACACAGCCACACACCCACAACCACACACACACACACCCACAACCACACCCACAACCACACCCACACAACCACACACAACCACAACCATACACACACGCACAACCACAGACACAACCACACACAAAACCATACATACACAACCACACACATACAACAACACACACATAACCACACACACAACCACACACACACAACCACACACACAAAACCTCACAAACAACCACACACATACAACCACACACACAACCACACTCAAACAACCCCAACCACAACCACACATACACACAAACCCACACACACAACCACATATCCACTCACACACCTGCACCCACAACAACACACACACAACCAACCATATACACAACCACACACACACCCAACCATGCACACACAACCATACACACAACCACACACACACAATTACACACACCCAACCACACCCAATCACACAACCACACAAACAACCACACACACAACCACAAACACACAACCACACACACAACCACGCACACACAGCCACACAAACACCCACCCACCCACAACCACACCCACAACCACACCCACACAACCACAACCACACAACCACACACACAACCACACAACTACACACACAACCACACACACAGCCACACAAACAACCACACCAACACAACCAGAACCAACCACACCCACAACAACACAGACACAACCACACCCACACACATACAACCACATACACAACCACACACACAATCACACATACACAACCACACACACACAACCACACATACAATCACATATACACAACCACACACAACCACACACACAACCACACACACAACCACACACACACAACCACACAAACAACCACACACACACTACCGCACCCACAACCACACACAACCACACACACAACCACATACACAACCACACACATACAACCACACACATACAACCACACACACAACCACACAAACAACCACACACACAACCACTCCTAGAACCATACCCTCAACCACACCCACACAACCACACCCCCACACACACACACACAACCACACACACAACCACAACCACACACACAACCACACACACACAACCACACAAACAACCACACACACACAACCGCACCCACAACCACACACAACGACACACACAACCACAACCACATACACAACCACACACACACAACCACACACAACCACACACAACCACACAAACAACCACACACACAACCACTCCCAGAACCATACCTTCAACCACAACCACACAACCACACCCACACCCACACACACACACAACCACACACACACAACCACACCCACACACCCATAACCACAGCCGTACCCACACAACCACACCCACCCACACAACCACATACAACCACACCCACAGAACCACACACACAACCATACACACAACCACACACAACCACATACACACAACCACACACACACAACCACACACACAACCACGCACACACACACAACCACACACACACAACTACACTCACACAACCACACACACACACAACCATACACACACAACCACACACACACACGACCACACACACAGAACACACACAACCACACACACAACCACACACACACAACCATGCACACAACCACACACACACACAACCTCACAAACAACCACACACATACAACCACACACACAACCACACCCATACAACCCCAACCACACCCACAACCACAGACACATACACAACCACACACACAACCAAACACACATAACCACAAACAACCACACACACAACCACAACATACAACCACACACACAACCACACACAAACACACACACAACCACACACACACAACCACACACTCCCAAACATCAACACACACACCCACAACCACACACACACCCACAACTGCACCCACAACCACACAACCACACACATACCACAACCACACAACCACTCACACAACCACACCCATGCAACCAGAACCAACCACACCCACAACCACACAGACACAACCACACCCACACACACACAACCACACACACACAACCACACACACACACAACCACACACACCCATAGGCACACAACCACACACACAACCACACAGACACAACCATACACACACATATAACCACACACACACACAACCACACACACACACACAACCACACACACACAACCACACCTACACCCACACAAAACCACACACACAACCATACCCTACCACAACCAACCACACATCCACAACCACACCCGTACCCACAACCGCACCCACAACCACACAACCACACACACAACCACACACAACCACACACACACAACCACACAAAACCACACGCAACCACACATCCACACACACACACCTGCACCCACAACCACACACACACACAACCAACCATACACACAACCACACACACATACCTAACCCTGCACACACAACCATACACACACAACCACACACACAATAACATACACACACACAATCACACACACACAACCACACACACAACCACACACACAACCACAACCACACACACAACTATACATACAACCACACGCACCACCACACACAACCACACACAACCACACAACCACACACACAACCACACACACAACCAAATACACAATCACACACAACCACATACAAGCACACCCAACCACACACAAACACACACAACCACACACACACAACCAGACACACAACCATGCATACACAACTGCACAAACACCCACCCACCCACAACCACACCCACAACCACACCCACACAACCACAACCACACAACCACACACACAACCACACAACCACACACACAACCACACAACCACACACACAACCACACACACAACCACACAAACAACCACACCCACACAACCAGAACCAACCACACACACAACCACACAGATACAACCACACCGACACACACACAACCACACACACAACCACACACACAACCACACACACACAACCACACACACAACCACACACACAACCACACACACAACCACACATACAACCATACCCACAACCACACACACAACCAGAACCACACACACACAACCACACACACAACCACACACACACAACCACACATACCCACAGACACACAACCACACACACAACCACACAGACACAACCACACACACACATAACCACACACACAACCACACACACAACCACACACACAGCCACACACACGGCCACACAAACTACCCCACACACAACCACACCCACACACAACCACATACACAGCCAGAACCACACACACAACCACACAAACAACCAAACACACAACCACACACACAACCACACCCACAACCACACACACACACACACACCCACAACCATACCCACAACCACACCCACACAACCACACCTGCACACATACACAACCACACACACATAACCACACAACCACACACACACCCACAACCACACCCTCAACCACACCCACATAACCACACCCAACCACAACCATACACACACACAACCACAGACACAACCACACACACAACCACACATACACAACCACACACATACAACAATACACACATAACCACACACATAACCACACACACACAACCACACACACAACCACACACACAAAACCTCACAAACAACCACACACATACAACCACACACACAACCACAACCACACTCAAACAACCCCAACCACATATACACACACACACCCATACACACACAACCACACACACACAATCACAACCCCACACACACACACACACACAACCACAGCCACAACCACACACATCCACACACACAACCACATACACAACCACACAACCACACACACACAACCACACACACACAACCACACACACACAACCACACACACAACCACACACAACCACACAAACAACCACACACACAACCACTCCTAGAACCATACCCTCAACCACACCCACACAACCACACCCACACACACACACACAACCACACACACAACCACACACACAACCACACACACACAACCACACAAACAACCACACACACACACAACCGCACCCACAACCACAACCACACACAATGACACACACAACCACAACCACATACACAACCACACACACATAACCACACACAACCACACAAACAACCACACACACAACCTCTCCCAGAACCATACCCTCAAACACACCCACACAACCACACCCACACCCACACACACACAACCACACACACACAACCACACCCACACACCCATAACCACAGCCGCACCCACACAACCACACCCACCCACACAACCACACACAACCACACCCATAGAACCACACACACAACCATACACACAACCACACACACAACCACACACACAACCATGCACACACACAACCACACACACACAACTACACTCACACAAACACACACACAACCACACACACAACCATACACACACAACCACACACACACACGACCACACACACAGAACCACACACACACAACCACACTTACACAACCATGCACACAACCACACACATACACAACCTCACAAACAACCACACACATACAACCACACACACAACCACACCCATACAACCCCAACCACACCCACAACCACACACACACACACACACAACCACACACACAACCACACACACACAACCACAAACACACACAACCACACACACAACCACAACATACAACCACACACACAACCACACACAACCACACACACAACCACACACACCCAAACATCCACACACACCCACAACCACACACACCCCCACAACTGCACCCACAACCACACAACCACACACATACCACAACCACACAACTACTCACACAACCACACAAACAACCACACCCATGCAACCAGAACCAACCACACCCACAACCATACAGACACAACCACACCCACACACACACAACCACACACACAACCATACACACACACAACCACACACAACCACACACACACACACAACCACACCTACATCCACACAAAACCACACACACAACCATACCCAACCACACCCAACCACACATCTACAACCACACCTGTACCCACAACCGCACCCACAACCACACAACCACACACACAACCATAACCACACACAACCACACACACACAACCACACACTACCACACGCAACCACACATCCACACACACACCTGCACCCACAACCAAACACACACACAACTAACCATACACACAACCACACACACATACCTAACCATGCACACACAACCATACACATACAATCACACACACACACGCAATCACACACACACAACCACACACACAACCACACACACAACCAAATACACAACCACACACAACCACATACAAACACACCTAACCACACACAAACACACACAACCACACACACACAACCACACACACAACCACGCACACACTACTGCACAAACACCCACCCACCCACAACCACACCCACAACCACACCCACACATCCACAACCACACAACCACACACAACCACACAACCACACACACAACCACACAAACAACCACACCCGCACAACCAGAACTAACCACACCCACATCCACACAGATACAACCACACCGACACATACACAACCACACACACAACCACACACACACAACCACACACTCACAACCACACACACAACCACACACACAGCCACACACACACAACCACACAAACAACCACACACATAACCATACCCACAACCACACACAACCACACACAACCCCAGAACCACACACACAACCAAACACACACAACCACACACACCCACAGACACACAACCACACACACAACCACACAGACACACCCACACACACACAGCCACACACACAACCACACACACAGCCACACACACAGCCACACAAACAACCACACACACAACCACACACAACCAAACATCCACACACACCCACAACCACACACACACCCACAACTGCACCCACAACCACACAACCACACACATACCATAACCACACAACTACTCACACAACCACACAAACAACCACACCCATGCAACCAGAACCAACCACACCCACAACCACACAGACACAACCACACCCACACCCACACAACCATACACACAACCACACACACTCACAACCACACACACCCACAGGCACACAACCACATACACAACCACACAGACACATCCATACACACACACACAACCACACACACACAACCACACACACACACACAAACACACACACACAACCACACCTACACCCACACAAAACCACACACACAACCATACCCAACCACACAAAACCACACATCCACAACCACACCTGTACCCACAACTGCACCCACAACCACACAATCGCAACCACACACAACCACACACACACAACCACACACTACCACACGCAACCACACATCCACACACACACCTGTACCCACAACCACACACACACACAACCAACCATACATACAACCACACACACATACCTAGCCATGCACACACAACCATACACACACAACCACACACACAATCACACACACACACAACTACACATACAACCACACACACAACAACAACCACACACAACTACACATACAACCACACGCACCACCACACACAACCACACACAACCACACAACCACACACACAACCACACACACAACCAAATATACAACCACACACAACCATATACAAACACACCCAACCACACACAAACACACACAACCACACACACACAACCACACACACAACCATGCACACACTACCGCACAAACACCCACCCACCCACAACCACACCCACAACCACACCCACACAACCACACAACCACACACACAACCACACAACCACACACACAACCACACAAACAACCACACCCACACAACCAGAACCAACCACACCCACAACCACACAGATACAACCACACCAACACACACACAACCACACACACAACCACACACACAACCACACACACAACCACACACACACAACCACACACACACAACCACACACACAGCCACACACACACAACCACACAAACAACCACACACACACCCAGAACCACACACACAACCACACACACACAACCACACACACCCACAGACACACAACCACCCATACAACCACACAGACACAACCACACAGCCACAGCCACACACACAACCACACACACAGCCACACACACAGCCACACAGACAACAACACACACAACCACACCCACACACAACCATACACACAACCAGAACCACACACACACAACCACACACACAACCACACACACAACCACACAAACAACCACACACACAACCACACACACAACCATACCCACACCCACACAACCACACCTGCACACACACATAACCACACACACACAGCCACACACCCACAACCACACACACACCCACAACCACACCTACAACCACACCCCCACAACCACACACAACCACAACCATAAACACACACACAACCACAGACACAACCACACACACAACCATACATACACAACCACACACATACAACCCCACACACATAACCACAAACACAACCACACACACACAACCACACACACAAAGCCTCACAAACAACCACACACATACAACCACACACACAACCACAACCACACTCAAACAACCCCAACCACAACCACATATACACACAAACCCACACACACAACCACATATCCACTCACACACCTGCACCCACAATAACACACACACGACCAACCATACACACAACCACACACACACCCAACCATGCACACACAACCATACACACACAACCACACACATACAAGCACACACACACACAACCACACACAACCACACACAACCACACACAACCACAACCACACATACAACCACACACACAACCACATAAACACAACCACACACACACAACCACACACATACACAACCACACAAAACCACACACACAACCACACATAATCACACATCCACACACACCCACAACCACACACACACTACCACACCCACAACCACACAAAGACACACACAACCACAACCACACACATGCAACCACACACACACAACCACACACACAACCACACATAACCACACACACAACCACAACCACACCAACACAACCACACCCAACCACAATCATACACACACAACCACAGACACAACCACACACACAACCACACATACACAACCACACACAACCACATACACAACCACAACCACACACACAACCACACACAAACAACCACACAAACAACCACACACACACAACCGCACCCACAACCACACACAACCACACACACAACCACAACCACATACACAACCACACACATACAACCACACACACACAACCAAACTCACACCCACAACCACACCCACAACCACACCCACACAACCACACCCAACCACAATCATACACACACACAACCACAGACACAACCATACACACAACCACACAACCACACATACACAACCACACACAACCACAACCACACACACAACCACACACACACAACTATACAAACAACCACACACACAACCGCACCCACAACCACACACAACCACACAGACAACCACAACCACATACACAACCAGACACACACAACCAGACACACACAACCACACACACAACCACACACAACCACACAAACAACCACACACACATCCACTCCTAGAACCATACCCTCAACCACACCCACACAACCACACCCACACACACACACAACCACACACACAACCACAACCACACACACAACCACACACACACAACCACACAAACAACCACACACACACACAACCGCACCCACAACCACACACAACGACACACACAACCACAACCACATACACAACCACACACACAACCACACACAACCACACAAACAACCACACACACAACCTCTCCCAGAACCATACCCTCAAACACACCCACACAACCACACCCACACAACCACACACACACAACCACACCCACACACCCATAACCATAGCTGCACCCACACAACCCCACCCACCCACACAACCACACACAACCACACCCACAGAACCACACACACAACCATACACACAACCACACACAACCACATACACACAACCACAAACAAACAACCACACACACAACCACAACAGACAACCACACACAACCACACACAACCACACACACAACCACATACACACAACCACACACGCACAACCACACACATACACAACCACACAAAACCACACACACAACCACACACAACCACACATCCACATACACACCCACAACCACACACACACACACTACCACACCCACAACCACACACACAACCACAACCACACACTTGCAACCACACACACACAACCAAAATCACAACCACACACAAACAACCAGACACACACACAACCAAACCCATAACCACACATAACCACACACACAACCACAACCATATATACAACCACACACACACAACCACACACACAACCACACACACAACCACACAAACAACCACACAAATAACCACACACACACAACCACACCCACAACCATACCCTCAACCACACCCACAGAACCACACACACAACCACACACACAACCACACATACACAACCACACACCCACAATCACACACACACACCCACAACCACACACATACCCACACAACCACACACACCCACACAACCACACCCAACCACACCCACACAACCACCCACACAACCAGACAAACAACCACACACACAACCACACACACAACCAGACCCACAACCACACACACACAACCACACCTGCACACACACACAACCACACACACACAACAACACACCCACAACCACACACACACCTACAACCACACCCACAACCACACCCACACAACCATAACCATACACACACACACAACCACAGACACAACCAACCACACAACCATACATACACAACCACACACATACAACCACACACACATAACCACATACACAACCACACACACATAACCACTCACACAACCACACACAAAAAACCTCACAAACAACCACACATACACACACCCCCTCACAGAACCACACACAACCACATATCCACACACACACCTGCACCCACAACCACACACACACACACAACCAACCATACACACAACCACACACACACACCCAACCATGCACACACACAACCATACACACACAACCACACACACATCCACAACCACACACACAACCACACACACAACCACACACACAACCACACGCACAACCACACCCAACCACACCCAACCACACACCCACACACACAACCAAACACACACAACCACACACACACAAAACCACAAACAAACAACCACACACACAACCACAACATACAAAAACACACACAACCACACACAACCACACACAACCACACACACAACCACATACACACAACCACACACACACAACCACACACATACACAACCACACAAAACCACACACAAACCCACACACAACCACACATCCACATACACACCCACAACCACACACACACACACTACCACACTGTAGGAGAGTAGGGTCTGCTATCCTATGGTCACCCCAAATTTTTGCTTTTTGCTTCACTGGTTTTTGACATATTGAGGCTGTGGGCCTGCCAATCAGACCCCCAGCCTGCTGTTCTCTCTACTAAATTAAAACTATGCACCCTAGGTGCATAACCAATTGGAAGTGGATCACCCTGTCAGCCCCTGTACCAGTGTACACTAGGTACCCAGGGCATTGGTGTACCCAAGGCCTGCCAGGGGCTGCAGCATGTATTATGCCACCCCAGGCTTGGCCTAACAATCTGACACAACTGGCTGATCACTCAGCTGGGGTAAGTTGGTGTAATCACCTCTTACTTAGGTGTAGTATACCTATACCTAACCCTAAATGGGACACCTGGTAACCTATAAGTCACTCCTATGGCAGGCCTTAACAATCCTGAAGGCAGAGTGCTTGGTTCCATGTGAGATGGTGCTCTGGCATGAGCTGAGCCTGTCTGCAGTGGTCGGAACAACTTCCTTCTACTGTTTCCAGATATCGTCATACCATATACTCTTAAGTGCATTATGAACCTCGCGGTTAAATGCTATCTTTGGTTTGGCTTTATCAAAACATGTCGAGTAAGGTGTCATACGAATTGGAATACTAACCCCTCGCCAATTCTGGCGACGGGGTTAGCATTCCACCCTTCTAGAGGGACACGACATGTACAGTACCTGAAACCCGGGTAAAATCAGACATCCTGGAATCAACTTGAAACTAAGAAGAAGACGGGAACTTCGACATTCTGCTGCACAGAAGACTGAAGAAAATCTCCCCTGTGGTCAGGGAGTGACCACCTTGCTAACGCAAGCACCATCCAGCGAATCACCGTCTGCTTTGCCGCCGCCTCCCGCCGGAGCCCGAGCCCAGAGACTGACAAGACCTGGACCTCCAGACCTCTCACCGCCCGATCCACAGTCCCTGAAAGGAGGAGACCCGTGGAGGCACCGAGACACGTGGAGCCAGCCATCTTGGAACGACTACGACAAGCTGACAAGTGCAACAACCGAGGCTCCCTCCAAGTTGTGCTTTGGGTCCTGAGAAGCCCAACCCTCGAGCAGCATCTGCACCAAAGGTGAGCCCTCCAGCATCTCCACGATCTGCGTGGGGCCCTTCTGCATTTTGCCACTCGACGCGCCTAACCGGTTGCTGGCCCGCTGGCTAGTGGCCATCTTGGCGACGAAATCTACGACAAACACCGCTGGTCTGGTTGCTCCAGACTGGCCCTTGCTCCCTTCCAAAGGAGCAATCCCTCTGACCTTGCTGGTCAGAACCAACAGCTGATTTCCGAATCCTTCTACAATTGCTTTTGCCAAGGCTTGTTTGCTTCGATCAAGTCGCCGACACCGCCGACAGCGAGAGCCTGCGTGGGACAGCTCGTGAGCCGACTCCTGGACGTCGTCGACCTTCAGGGACCACGTGGCTGCGGAGACAAGCTACCCCTCATCACCTGTTTGCGCCCGACATCGCCTGGTACCCACCTGGTGCCACGCTGGTCACTGGCTAGTGACTGTGAACACTGTCCCCTCTGCTTACAGGTCTTCAACATCTCCGATCCACTCTTGGATCCACTGCATCTCTTCCCGACCGACCGCCTGCAGCACTTTTGTCTACAGGCCCCACGGAACAGATAGAAGAAACCCGACGCACTTCGAGGCCTATGCACCCGCTTCCTGTGGGTGAGGTAAAGCTGGCACACCTGTGCCCAAGTGTAGTATTACATCTCTAGTGCCTGTGTTCCAAATCTTAAGTTCCTAGGTCATCCGGAAGATTCCTTTTGCAGTAACTTTGTACTTTTTACGCACCCATTGAAACCTATGGGAGCACGCGTGTGACTATTTGCTCTGCACACGCCACCCGTGGACCTCCTGGTCACTAACTGACGTTAGCTCCTTGTAGGCCCAGCGATTCTAGAGGCCCTAGGCCTTTTCCCTTTTCTGTTCGTGGTACTTATACCACTATTTTAGTATATGGTTCGAGTGGCCACCAGGGCCTATCCATATAAAGTGCAACTTCTGTGTATTATGTGATAATCTTGTTTGACGATTTGTGCTCCTGTGCTCATAAAGAGACTAGGGGTTACTTTGAGAAATAAATACATATATATTTTGAATATATATCTGTGTGGTGTCCTTTCATTGGTATAAAAGGGGGTTACTATTGGTAAAACAGCTTGCTTAACACGCTTCACGAGTTTAGCCTCAAAGACTGCTTAGCCTACGCTACCACTAGGGCAGCTAGTCCAAAAAGGTTGACTTACAACCACACCATAAGGGTTGCTTGGCATGGTACAAGGTGGTCACTAGAACTAGTGAACAGCATATACCAGGCCAACTTCTCACATTGGTGAGCAGCGGTGGGATTTGAGCTTGCTGTGTTTTACCATTGTAATCTCTTGGTTACCAATTGAAAGATCACATAGGTACCTGTAGGTACATATAAAACAAGATTAGATATACATAAGTTCTACTGAACTTAGTTGTTGTAGAGCAAAGGGAGTAGCACACCCTGACTACAACTACTAGATAGGTTTAGTAGGTAAACCCAAGTGTAGGTAGATTGCAACACATCCACCCACACTTAAGAGCAATGGCCGGGGCAGAGGGGTCCACTGTACCCATCTCTGTTGAGAGTGACCCCCAGAGGGCACCATCCAGCTTTGCTACCCTTAATCAGAATGAGCTCAGGCATTTGGCAACTCTTAGAGGCCTTAAACAGCCCAAGAACCCAAACTCTGCTGAGCTCAGAGAGCTCTTACAGAATGATGAGAATCAGAGAGCACTCAAGAAAGCTTCCCAGTTAGCCCCCTTAGGGACAGGAACAGGAGGCCCCCCTTCTAAAGATGCCACTGAAGTACCCCTTCCCAATAGTCACCCCTTAGATGGGATGCCTACCACAGAGGATGAGAGTGAAAAGGATACTGACAGTAGTGAGGATGAAGGGAGAACTAGCCCAGTGCCAAGTGTTATACTTGGCCCAGCTAAACCAAGGCTATTGGGGACTGACAGTGGGTTCAACCCACTGGATCTCCCCAGTGGACTTAACACAGGGCTGGGAAGGCAAAGGAATCGCTCAGGTGACTCCAATGCTTCCCATGGCTCTAGAGGCTCTCAAGGTCACTCCAGGAGAAGGATGACCACCCCTCAGAGGAGGGAACATGAGGCCAAGATGCAAGAGGCCCAGCTGAGGATCAGGAAGCAGGAGCTAGAAGTAGCCCTGATGGAAGAGAAACTTAGCAAGGCTAGACAGCATAAAGAGAGTGGGTCTATACCCACTGGTGGCAGCATTGTCCCTAAGGACAAAGATAGGGTTTTCGACAATAGAAACCTGTCTAAGGTTGTGCCCCCCTACAAAAGTGGGGATGACATCCACAAGTGGATAACTGCTCTTGAGAGAGCCTGCAAAGTACAGCAGGTTCCTGAAGATCAGTGGGCAGCAATCCTCTGGCTCTCCTTTGAAGGAAGAGGCAGAGACAGACTCCTCACTGTTAGAGAAGAGGATGTCAGAAACTACAGAGTCCTGAAGAGTGTTCTAGTTGATGGGTTAGGCTTAACCACTGAGCAGTACAGGTTAATGTTCAGAGACACCCAAAAGACACAGACTCAGGACTGGTCTGAATACATTGAATGTGCCACTAAGGCTTTGGAGGGTTGGTTGCTGGGAAGTAAGGTATCTGATTTTACAGGATTGTATAATTTGATGATGAGAGAACAGATTTTAAATAACTGTCAAAACCAGCAACTGCATCAACACTTGGTTGACTCTGATCTGACCTCTCCCCAAGAATTGGGAAAGAAGGCAGACAAATGGGTCAGAACCAGGGTTAAGCAAAAGAACCAGAACCAGGGCCAAGGGGGTGATCAGAAGAAAACAGACCAAAAGGGTGGAGATCAGAAACCTAAAGACCAGAAGTCTTCAACAGGGCCCCAAACTACTACTAAGGAGGGTGGGTCCCAACAGTCCAAAAAGAAGAAAGAAGGTCAAAAGAAACCCTGGTGCAATCATTGTAAAAATACAACTCACTGGACTAGTGATTGCAAAAAGGGTGGAGCCCCCAACACTGTTGCCCCTAAGGCACCTGCTCCCAGTACTACTGTTAGCAGTGTTGGTCCCCAGACAAAGGGTGTAGTGGGAATCACTATGGGAACTGAAGGAGATTCTGACTTAGACAGAACCCTTACACAGGCAGTCTTGATCTGTGATGGCGACATTGATTTGTCCCTGACTGTGAGCCCCAGTAACCTGGGCAAGTACAGACAGACTCCTTTAATTAATGACAAAGTGGCTCAAGCCTACAGGGACACATGTGCCAGTGTCACTATGGTGACACCAGGCTTTGTGGACCCTGGACAGTACATACCAGGTGAGAACTACCTGGTGACCAATGCCAGCAATGCCACTACTTCACACAGTGTGGCAGTTGTTAACTTCTCATGGGGAGGGGTAACTGGCCTCAAAAGGGTTGTGGTTAGTGCAGACCTCCCAGTAGAATGTTTGTTGGGCAATGACCTAGAGAGTTCTCTATGGTCAGAAGTGGAGTACAGGACTCATGCAGAGATGTTAGGTATATCATCACATGTCCTTGCTGTGACCAGGTCACAGGCCAAAAAGTGCCTCACTGAACCACAGGTCTTGGATCCTGGAACAATGGACCAAGCACCTACCAAGAAGAAGAACAGGAGGGTCAAGGCTGTGCCTTCCCCCCTGCCTCAGAGTGATGATCAGCCTTCCCAGGAAGCTGATCTAGAGGACCCTGAAGGAACTGTCCCTGAAGAGCTTGAACCTGATCAGGTTGAGTTTCTGGGGACAGGGGGACCTTCAAGGGCTGACTTGAGGCAGGCTCAGTTATCCTGTCCCTCTCTTGAACCCCTCAGACAGCTGGCTGCTGCTGAGGCTGCTGGGAATGCTCAAGGTACCCATAAAGTGTATTGGGATGAAGGGCTCCTTTATTCAGAGGCTAGAGACCCCAAGCCTGGTGCAACCAGGAGGTTGGTTATACCTCTGCAATTTAGGGGCTTCCTCCTTACCTTGGCCCATGATATTCCTTTAGCAGGACACCTAGGCCAGAACAAGACCTGGGACAGACTTGTCCCTCACTTTCACTGGCCCCATATGAATGAAGATACAAAGGAGTTTTGTCGCTCCTGTGTTACCTGCCAAGCCAGTGGCAAATCAGGTGGCACAACAAAGGCCCCCCTGATACCACTACCTGTGGTGGGGGTTCCCTTTGAAAGAGTGGGAATAGACATAGTGGGTCCCATGGATCCTCCCACTGCATCTGGGCACAGATTTATACTGGTGGTAGTGGATCATGCCACCAGGTATCCAGAGGCAATTCCCCTTAGGACCACTACAGCTCCTGTTGTGGCCAGGGCCCTGCTGGGAGTATTCTCCAGAGTGGGGTTTCCTAAGGAGGTAGTATCTGACAGAGGTACCAACTTTATGTCAGGATACTTAACAGCTATGTGGAAGGAATGTGGTGTCAACTACAAGTTCACCACCCCTTATCACCCACAATGCAATGGGCTTGTTGAGAGATTCAACAAGACCCTAAAGGGTATGATCAAAGGATTACCTGAAAAGCTCAGGCGAAGATGGGATATCCTTCTACCCTGCCTTCTGTTTGCTTACAGAGAGGTCCCACAAAAAGGAGTTGGCTACAGCCCCTTTGAATTGTTGTTTGGGCACCCTGTGAGAGGCCCACTGTGTTTGGTGAAGGAAGGATGGGAGTTACCTCTCAAAAAGCCTAAGCTAGACATAGTGGACTATGTACTTGGTCTCCGCTCCAGGATGGCTGAGTATATGGAGAAGGCATCTAAAAACCTTGAGGCAAGCCAGGCCTTACAGAAAGCTTGGCATGACCAAAAGGCTGTCTTGGTTGAGTATCAGCCAGGACAGAAGGTATGGGTGTTGGAGCCAGTGGCCCCAGCAGCACTCCAAGACAAATGGTCTGGACCCCATACAATCCTGGAAAAGAAGGGAGAGGTCACCTACTTGGTGGACCTAGGAACTCCCAGGAGTCCCCACAGGGTACTCCATGTTAACAGGCTTAAAGCATATGTTGACAGGGCAGACATGGGCTTGCTCATGGCTACAGATGAGGGACAGGAGGAAGAGAGTGACCCTCTCCCAGACCTGTTGTCTCAGAACCCTGAAGATGGCTCAGTTGAAGGAGTGACCCTTGGAGGCAACCTCACTGCCCATCAGCAGACTGAATGTAGGCAGGTTCTACAATCATTTTCACATATGTTTTCCTTGATACCTAGTCAAACTGACTGGTGTACCCATGTTGTGGACACTGGTGACAGTCTGCCTGTAAAGAACAAACTTTACAGACAACCTGACCACGTCAGGGACTGTATAAAGGCTGAGGTACATAAAATGCTGGAATTAGGTGTCATTGAACCCTCAGAGAGCCCCTGGGCTAGCCCAGTGGTTCTGGTCCCCAAACCTCACACCAAAGATGGCAAGAGAGAGATGAGGTTCTGTGTGGACTACAGAGGACTCAATGCTGTCACCAGGACAGATGCACACCCTATTCCAAGGGCAGATGAGCTCATAGACAAACTAGCTTCTGCAAAGTTTTTGAGCACATTTGACTTGACAGCTGGCTATTGGCAAATCAGGTTAGCTGAGGAGTCTAAGGCCAAAACAGCATTCTCAACCCCAGGTGGGCATTATCAGTTTGTGGTGATGCCCTTTGGTCTGAAGAATGCACCTGCCACCTTCCAAAGGCTGGTGAACCAAGTCCTTACTGGGTTGGATGACTTTTGCGCAGCATATCTTGATGACATTGCTGTCTTTAGTTCCACCTGGGAGGATCACCTGATCCACCTGAAGAAGGCTCTTGAGGCTCTGCAAAGGGCAGGCCTCACTATCAAGGCTACTAAGTGCCAGATAGGGCAGAGTAAGGTTGTGTATTTGGGCCACCTTGTAGGTGGGGGCCAAGTTCAACCACTGGAGAGTAAGATACAGTCCATCAAGGATTGGTCCCCTCCAACCACCCAGACTCAAGTTCGAGCTTTCTTGGGCTTGACTGGGTATTACAGGAAGTTTGTTAAGAACTATGGGTCCATTGTGACTCCTCTTAATGATCTGACATCCAAGAAGATGCCCAAAAAGGTTCAGTGGACAGTAAGCTGTCAAAAGGCATTTGATGACCTGAAGGAGGCCATGTGCTCTGCACCTATCCTGAAAAGTCCTGACTACTCCAAAGAGTTTATTGTCCAAACAGATGCTTCTGAGTTGGGTGTGGGAGCTGTGCTGTCACAACTTAATGTAGATGGTCAAGACCAACCCATTGCTTTTATTAGCAGAAGGTTGACCCCCAGAGAGAAGAATTGGTCAGCTATTGAGAGGGAGGCCTTTGCTGTGGTGTGGGCCCTGAAGAAGCTGAGGCCATACTTGTTTGGCACTCACTTCAAGATTCAGACCGACCATAAGCCCCTCTTGTGGCTAAATCAGATGAAGGGTGAAAACCCCAAACTGCTTAGGTGGTCCATTTCCCTACAGGGGATGGACTTTACAGTGGAGCACCGGCCAGGTACTGACCATGGGAATGCAGATGGTCTCTCCAGGTACTTCCACTTAGGACATGAAGACGAGACTGGTCAAGGCTAGTTTAATGTCCCAGCGTTTGGGGGGGGGTTGTGTAGGAGAGTAGGGTCTGCTATCCTATGGTCACCCCAAATTTTTGCTTTTTGCTTCACTGGTTTTTGACATATTGAGGCTGTGGGCCTGCCAATCAGACCCCCAGCCTGCTGTTCTCTCTACTAAATTAAAACTATGCACCCTAGGTGCATAACCAATTGGAAGTGGATCACCCTGTCAGCCCCTGTACCAGTGTACACTAGGTACCCAGGGCATTGGTGTACCCAAGGCCTGCCAGGGGCTGCAGCATGTATTATGCCACCCCAGGCTTGGCCTAACAATCTGACACAACTGGCTGATCACTCAGCTGGGGTAAGTTGGTGTAATCACCTCTTACTTAGGTGTAGTATACCTATACCTAACCCTAAATGGGACACCTGGTAACCTATAAGTCACTCCTATGGCAGGCCTTAACAATCCTGAAGGCAGAGTGCTTGGTTCCATGTGAGATGGTGCTCTGGCATGAGCTGAGCCTGTCTGCAGTGGTCGGAACAACTTCCTTCTACTGTTTCCAGATATCGTCATACCATATACTCTTAAGTGCATTATGAACCTCGCGGTTAAATGCTATCTTTGGTTTGGCTTTATCAAAACATGTCGAGTAAGGTGTCATACGAATTGGAATACTAACCCCTCGCCAATTCTGGCGACGGGGTTAGCATTCCACCCTTCTAGAGGGACACGACATGTACAGTACCTGAAACCCGGGTAAAATCAGACATCCTGGAATCAACTTGAAACTAAGAAGAAGACGGGAACTTCGACATTCTGCTGCACAGAAGACTGAAGAAAATCTCCCCTGTGGTCAGGGAGTGACCACCTTGCTAACGCAAGCACCATCCAGCGAATCACCGTCTGCTTTGCCGCCGCCTCCCGCCGGAGCCCGAGCCCAGAGACTGACAAGACCTGGACCTCCAGACCTCTCACCGCCCGATCCACAGTCCCTGAAAGGAGGAGACCCGTGGAGGCACCGAGACACGTGGAGCCAGCCATCTTGGAACGACTACGACAAGCTGACAAGTGCAACAACCGAGGCTCCCTCCAAGTTGTGCTTTGGGTCCTGAGAAGCCCAACCCTCGAGCAGCATCTGCACCAAAGGTGAGCCCTCCAGCATCTCCACGATCTGCGTGGGGCCCTTCTGCATTTTGCCACTCGACGCGCCTAACCGGTTGCTGGCCCGCTGGCTAGTGGCCATCTTGGCGACGAAATCTACGACAAACACCGCTGGTCTGGTTGCTCCAGACTGGCCCTTGCTCCCCTCCAAAGGAGCAATCCCTCTGACCTTGCTGGTCAGAACCAACAGCTGATTTCCGAATCCTTCTACAATTGCTTTTGCCAAGGCTTGTTTGCTTCGATCAAGTCGCCGACACCGCCGACAGCGAGAGCCTGCGTGGGACAGCTCGTGAGCCGACTCCTGGACGTCGTCGACCTTCAGGGACCACGTGGCTGCGGAGACAAGCTACCCCTCATCACCTGTTTGCGCCCGACATCGCCTGGTACCCACCTGGTGCCACGCTGGTCACTGGCTAGTGACTGTGAACACTGTCCCCTCTGCTTACAGGTCTTCAACATCTCCGATCCACTCTTGGATCCACTGCATCTCTTCCCGACCGACCGCCTGCAGCACTTTTGTCTACAGGCCCCACGGAACAGATAGAAGAAACCCGACGCACTTCGAGGCCTATGCACCCGCTTCCTGTGGGTGAGGTAAAGCTGGCACACCTGTGCCCAAGTGTAGTATTACATCTCTAGTGCCTGTGTTCCAAATCTTAAGTTCCTAGGTCATCCGGAAGATTCCTTTTGCAGTAACTTTGTACTTTTTACGCACCCATTGAAACCTATGGGAGCACGCGTGTGACTATTTGCTCTGCACACGCCACCCGTGGACCTCCTGGTCACTAACTGACGTTAGCTCCTTGTAGGCCCAGCGATTCTAGAGGCCCTAGGCCTTTTCCCTTTTCTGTTCGTGGTACTTATACCACTATTTTAGTATATGGTTCGAGTGGCCACCAGGGCCTATCCATATAAAGTGCAACTTCTGTGTATTATGTGATAATCTTGTTTGACGATTTGTGCTCCTGTGCTCATAAAGAGACTAGGGGTTACTTTGAGAAATAAATACATATATATTTTGAATATATATCTGTGTGGTGTCCTTTCATTGGTATAAAAGGGGGTTACTATTGGTAAAACAGCTTGCTTAACACGCTTCACGAGTTTAGCCTCAAAGACTGCTTAGCCTACGCTACCACTAGGGCAGCTAGTCCAAAAAGGTTGACTTACAACCACACCATAAGGGTTGCTTGGCATGGTACAAGGTGGTCACTAGAACTAGTGAACAGCATATACCAGGCCAACTTCTCACACACACCTACAACCACACAACCACACAAACAACCACAACCACACACATGCAACCACACACACACAACCACACACAACCACACACACCCACCCACACAAACAACCAGACACACACACAACCACACTCACAACCACACATAACCACACACACAACCACAACCATATATACAACCACACATACACAACCACATACACACAACCACACACACAACCACACACACACAACCACACACACAACCACACAAACAACCACACACACAACCACACCCACAACATACCCTCAACCACACCCACAGAACCACACACACAACCACACACACACAACCACACACCCACAACCACACACACACACACACACACACACACACAACCACACACACACACAACCACACACACCCACACAACCACACACAACCACACACACACAACCACACACACAACCACACACAACCACACACACAACCACACACTCACAGCCGCACAAACAACCATACACACAACCATACCCACAACCACACATAACCACACACACAACCAGAACCACACACACAACCACACACACACAACCACACACACCCACAGACACACAACCACACACACAACCACACAGACACAACCACACACACACACAACCACACAAACAACAAGACACACAGCCACACACACAGCCACACACACAGCCACACACACAACCACACCCACACACAACCACACACACACACAACCAGAACCACACACATAACCACACACACAACCACACACACAACCATACCCACAACCACACCCACACAACCACACCTGCACACACACACAACCACACACACACAACCAAACTCACACTCACAACCACACCCACAACCACAACCACACCCACACAACCACACCCAACCACAATCATACACACACACAACCACAGACACAACCACACACGACCACACATACACAACCACACACACAACCACAACCACACAAACAACCACACACACACAACCACACAAACAACCGCACCCACAACCACACACAACCACACACAACCACACACACAACCATAACCACAGACACAACCACACACACACAACCACACACACACAACCACACACACACAACCAAACTCACACCCACAACCACACCCACAACCACACCCACACAACCACACCCAACCACAATCATACACACACACAACCACAGACACAACCACACACACAACCACAACCACACACACAACCACACACACACAACTACACAAACAACCACACACACACAACCACACACACAACCACACACACAACCACACACAACCACACACACAACCACAACCACATACACAACCACACACACACAACCACACACACACACAACCACACACACAACCACACACAACCACACACACAACCACACACACAACCACTCCTAGAACCATACCCTCAACCACACCCACACAACCACACCCACACACACACACACAACCACACACACAACCACAACCACACACACAACCACACACACACAACCACACAAACAACCACACACACACAACCGCACCCACAATGTAGGAGAGTAGGGTCTGCTATCCTATGGTCACCCCAAATTTTTGCTTTTTGCTTCACTGGTTTTTGACATATTGAGGCTGTGGGCCTGCCAATCAGACCCCCAGCCTGCTGTTCTCTCTACTAAATTAAAACTATGCACCCTAGGTGCATAACCAATTGGAAGTGGATCACCCTGTCAGCCCCTGTACCAGTGTACACTAGGTACCCAGGGCATTGGTGTACCCAAGGCCTGCCAGGGGCTGAAGCATGTAGTATGCCACCCCAGGCTTGGCCTAACAATTTGACACAACTGGCTGATCACTCAGCTGGGGTAAGTTGGTGTAATCACCTCTTACTTAGGTGTAGTATACCTATACCTAACCTAAATGGGACACCTGGTAACCTATAAGTCACTCCTATGGCAGGCCTTAACAATCCTGAAGGCAGAGTGCTTGGTTCCATGTGAGATGGTGCTCTGGCATGAGATGAGCCTGTCTGCAGTGGTCGGAACAACTTCCTTCTACTGTTTCCAGATATCGTCATACCATATACTCTTAAGTGCATTATGAACCTCGCGGTTAAATGCTATCTTTGGTTTGGCTTTATCAAAACATGTCGAGTAAGGTGTCATACGAATTGGAATACTAACCCCTCGCCAATTCTGGCAACGGGGTTAGCATTCCACCCTTCTAGAGGGACACGACATGTACAGTACCTGAAACCCGGGTAAAATCAGACATAGCCTCAGCTCCACAAAATGGATGCTGCCACCACAGACACAAGTCTGCCCTCCTGCTGCTGGGAGTCCTTCCAGCTTGGGAGGTGTGGACAAAGGGTTTCCTGCCAGGGGAGGTGCATGCACCACCCCAGACAGGATTTTGTGTATTGGTCAGGTAGGGCTTGAAAGAAACCAGACATGCCTGTGGCTCACAAGGAGCCTCGGTGCATATGCCAGTTCAAACCGGTCCTGGGGCACACCAGTCCCGGGCCTGGGGCGAGCTGGACAAAGGATTGGGGGTGTAACCACCCCCCTTCCTGGTCCCACCCATAGGGAGGGACCTAGCAGGTAGTCCGGCCCCTAGAATCCGCTTAAAGGTAGGAGCTGTGTCCTAAGACTTCAGACATCCTGGAATCAACTTGAAACTAAGATGAAGACGGGAACTTCGACATTCTGCTGCACAGAAGACTGAAGGAAATCTCCCCTGTGGTCAGGGAGTGACCACCTTGCTAACGCAAGCACCATCCAGCGAATCAACGTCTGCTTTGCCGCCGCCTCCTGCCGGAGCCCGAGCCCAGAGACTGACAAGACCTGGACCTCCAGACCTCTCACCGCCCGATCCACAGTCCCTGAAAAGAGGAGACCCGTGGAGGCACCGAGACACGTGGAGCCAGCCATCTTGAAACGACCACGACAAGCTGACAAGTGCAATGACCGAGGCTCCCTCCAAGTTGTGCTTTGGGATCTGAGAAGCCCAACCCTCGAGCAGCATCTGCACCAAAGGTGAGCCCTCCAGCATCTCCACGATCTGCGTGGGGCCCTTCTGCATTTTGCCACTCGATGCGCCTAACCGGTTGCTGGCCCGCTGGCTAGTAGCCATCTTGGCGATGAACTTTACGAAATACACCGCAGGTCTGGTTGCTCCAGACTGGCCCTTGCTCCCCTCCAAAGGAGCAGTCCTTCTGACCTTGCCGGTCAGAACCATCAGCTTATTTCATCTCCTACAACAATTGCTTTTGCCAAGGCTTGTTTGCTTCGATCAAGTCGCCGACAGCGAGAGCCTGCGTGGGACAGCTCGTGAACCGACTCCTGGACGTCGTCGACCTCCAGGGACCACGTGGCTGCAGAGACAAGCTACACCTTTCTTCCTGTTTGCACCCGACATTGCCTGGTACCCACCTGGTGCCACGCTGGTCACTGGCTAGTGACTGTGAACACTGTCCCCTCTGCTTACAGGTCTTCAACATCTCCGATCCACTCTTGGATCCACTGCATCTCTCCCGGACCGACCGCCTGCAGCATCTTTGCCTTCAAGCTCCACGGAACAGATAGAAGAAACCCGACGCACTTCGAGGCCTATGCACCCGCTTCCTGTGGGTGAGGTAAAGCTGGCACACCTGTGCCCAAGTGTAGTATTACATCTCTAGTGCCTGTGTTCCAAATCTTGAGTTCCTAGTCCATCCGGAAGATCCTCTTTGCAGTAACTTTGTACTTTTTACGCACCCATTGAAACCTATGGGAGCACGCGTGTGACTATTTGCTCTGCACACGCCACCCGTGGACCTCCTGGTCACTAACTGAAGTTAGCTCCTTGTAGGCCCAGCGATTCTAGAGGTCCTAGGCCTTTTCCCTTTTCTGTTCGTGGTACTTATACCACTATTTTAGTATATGGTTCGAGCGGCCACCAGGGCCTATCCATATAAAGTGCAACTTCTGTGTATTCTACTGTAATCTTGTTTGACGATTTGTGCTCCTGTGCTCATAAAGAGACTAGGGGTTACTTTGAGAAATAAATACATATATATTTTGAATATATATCTGTGTGGTGTCCTTTCATTGGTATAAAAGGGGGTTGCATTTGGTAAAACAGCTGGCTTAACACGCTTCACGAGTTTAGCCTCAAAGACTGCTTAGCCTACGCTACCACTAGGGCAGCTAGTCCGAAAAGGTTGACTTACAACCACACCATAAGGGTTGCTTGGCATGGTACAAGGTGATCACTTTAACTAGTGAGCATCATATACCAGGCCAACTTCTCACACCCTGGTTCTGGTTCTTTTGCTTAACCCTGGTTCTGACCCATTTGTCTGCCTTCTTTCCCAATTCTTGGGGAGAGGTCAGATCAGAGTCAACCAAGTGTTGATGCAGTTGCTGGTTTTGACAGTTATTTAAAATCTGTTCTCTCATCATCAAATTGTACAATCCTGTATAATCAGATACCTTACTTCCCAGCAACCAACCCTCCAAAGCCTTAGTGGCACATTCAATGTATTCAGACCAGTCCTGAGTCTGTGTCTTCTGGGTGTCTCTGAACATTAACCTGTACTGTTCAGTGGTTAAGCCTAACCCATCAACTAGGACACTCTTCAGGGCTCTGTAATTTCTGACATCCTCCTCCCTAACAGTGAGCAGTCTGTCTCTGCCTCTTCCTTCAAAGGAGAGCCAGAGGATTGCTGCCCACTGGTCTTCAGGAACCTGCTGCACTTTGCAGGCTCTCTCAAGAGCAGTCATCCATTTGTGGATGTCGTCCCCACTTTTGTAGGGGGGCACAACCTTAGACAGGTTCCTATTATCAAAGACCCTATCTTTGTCCTTAGGGACAATGCTGCCACCAGTGGGTATAGACCCACTCTCTCTAGGTTGCCTAGCCGTACTCAGTTTCTCTTCCATCAGGGCTACTTCTAGCTCCTGCTTCCTGATCCTCAGCTGGGCTTCCTGCATTCTGGCCTCATGTTCCCTCCTCTGAGGGGTGGTCATCCTTTTCCTGGAGTGACCTTGAGAGCCTCTAGAGGCATGAGAAGCATTAGAGTCACCTGAGCGATTCCTTTGCCTCCCAAGCCCCTGGTTAAGTCCACTGGGGAGATCCAATGGGATGATCCCATTGTCAGTCCCCAATAGCCTTAGTTTAGCTGGGCCAAGTATAACACTTGGCACTGGGCTAGTTCTCCCTTCATCCTCACTACTTTCTGTATCCTCACCACTTTCCTCCTCTGTAGTATGATTCTCATCTAAGGGATGGCTATTGGAAAGGGGTACTTCAGTAGCATCTTCAGAAGGGGGGCCTCCTGTTCCTGTCCCTAAGGGGCCTAACTGGGAAGCATTCTTGAGCTCTCTCTGATTTTCATCATTTTGCAAGAGTTCTCTGAGCTCAGCAGAGGTAGGATTCTTGGGCTGTTTAAGGCCTCTAAGAGTTGCCAAATGCCTGAGCTCATTCTGGTTAAGGGTAGCAAAGATGGATGGTGCCCTCTGGGGGTCACTCTCAACAGAGATAGGTACATTGGACCCCTCTGCCCCAGCCATTGCTCTTAAGTGTGGGTGGATGTGTTGCAATCTACCTACACTTGGGTTTACCTACTAAACCTATCTAGTAGTTGTAGTCAGGGTGTGCTACTCCCTTTGCTCTACAACAACTAAGTTCAGTAGAACTTAAGTATATCTAATCTTGTTTTATATGTACCTACAGGTACCTATGTGATCTTTCAATTGGTAACCAAGAGATTACAATGGTAAAACACAGCAAGCTCAAATCCAACCGCTGCTCACCAATGTGGGAAGTTGGCCTGGTATATGATGCTCACTAGTTAAAGTGATCACCTTGTACCATGCCAAGCAACCCTTATGGTGTGCTTGTAAGTCAACCTTTTCGGACTAGCTGCCCTAGTGGTAGCGTAGGCTAAGCAGTCTTTGAGGCTAAACTCGTGAAGCGTGTTAAGCAGGCTGTTTTACCAAATGTAACCCCCTTTTATACCAATGAAAGGACACCACACAGATATATATTCAAAATATATATGTATTTATTTCTCAAAGTAACCCCTAGTCTCTTTATGAGCACAGGAGCACAAATCGTCAAACAAGATTACAGTAGAATACACAGAAGTTGCACTTTATATGGATAGGCCCTGGTGGCCGCTCAAACCATATACTAAAATAGTGGTATAAGTACCACAAACAGAAAAGGGAAAAGGCCTAGGGCCTCTAGAATCGCTGGGCCTACAAGGAGCTAACTTCAGTTAGTGACCAGGAGGTCCACGGGTGGCGTGTGCAGAGCAAATAGTCACACGCGTGCTCCCATAGGTTTCAATGGGTGCGTAAAAAGTACAAAGTTACTGCAAAGAGGATCTTCCGGATGGAATATGACCTTAAGATTGGAAACACAGACACTAGAGATGTTACTCTACACTTGGGCACCGGAGTGCCAGCTTTACCTCACCCACAGGAAGCGGGTGCATAGGTGTCGAAGTGCGTCGGGTTTCTTCTATCGGGTCACTGGAGCCTGTGGACAAAGATGCTGCAGGCGGTCGGTCTGGGAGAGATGCGGTGAATCCAAGGGTGGATCGGAGTTGTAGAAGACCTGTAAGCAGAGGGGACAGTGTTCACAGTCACTGTGAGAAGTTGGCCTGGTATATGATGCTCACTAGTTAAAGTGATCACCTTGTACCATGCCAAGCAACCCTTATGGTGTGGTTGTAAGTCAACCTTTTCGGACTAGCTGCCCTAGTGGTAGCGTAGGCTAAGCAGTCTTTGAGGCTAAACTCGTGATGCGTGTTAAGCCAGCTGTTTTACCAAATGTAACCCCCTTTTATACCAATGAAAGGACACCACACAGATATATATTCAAAATATATATGTATTTATTTCTCAAAGTAACCCCTAGTCTCTTTATGAGCACAGGAGCACAAATCGTCAAACAAGATTATCACAGAATACACAGAAGTTGCACGTTATATGGATAGGCCCTGGTGGCCACTCAAACCATATACTAAAATAGTGGTATAAGTACCACGAACAGAAAAGGGAAAAGGCCTAGGGCCTCTAGAATCGCTGGGCCTACAAGGAGCTAACGTCAGTTAGTGACCAGGAGGTCCACGGGTGGCGTGTGCAGAGCAAATAGTCACACGCGTGCTCCCATAGGTTTCAATGGGTGCGTAAAAAGTACAAAGTTACTGCAAAGAGGATCTTCCGGATGGACTAGGAACTCAAGATTTGGAACACAGGCACTAGAGATGTAATACTACACTTGGGCACAGGTGTGCCAGCTTTACCTCACCGACAGGAAGCGGGTGCATAGGCCTCGAAGTGCGTCGGGTTGCTTCTATCTGTTCCGTGGAGCTTGAAGACAAAGATGCTGCAGGCGGTCGGTCCGGGAGAGATGCAGTGGATCCAAGAGTGGATCGGAGATGTTGAAGACCTGTAAGCAGAGGGGACAGTGTTCACAGTCACTAGCCAGTGACCAGCGTGGCACCAGGTGGGTACCAGGCGATGTCGGGTGCAAACAGGTGATGAGGGGTAGCTTGTCTCCGCAGCCATGTGGTCCCTGAAGGTCGACGACGTCCAGGAGTCGGCTCACGAGCTGTCCCACGCAGGCTCTCGCTGTCGGCGGTGTTGGCGACTTGATCGAAGCAAACAAGCCTTGGCAAAAGCAATTGTAGGAGGATTCGGAAATCAGCTGTTGGTTCTGACCAGCAAGGTCAGAGGGATTGCTCCTTTGGAGGGGAGCAAGGGCCAGTCTGGAGCAACCAGACCAGCAGTGTATTTCGTAGAGTTCGTCGCCAAGATGGCCACTAGCCAGCGGGCCAGCAACCGGTTGGGCGCGTCGAGTGGCAAAATGCAGAAGGGCCCCACGCAGATCGTGGAGATGCTGGAGGGCTCACCTTTGGTGCAGATGCTGCTCGGGGGTTGGGCTTCTCAGATCCCAAAGCACAACTTGGAGGGAGCCTCGGTTGTTGCACTTGTCAGCTTGTCGTAGTCGTTCCAAGATGGCTGGCTCCACGTGTCTCGGTGCCTCCACGGGTCTCCTCTTTTCAGGGACTGTGGATCGGGCGGTAAGAGGTCTGGAGGTCCAGGTCTTGTCAGTCTCTGGGCTCGGGCTCCGGCGGGAGGCGGCGGCAAAGCAGACGTTGATGCGCTGGATGGTGCTTGCGTTAGCAAGGTGGTCACTCCCTGACCACAGGGGAGATTTTCTTCAGTCTTCTGTGCAGCAGAATGTCGAAGTTCCCGTCTTCTTCTTAGTTTCAAGTTGATTCCAGGATGTCTGAAGTCTTAGGACACAGCTCCTACCTTTAAGCGGATTCTAGGGGCCGGACTACCTGCTAGGTCCCTCCCTATGGGTGGGACCAGGAAGGGGGGTGGTTACACCCCCAATCCTTTGTCCAGCTCGCCCCAGGCCCGGGACTGGTGTGCCCCAGGACCGGTTTGAACTGGCATATGCACCGAGGCTCCTTGTGAGCCACAGGCATGTCTGGTTTCTTTCAAGCCCTACCTGACCAATACACAAAATCCTGTCTGGGGTGGTGCACGCACCTCCCCTGGCAGGAAACCCTTTGTCCCCACCTCCCAAGCTGGAAGGACTCCCAGCAGCAGGAGGGCAGACTTGTGTCTGTGGTGGCAGCATCCATTTTGTGGAGCTGAGGCTATGTCTGATTTTACCCGGGTTTCAGGTACTGTACATGTCGTGTCCCTCTAGAAGGGTGGAATGCTAACCCCGTCGCCAGAATTGGCGAGGGGTTAGTATTCCAATTCGTATGACACCTTACTCGACATGTTTTGATAAAGCCAAACCAAAGATAGCATTTAACCGCGAGGTTCATAATGCACTTAAGAGTATATGGTATGACGATATCTGGAAACAGTAGAAGGAAGTTGTTCCGACCACTGCAGACAGGCTCAGCTCATGCCAGAGCACCATCTCACATGGAACCAAGCACTCTGCCTTCAGGATTGTTAAGGCCTGCCATAGGAGTGACTTATAGGTTACCAGGTGTCCCATTTAAGGTTAGGTATAGGTATACTACACCTAAGTAAGAGGTGATTACACCAACTTACCCCAGCTGAGTGATCAGCCAGTTGTGTCAGATTGTTAGGCCAAGCCTGGGGTGGCATAATACATGCTGCAGCCCTTGGCAGGCCTTGGGTACACCAATGCCCTGGGTACCTAGTGTACACTGGTACAGGGGCTGACAGGGTGATCCACTTCCAATTGGTTATGCACCTAGGGTGCATAGTTTTAATTTAGTAGAGAGAACAGCAGGCTGGGGGTCTGATTGGCAGGCCCACAGCCTCAATATGTCAAAAACCAGTGAAGCAAAAAGCAAAAATTTGGGGTGACCATAGGATAGCAGACCCTACTCTCCTACACAACCCCCCCCAAACGCTGGGACATTAAACTAGCCTTGACCAGTCTCGTCTTCATGTCCTAAGTGGAAGTACCTGGAGAGACCATCTGCATTCCCATGGTCAGTACCTGGCCGGTGCTCCACTGTAAAGTCCATCCCCTGTAGGGAAATGGACCACCTAAGCAGTTTGGGGTTTTCACCCTTCATCTGATTTAGCCACAAGAGGGGCTTATGGTCGGTCTGAATCTTGAAGTGAGTGCCAAACAAGTATGGCCTCAGCTTCTTCAGGGCCCACACCACAGCAAAGGCCTCCCTCTCAATAGCTGACCAATTCTTCTCTCTGGGGGTCAACCTTCTGCTAATAAAAGCAATGGGTTGGTCTTGACCATCTACATTAAGTTGTGACAGCACAGCTCCCACACCCAACTCAGAAGCATCTGTTTGGACAATAAACTCTTTGGAGTAGTCAGGACTTTTCAGGATAGGTGCAGAGCACATGGCCTTCTTCAGGTCTTCAAATGCCTTTTGACAGCTTACTGTCCACTGAACCTTTTTGGGCATCTTCTTGGATGTCAGATCATTAAGAGGAGTCACAATGGACCCATAGTTCTTAACAAACTTCCTGTAGTACCCAGTCAAGCCCAAGAAAGCTCGAACTTGAGTCTGGGTGGTTGGAGGGGACCAGTCCTTGATGGATTGTATCTTACTCTCCAGTGGTTGAACTTGGCCTCCACCTACAAGGTGGCCCAAATACACAACCTTACTCTGCCCTATCTGGCACTTAGTAGCCTTGATAGTGAGGCCTGCCCTCTGCAGGGCCTCCAGAGCCTTCTTCAGGTGGATCAGGTGATCCTCCCAGGTGGAGCTAAAGACAGCAATGTCATCAAGATATGCTGCACAAAAGTCATCCAACCCAGTAAGGACTTGGTTCACCAGCCTTTGGAAGGTGGCAGGTGCATTCTTCAGACCAAAGGGCATCACCACAAACTGATAATGCCCACCTGGGGTTGAGAATGCTGTTTTGGCCTTAGACTCCTCAGCTAATCTGATTTGCCAATAGCCAGCTGTTAAGTCAAATGTGCTCAAAAACTTTGCAGAAGCTAGTTTGTCTATGAGCTCATCTGCCCTTGGAATAGGGTGTGCATCTGTCCTGGTGACAGCATTGAGTCCTCTGTAATCCACACAGAACCTCATCTCTCTCTTGCCATCTTTGGTGTGAGGTTTGGGGACCAGAATCACTGGGCTCGCCCAGGGGCTCTCTGAGGGTTCAATGACACCTAATTCCAGCATTTTATGTACCTCAGCCTTTATACAGTCCCTGACGTGGTCAGGTTGTCTGTAAAGTTTGTTCTTTACAGGCAGACTGTCACCAGTGTCCACAACATGGGTACACCAGTCAGTTTGACTAGGTATCAAGGAAAACATATGTGAAAATGATTGTAGAACCTGTCTACATTCAGTCTGCTGATGGGCAGTGAGGTTGCCTCCAAGGGTCACTCCTTCAACTGAGCCATCTTCAGGGTTCTGAGACAACAGGTCTGGGAGAGGGTCACTCTCTTCCTCCTGTCCCTCATCTGTAGCCATGAGCAAGCCCATGTCTGCCCTGTCAACATATGCTTTAAGCCTGTTAACATGGAGTACCCGGTGGGGACTCCTGGGAGTTCCTAGGTCCACCAAGTAGGTGACCTCTCCCTTCTTTTCCAGGATTGTATGGGGTCCAGACCATTTGTCTTGGAGTGCTGCTGGGGCCACTGGCTCCAACACCCATACCTTCTGTCCTGGCTGAAACTCAACCAAGACAGCCTTTTGGTCATGCCAAGCTTTCTGTAAGGCCTGGCTTGCCTCAAGGTTTTTGGATGCCTTCTCCATATACTCAGCCATCCTGGAGCGGAGACCAAGTACATAGTCCACTATGTCTAGCTTAGGCTTTTTGAGAGGTAACTCCCATCCTTCCTTCACCAAACACAGTGGGCCTCTCACAGGGTGCCCAAACAACAATTCAAAGGGGCTGTAGCCAACTCCTTTTTGTGGGACCTCTCTGTAAGCAAACAGAAGGCAGGGTAGAAGGATGTCCCATCTTCGCCTGAGCTTTTCAGGTAATCCTTTGATCATACCCTTTAGGGTCTTGTTGAATCTCTCAACAAGCCCATTGCATTGTGGGTGATAAGGGGTGGTGAACTTGTAGTTGACACCACCTTCCTTCCACATAGCTGTTAAGTATCCTGACATAAAGTTGGTACCTCTGTCAGATACTACCTCCTTAGGAAACCCCACTCTGGAGAATACTCCCAGCAGGGCCCTGGCCACAACAGGAGCTGTAGTGGTCCTAAGGGGAATTGCCTCTGGATACCTGGTGGCATGATCCACTACCACCAGTATAAATCTGTGCCCAGATGCAGTGGGAGGATCCATGGGACCCACTATGTCTATTCCCACTCTTTCAAAGGGGACCCCCACCACAGGTAGTGGTATTAGGGGGGCCTTTGTTGTGCCACCTGATTTGCCACTGGCTTGGCAGGTAACACAGGAGCGACAAAACTCCTTTGTATCTTCATTCATATGAGGCCAGTGAAAGTGAGGGACAAGCCTGTCCCAAGTCTTGTTCTGGCCTAAGTGTCCTGCTAAAGGAATGTCATGGGCCAAGGTAAGAAGGAAGCCCCTAAATTGCAGAGGTATGACCAACCTCCTGGTAGCACCAGGCTTGGGGTCTCTAGCCTCTGAATAAAGGAGCCCTTCATCCCAATACACTTTATGGGTACCTTGAGCATTCCCAGCAGCCTCAGCAGCAGCCAGCTGTCTGAGGGGTTCAAGAGAGGGACAGGATAACTGAGCCTGCCTCAAGTCAGCCCTTGAAGGTCCCCCTGTCCCCAGAAACTCAACCTGATCAGGTTCAAGCTCTTCAGGGACAGTTCCTTCAGGGTCCTCTAGATCAGCTTCCTGGGAAGGCTGATCATCACTCTGAGGCAGGGGGGAAGGCACAGCCTTGACCCTCCTGTTCTTCTTCTTGGTAGGTGCTTGGTCCATTGTTCCAGGATCCAAGACCTGAGGTTCAGTGAGGCACTTTTTGGCCTGTGACCTGGTCACAGCAAGGACATGTGATGATATACCTAACATCTCTGCATGAGTCCTGTACTCCACTTCTGACCATAGAGAACTCTCTAGGTCATTGCCCAACAAACATTCTACTGGGAGGTCTGCACTAACCACAACCCTTTTGAGGCCAGTTACCCCTCCCCATGAGAAGTTAACAACTGCCACACTATGTGAAGTAGTGGCATTGCTGGCATTGGTCACCAGGTAGTTCTCACCTGGTATGTACTGTCCAGGGTCCACAAAGCCTGGTGTCACCATAGTGACACTGGCACATGTGTCCCTGTAGGCTTGAGCCACTTTGTCATTAATTAAAGGAGTCTGTCTGTACTTGCCCAGGTTACTGGGGCTCACAGTCAGGGACAAATCAATGTCCCCATCACAGATCAAGACTGCCTGTGTAAGGGTTCTGTCTAAGTCAGAATCTCCTTCAGTTCCCATAGTGATTCCCACTACACCCTTTGTCTGGGGACCAACACTGCTAACAGTAGTACTGGGAGCAGGTGCCTTAGGGGCAACAGTGTTGGGGGCTCCACCCTTTTTGCAATCACTAGTCCAGTGAGTTGTATTTTTACAATGATTGCACCAGGGTTTCTTCTGACCTTCTTTCTTCTTCTTGGACTGTTGGGACCCACCCTCCTTAGCAGTAGTTTGGGGCCCTGTTGAAGACTTCTGGTCTTTAGGTTTCTGATCTCCACCCTTTTGGTCTGTTTTCTTCTGATCACCCCCTTGGCCCTGGTTCTGGTTCTTTTGCTTAACCCTGGTTCTGACCCATTTGTCTGCCTTCTTTCCCAATTCTTGGGGAGAGTTTAGATCAGAGTCAACCAAGTGTTGATGCAGTTGCTGGTTTTGACAGTTATTTAAAATCTGTTCTCTCATCATCAAATTATACAATCCTGTAAAATCAGATACCTTACTTCCCAGCAACCAACCCTCCAAAGCCTTAGTGGCACATTCAACATATTCAGACCAGTCCTGAGTCTGTGTCTTTTGGGTGTCTCTGAACATTAACCTGTACTGTTCAGTGGTTAAGCCTAACCCATCTACCAGAACACTCTTCAGGACTCTGTAGTTTCTGACATCCTCTTCTCTAACAGTGAGGAGTCTGTCTCTGCCTCTTCCTTCAAAGGAGAGCCAGAGGATTGCTGCCCACTGGTCTTCAGGAACCTGCTGTACTTTGCAGGCTCTCTCAAGAGCAGTTATCCATTTGTGGATGTCATCCCCACTTTTGTAGGGGGGCACAACCTTAGACAGGTTCCTATTGTCAAAGACCCTATCTTTGTCCTTAGGGACAATGCTGCTGTAGGAGAGTAGGGTCTGCTATCCTATGGTCACCCCAAATTTTTGCTTTTTGCTTCACTGGTTTTTGACATATTGAGGCTGTGGGCCTGCCAATCAGACCCCCAGCCTGCTGTTCTCTCTACTAAATTAAAACTATGCACCCTAGGTGCATAACCAATTGGAAGTGGATCACCCTGTCAGCCCCTGTACCAGTGTACACTAGGTACCCAGGGCATTGGTGTACCCAAGGCCTGCCAAGGGCTGCAGCATGTATTATGCCACCCCAGGCTTGGCCTAACAATCTGACACAACTGGCTGATCACTCAGCTGGGGTAAGTTGGTGTAATCACCTCTTACTTAGGTGTAGTATACCTATACCTAACCTTAAATGGGACACCTGGAAACCTATAAGTCACTCCTATGGCAGGCCTTAACAATCCTGAAGGCAGAGTGCTTGGTTCCATGTGAGATGGTGCTCTGGCATGAGCTGAGCCTGTCTGCAGTGGTCGGAACAACTTCCTTCTACTGTTTCCAGATATCGTCATACCATATACTCTTAAGTGCATTATGAACCTCGCGGTTAAATGCTATCTTTGGTTTGGCTTTATCAAAACATGTCGAGTAAGGTGTCATACGAATTGGAATACTAACCCCTCGCCAATTCTGGCGACGGGGTTAGCATTCCACCCTTCTAGAGGGACACGACATGTACAGTACCTGAAACCCGGGTAAAATCAGACATAGCCTCAGCTCCACAAAATGGATGCTGCCACCACAGACACAAGTCTGCCCTCCTGCTGCTGGGAGTCCTTCCAGCTTGGGAGGTGTGGACAAAGGGTTTCCTGCCAGGGGAGGTGCGTGCACCACCCCAGACAGGATTTTGTGTATTGGTCAGGTAGGGCTTGAAAGAAACCAGACATGCCTGTGGCTCACAAGGAGCCTCGGTGCATATGCCAGTTCAAACCGGTCCTGGGGCACACCAGTCCCGGGCCTGGGGCGAGCTGGACAAAGGATTGGGGGTGTAACCACCCCCCTTCCTGGTCCCACCCATAGGGAGGGACCTAGCAGGTAGTCCGGCCCCTAGAATCCGCTTAAAGGTAGGAGCTGTGTCCTAAGACTTCAGACATCCTGGAATCAACTTGAAACTAAGAAGAAGACGGGAACTTCGACGTTCTGCTGCACAGAAGACTGAAGAAAATCTCCCCTGTGGTCAGGGAGTGACCACCTTGCTAACGCAAGCACCATCCAGCGAATCAACGTCTGCTTTGCCGCCGCCTCCCGCCGGAGCCCGAGCCCAGAGACTGACAAGACCTGGACCTCCAGACCTCTCACCGCCCGATCCACAGTCCCTGAAAAGAGGAGACCCGTGGAGGCACCGAGACACGTGGAGCCAGCCATCTTGGAACGACTACGACAAGCTGACAAGTGCAACAACCGAGGCTCCCTCCAAGTTGTGCTTTGGGATCTGAGAATCCCAACCCCCGAGCAGCATCTGCACCAAAGGTGAGCCCTCCAGCATCTCCACGATCTGCGTGGGGCCCTTCTGCATTTTGCCACTCGACGCGCCTAACCGGTTGCTGGCCCGCTGGCTAGTGGCCATCTTGGCGACGAACTCTACGAAATACACTGCTGGTCTGGTTGCTCCAGACTGGCCCTTGTTCCCCTCCAAAGGAGCAATCCCTCTGACCTTGCTGGTCAGAACCAACAGCTGATTTCCGAATCCTCCTACAATTGCTTTTGCCAAGGCTTGTTTGCTTCGATCAAGTCGCCGACACCGCCGACAGCGAGAGCCTGCGTGGGACAGCTCGTGAGCCGACTCCTTGACGTCGTCGACCTTCAGGGACCACGTGGCTGCGGAGACAAGCTACCCCTCATCACCTGTTTGCACCCGACATTGCCTGGTACCCACCTGGTTGTGAGAAGTTGGCCTGGTATATGATGCTCACTAGTTAAAGTGATCACCTTGTACCATGCCAAGCAACCCTTATGGTGTGGTTGTAAGTCAACCTTTTCGGACTAGCTGCCCTAGTGGTAGCGTAGGCTAAGCAGTCTTTGAGGCTAAACTCGTGATGCGTGTTAAGCAAGCTGTTTTACCAATAGTAACCCCCTTTTATACCAATGAAAGGACACCACACAGATATATATTCAAAATATATATGTATTTATTTCTCAAAGTAACCCCTAGTCTCTTTATGAGCACAGGAGCACAAATCGTCAAACAAGATTATCACAGAATACACAGAAGTTGCACTTTATATGGATAGGCCCTGGTGGCCACTCGAACCATATACTAAAATAGTGGTATAAGTACCACGAACAGAAAAGGGAAAAGGCCTAGGGCCTCTAGAATCGCTGGGCCTACAAGGAGCTAACGTCAGTTAGTGACCAGGAGGTCCACGGGTGGCGTGTGCAGAGCAAATAGTCACACGCGGGCTCCCATAGGTTTCAATGGGTGCGTAAAAAGTACAAAGTTACTGCAAAAGGAATCTTCCGGATGACCTAGGAACTTAAGATTTGGAACACAGGCACTAGAGATGTATTACTACACATGGGCACAGGTGTGCCAGCTTTACCTCACCCACAGGAAGCGGGTGCATAGGCCTCGAAGTGCGTCGGGTTTCTTCTATCTGTTCCGTGGGGCCTGTAGACAAAAGTGCTGCAGGCGGTCGGTCGGGAAGAGATGCAGTGGATCCAAGAGTGGATCGGAGATGTTGAAGACCTGTAAGCAGAGGGGACAGTGTTCACAGTCACTAGCCAGTGACCAGCGTGGCACCAGGTGGGTACCAGGCGATGTCGGGTGCAAACAGGAAGGAAGGTGTAGCTTGACTCTGCAGCCACGTGGTCCCTGAAGGTCGACGACGTCCAGGAGTCGAGTCACGAGCTGTCCCACGCAGGCTCTCGCTGTCGGCGGTGTCGGCGACTTGATCGAAGCAAACAAGCCTTGGCAAAAGCAATTGTTGTAGGCAAGGAGTTTAAGCTGTTGGTTCTGACCAGCAAGGTCAGAGGGATTGCTCCTTTGGAGGGGAGCAAGGGCCAGTCTGGAGCAACCAGACCAGCGGTGTTTGTCGTAGATTTCGTCGCCAAGATGGCCACTAGCCAGCGGGCCAGCAACCGGTTAGGCGCGTCGAGTGGCAAAATGCAGAAGGGCCCCACGCAGATCGTGGAGATGCTGGAGGGCTCACCTTTGGTGCAGATGCTGCTCGAGGGTTGGGCTTCTCAGGACCCAAAGCACAACTTGGAGGGAGCCTCGGTTGTTGCACTGGTCAGCTTGTCGTAGTCGTTCCAAGATGGCTGGCTCCACGTGTCTCGGTGCCTCCACGGGTCTCCTCTTTTCAGGGACTGTGGATCGGGCGGTGAGAGGTCTGGAGGTCCAGGTCTTGTCAGTCTCTGGGCTCGGGCTCCGGCGGGAGGCGGCGGCAAAGCAGACGGTGATTCGCTGGATGGTGCTTGCGTTAGCAAGGTGGTCACTCCCTGACCACAGGGGAGATTTTCTTCAGTCTTCTGTGCAGCAGAATGTCGAAGTTCCCGTCTTCTTCTTAGTTTCAAGTTGATTCCAGGATGTCTGAAGTCTTAGGACACAGCTCCTACCTTTATTCGGATTCTAGGGGCCGGACTACCTGCTAGGTCCCTCCCTATGGGTGGGACCAGGAAGGGGGGTGGTTACACCCCCAATCCTTTGTCCAGCTCGCCCCAGGCCCGGGACTGGTGTGCCCCAGGACCGGTTTGAACTGGCATATGCACCGAGGCTCCTTGTGAGCCACAGGCATGTCTGGTTTCTTTCAAGCCCTACCTGACCAATACACAAAATCCTGTCTGGGGTGGTGCACGCACCTCCCCTGGCAGGAAACCCTTTGTCCACACCTCCCAAGCTGGAAGGACTCCCAGCAGCAGGAGGGCAGACTTGTGTCTGTGGTGGCAGCATCCATTTTGTGGAGCTGAGGCTATGTCTGATTTTACCCGGGTTTCAGGTACTGTACATGTCGTGTCCCTCTAGAAGGGTGGAATGCTAACCCCGTCGCCAGAATTGGCGAGGGGTTAGTATTCCAATTCGTATGACACCTTACTCGACATGTTTTGATAAAGCCAAACCAAAGATAGCATTTAACCGCGAGGTTCATAATGCACTTAAGAGTATATGGTATGACGATATCTGGAAACAGTAGAAGGAAGTTGTTCCGACCACTGCAGACAGGCTCAGCTCATGCCAGAGCACCATCTCACATGGAACCAAGCACTCTGCCTTCAGGATTGTTAAGGCCTGCCATAGGAGTGACTTATAGGTTACCAGGTGTCCCATTTAAGTTTAGGTATAGGTATACTACACCTAAGTAAGAGGTGATTACACCAACTTACCCCAGCTGAGTGATCAGCCAGTTGTGTCAGATTGTTAGGCCAAGCCTGGGGTGGCATAATACATGCTTCAGCCCCTGGCAGGCCTTGGATACACCAATGCCCTGGGTACCTAGTGTACACTGGTACAGGGGCTGACAGGGTGATCCAACCAATTGGGTATGTACCTAGGGTACATGGAGTCCATTTTACAGAGAGAGCAGATAGCCTGAGAGCCTGAATGGCAGGATCTCAGGCCAACTAAGTCGAAAAACCAGCTAGACACTAGGCAAAAATTTGGGGGTAACCATAGTCAGATATCCACCTTCCTACACAACCCCCCCCCAAACGAAGGGAGATAAGGCTGACCTTGACCAGGTAAGCCTATATTGCCCAAGTGGCCATATAAGGAGGAACCAGCACTGGCATGGTTACCCCCTGTCTCATGGTCCACTAAGCAATCCCTCACCCTAAGGGTATCAGAGGGTCTCCACCATAGGGAATCTCTACCTGTGGTGTGTCTTGGCAAAGTAAAAGGCTGGTGTTGAGATGGAGTACTGAAGTGAGTGTCCTCAAAGTGAGGCCTCAGCTTCCTCCAATCATCCTCCACCATGGATGCCTTTCTTCCTTTAACTGAGTTGCACTGTGCTCTCAGGGTCAGCCTCTGGCTACCTAAAGCTGGAGGCTGGGTCCCTTTTGTGGGCTTACTGGAGGGACAGGTCAGGTTTGGGGCCCTAAGGTCCCATGTTTGCCTGTGCCCAACAGAATCCCCCTGGGGGAGGTCCCTAACTACCTGTAAAGGAGATCCCTCAGGAATGTTTTTACCCATCACCTGACTAGGGCTACTAGCCAGGCAATCCTCATTCTTTTGATGGGGGGGTTCTTGTGGACAGGGGCCCTCTGGGGGTCCACTGGCCTCCCTGACCTCTGCAGCCCTGGGCTGACTGAGGCAGGGTAGAGAGAGGCAGGCTACCTGCACCAGACTGGATCCCACCTTGGAAGGGGCCACTGACATCAGAGGCTCTGCCAGGCCAGGCCTGGCTACCTCTGGGGCAGTTCCTTCACAAGGGGTGAGGTCAGATCCCTGAGGAGGCTGACCTTTTCCTAATGTCTGGGGAGAGGGAGACTTTTCTTCCTCCCCACTACTCTCAGTTTGTGTGGAGTGATCCATTGTTTCAGGCTTCACTACACCTATGTCAGTCTGAGTATAGGCTGAGACCATTACAGCCTTGCCAACCTTTTCAGGGGGGCACTCAGTTTGTGTTTGAGCTGTGACTGTCACAGCTCTGCCAGTCCCTACAGGGAAGTCTGTCTGTGCCTGGGCTGTGGCTACCACTGCCCTTCCAACCTTTTCAGGGAGGAAATCTATTTGGACAGGGGTTGTGAATGGCACAACCCCCCTACCCTTTTGTGAAAGGCCTACCATTTTAAAATGGGTGTCTTGTTCAACTCCAGCCCAAGCTGAGAGTTCTAAGTCATTCCCCAGTAAGCAGTCTACAGGCAAGGTTGGGGACACTGCTACCCTTTTAGGGCCAGTGACCCCTCCCCAGCTGAGACATACCTCTGCCATGGGATGACTGTTCTGTTTGCCATCAATGTTAGTCACCTGGTAGGAGAAACCGGGCAAAAGCTGCTCAGAGGGAACTAGCCAATGGGCCACCATTGTGATGCTAGCCCCAGTGTCTCTGTAGGCCTCAGCTTTTGTACCATTGATGTAGGGCTCCTGTCTGTACCTACCCAAAGTGTTGGGACAGGCAGTGAAGTTGGCAAATCCCATGCCACCATCACAGACAAGAGTGGTTGCTGTAGGGGAATTGGCTAAGCCAGGGTCCCCCTGTGTTCCCCAAGTAAACCCACCCAGATTTCTGGGGGCACTCCCACCACCTGGGGGATTACTGCTGACAGTAATAGGTGGTGTGACAGGAGTAATTGGAGGAACAGTTTTGTTTTTAGCCCTTGGGCAACCGCTGTCAGTTTTCCAATGCCCAGGAGTTTTACACTCATGGCAGTAGGGCTTTTTAGCTGTGGTAGAGGAGGGAGCTTGGGACCCACCACCCTGTGTGGAGTTTTGGGGCCCTGAGGAAGGTTTCTCTTTTTCTTTATCCCCACCCTTCTCTTGAGGCTTGGTGGTATCTTTCTTTTGGTCACCACCCTGGTTTTTAGGCCTGATCCTGGTCCTGACCCATTTATCTGCCCTCTTTCCCAATTCTTGGGGAGAGGTCAAATCTGAGTCTACCAGGTGTTGATGGAGAAGCTGGTTTTGACAATTACTTAAAATCTGCTCTCTCATCATCAAATTGTACAATCCTGTATAATCAGACACCTTACTTCCCAGCAACCAACCCTCCAAAGCCTTAGTGGCACATTCCACATATTCAGACCAGTCCTGAGTCTGTGTCTTCTGGGTGTCTCTGAACATTAACCTGTACTGTTCAGTGGTTAAGCCTAACCCATCAACTAGGACACTCTTCAGGACTCTGTAATTTCTGACATCCTCTTCTCTAACAGTGAGGAGTCTATCTCTGCCTCTCCCCTCAAAGGAGAGCCATAAGATTGCTGCCCACTGGTCTTCAGGAACCTGCTGCACTTTGCAGGCTCTGTCAAGAGCAGTCATCCATTTGTGGATGTCATCCCCACTTTTGTAGGGGGGCACAATCTTGGACAGGTTCCTATTGTCAAAGACCCTATCTTTGTCCCTAGGGACATTGCTGCCACCAGTGGGTATAGACCCACTCTCTCTATGCTGCCTAGCCTTGCTCAGTTTTTCTTCCATCAGGGCTACTTCTAGCTCCTGCTTCCTGATCCTCAGCTGGGCTTCCTGCATTCTGGCCTCATGTTCCCTCCTCTGAGGGGTGGTCATCCTTCTCCTGGAGTGACCTTGAGAGCCTCTAGAGCCATGGGAAGCATTGGAGTCACCTGAGCGATTCCTTTGCCTTCCAAGCCCTGTGTTAAGTCCACTGGGGAGATCCAGTGGGTTGAACCCACTGTCAGTCCCCAATAGCCTTGGTTTAGCTGGGCCAAGTATAATACTTGGCACTGGGCTAGTTCTCCCTTCATCCTCACTACTGTCAGTATCCTTTTCACTCTCATCCTCTGTGGTAGGCATCCCATCTAAGGGGTGACTATTGGGAAGGGGTACTTCAGTGGCATCTTTAGAAGGGGGGACTCCTGTTCCTGTCCCTAAGGGGGCTAACTGGGAAGCTTTCTTGAGTGCTCTCTGATTCTCATCATTCTGTAAGAGCTCTCTGAGCTCAGCAGAGTTTGGGTTCTTGGGCTGTTTAAGGCCTCTAAGAGTTGCCAAATGCCTGAGCTCATTCTGATTAAGGGTAGCAAAGCTGGATGGTGCCCTCTGGGGGTCACTCTCAACAGAGATGGGTACAGTGGACCCCTCTGCCCCGGCCATTGCTCTTAAGTGTGGGTGGATGTGTTGCAATCTACCTACACTTGGGTTTACCTACTAAACCTATCTAGTAGTTGTAGTCAGGGTGTGCTACTCCCTTTGCTCTACAACAACTAAGTTCAGTAGAACTTAAGTATATCTAATCTTGTTTTATATGTACCTACAGGTACCTATGTGATCTTTCAATTGGTAACCAAGAGATTACAATGGTAAAACACAGCAAGCTCAAATCCAACCGCTGCCCACCAATGTGAGAAGTTGGCCTGGTATATGATGCTCACTAGTTAAAGTGATCACCTTGTACCATGCCAAGCAACCCTTATGGTGTGGTTGTAAGTCAACCTTTTCGGACTAGCTGCCCTAGTGGTAGCGTAGGCTAAGCAGTCTTTGAGGCTAAACTCGTGATGCGTGTTAAGCAAGCTGTTTTACCAATAGTAACCCCCTTTTATACCAATGAAAGGACACCACACAGATATATATTCAAAATATATATGTATTTATTTCTCAAAGTAACCCCTAGTCTCTTTATGAGCACAGGAGCACAAATCGTCAAACAAGATTATCACAGAATACACAGAAGTTGCACTTTATATGGATAGGCCCTGGTGGCCACTCGAACCATATACTAAAATAGTGGTATAAGTACCACGAACAGAAAAGGGAAAAGGCCTAGGGCCTCTAGAATCGCTGGGCCTACAAGGAGCTAACGTCAGTTAGTGACCAGGAGGTCCACGGGTGGCGTGTGCAGAGCAAATAGTCACACGCGGGCTCCCATAGGTTTCAATGGGTGCGTAAAAAGTACAAAGTTACTGCAAAAGGAATCTTCCGGATGACCTAGGAACTTAAGATTTGGAACACAGGCACTAGAGATGTATTACTACACATGGGCACAGGTGTGCCAGCTTTACCTCACCCACAGGAAGCGGGTGCATAGGCCTCGAAGTGCGTCGGGTTTCTTCTATCTGTTCCGTGGGGCCTGTAGACAAAAGTGCTGCAGGCGGTCGGTCGGGAAGAGATGCAGTGGATCCAAGAGTGGATCGGAGATGTTGAAGACCTGTAAGCAGAGGGGACAGTGTTCACAGTCACTAGCCAGTGACCAGCGTGGCACCAGGTGGGTACCAGGCGATGTCGGGTGCAAACAGGAAGGAAGGTGTAGCTTGACTCTGCAGCCACGTGGTCCCTGAAGGTCGACGACGTCCAGGAGTCGAGTCACGAGCTGTCCCACGCAGGCTCTCGCTGTCGGCGGTGTCGGCGACTTGATCGAAGCAAACAAGCCTTGGCAAAAGCAATTGTTGTAGGCAAGGAGTTTAAGCTGTTGGTTCTGACCAGCAAGGTCAGAGGGATTGCTCCTTTGGAGGGGAGCAAGGGCCAGTCTGGAGCAACCAGACCAGCGGTGTTTGTCGTAGATTTCGTCGCCAAGATGGCCACTAGCCAGCGGGCCAGCAACCGGTTAGGCGCGTCGAGTGGCAAAATGCAGAAGGGCCCCACGCAGATCGTGGAGATGCTGGAGGGCTCACCTTTGGTGCAGATGCTGCTCGAGGGTTGGGCTTCTCAGGACCCAAAGCACAACTTGGAGGGAGCCTCGGTTGTTGCACTGGTCAGCTTGTCGTAGTCGTTCCAAGATGGCTGGCTCCACGTGTCTCGGTGCCTCCACGGGTCTCCTCTTTTCAGGGACTGTGGATCGGGCGGTGAGAGGTCTGGAGGTCCAGGTCTTGTCAGTCTCTGGGCTCGGGCTCCGGCGGGAGGCGGCGGCAAAGCAGACGGTGATTCGCTGGATGGTGCTTGCGTTAGCAAGGTGGTCACTCCCTGACCACAGGGGAGATTTTCTTCAGTCTTCTGTGCAGCAGAATGTCGAAGTTCCCGTCTTCTTCTTAGTTTCAAGTTGATTCCAGGATGTCTGAAGTCTTAGGACACAGCTCCTACCTTTATTCGGATTCTAGGGGCCGGACTACCTGCTAGGTCCCTCCCTATGGGTGGGACCAGGAAGGGGGGTGGTTACACCCCCAATCCTTTGTCCAGCTCGCCCCAGGCCCGGGACTGGTGTGCCCCAGGACCGGTTTGAACTGGCATATGCACCGAGGCTCCTTGTGAGCCACAGGCATGTCTGGTTTCTTTCAAGCCCTACCTGACCAATACACAAAATCCTGTCTGGGGTGGTGCACGCACCTCCCCTGGCAGGAAACCCTTTGTCCACACCTCCCAAGCTGGAAGGACTCCCAGCAGCAGGAGGGCAGACTTGTGTCTGTGGTGGCAGCATCCATTTTGTGGAGCTGAGGCTATGTCTGATTTTACCCGGGTTTCAGGTACTGTACATGTCGTGTCCCTCTAGAAGGGTGGAATGCTAACCCCGTCGCCAGAATTGGCGAGGGGTTAGTATTCCAATTCGTATGACACCTTACTCGACATGTTTTGATAAAGCCAAACCAAAGATAGCATTTAACCGCGAGGTTCATAATGCACTTAAGAGTATATGGTATGACGATATCTGGAAACAGTAGAAGGAAGTTGTTCCGACCACTGCAGACAGGCTCAGCTCATGCCAGAGCACCATCTCACATGGAACCAAGCACTCTGCCTTCAGGATTGTTAAGGCCTGCCATAGGAGTGACTTATAGGTTACCAGGTGTCCCATTTAAGTTTAGGTATAGGTATACTACACCTAAGTAAGAGGTGATTACACCAACTTACCCCAGCTGAGTGATCAGCCAGTTGTGTCAGATTGTTAGGCCAAGCCTGGGGTGGCATAATACATGCTTCAGCCCCTGGCAGGCCTTGGATACACCAATGCCCTGGGTACCTAGTGTACACTGGTACAGGGGCTGACAGGGTGATCCAACCAATTGGGTATGTACCTAGGGTACATGGAGTCCATTTTACAGAGAGAGCAGATAGCCTGAGAGCCTGAATGGCAGGATCTCAGGCCAACTAAGTCGAAAAACCAGCTAGACACTAGGCAAAAATTTGGGGGTAACCATAGTCAGATATCCACCTTCCTACACTGGTGCCACGCTGGTCACTGGCTAGTGACTGTGAACACTGTCCCCCTCTGCTTACAGGTCTTCAACATCTCCGATCCACTCTTGGATCCACTGCATCTCTCCCGGACCGACCGCCTGCAGCATCTTTGTCTTCAAGCTCCACGGAACAGATAGAAGAAACCCGACGCACTTCGAGGCCTATGCACCCGCTTCCTGTGGGTGAGGTAAAGCTGGCACACCTGTGCCCAAGTGTAGTATTACATCTCTAGTGCCTGTGTTCCAAATCTTGAGCTCCTAGTCCATCCGGAAGATCCTCTTTGCAGTAACTTTGTACTTTTTACGCACCCATTGAAACCTATGGGAGCACGCGTGTGACTATTTGCTCTGCACACGCCACCCGTGGACCTCCTGGTCACTAACTGACGTTAGCTCCTTGTAGGCCCAGCGATTCTAGAGGCCCTAGGCCTTTTCCCTTTTCTGTTCGTGGTACTTATACCACTATTTTAGTATATGGTTTGAGTGGCCACCAGGGCCTATCCATATAACGTGCAACTTCTGTGTATTCTGTGATAATCTTGTTTGACGATTTGTGCTCCTGTGCTCATAAAGAGACTAGGGGTTACTTTGAGAAATAAACACATATATATTTTGAATATATATCTGTGTGGTGTCCTTTCATTGGTATAAAAGGGGGTTACATTTGGTAAAACAGCTGGCTTAACACGCTTCACGAGTTTAGCCTCAAAGACTGCTTAGCCTACGCTACCACTAGGGCAGCTAGTCCGAAAAGGTTGACTTACAACCACACCATAAGGGTTGCTTGGCATGGTACAAGGTGATCACTTTAACTAGTGAGCATCATATACCAGGCCAACTTCTCACATTGGTGAGCAGCGGTGGGATTTGAGCTTGCTGTGTTTTACCATTGTAATCTCTTGGTTACCAATTGAAAGATCACATAGGTACCTGTAGGTACATATAAAACAAGATTAGATATACATAAGTTCTACTGAACTTAGTTGTTGTAGAGCAAAGGGAGTAGCACACCCTGACTACAACTACTAGATAGGTTTAGTAGGTAAACCCAAGTGTAGGTAGATTGCAACACATCCACCCACACTTAAGAGCAATGGCCGGGGCAGAGGGGTCCACTGTACCCATCTCTGTTGAGAGTGACCCCCAGAGGGCACCATCCAGCTTTGCTACCCTTAATCAGAATGAGCTCAGGCATTTGGCAACTCTTAGAGGCCTTAAACAGCCCAAGAACCCAAACTCTGCTGAGCTCAGAGAGCTCTTACAGAATGATGAGAATCAGAGAGCACTCAAGAAAGCTTCCCAGTTAGCCCCCTTAGGGTCAGGAACAGGAGGCCCCCCTTCTGAAGATACTACAGAGGTACACAGTTCCAATAGCCATCCCTTAGATGAGAACCATACGACAGGGGAGGAAAGTGGTGAGGATACAGAAAGTAGTGATGATGAAGGGAGAACTAGCCCAGTGCCAAGTATTATACTTGGCCCAGCTAAACTAAGGCTATTGGGGACTGACAATGGGTTCACCCCATTGGATCTCCCCAGTGGACTTAACACAGGGCTTGGGAGGCAAAGGAATCACTCAGGTGACTCCAATGCTTCTCATGGCTCTAGAGGCTAGAGGCTCTCAAGGTCACTCCAGGAAAAGGATGACCACCCCTCAGAGGAGGGAACATGAGGCCAGAATGCAGGAAGCCCAGCTGAGGATCAGGAAGCAGGAGCTAGAAGTAGCCCTGATGGAAGAAAAACTGAACAAGGCTAGGCAACCTAGAGAGAGTGGGTCTATACCCACTGGTGGCAGCATTGTCCCTAAGGACAAAGATAGGGTCTTTGACAATAGGAACCTGTCTAAGGTTGTGCCCCCCTACAAAAGTGGGGATGACATCCACAAATGGATAACTGCTCTTGAGAGAGCCTGCAAAGTACAGCAGGTTCCTGAAGACCAGTGGGCAGCAATCCTCTGGCTCTCCTTTGAAGGAAGAGGCAGAGACAGACTCCTCACTGTTAGAGAAGAGGATGTCAGAAACTACAGAGTCCTGAAGAGTGTTCTGGTAGATGGGTTAGGCTTAACCACTGAACAGTACAGGTTAATGTTCAGAGACACCCAAAAGACACAGACTCAGGACTGGTCTGAATATGTTGAATGTGCCACTAAGGCTTTGGAGGGTTGGTTGCTGGGAAGTAAGGTATCTGATTTTACAGGATTGTATAATTTGATGATGAGAGAACAGATTTTAAATAACTGTCAAAACCAGCAACTGCATCAACACTTGGTTGACTCTGATCTGACCTCTCCCCAAGAATTGGGAAAGAAGGCAGACAAATGGGTCAGAACCAGGGTTAAGCAAAAGAACCAGAACCAGGGCCAAGGGGGTGATCAGAAGAAAACAGACCAAAAGGGTGGAGATCAGAAACCTAAAGACCAGAAGTCTTCAACAGGGCCCCAAACTACTGCTAAGGAGGGTGGGTCCCAACAGTCCAAGAAGAAGAAAGAAGGTCAGAAGAAACCCTGGTGCAATCATTGTAAAAATACAACTCACTGGACTAGTGATTGCAAAAAGGGTGGAGCCCCCAACACTGTTGCCCCTAAGGCACCTGCTCCCAGTACTACTGTTAGCAGTGTTGGTCCCCAGACAAAGGGTGTAGTGGGAATCACTATGGGAACTGAAGGAGATTCTGACTTAGACAGAACCCTTACACAGGCAGTCTTGATCTGTGATGGGGACATTGATTTGTCCCTGACTGTGAGCCCCAGTAACCTGGGCAAGTACAGACAGACTCCTTTAATTAATGACAAAGTGGCTCAAGCCTACAGGGACACATGTGCCAGTGTCACTATGGTGACACCAGGCTTTGTGGACCCTGGACAGTACATACCAGGTGAGAACTACCTGGTGACCAATGCCAGCAATGCCACTACTTCACACAGTGTGGCAGTTGTTAACTTCTCATGGGGAGGGGTAACTGGCCTCAAAAGGGTTGTGGTTAGTGCAGACCTCCCAGTAGAATGTTTGTTGGGCAATGACCTAGAGAGTTCTCTATGGTCAGAAGTGGAGTACAGGACTCATGCAGAGATGTTAGGTATATCATCACATGTCCTTGCTGTGACCAGGTCACAGGCCAAAAAGTGCCTCACTGAACCTCAGGTCTTGGATCCTGGAACAATGGACCAAGCACCTACCAAGAAGAAGAACAGGAGGGTCAAGGCTGTGCCTTCCCCCCTGCCTCAGAGTGATGATCAGCCTTCCCAGGAAGCTGATCTAGAGGACCCTGAAGGAACTGTCCCTGAAGAGCTTGAACCTGATCAGGTTGAGTTTCTGGGGACAGGGGGACCTTCAAGGGCTGACTTGAGGCAGGCTCAGTTATCCTGTCCCTCTCTTGAACCCCTCAGACAGCTGGCTGCTGCTGAGGCTGCTGGGAATGCTCAAGGTACCCATAAAGTGTATTGGGATGAAGGGCTCCTTTATTCAGAGGCTAGAGACCCCAAGCCTGGTGCTACCAGGAGGTTGGTCATACCTCTGCAATTTAGGGGCTTCCTTCTTACCTTGGCCCATGACATTCCTTTAGCAGGACACTTAGGCCAGAACAAGACTTGGGACAGGCTTGTCCCTCACTTTCACTGGCCTCATATGAATGAAGATACAAAGGAGTTTTGTCGCTCCTGTGTCACCTGCCAAGCCAGTGGCAAATCAGGTGGCACAACAAAGGCCCCCCTAATCCCACTACCTGTGGTGGGGGTCCCCTTTGAAAGAGTGGGAATAGACATAGTGGGTCCCATGGATCCTCCCACTGCATCTGGGCACAGATTTATACTGGTGGTAGTGGATCATGCCACCAGGTATCCAGAGGCAATTCCCCTTAGGACCACTACAGCACCTGTTGTGGCCAGGGCCCTGCTGGGAGTATTCTCCAGAGTGGGGTTTCCTAAGGAGGTAGTATCTGACAGAGGTACCAACTTTATGTCAGGATACTTAACAGCTATGTGGAAGGAATGTGGTGTCAACTACAAGTTCACCACCCCTTATCACCCACAATGCAATGGGCTTGTTGAGAGATTCAACAAGACCCTAAAGGGTATGATCAAAGGATTACCTGAAAAGCTCAGGCGAAGATGGGACATCCTTCTACCCTGCCTTCTGTTTGCTTACAGAGAGGTCCCACAAAAAGGAGTTGGCTACAGCCCCTTTGAATTGTTGTTTGGGCACCCTGTGAGAGGCCCACTGTGTTTGGTGAAGGAAGGATGGGAGTTACCTCTCAAAAAGCCTAAGCTAGACATAGTGGACTATGTACTTGGTCTCCGCTCCAGGATGGCTGAGTATATGGAGAAGGCATCCAAAAACCTTGAGGCAAGCCAGGCCCTACAGAAAGCTTGGCATGACCAAAAGGCTGTCTTGGTTGAGTATCAGCCAGGACAGAAGGTATGGGTGTTGGAGCCAGTGGCCCCAGCAGCACTCCAAGACAAATGGTCTGGACCCCATACAATCCTGGAAAAGAAGGGAGAGGTCACCTACTTGGTGGACCTAGGAACTCCCAGGAGTCCCCACAGGGTACTCCATGTTAACAGGCTTAAAGCATATGTTGACAGGGCAGACATGGGCTTGCTCATGGCTACAGATGAGGGACAGGAGGAAGAGAGTGACCCTCTCCCAGACCTGTTGTCTCAGAACCCTGAAGATGGCTCAGTTGAAGGAGTGACCCTTGGAGGCAACCTCACTGCCCATCAGCAGACTGAATGTAGACAGGTTCTACAATCATTTTCACATATGTTTTCCTTGATACCTAGTCAAACTGACTGGTGTACCCATGTGGTGGACACTGGTGACAGTCTGCCTGTAAAGAACAAGCTTTACAGACAACCTGACCACGTCAGGGACTGTATAAAGGCTGAGGTACATAAAATGCTGGAATTAGGTGTCATTGAACCCTCAGAGAGCCCCTGGGCTAGCCCAGTGGTTCTGGTCCCCAAACCTCACACCAAAGATGGCAAGAGAGAGATGAGGTTCTGTGTGGATTACAGAGGACTCAATGCTGTCACCAGGACAGATGCACACCCTATTCCAAGGGCAGATGAGCTCATAGACAAACTAGCTTCTGCAAAGTTTTTGAGCACATTTGACTTAACAGCTGGCTATTGGCAAATCAGGTTAGCTGAGGAGTCTAAGGCCAAAACAGCATTCTCAACCCCAGGTGGGCATTATCAGTTTGTGGTGATGCCCTTTGGTCTGAAGAATGCACCTGCCACCTTCCAAAGGCTGGTGAACCAAGTCCTTACTGGGTTGGATGACTTTTGTGCAGCATATCTTGATGACATTGCTGTCTTTAGCTCCACCTGGGAGGATCACCTGATCCACCTGAAGAAGGCTCTTGAGGCCCTGCAGAGGGCAGGCCTCACTATCAAGGCTACTAAGTGCCAGATAGGGCAGAGTAAGGTTGTATATTTGGGCCACCTTGTAGGTGGAGGCCAAGTTCAACCACTGGAGAGTAAGATACAATCCATCAAGGACTGGTCCCCTCCAACCACCCAGACTCAAGTTCGAGCTTTCTTGGGCTTGACTGGGTACTACAGGAAGTTTGTTAAGAACTATGGGTCCATTGTGACTCCTCTTAATGATCTGACATCCAAGAAGATGCCCAAAAAGGTTCAGTGGACAGTAAGCTGTCAAAAGGCATTTGATGACCTGAAGAAGGCCATGTGCTCTGCACCTATCCTGAAAAGTCCTGACTACTCCAAAGAGTTTATTGTCCAAACAGATGCTTCTGAGTTGGGTGTGGGAGCTGTGCTGTCACAACTTAATGTAGATGGTCAAGACCAACCCATTGCTTTTATTAGCAGAAGGTTGACCCCCAGAGAGAAGAATTGGTCAGCTATTGAGAGGGAGGCCTTTGCTGTGGTGTGGGCCCTGAAGAAGCTGAGGCCATACTTGTTTGGCACTCACTTCAAGATTCAGACCGACCATAAGCCCCTCTTGTGGCTAAATCAGATGAAGGGTGAAAACCCCAAACTGCTTAGGTGGTCCATTTCCCTACAGGGGATGGACTTTACAGTGGAGCACCGGCCAGGTACTGACCATGGGAATGCAGATGGTCTCTCCAGGTACTTCCACTTAGGACATGAAGACGAGACTGGTCAAGGCTAGTTTAATGTCCCAGCGTTTGGGGGGGGGTTGTGTAGGAGAGTAGGGTCTGCTATCCTATGGTCACCCCAAATTTTTGCTTTTTGCTTCACTGGTTTTTGACATATTGAGGCTGTGGGCCTGCCAATCAGACCCCCAGCCTGCTGTTCTCTCTACTAAATTAAAACTATGCACCCTAGGTGCATAACCAATTGGAAGTGGATCACCCTGTCAGCCCCTGTACCAGTGTACACTAGGTACCCAGGGCATTGGTGTACCCAAGGCCTGTCAAGGGCTGCAGCATGTATTATGCCACCCCAGGCTTGGCCTAACAATCTGACACAACTGGCTGATCACTCAGCTGGGGTAAGTTGGTGTAATCACCTCTTACTTAGGTGTAGTATACCTATACCTAACCTTAAATGGGACACCTGGAAACCTATAAGTCACTCCTATGGCAGGCCTTAACAATCCTGAAGGCAGAGTGCTTGGTTCCATGTGAGATGGTGCTCTGGCATGAGCTGAGCCTGTCTGCAGTGGTCGGAACAACTTCCTTCTACTGTTTCCAGATATCGTCATACCATATACTCTTAAGTGCATTATGAACCTCGCGGTTAAATGCTATCTTTGGTTTGGCTTTATAAAAACATGTCGAGTAAGGTGTCATACGGATTGGAATACTAACCCCTCGCCAATTCTGGCGACGGGGTTAGCATTCCACCCTTCTAGAGGGACACGACATGTACAGTACCTGAAACCCGGGTAAAATCAGACATAGCCTCAGCTCCACAAAATGGATGCTGCCACCACAGACACAAGTCTGCCCTCCTGCTGCTGGGAGTCCTTCCAGCTTGGGAGGTGTGGACAAAGGGTTTCCTGCCAGGGGAGGTGCGTGCACCACCCCAGACAGGATTTTGTGTATTGGTCAGGTAGGGCTTGAAAGAAACCAGACATGCCTGTGGCTCACAAGGAGCCTCGGTGCATATGCCAGTTCAAACGGGTCCTGGGGCACACCAGTCCCGGGCCTGGGGCGAGCTGGACAAAGGATTGGGGGTGTAACCACCCCCCTTCCTGGTCCCACCCATAGGGAGGGACCTAGCAGGTAGTCCGGCCCCTAGAATCCGCTTAAAGGTAGGAGCTGTGTCCTAAGACTTCAGACATCCTGGAATCAACTTGAAACTAAGAAGAAGACGGGAACTTCGACGTTCTGCTGCACAGAAGACTGAAGAAAATCTCCCCTGTGGTCAGGGAGTGACCACCTTGCTAACGCAAGCACCATCCAGCGAATCAACGTCTGCTTTGCCGCCGCCTCCCGCCGGAGCCCGAGCCCAGAGACTGACAAGACCTGGACCTCCAGACCTCTCACCGCCCGATCCACAGTCCCTGAAAAGAGGAGACCCGTGGAGGCACCGAGACACGTGGAGCCAGCCATCTTGGAACGACTACGACAAGCTGACAAGTGCAACAACCGAGGCTCCCTCCAAGTTGTGCTTTGGGATCTGAGAAGCCCAACCCCCGAGCAGCATCTGCACCAAAGGTGAGCCCTCCAGCATCTCCACGATCTGCGTGGGGCCCTTCTGCATTTTGCCACTTGACGCGCCTAACCGGTTGCTGGCCCGCTGGCTAGTGGCCATCTTGGCGAAGAACTCTACAAAATACACTGCTGGTCTGGTTGCTCCAGACTGGCCCTTGCTCCCCTCCAAAGGAGCAATCCCTCTGACCTTGCTGGTCAGAACCAACAGCTGATTTCCGAATCCTCCTACAATTGCTTTTGCCAAGGCTTGTTTGCTTCGATCAAGTCGCCGACACCGCCGACAGCGAGAGCCTGCGTGGGACAGCTCGTGAGCCGACTCCTGGACGTCGTCGACCTTCAGGGACCACGTGGCTGCGGAGACAAGCTACCCCTCATCACCTGTTTGCACCCGACATCGCCTGGTACCCACCTGGTGCCACGCTGGTCACTGGCTAGTGACTGTGAACACTGTCCCCTCTGCTTACAGGTCTTCAACATCTCCGATCCACTCTTGGATCCACTGCATCTCTCCCGGACCGACCGCCTGCAGCATCTTTGTCTTCAAGCTCCACGGAACAGATAGAAGAAACCCGACGCACTTCGAGGCCTATGCACCCGCTTCCTGTGGGTGAGGTAAAGCTGGCACACCTGTGCCCAAGTGTAGTATTACATCTCTAGTGCCTGTGTTCCAAATCTTGAGCTCCTAGTCCATCCGGAAGATCCTCTTTGCAGTAACTTTGTACTTTTTACGCACCCATTGAAACCTATGGGAGCACGCGTGTGACTATTTGCTCTGCACACGCCACCCGTGGACCTCCTGGTCACTAACTGACGTTAGCTCCTTGTAGGCCCAGCGATTCTAGAGGCCCTAGGCCTTTTCCCTTCTCTGTTCGTGGTACTTATACCACTATTTTAGTATATGGTTTGAGTGGCCACCAGGGCCTATCCATATAACGTGCAACTTCTGTGTATTCTGTGATAATCTTGTTTGACGATTTGTGCTCCTGTGCTCATAAAGAGACTAGGGGTTACTTTGAGAAATAAACACATATATATTTTGAATATATATCTGTGTGGTGTCCTTTCATTGGTATAAAAGGGGGTTACATTTGGTAAAACAGCTGGCTTAACACGCTTCACGAGTTTAGCCTCAAAGACTGCTTAGCCTACGCTACCACTAGGGCAGCTAGTCCGAAAAGGTTGACTTACAACCACACCATAAGGGTTGCTTGGCATGGTACAAGGTGATCACTTTAACTAGTGAGCATCATATACCAGGCCAACTTCTCACAGCTGCCACCAGTGGGTATAGACCCACTCTCTCTAGGTTGCCTAGCCTTGTTCAGTTTTTCTTCCATCAGGGCTACTTCTAGCTCCTGCTTCCTGATCCTCAGCTGGGCTTCCTGCATTCTGGCCTCATGTTCCCTCCTCTGAGGGGTGGTCATCCTTTTCCTGGAGTGACCTTGAGAGCCTCTAGAGCCATGAGAAGCATTGGAGTCACCTGAGCGATTCCTTTGCCTCCCAAGCCCTGTGTTAAGTCCACTGGGGAGATCCAATGGGGTGAACCCATTGTCAGTCCCCAATAGCCTTAGTTTAGCTGGGCCAAGTATAATACTTGGCACTGGGCTAGTTCTCCCTTCATCATCACTACTTTCTGTATCCTCACCACTTTCTTCCCTGTAGTATGGTTCTCATCTAAGGGATGGCTATTGGAACTGGGTACTTCTGTAGTATCTTCAGAAGTGGGGCCTCCTGTTCCTGACCCTAAGGGGGCTAACTGGGAAGCTTTCTTGAGTGCTCTCTGATTCTCATCATTCTGTAAGAGCTCTCTGAGCTCAGCAGAGTTTGGGTTCTTGGGCTGTTTAAGGCCTCTAAGAGTTGCCAAATGCCTGAGCTCATTCTGATTAAGGGTAGCAAAGCTGGATGTTGCCCTCTGGGGGTCACTCTCAACAGAGATGGGTACAGTGGACCCCTCTGCCCCGGCCATTGCTCTTAAGTGTGGGTGGATGTGTTGCAATCTACCTACACTTGTGTTTACCTACTAAACCTATCTAGTAGTTGTAGTCAGGGTGTGCTACTCCCTTTGCTCTACAACAACTAAGTTCAGTAGAACTTATGTATATCTAATCTTGTTTTATATGTACCTACAGGTACCTATGTGATCTTTCAATTGGTAACCAAGAGATTACAATGGTAAAACACAGCAAGCTCAAATCCAACCGCTGCTCACCAATGTGAGAAGTTGGCCTGGTATATGATGCTCACTAGTTAAAGTGATCACCTTGTACCATGCCAAGCAACCCTTATGGTGTGGTTGTAAGTCAACCTTTTCGGACTAGCTGCCCTAGTGGTAGCGTAGGCTAAGCAGTCTTTGAGGCTAAACTCGTGATGCGTGTTAAGCCAGCTGTTTTACCAAATGTAACCCCCTTTTATACCAATGAAAGGACACCACACAGATATATATTCAAAATATATATGTATTTATTTCTCAAAGTAACCCCTAGTCTCTTTATGAGCACAGGAGCACAAATCGTCAAACAAGATTATCACAGGATACACAGAAGTTGCACGTTATATGGATAGGCCCTGGTGGCCACTCAAACCATATACTAAAATAGTGGTATAAGTACCACGAACAGAAAAGGGAAAAGGCCTAGGGCCTCTAGAATCGCTGGGCCTACAAGGAGCTAACGTCAGTTAGTGACCAGGAGGTCCACGGGTGGCGTGTGCAGAGCAAATAGTCACACGCGTGCTCCCATAGGTTTCAATGGGTGCGTAAAAAGTACAAAGTTACTGCAAAGAGGATCTTCCGGATGGACTAGGAACTCAAGATTTGGAACACAGGCACTAGAGATGTAATACTACACTTGGGCACAGGTGTGCCAGCTTTACCTCACCCACAGGAAGCGGGTGCATAGGCCTCGAAGTGCGTCGGGTTGCTTCTATCTGTTCCGTGGAGCTTGAAGACAAAGATGCTGCAGGCGGTCGGTCCGGGAGAGATGCAGTGGATCCAAGAGTGGATCGGAGATGTTGAAGACCTGTAAGCAGAGGGGACAGTGTTCACAGTCACTAGCCAGTGACCAGCGTGGCACCAGGTGGGTACCAGGCGATGTCGGGTGCAAACAGGTGATGAGGGGTAGCTTGTCTCCGCAGCCACGTGGTCCCTGAAGGTCGACGACGTCCAGGAGTCGGCTCACGAGCTGTCCCACGCAGGCTCTCGCTGTCGGCGGTGTCGGCGACTTGATCGAAGCAAACAAGCCTTGGCAAAAGCAATTGTAGGAGGATTCAGAAATCAGCTGTTGGTTCTGACCAGCAAGGTCAGAGGGATTGCTCCTTTGGAGGGGAGCAAGGGCCAGTCTGGAGCAACCAGACCAGCAGTGTATTTCGTAGAGTTCGTCGCCAAGATGGCCACTAGCCAGCGGGCCAGCAACCGGTTGGGCGCGTCGAGTGGCAAAATGCAGAAGGGCCCCACGCAGATCGTGGAGATGCTGGAGGGCTCACCTTTGGTGCAGATGCTGCTCGGGGGTTGGGCTTCTCAGATCCCAAAGCACAACTTGGAGGGAGCCTCGGTTGTTGCACTTGTCAGCTTGTCGTAGTCGTTCCAAGATGGCTGGCTCCACGTGTCTCGGTGCCTCCACGGGTCTCCTCTTTTCAGGGACTGTGGATCGGGCGGTGAGAGGTCTGGAGGTCCAGGTCTTGTCAGTCTCTGGGCTCGGGCTCCGGCGGGAGGCGGCGGCAAAGCAGACGTTGATGCGCTGGATGGTGCTTGCGTTAGCAAGGTGGTCACTCCCTGACCACAGGGGAGATTTTCTTCAGTCTTCTGTTGTGAGAAGTTGGCCTGGTATATGATGCTCACTAGTTAAAGTGATCACCTTGTACCATGCCAAGCAACCCTTATGGTGTGGTTGTAAGTCAACCTTTTCGGACTAGCTGCCCTAGTGGTAGCGTAGGCTAAGCAGTCTTTGAGGCTAAACTCGTGAAGCGTGTTAAGCAAGCTGTTTTACCAATAGCAACCCCCTTTTATACCAATGAAAGGACACCACACAGATATATATTCAAAATATATATGTATTTATTTCTCAAAGTAACCCCTAGTCTCTTTATGAGCACAGGAGCACAAATCGTCAAACAAGATTATCACAGAATACACAGAAGTTGCACTTTATATGGATAGGCCCTGGTGGCCACTCGAACCATATACTAAAATAGTGGTATAAGTACCACGTACAGAAAAGGGAAAAGGCCTAGGGCCTCTAGAATCGCTGGGCCTACAAGGAGCTAACGTCAGTTAGTGACCAGGAGGTCCACGGGTGGCGTGTGCAGAGCAAATAGTCACACGCGGGCTCCCATAGGTTTCAATGGGTGCGTAAAAAGTACAAAGTTACTGCAAAAGGAATCTTCCGGATGACCTAGGAACTTAAGATTTGGAACACAGGCACTAGAGATGTATTACGACACATGGGCACCGGAGTACCAGCTTTACCTCACCCACAGGAAGCGGGTGCATAGGCCTCAAAGTGCGTCGGGTTTCTTCTATCTGTTCCGTTGAGCCTGGGACAAAGATGCTGCAGGCGGTCGGTCGGGAAGAGATGCAGTGGATCCAAGAGTGGATCGGAGATGTTGAAGACCTGTAAGCAGAGGGGACAGTGTTCACAGTCACTAGCCAGTGACCAGCGTGGCACCAAGTGGGTACCAGGCGATGTCGGGTGCAAACAGGAAGGAAGGTGTAGCTTGACTCTGCAGCCACGTGGTCCCTGAAGGTCGACGACGTCCAGGAGTCGAGTCACGAGCTGTCCCACGCAGGCTCTCGCTGTCGGCGGTGTCGGCGACTTGATCGAAGCAAACAAGCCTTGGCAAAAGCAATTGTTGTAGGCAAGGAGTTTAAGCTGATGGTTCTGACCAGCAAGGTCAGAGGAACTGCTCCTTTGGAGGGGAGCAAGGGCCAGTCTGGAGCAACCAGACCAGCGGTGTTTGTCGTAGATTTCGTCGCCAAGATGGCCACTAGCCAGCGGGCCAGCAACCGGTTAGGCGCGTCGAGTGGCAAAATGCAGAAGGGCCCCACGCAGATCGTGGAGATGCTGGAGGGCTCACCTTTGGTGCAGATGCTGCTCGAGGGTTGGGCTTCTCAGGACCCAAAGCACAACTTGGAGGGAGCCTCGGTTGTTGCACTGGTCAGCTTGTCGTAGTCGTTCCAAGATGGCTGGCTCCACGTGTCTCGGTGCCTCCACGGGTCTCCTCTTTTCAGGGACTGTGGATCGGGCGGTGAGAGGTCTGGAGGTCCAGGTCTTGTCAGTCTCTGGGCTCGGGCTCCGGCGGGAGGCGGCGGCAAAGCAGACGGTGATTCGCTGGGTGGTGCTTGCGTTAGCAAGGTGGTCACTCCCTGACCACAGGGGAGATTTTCTTCAGTCTTCTGTGCAGCAGAATGTCGAAGTTCCCGTCTTCTTCTTAGTTTCAAGTTGATTCCAGGATGTCTGAAGTCTTAGGACACAGCTCCTACCTTTATTCGGATTCTAGGGGCCGGACTACCTGCTAGGTCCCTCCCTATGGGTGGGACCAGGAAGGGGGGTGGTTACACCCCCAATCCTTTGTCCAGCTCGCCCCAGGCCCGGGACTGGTGTGCCCCAGGACCGGTTTGAACTGGCATATGCCCCGAGGCTCCTTGTGAGCCACAGGCATGTCTGGTTTCTTTCAAGCCCTACCTGACCAATACACAAAATCCTGTCTGGGGTGGTGCATGCACCTCCCCTGGCAGGAAACCCTTTGTCCACACCTCCCAAGCTGGAAGGACTCCCAGCAGCAGGAGGGCAGACTTGTGTCTGTGGTGGCAGCATCCATTTTGTGGAGCTGAGGCTATGTCTGATTTTACCCGGGTTTCAGGCACTGTACATGTCGTGTCCCTCTAGAAGGGTGGAATGCTAACCCCGTCGCCAGAATTGGCGAGGGGTTAGTATTCCAATTCGTATGACACCTTACTCGACATGTTTTGATAAAGCCAAACCAAAGATAGCATTTAACCGCGAGGTTCATAATGCACTTAAGAGTATATGGTATGACGATATCTGGAAACAGTAGAAGGAAGTTGTTCCGACCACTGCAGACAGGCTCAGCTCATGCCAGTGCACCATCTCACATGGAACCAAGCACTCTGCCTTCAGGATTGTTAAGGCCTGCCATAGGAGTGACTTATAGGTTACCAAGTTTCCATTTAAGTTTAGGTATAGGTATACTACACCTAAGTAAGAGGTGATTACACCAACTTACCCCAGCTGAGTGATCAGCCAGTTGTGTCAGATTGTTAGGCCAAGCCTGGGGTGGCATAATACATGCTTCAGCCCCTGGCAGGCCTTGGATACACCAATGCCCTGGGTACCTAGTGTACACTGGTACAGGGGCTGACAGGGTGATCCAACCAATTGGGTATGTACCTAGGGTACATGGAGTCCATTTTACAGAGAGAGCAGATAGCCTGAGAGCCTGAATGGCAGGATCTCAGGCCAACTAAGTCGAAAAACCAGCTAGACACTAGGCAAAAATTTGGGGGTAACCATAGTCAGATATCCACCTTCCTACACAACCCCCCCCCCAAACGAAGGGAGATAAGGCTGACCTTGACCAGGTAAGCCTATATTGCCCAAGTGGCCATATAAGGAGGAACCAGCACTGGCATGGTTACCCCCTGTCTCATGGTCCACTAAGCAATCCCTCACCCTAAGGGTATCAGAGGGTCTCCACCATAGGGAATCTCTACCTGTGGTGTGTCTTAGCAAAGTAAAAGGCTGGTGTTGAGATGGAGTACTGAAGTGAGTGTCCTCAAAGTGAGGCCTCAGCTTCCTCCAATCATCCTCCACCATGGATGCCTTTCTTTCTTTAACTGAGTTGCACTGTGCTCTCAGGGTCAGCCTCTGGCTACCTAAAGCTGGAGGCTGGGTCCCTTTTGTGGGCTTACTGGAGGGACAGGTCAGGTTTGGGGCCCTAAGGTCCCATGTTTGCCTGTGCCCAACAGAATCCCCCTGGGGGAGGTCCCTAACTACCTGTAAAGGAGATCCCTCAGGAATGTTTTTACCCATCACCTGACTAGGGCTACTAGCCAGGCAATCCTCATTCTTTTGATGGGGGGGTTCTTGTGGACAGGGGCCCTCTGGGGGTCCACTGGCCTCCCTGACCTCTGCAGCCCTGGGCTGACTGAGGCAGGGTAGAGAGAGGCAGGCTACCTGCACCAGACTGGATCCCACCTTGGAAGGGGCCACTGACATCAGAGGCTCTGCCAGGCCAGGCCTGGCTACCTCTGGGGCAGTTCCTTCACAAGGGGTGAGGTCAGATCCCTGAGGAGGCTGACCTTTTCCTAATGCCTGGGGAGAGGGAGACTTTTCTTCCTCCCCACTACTCTCAGTTTGTGTGGAGTGATCCATTGTTTCAGGCTTCACTACACCTATGTCAGTCTGAGTATAGGCTGAGACCATTACAGCCTTGCCAACCTTTTCAGGGGGGCACTCAGTTTGTGTTTGAGCTGTGACTGTCACAGCTCTGCCAGTCCCTACAGGGAAGTCTGTCTGTGCCTGGGCTGTGGCTACCACTGCCCTTCCAACCTTTTCAGGGAGGAAATCTATTTGGACAGGGGTTGTGAATGGCACAACCCCCCTACCCTTTTGTGAAAGGCCTACCATTTTAGAATGGGTGTCTTGTTCAACTCCAGCCCAAGCTGAGAGTTCTAAGTCATTCCCCAGTAAGCAGTCTACAGGCAAGGTTGGGGACACTGCTACCCTTTTAGGGCCAGTGACCCCTCCCCAGCTGAGACATACCTCTGCCATGGGATGACTGTTCTGTTTGCCATCAATGTTAGTCACCTGGTAGGAGAAACCGGGCAAAAGCTGCTCAGAGGGAACTAGCCAATGGGCCACCATTGTGATGCTAGCCCCAGTGTCTCTGTAGGCCTCAGCTTTTGTACCATTGATGTAGGGCTCCTGTCTGTACCTACTGTGAGAAGTTGGCCTGGTATATGATGCTCACTAGTTAAAGTGATCACCTTGTACCATGCCAAGCAACCCTTATGGTGTGGTTGTAAGTCAACCTTTTCGGACTAGCTGCCCTAGTGGTAGCGTAGGCTAAGCAGTCTTTGAGGCTAAACTCGTGATGCGTGTTAAGCCAGCTGTTTTACCAAATGCAACCCCCTTTTATACCAATGAAAGGACACCACACAGATATATATTCAAAATATATATGTATTTATTTCTCAAAGTAACCCCTAGTCTCTTTATGAGCACAGGAGCACAAATCGTCAAACAAGATTATCACAGAATACACAGAAGTTGCACTTTATATGGATAGGCCCTGGTGGCCACTCGAACCATATACTAAAATAGTGGTATAAGTACCACGAACAGAAAAGGGAAAAGGCCTAGGGCCTCTAGAATCGCTGGGCCTACAAGGAGCTAACGTCAGTTAGTGACCAGGAGGTCCACGGGTGGCGTGTGCAGAGCAAATAGTCACACGCGTGCTCCCATAGGTTTCAATGGGTGCGTAAAAAGTACAAAGTTACTGCAAAAGGAATCTTCCGGATGACCTAGGAACTTAAGATTTGGAACACAGGCACTAGAGATGTAATACTACACTTGGGCACAGGTGTGCCAGCTTTACCTCACCCACAGGAAGCGGGTGCATAGGCCTCGAAGTGCGTCGGGTTTCTTCTATCTGTTCCGTGGGGCCTGTAGACAAAAGTGCTGCAGGCGGTCGGTCGGGAAGAGATGCAGTGGATCCAAGAGTGGATCGGAGATGTTGAAGACCTGTAAGCAGAGGGGACAGTGTTCACAGTCACTAGCCAGTGACCAGCGTGGCACCAGGTGGGTACCAGGCGATGTCGGGTGCAAACAGGAAGGAAGGTGTAGCTTGACTCTGCAGCCACGTGGTCCCTGAAGGTCGACGACGTCCAGGAGTCGAGTCACGAGCTGTCCCACGCAGGCTCTCGCTGTCGGCGGTGTCGGCGACTTGATCGAAGCAAACAAGCCTTGGCAAAAGCAATTGTTGTAGGCAAGGAGTTTAAGCTGTTGGTTCTGACCAGCAAGGTCAGAGGGATTGCTCCTTTGGAGGGGAGCAAGAGCCAGTCTGGAGCAACCAGACCAGCGGTGTTTGTCGTAGATTTCGTCGCCAAGATGGCCACTAGCCAGCGGGCCAGCAACCGGTTAGGCGCGTCGAGTGGCAAAATGCAGAAGGGCCCCACGCAGATCGTGGAGATGCTGGAGGGCTCACCTTTGGTGCAGATGCTGCTCGAGGGTTGGGCTTCTCAGGACCCAAAGCACAACTTGGAGGGAGCCTCGGTTGTTGCACTGGTCAGCTTGTCGTAGTCGTTTCAAGATGGCTGGCTCCACGTGTCTCGGTGCCTCCACGGGTCTCCTCTTTGCAGGGACTGTGGATCGGGCGGTGAGAGGTCTGGAGGTCCAGGTCTTGTCAGTCTCTGGGCTCGGGCTCCGGCGGGAGGCGGCGGCAAAGCAGACGGTGATTCGCTGGATGGTGCTTGCGTTAGCAAGGTGGTCACTCCCTGACCACAGGGGAGATTTTCTTCAGTCTTCTGTGCAGCAGAATGTCGAAGTTCCCGTCTTCTTCTTAGTTTCAAGTTGATTCCAGGATGTCTGAAGTCTTAGGACACAGCTCCTACCTTTAAGCGGATTCTAGGGGCCGGACTACCTGCTAGGTCCCTCCCCATGGGTGGGACCAGGAAGGGGGGGTGGTTACACCCCCAACCCTTTGTCCAGCTCGCCCCAGGCCCGGGACTGGTGTGCCCCAGGACCGGTTTGAACTGGCATATGCACCGAGGCTCCTTGTGAGCCACAGGCATGTCTGGTTTCTTTCAAGCCCTACCTGACCAATACACAAAATCCTGTCTGGGGTGGTGCACGCACCTCCCCTGGCAGGAAACCCTTTGTCCACACCTCCCAAGCTGGAAGGACTCCCAGCAGCAGGAGGGCAGACTTGTGTCTGTGGTGGCAGCATCCATTTTGTGGAGCTGAGGCTATGTCTGATTTTACCCGGGTTTCAGGTACTGTACATGTCGTGTCCCTCTAGAAGGGTGGAATGCTAACCCCGTCGCCAGAATTGGCGAGGGGTTAGTATTCCAATTCGTATGACACCTTACTCGACATGTTTTGATAAAGCCAAACCAAAGATAGCATTTAACCGCGAGGTTCATAATGCACTTAAGAGTATATGGTATGACGATATCTGGAAACAGTAGAAGGAAGTTGTTCCGACCACTGCAGACAGGCTCAGCTCATGCCAGAGCACCATCTCACATGGAACCAAGCACTCTGCCTTCAGGATTGTTAAGGCCTGCCATAGGAGTGACTTATAGGTTACCAGGTGTCCCATTTAAGGTTAGGTATAGGTATACTACACCTAAGTAAGAGGTGATTACACCAACTTACCCCAGCTGAGTGATCAGCCAGTTGTGTCAGATTGTTAGGCCAAGCCTGGGGTGGCATAATACATGCTGCAGCCCCTGGCAGGCCTTGGGTACACCAATGCCCTGGGTACCTAGTGTACACTGGTACAGGGGCTGACAGGGTGATCCACTTCCAATTGGTTATGCACCTAGGGTGCATAGTTTTAATTTAGTAGAGAGAACAGCAGGCTGGGGGTCTGATTGGCAGGCCCACAGCCTCAATATGTCAAAAACCAGTGAAGCAAAAAGCAAAAATTTGGGGTGACCATAGGATAGCAGACCCTACTCTCCTACACAACCCCCCCCCAAACGCTGGGACATTAAACTAGCCTTGACCAGTCTCGTCTTCATGTCCTAAGTGGAAGTACCTGGAGAGACCATCTGCATTCCCATGGTCAGTACCTGGCCGGTGCTCCACTGTAAAGTCCATCCCCTGTAGGGAAATGGACCACCTAAGCAGTTTGGGGTTTTCACCCTTCATCTGATTTAGCCACAAGAGGGGCTTATGGTCGGTCTGAATCTTGAAGTGAGTGCCAAACAAGTATGGCCTCAGCTTCTTCAGGGCCCACACCACAGCAAAGGCCTCCCTCTCAATAGCTGACCAATTCTTCTCTCTGGGGGTCAACCTTCTGCTAATAAAAGCAATGGGTTGGTCTTGACCATCTACATTAAGTTGTGACAGCACAGCTCCCACACCCAACTCAGAAGCATCTGTTTGGACAATAACCTCTTTGGAGTAGTCAGGACTTTTCAGGATAGGTGCAGAGCACATGGCCTCCTTCAGGTCATCAAATGCCTTTTGACAGCTTACTGTCCACTGAACCTTTTTGGGCATCTTCTTGGATGTCAGATCATTAAGAGGAGTCACAATGGACCCATAGTTCTTAACAAACTTCCTGTAATACCCAGTCAAGCCCAAGAAAGCTCGAACTTGAGTCTGGGTGGTTGGAGGGGACCAATCCTTGATGGACTGTATCTTACTCTCCAGTGGTTGAACTTGGCCCCCACCTACAAGGTGGCCCAAATACACAACCTTACTCTGCCCTATCTGGCACTTAGTAGCCTTGATAGTGAGGCCTGCCCTTTGCAGAGCCTCAAGAGCCTTCTTCAGGTGGATCAGGTGATCCTCCCAGGTGGAACTAAAGACAGCAATGTCATCAAGATATGCTGCGCAAAAGTCATCCAACCCAGTAAGGACTTGGTTCACCAGCCTTTGGAAGGTGGCAGGTGCATTCTTCAGACCAAAGGGCATCACCACAAACTGATAATGCCCGCCTGGGGTTGAGAATGCTGTTTTGGCCTTAGACTCCTCAGCTAATCTGATTTGCCAATAGCCAGCTGTCAAGTCAAATGTGCTCAAAAACTTTGCAGAAGCTAGTTTGTCTATGAGCTCATCTGCCCTTGGAATAGGGTGTGCATCTGTCCTGGTGACAGCATTGAGTCCTCTGTAGTCCACACAGAACCTCATCTCTCTCTTGCCATCTTTGGTGTGAGGTTTGGGGACCAGAACCACTGGGCTAGCCCAGGGGCTCTCTGAGGGTTCAATGACACCTAATTCCAGCATTTTATGTACCTCAGCCTTTATACAGTCCCTGACGTGGTCAGGTTGTCTGTAAAGTTTGTTCTTTACAGGCAGACTGTCACCAGTGTCCACAACATGGGTACACCAGTCAGTTTGACTAGGTATCAAGGAAAACATATGTGAAAATGATTGTAGAACCTGTCTACATTCAGTCTGCTGATGGGCAGTGAGGTTGCCTCCAAGGGTCACTCCTTCAACTGAGCCATCTTCAGGGTTCTGAGACAACAGGTCTGGGAGAGGGTCACTCTCTTCCTCCTGTCCCTCATCTGTAGCCATGAGCAAGCCCATGTCTGCCCTGTCAACATATGCTTTAAGCCTGTTAACATGGAGTACCCTGTGGGGACTCCTGGGAGTTCCTAGGTCGACCAAGTAGGTGACCTCTCCCTTCTTTTCCAGGATTGTATGGGGTCCAGACCATTTGTCTTGGAGTGCTGCTGGGGCCACCGGCTCCAACACCCATACCTTCTGTCCTGGCTGATACTCAACCAAGACAGCCTTTTGGTCATGCCAAGCTTTCTGTAAGGCCTGGCTTGCCTCAAGGTTTTTAGATGCCTTCTCCATATACTCAGCCATCCTGGAGCGGAGACCAAGTACATAGTCCACTATGTCTAGCTTAGGCTTTTTGAGAGGTAACTCCCATCCTTCCTTCACCAAACACAGTGGGCCTCTCACAGGGTGCCCAAACAACAATTCAAAGGGGCTGTAGCCAACTCCTTTTTGTGGGACCTCTCTGTAAGCAAACAGAAGGCAGGGTAGAAGGATATCCCATCTTCGCCTGAGCTTTTCAGGTAATCCTTTGATCATACCCTTTAGGGTCTTGTTGAATCTCTCAACAAGCCCATTGCATTGTGGGTGATAAGGGGTGGTGAACTTGTAGTTGACACCACATTCCTTCCACATAGCTGTCAAGTATCCTGACATAAAGTTGGTACCTCTGTCAGATACTACCTCCTTAGGAAACCCCACTCTGGAGAATACTCCCAGCAGGGCCCTGGCCACAACAGGAGCTGTAGTGGTCCTAAGGGGAATTGCCTCTGGATACCTGGTGGCATGATCCACTACCACCAGTATAAATCTGTGTCCAGATGCAGTGGGAGGATCCATGGGACCCACTATGTCTATTCCCACTCTTTCAAAGGGGACCCCCACCACAGGTAGTGGTATCAGGGGGGCCTTTGTTGTGCCACCTGATTTGCCACTGGCTTGGCAGGTAACACAGGAGCGACAAAACTCCTTTGTATCTTCATTCATATGAGGCCAGTGAAAGTGAGGGACAAGTCTGTCCCAGGTCTTGTTCTGGCCTAGGTGTCCTGCTAAAGGAATATCATGGGCCAAGGTAAGGAGGAAGCCCCTAAATTGCAGAGGTATAACCAACCTCCTGGTTGCACCAGGCTTGGGGTCTCTAGCCTCTGAATAAAGGAGCCCTTCATCCCAATACACTTTATGGGTACCTTGAGCATTCCCAGCAGCCTCAGCAGCAGCCAGCTGTCTGAGGGGTTCAAGAGAGGGACAGGATAACTGAGCCTGCCTCAAGTCAGCCCTTGAAGGTCCCCCTGTCCCCAGAAACTCAACCTGATCAGGTTCAAGCTCTTCAGGGACAGTTCCTTCAGGGTCCTCTAGATCAGCTTCCTGGGAAGGCTGATCATCACTCTGAGGCAGGGGGGAAGGCACAGCCTTGACCCTCCTGTTCTTCTTCTTGGTAGGTGCTTGGTCCATTGTTCCAGGATCCAAGACCTGTGGTTCAGTGAGGCACTTTTTGGCCTGTGACCTGGTCACAGCAAGGACATGTGATGATATACCTAACATCTCTGCATGAGTCCTGTACTCCACTTCTGACCATAGAGAACTCTCTAGGTCATTGCCCAACAAACATTCTACTGGGAGGTCTGCACTAACCACAACCCTTTTGAGGCCAGTTACCCCTCCCCATGAGAAGTTAACAACTGCCACACTATGTGAAGTAGTGGCATTGCTGGCATTGGTCACCAGGTAGTTCTCACCTGGTATGTACTGTCCAGGATCCACAAAGCCTGGTGTCACCATAGTGACACTGGCACATGTGTCCCTGTAGGCTTGAGCCACTTTGTCATTAATTAAAGGAGTCTGTCTGTACTTGCCCAGGTTACTGGGGCTCACAGTCAGGGACAAATCAATGTCCCCATCACAGATCAAGACTGCCTGTGTCAGGGTTCTGTCTAAGTCAGAATCTCCTTCAGTTCCCATAGTGATTCCCACTACACCCTTTGTCTGGGGACCAACACTGCTAACAGTAGTACTGGGAGCAGGTGCCTTAGGGGCAACAGTGTTGGGGGCTCCACCCTTTTTGCAATCACTAGTCCAGTGAGTTGTATTTTTACAATGATTGCACCAGGGTTTCTTCTGACCTTCTTTCTTCTTCTTGGACTGTTGGGACCCACCCTCCTTAGCAGTAGTTTGGGGCCCTGTTGAAGACTTCTGGTCTTTAGGTTTCTGATCTCCACCCTTTTGGTCTGTTTTCTTCTGATCACCCCCTTGGCCCTGGTTCTGGTTCTTTTGCTTAACCCTGGTTCTGACCCATTTGTCTGCCTTCTTTCCCAATTCTTGGGGAGAGGTCAGATCAGAGTCAACCAAATGTTGATGCAGTTGCTGGTTTTGACAGTTATTTAAAATCTGTTCTCTCATCATCAAATTATACAATCCTGTAAAATCAGATACCTTACTTCCCAGCAACCAACCCTCCAAAGCCTTAGTGGCACATTCAATGTATTCAGACCAGTCCTGAGTCTGTGTCTTTTGGGTGTCTCTGAACATTAACCTGTACTGCTCAGTGGTTAAGCCTAACCCATCAACTAGAACACTCTTCAGGACTCTGTAGTTTCTGACATCCTCTTCTCTAACAGTGAGGAGTCTGTCTCTGCCTCTTCCTTCAAAGGAGAGCCAGAGGATTGCTGCCCACTGATCTTCAGGAACCTGCTGTACTTTGCAGGCTCTCTCAAGAGCAGTTATCCACTTGTGGATGTCATCCCCACTTTTGTAGGGGGGCACAACCTTAGACAGGTTTCTATTGTCGAAAACCCTATCTTTGTCCTTAGGGACAATGCTGCCACCAGTGGGTATAGACCCACTCTCTTTATGCTGTCTAGCCTTGCTAAGTTTCTCTTCCATCAGGGCTACTTCTAGCTCCTGCTTCCTGATCCTCAGCTGAGCCTCTTGCATCTTGGCCTCATGTTCCCTCCTCTGAGGGGTGGTCATCCTTCTCCTGGAGTGACCTTGAGAGCCTCTAGAGCCATGGGAAGCATTGGAGTCACCTGAGCGATTCCTTTGCCTTCCAAGCCCTGTGTTAAGTCCACTGGGGAGATCCAGTGGGTTGAACCCACTGTCAGTCCCCAATAGCCTTGGTTTAGCTGGGCCAAGTATAATACTTGGCACTGGGCTAGTTCTCCCTTCATCCTCACTACTGTCAGTATCCTTTTCACTCTCATCCTCTGTGGTAGGCATCCCATCTAAGGGGTGACTATTGGGAAGGGGTACTTCAGTGGCATCTTTAGAAGGGGGGCCTCCTGTTCCTGTCCCTAAGGGGGCTAACTGGGAAGCTTTCTTGAGTGCTCTCTGATTCTCATCATTCTGTAAGAGCTCTCTGAGCTCAGCAGAGTTTGGGTTCTTGGGCTGTTTAAGGCCTCTAAGAGTTGCCAAATGCCTGAGCTCATTCTGATTAAGGGTAGCAAAGCTGGATGGTGCCCTCTGGGGGTCACTCTCAACAGAGATGGGTACAGTGGACCCCTCTGCCCCGGCCATTGCTCTTAAGTGTGGGTGGATGTGTTGCAATCTACCTACACTTGGGTTTACCTACTAAACCTATCTAGTAGTTGTAGTCAGGGTGTGCTACTCCCTTTGCTCTACAACAACTAAGTTCAGTAGAACTTAAGTATATCTAATCTTGTTTTATATGTACCTACAGGTACCTATGTGATCTTTCAATTGGTAACCAAGAGATTACAATGGTAAAACACAGCAAGCTCAAATCCAACCGCTGCTCACCAATGTGAGAAGTTGGCCTGGTATATGATGCTCACTAGTTAAAGTGATCACCTTGTACCATGCCAAGCAACCCTTATGGTGTGGTTGTAAGTCAACCTTTTCGGACTAGCTGCCCTAGTGGTAGCGTAGGCTAAGCAGTCTTTGAGGCTAAACTCGTGATGCGTGTTAAGCCAGCTGTTTTACCAAATGCAACCCCCTTTTATACCAATGAAAGGACACCACACAGATATATATTCAAAATATATATGTATTTATTTCTCAAAGTAACCCCTAGTCTCTTTATGAGCACAGGAGCACAAATCGTCAAACAAGATTATCACAGAATACACAGAAGTTGCACTTTATATGGATAGGCCCTGGTGGCCACTCGAACCATATACTAAAATAGTGGTATAAGTACCACGAACAGAAAAGGGAAAAGGCCTAGGGCCTCTAGAATCGCTGGGCCTACAAGGAGCTAACGTCAGTTAGTGACCAGGAGGTCCACGGGTGGCGTGTGCAGAGCAAATAGTCACACGCGTGCTCCCATAGGTTTCAATGGGTGCGTAAAAAGTACAAAGTTACTGCAAAAGGAATCTTCCGGATGACCTAGGAACTTAAGATTTGGAACACAGGCACTAGAGATGTAATACTACACTTGGGCACAGGTGTGCCAGCTTTACCTCACCCACAGGAAGCGGGTGCATAGGCCTCGAAGTGCGTCGGGTTTCTTCTATCTGTTCCGTGGGGCCTGTAGACAAAAGTGCTGCAGGCGGTCGGTCGGGAAGAGATGCAGTGGATCCAAGAGTGGATCGGAGATGTTGAAGACCTGTAAGCAGAGGGGACAGTGTTCACAGTCACTAGCCAGTGACCAGCGTGGCACCAGGTGGGTACCAGGCGATGTCGGGTGCAAACAGGAAGGAAGGTGTAGCTTGACTCTGCAGCCACGTGGTCCCTGAAGGTCGACGACGTCCAGGAGTCGAGTCACGAGCTGTCCCACGCAGGCTCTCGCTGTCGGCGGTGTCGGCGACTTGATCGAAGCAAACAAGCCTTGGCAAAAGCAATTGTTGTAGGCAAGGAGTTTAAGCTGTTGGTTCTGACCAGCAAGGTCAGAGGGATTGCTCCTTTGGAGGGGAGCAAGAGCCAGTCTGGAGCAACCAGACCAGCGGTGTTTGTCGTAGATTTCGTCGCCAAGATGGCCACTAGCCAGCGGGCCAGCAACCGGTTAGGCGCGTCGAGTGGCAAAATGCAGAAGGGCCCCACGCAGATCGTGGAGATGCTGGAGGGCTCACCTTTGGTGCAGATGCTGCTCGAGGGTTGGGCTTCTCAGGACCCAAAGCACAACTTGGAGGGAGCCTCGGTTGTTGCACTGGTCAGCTTGTCGTAGTCGTTTCAAGATGGCTGGCTCCACGTGTCTCGGTGCCTCCACGGGTCTCCTCTTTGCAGGGACTGTGGATCGGGCGGTGAGAGGTCTGGAGGTCCAGGTCTTGTCAGTCTCTGGGCTCGGGCTCCGGCGGGAGGCGGCGGCAAAGCAGACGGTGATTCGCTGGATGGTGCTTGCGTTAGCAAGGTGGTCACTCCCTGACCACAGGGGAGATTTTCTTCAGTCTTCTGTGCAGCAGAATGTCGAAGTTCCCGTCTTCTTCTTAGTTTCAAGTTGATTCCAGGATGTCTGAAGTCTTAGGACACAGCTCCTACCTTTAAGCGGATTCTAGGGGCCGGACTACCTGCTAGGTCCCTCCCCATGGGTGGGACCAGGAAGGGGGGGTGGTTACACCCCCAACCCTTTGTCCAGCTCGCCCCAGGCCCGGGACTGGTGTGCCCCAGGACCGGTTTGAACTGGCATATGCACCGAGGCTCCTTGTGAGCCACAGGCATGTCTGGTTTCTTTCAAGCCCTACCTGACCAATACACAAAATCCTGTCTGGGGTGGTGCACGCACCTCCCCTGGCAGGAAACCCTTTGTCCACACCTCCCAAGCTGGAAGGACTCCCAGCAGCAGGAGGGCAGACTTGTGTCTGTGGTGGCAGCATCCATTTTGTGGAGCTGAGGCTATGTCTGATTTTACCCGGGTTTCAGGTACTGTACATGTCGTGTCCCTCTAGAAGGGTGGAATGCTAACCCCGTCGCCAGAATTGGCGAGGGGTTAGTATTCCAATTCGTATGACACCTTACTCGACATGTTTTGATAAAGCCAAACCAAAGATAGCATTTAACCGCGAGGTTCATAATGCACTTAAGAGTATATGGTATGACGATATCTGGAAACAGTAGAAGGAAGTTGTTCCGACCACTGCAGACAGGCTCAGCTCATGCCAGAGCACCATCTCACATGGAACCAAGCACTCTGCCTTCAGGATTGTTAAGGCCTGCCATAGGAGTGACTTATAGGTTACCAGGTGTCCCATTTAAGGTTAGGTATAGGTATACTACACCTAAGTAAGAGGTGATTACACCAACTTACCCCAGCTGAGTGATCAGCCAGTTGTGTCAGATTGTTAGGCCAAGCCTGGGGTGGCATAATACATGCTGCAGCCCCTGGCAGGCCTTGGGTACACCAATGCCCTGGGTACCTAGTGTACACTGGTACAGGGGCTGACAGGGTGATCCACTTCCAATTGGTTATGCACCTAGGGTGCATAGTTTTAATTTAGTAGAGAGAACAGCAGGCTGGGGGTCTGATTGGCAGGCCCACAGCCTCAATATGTCAAAAACCAGTGAAGCAAAAAGCAAAAATTTGGGGTGACCATAGGATAGCAGACCCTACTCTCCTACACCTACCCAAAGTGTTGGGACAGGCAGTGAAGTTGGCAAACCCCATGCCACCATCACAGACAAGAGTGGTTGCTGTAGGGGAATTGGCTAAGCCAGGGTCCCCCTGTGTTCCCCAAGTAAACCCACCCAGATTTCTGGGGGCACTCCCACCACCTGGGGGATTACTGCTGACAGTAATAGGTGGTGTGACAGGAGTAATTGGAGGAACAGTTTTGTTTTTAGCCCTTGGGCAACCGCTGTCAGTTTTCCAATGCCCAGGAGTTTTACACTCATGGCAGTAGGGCTTTTTAGCTGTGGTAGAGGAGGGAGCTTGGGACCCACCACCCTGTGTGGAGTTTTGGGGCCCTGAGGAAGGTTTCTCTTTTTCTTTATCCCCACCCTTCTCTTGAGGCTTGGTGGTATCTTTCTTTTGGTCACCACCCTGGTTTTTAGGCCTGATCCTGGTCCTGACCCATTTATCTGCCCTCTTTCCCAATTCTTGGGGAGAGGTCAAATCTGAGTCTACCAGGTGTTGATGGAGAAGCTGGTTTTGACAATTACTTAAAATCTGCTCTCTCATCATCAAATTGTACAATCCTGTATAATCAGACACCTTACTTCCCAGCAACCAACCCTCCAAAGCCTTAGTGGCACATTCCACATATTCAGACCAGTCCTGAGTCTGTGTCTTCTGGGTGTCTCTGAACATTAACCTGTACTGTTCAGTGGTTAAGCCTAACCCATCAACTAGGACACTCTTCAGGACTCTGTAATTTCTGACATCCTCTTCTCTAACAGTGAGGAGTCTATCTCTGCCTCTCCCCTCAAAGGAGAGCCATAAGATTGCTGCCCACTGGTCTTCAGGAACCTGCTGCACTTTGCAGGCTCTCTCAAGAGCAGTCATCCATTTGTGGATGTCATCCCCACTTTTGTAGGGGGGCACAATCTTGGACAGGTTCCTATTGTCAAAGACCCTATCTTTGTCCTTAGGGACAATGCTGCCACCAGTGGGTATAGACCCACTCTCTTTATGCTGTCTAGCCTTGCTAAGTTTCTCTTCCATCAGGGCTACTTCTAGCTCCTGCTTCCTGATCCTCAGCTGAGCCTCTTGCATCTTGGCCTCATGTTCCCTCCTCTGAGGGGTGGTCATCCTTCTCCTGGAGTGACCTTGAGAGCCTCTAGAGCCATGGGAAGCATTGGAGTCACCTGAGCGATTCCTTTGCCTTCCCAGCCCTGTGTTAAGTCCACTGGGGAGATCCAGTGGGTTGAACCCACTGTCAGTCCCCAATAGCCTTGGTTTAGCTGGGCCAAGTATAACACTTGGCACTGGGCTAGTTCTCCCTTCATCCTCACTACTGTCAGTATCCTTTTCACTCTCATCCTCTGTGGTAGGCATCCCATCTAAGGGGTGACTATTGGGAAGGGGTACTTCAGTGGCATCTTTAGAAGGGGGGCCTCCTGTTCCTGTCCCTAAGGGGGCTAACTGGGAAGCTTTCTTGAGTGCTCTCTGATTCTCATCATTCTGTAAGAGCTCTCTGAGCTCAGCAGAGTTTGGGTTCTTGGGCTGTTTAAGGCCTCTAAGAGTTGCCAAATGCCTGAGCTCATTCTGATTAAGGGTAGCAAAGCTGGATGGTGCCCTCTGGGGGTCACTCTCAACAGAGATGGGTACAGTGGACCCCTCTGCCCCGGCCATTGCTCTTAAGTGTGGGTGGATGTGTTGCAATCTACCTACACTTGGGTTTACCTACTAAACCTATCTAGTAGTTGTAGTCAGGGTGTGCTACTCCCTTTGCTCTACAACAACTAAGTTCAGTAGAACTTAAGTATATCTAATCTTGTTTTATATGTACCTACAGGTACCTATGTGATCTTTCAATTGGTAACCAAGAGATTACAATGGTAAAACACAGCAAGCTCAAATCCCACCGCTGCCACCAATGTGAGAAGTTGGCCTGGTATATGATGCTCACTAGTTAAAGTGATCACCTTGTACCATGCCAAGCAACCCTTATGGTGTGGTTGTAAGTCAACCTTTTCGGACTAGCTGCCCTAGTGGTAGCGTAGGCTAAGCAGTCTTTGAGGCTAAACTCGTGAAGCGTGTTAAGCAAGCTGTTTTACCAATAGCAACCCCCTTTTATACCAATGAAAGGACACCACACAGATATATATTCAAAATATATATGTATTTATTTCTCAAAGTAACCCCTAGTCTCTTTATGAGCACAGGAGCACAAATCGTCAAACAAGATTATCACAGAATACACAGAAGTTGCACTTTATATGGATAGGCCCTGGTGGCCACTCGAACCATATACTAAAATAGTGGTATAAGTACCACGTACAGAAAAGGGAAAAGGCCTAGGGCCTCTAGAATCGCTGGGCCTACAAGGAGCTAACGTCAGTTAGTGACCAGGAGGTCCACGGGTGGCGTGTGCAGAGCAAATAGTCACACGCGGGCTCCCATAGGTTTCAATGGGTGCGTAAAAAGTACAAAGTTACTGCAAAAGGAATCTTCCGGATGACCTAGGAACTTAAGATTTGGAACACAGGCACTAGAGATGTATTACGACACATGGGCACCGGAGTACCAGCTTTACCTCACCCACAGGAAGCGGGTGCATAGGCCTCAAAGTGCGTCGGGTTTCTTCTATCTGTTCCGTTGAGCCTGGGACAAAGATGCTGCAGGCGGTCGGTCGGGAAGAGATGCAGTGGATCCAAGAGTGGATCGGAGATGTTGAAGACCTGTAAGCAGAGGGGACAGTGTTCACAGTCACTAGCCAGTGACCAGCGTGGCACCAAGTGGGTACCAGGCGATGTCGGGTGCAAACAGGAAGGAAGGTGTAGCTTGACTCTGCAGCCACGTGGTCCCTGAAGGTCGACGACGTCCAGGAGTCGAGTCACGAGCTGTCCCACGCAGGCTCTCGCTGTCGGCGGTGTCGGCGACTTGATCGAAGCAAACAAGCCTTGGCAAAAGCAATTGTTGTAGGCAAGGAGTTTAAGCTGATGGTTCTGACCAGCAAGGTCAGAGGAACTGCTCCTTTGGAGGGGAGCAAGGGCCAGTCTGGAGCAACCAGACCAGCGGTGTTTGTCGTAGATTTCGTCGCCAAGATGGCCACTAGCCAGCGGGCCAGCAACCGGTTAGGCGCGTCGAGTGGCAAAATGCAGAAGGGCCCCACGCAGATCGTGGAGATGCTGGAGGGCTCACCTTTGGTGCAGATGCTGCTCGAGGGTTGGGCTTCTCAGGACCCAAAGCACAACTTGGAGGGAGCCTCGGTTGTTGCACTGGTCAGCTTGTCGTAGTCGTTCCAAGATGGCTGGCTCCACGTGTCTCGGTGCCTCCACGGGTCTCCTCTTTTCAGGGACTGTGGATCGGGCGGTGAGAGGTCTGGAGGTCCAGGTCTTGTCAGTCTCTGGCCTCGGGCTCCGGCGGGAGGCGGCGGCAAAGCAGACGGTGATTCGCTGGGTGGTGCTTGCGTTAGCAAGGTGGTCACTCCCTGACCACAGGGGAGATTTTCTTCAGTCTTCTGTGCAGCAGAATGTCGAAGTTCCCGTCTTCTTCTTAGTTTCAAGTTGATTCCAGGATGTCTGAAGTCTTAGGACACAGGTACTGTACATGTCGTGTCCCTCTAGAAGGGTGGAATGCTAACCCCGTCGCCAGAATTGGCGAGGGGTTAGTATTCCAATTCGTATGACACCTTACTCGACATGTTTTGATAAAGCCAAACCAAAGATAGCATTTAACCGCGAGGTTCATAATGCACTTAAGAGTATATGGTATGACGATATCTGGAAACAGTAGAAGGAAGTTGTTCCGACCACTGCAGACAGGCTCAGCTCATGCCAGAGCACCATCTCACATGGAACCAAGCACTCTGCCTTCAGGATTGTTAAGGCCTGCCATAGGAGTGACTTATAGGTTACCAAGTTTTCATTTAAGTTTAGGTATAGGTATACTACACCTAAGTAAGAGGTGATTACACCAACTTACCCCAGCTGAGTGATCAGCCAGTTGTGTCAGATTGTTAGGCCAAGCCTGGGGTGGCATAATACATGCTGCAGCCCTTGGCAGGCCTTGGGTACACCAATGCCCTGGGTACCTAGTGTACACTGGTACAGGGGCTGACAGGGTGATCCACTTCCAATTGGTTATGCACCTAGGGTGCATAGTTTTAATTTAGTAGAGAGAACAGCAGGCTGGGGGTCTGATTGGCAGGCCCACAGCCTCAATATGTCAAAAACCAGTGAAGCAAAAAGCAAAAATTTGGGGTGACCATAGGATAGCAGACCCTACTCTCCTACAGTCACTAGCCAGTGACCAGCGTGGCACCAGGTGAGTACCAGGCAATGTCGGGTGCAAACAGGAAGAAAGGTGTAGCTTGTCTCTGCAGCCACGTGGTCCCTGGAGGTCGATGACGTCCAGGAGTCGGTTCACGAGCTGTCCCACGCAGGCTCTTGCTGTCTGCGGTGTCGGCTTGATCGAAGCAAACAAGCCGTGGCAAAAGCAATTGTTGTGGAGAACAAGATAAGCTGATTGTTCTGACCAGCAAGGTCAGAGGGACTGCTCCTTTGGAGGGGAGCAAGGGCCAGTCTGGAGCAACCAGACCAGTGGTGTATTTCTTGAAGTTCATCGCCAAGATGGCCACTAGCCAGCGGGCCAGCAGCCGGTTAGGCGCGTCGAGTGGCAAAATGCAGAAGGGCCCCACGCAGATCGTGGAGATGCTGGAGGGCTCACCTTTGGTGCAGATGCTGCTCGGGTGTTGGGCTTCTCAGATCCCAAAGCACAACTTGGAGGGAGCCTTGGTTGTTGCACTTGCAGCTTGTCGTGGTCGTTTCAAGATGGCTGGCTCCACGTGTCTCGTTGCCTCCACGGGTCTCCTCTTTTCAGGGACTGTGGATCGGGCGGTGAGAGGTCTGGAGGTCCAGGTCTTGTCAGTCTCTGGGCTCGGGCTCCGGCGGGAGGCGGCGGCAAAGCAGACGTTGATTCGCTGGATGGTGCTTGCGTTAGCAAGGTGGTCACTCCCTGACCACAGGGGAGATTTCCTTCAGTCTTCTGTGCAGCAGAATGTCGAAGTTCCCGTCTTCTTCTTAGTTTCAAGTTGATTCCAGGATGTCTGAAGTCTTAGGACACAGCTCCTACCTTTAAGCGGATTCTAGGGGCCGGACTACCTGCTAGGTCCCTCTCTAAGGGTGGGACCAGGAAGGGGGTGGTTACACCCCCAATCCTTTGTCCAGCTCGCCCCAGGCCCGGGACTGGTGTGCCCCAGGACCAGTTTGAACTGGCATATGCACCGAGGCTCCTTGTGAGCCACAGGCATGTCTGGTTTCTTTCAAGCCCTACCTGACCAATACACAAAATCCTGTCTGGGGTGGTGCACGCACCTCCCCTGGCAGGAAACCCTTTGTCCACACCTCCCAAGCTGGAAGGACTCCCAGCAGCAGGAGGGCAGACTTGTGTCTGTGGTGGCAGCATCCATCTTGTGGAGCTGAGGCTATGTCTGATTTTACCCGGGTTTCAGGTACTGTACATGTCGTGTCCCTCTAGAAGGGTGGAATGCTAACCCCGTCGCCAGAATTGGCGAGGGGTTAGTATTCCAATTCGTATGACACCTTACTCGACATGTTTTGATAAAGCCAAACCAAAGATAGCATTTAACCGAGAGGTTCATAATGCACTTAAGAGTATATGGTATGACGATATCTGGAAACAGTAGAAGGAAGGGGTTCCGACCACTGCAGACAGGCTCAGCTCATGCCAGAGCACCATCTCACATGGAACCAAGCACTCTGCCTTCAGGATTGTTAAGGCCTGCCATAGGAGTGACTTATAGGTTACCAGGTGTCCCATTTAAGGTTAGGTATAGGTATACTACACCTAAGTAAGAGGTGATTACACCAACTTACCCCAGCTGAGTGATCAGCCAGTTGTGTCAAATTGTTAGGCCAAGCCTGGGGTGGCATAATACATGCTTCAGCCCCTGGCAGGCCTTGGGTACACCAATGCCCTGGGTAGCTAGTGTACACTGGTACAGGGGCTGACAGGGTGATCCACTTCCAATTGGTTATGCACCTAGGGTGCATAGTGTTAATTTAGTAGAGAGAACAGCAGGCTGGGGGTCTGATTGGCAGGCCCACAGCCTCAATATGTCAAAAACCAGTGAAGCAAAAAGCAAAAATTTGGGGTGACCATAGGATAGCAGACCCTACTCTCCTACACACACATAACCACACACATAACCACACCCACACACACACAACCACACACACTCAACCACACACACACACAACCACACACACCCACAGGCACACAACCACACACACAACCACACAGACACAACCATACACACACACAACCACACACACACAACCACACACACACACACAACCACACACACACAACCACACCTACACCCACACAAAACCACGCACACAACCATACCCAACCACAACCAACCACACATCCACAACCACACCTGTACCCACAACCACACCCACAACCACACAACCACACACACAACCACAACCACACACAACCACACACACACAACCACACACAACCACATGCAACCACACATCCACACACACACCTGCACCCACAACCACACACACACACAACCAACCATACACACAACCACACAGACATACCTAACCATGCACACACAACCATACACACACAACCACACACACAATAACACACACACACAATCACACACACACAACCACACACACAACCACACATAAATCCACAACCACACACACAACTACACATACAACCACACGCACCACCACACACAACCACACACAACCACACACACAACCACACACACAACCAAATACACAACCACACACAACCACATACAAACACACTCAACCACATACAAACACACACAACCACACACACACAACCACACACACAACCACGCACACACAACTGCACAAACACCCACCCACCCACAACCACACCCACAACCACACCCACACAAACACAACCACACACAACCACACAACCACACACACAACCACACAAACAACCACACCCACACAATCAGAACCAACCACGCACACAACCACACAGATAAAACCACACTGACACACACACAACCACACACACACAACCACACACACACAACCACACACACAGCCATACCCACAACCACACACACAACCAGAACCACACACACACAACCACACACACAACCACACACACAACCACACATACCCACAGACACACAACCATACACACAACCACACAGACACAACCACACACACACATACCCACACACACAACCACACACACAACCACACACACAACCACACACACAGCCACACACACACAGCCACACAAACTACCCCACACACAACCACACCCACACACAACCACACACACAACCAGAACCACACACGCACAACCACACACACAACCACACACACAGCCACACAAACAACCACACACACACCCACACCCACAACCATACCCACAACCACACCCACACAACCATACCTGCACACACACAACCACACACACACAACCACACAACCACACACACACCCACAACCATAGCCACACAACCACACACAACCACAACCATACACACACAACCACAGACACAACCACACACACAACCACACATACACAACCACACACATACAACCATACACACATCACCACACACATAACCACACACACACAACCACACACACAACCACACACACAAAACCTCACAAACAACCACACACATACAACTACACACACAACTACAACCACACTCAAACAACCCCAACCACACATACACACACACACCCACACACACATACAACCACACACACACAATCACAACCCCACACACACACAACCACAGCCACATACACAACACACACAACCACACACACAACACACAAAACCACACACACAACCACACCTCAACCACAACCACACACACAACCACACACACAACCACACACATCACCACACAATGACACATAACCACACACACCCACACACAACCACACCCACACACGCAACCATGCACACAACCATACACACACAACCACACACAACCACACACAACCACACACCCACAACCACACATAAACAACCACAACCACACACAACCACAGACACAACCACACAACCAAACACACACAACCACACACACACAACCACAAAAAAACAACCACACACACAACCACAACATACAACCACACACACAACCACATACACACAACCACACACACACAACCACACCCAACCACACCCAACCACCACACACCCACAACCACACACACACAACCACAACCACACACACAACCACACAACCAAACACACACAACCACACACACACACAACCACAAACAAACAACCACACACAACCACAACATACAACCACACACAACCACACACACACCCAACCATGCACACACAACCATACACACAACCACACACATACAATCACACACACACACAACCACACACAACCACACACAACCATTACCACACGCACAACCACACACACAACCACATGCACAACCACACACAACCACACCCAACCACACAACCACACAAACAACCACACACACAACCACAAACACACAACCACATACAAACACACCCAACCACATACAAACACACACAAGCACACACACACAACCACACACACAACCATGCACACACAACCACACAAACACCCACCCACCCACAACCACACCCACAACCACACCCACACAACCACAACCACACAGCCACACACACAACCACACAACTACACACACAACCACACACACAACCACACAAACAACCACACCCACACAACCAGAACCAACCACACCCACAACAACACAGACACAACCACACCCACACACACATAACCACACACACAACCACATACACAACCACACATACAACCACACATACACAACCACACACAACCACACACACAAACACAACCACACACACAACCATACACACATAACCACACAAACAACCATACACACACAACCGTACCCACAACCACACACAATCACACACCCAACCACAACCACATACACAACCACACACACAACCACACACACACAACCACACACACACCCAGACACAACCACACAAACAACCACACACACAACCACTCCTAGAACCATACCCTCAACCACACCCACACAACCACACCCACACACACACACACAACCACACACACAACCATAACCGCACACACAACCACACACACACAACCACACAAACAACCACACACACACAACTGCACCCACAACCACACACAATGACACACAACCACATACACAACCACACACACACAACCACACACAACCACACACAACCACACAAACAACCACATACACAACCACTCCCAGAAACATACCCTCAACCACACCCACACAACCACACCCACACACACACACAACCACACACACACAACCACACACACACACCCATAACCACAGCTGCACCCACACAACCACACCCACCCACACAACCACACACAACTACACCCACAGAACCACACACACAACCAAACACACAACCACACACAACCACATACACACAATCACACACACACAACCACACACACAACCACACACACACAACTACACTCACACAACCACACACACAACCACACACACACAACCATACACACACAACCACACACACACATGACCACACACACACAACCACACACACACAACCACACTTACACAACCATGCACACAACCACACACATACACACAACCTCACAAACAACCACACACACACAACCACACACACAACCACACACACACAACCACAAACACACACAACCACACACACACCCACAACTGCATCCACAACCACACACATACCACAACCACACAACCACTCACACAACCACACAAACAACCACACCCTGCAACAAGAACCAACCACACCCACAACCACACAGACACAACCACACCCAAACACACACAACCACACACACACAACCACACACACACACAACCACACACACCCACAGGCATACAACCACACACACAACCACACAGACACAACCATACACACACACAACCACACACACACAACTACACACACACACAACCACACACACACAACCACACCTACACCCACACAAAACCACGCACACAACCATACCCAACCACAACCAACCACACATCCACAACCACACCTGTACCCACAACCGCACCCACAACCACACAACCACACACACAACCACAACCACAACCACACACAACTACACACACAACCACACACAACCACACGCAACCACACATCTACACACACACCTGCACCCACAACCACACACACACACAACCAACCATACACACAACCACACAGACATACCTAACCATGCACACACAATCATACACACACAACCACACACACAATAACACACACACACTCACACACACACAACCACACACACAACCACAACCACACACACAACTACACATACAACCACATGCACCACCACACACAACCACACACAACCACACAACCACACACACAACCACACACACAACCAAATACACAACCACACACAACCACATACAAACACACCCAACCACACACAAACACACACAACCACACACACACAACCACACACACAACCACGCACACACAACTGCACAAACACCCACCCACCCACAACCACACCCACAACCACACCCACACAACCACAACCACACAACCACACAACCACATACACAACCACACACACAACCACACAAACAACCACACCCACACAACCAGAACCAACCACACACACAACCACACAGATACAACCACACTGACACACACACAACCACACACACAACCACACACACACAACCACACACACAACCACACACACACAACCACACACACAACCACACACACAACCACACATACACAACCACACATACCCACAGACACACAACCACACACACAACCACACACATAGCCACACACACAGCCACACAAACTACCCCACACACAAGCACACCCACACACAACCACACACACAACCAGAACCACACACATAAACACACACACACAACCACACACACAACCACACACACAACCACACACACAACCACACACACAACCACACAAACAACCACACACACACCCACACCCACAACCATGCCCACAACCACACCCACACAACCATACCTGCACACACACACAACCACACACACACAACCACACAACCACACACACACCCACACCCACACCCACACAACCACACCCAACCACAACCATACACAAACACAATTACAGACATAACCACACACACAACCACACATACACAACCACACACATACAACCATACACACAAAACCATACACATAACCACACACACACAACCACACACAACCACACACACAAAACCTCACAAACAACCACACACCCAAAACCTCACAAACAACCACACACATACAACTACACACCCACACACACACACAACCACACACACACAATCACAACCCCACACACACACAACCACAGCCACATACACAACACACACAACCACACACACAACACACAAAACCACACACAACCACACCTCAACCACAACCACACACACAACTACACACACAACCACACACAACACCACACAACGACACACAACCACACACACAACCATACACAACCACACCCACACACGCAACCATGCACACAACCACACACAACCACACACCCACAACCACACACACATAACCACAACCACACACAACCACACACACAACCACACAACCAAACACACACAATCACACACACACACACAACCACAAAAAAACAACCACACACACAACCACAACATACAACCACACACAACCACACACACAACCACATACACACAACCACACACACAACCACACCCAACCACACCCAACCACACACCCACAACCACACATACACAACCACAACCACACACACACACAACCACAGCCACATACACAACACACACAACCACACACACAACACACAAAACCACACACACAACCACACCTCAACCACAACCACACACACAACCACACACACAACCACACACATCACCACACAATGACACATAACCACACACACCCACACACAACCACACCCACACACGCAACCATGCACACAACCATACACACACAACCACACACAACCACACACAACCACACACCCACAACCACACATAAACAACCACAACCACACACAACCACAGACACAACCACACAACCAAACACACACAACCACACACACACAACCACAAAAAAACAACCACACACACAACCACAACATACAACCACACACACAACCACATACACACAACCACACACACACAACCACACCCAACCACACCCAACCACCACACACCCAACCACCACACACCCACAACCACACACACACAACCACAACCACACACACAACCACACAACCAAACACACACAACCACACACACACAACCACAAACAAACAACCACACACAACCACAACATACAACCACACACAACCACACACACACCCAACCATGCACACACAACCATACACACAACCACACACATACAATCACACACACACACAACCACACACAACCACACACAACCACAACCACACACACAACCACACACACAACCACATGCACAACCACACACAACCACACCCAACCACACAACCACACAAACAACCACACACACAACCACAAACACACAACCACATACAAACACACCCAACCACATACAAACACACACAAGCACACACACACAACCACACACACAACCATGCACACACAACCACACAAACACCCACCCACCCACAACCACACCCACAACCACACCCACACAACCACAACCACACAGCCACACACACAACCACACAACTACACACACAACCACACACACAACCACACAAACAACCACACCCACACAACCAGAACCAACCACACCCACAACAACACAGACACAACCACACCCACACACACATAACCACACACACAACCACATACACAACCACACATACAACCACACATACACAACCACACACAACCACACACACAAACACAACCACACACACAACCATACACACATACCCACACAAACAACCATACACACACAACCGTACCCACAACCACACACAATCACACACCCAACCACAACCACATACACAACCACACACACAACCACACACACACAACCACACACACACCCAGACACAACCACACAAACAACCACACACACAACCACTCCTAGAAACATACCCTCAACCACACCCACACAACCACACCCATACACACACACAAAACCACACACACAACCATAACCACACACACAACCACACACACACAACCACACAAACAACCACACACACACAACCGCACCCACAACCACACACAATGACACACAACCACATACACAACCACACACACACAACCACACACAACCACACACAACCACACAAACAACCACATACACAACCACTCCCAGAACCATACCCTCAACCACACCCACACAACCACACCCACACCCACACACACACACAACCACACACACACAACCACACACACACACCCATAACCACAGCTGCACCCACACAACCACACCCACCCACACAACCACACACAGCCACACCCACAGAACCACACACACAACCAAACACACAACCACACACAACCACATACACACAATCACACACACACAACCACACACACAACCACACACACAACCACACACACACAACTACACTCACACAACCACACACACAACCACACACACACAACCATACACACACAACCACACACACACATGACCACACACACACAACCACACACACACAACCACACTTACACAACCATGCACACAACCACACACATACACACAACCTCACAAACAACCACACACACACAACCACACACACAACCACACACACACAACCACAAACACACACAACCACACACACCCCCACAACTGCATCCACAACCACACACATACCACAACCACACAACCACTCACACAACCACACAAACAACCACACCCTGCAACAAGAACCAACCACACCCACAACCACACAGACACAACCACACCCATACACACACAACCACACACACACAACCACACACACACACAACCACACACACCCACAGGCATACAACCACACACACAACCACACAGACACAACCATACACACACACAACCACACACACACAACCACACACACACACAACCACACACACACAACCACACCTACACCCACACAAAACCACGCACACAACCATACCCAACCACAACCAACCACACATCCACAACCACACCTGTACCCACAACCGCACCCACAACCACACAACCACACACACAACCACAACCACACACAACTACACACACAACCACACACAACCACACGCAACCACACATCCACACACACACCTGCACCCACAACCACACACACACACAACTAACCATACACACAACCACACAGACATACCTAACCATGCACACACAATCATACACACACAACCACACACACAATAACACACACACACTCACACACACACAACCACACACACAACCACAACCACACACACAACTACACATACAGCCACATGCACCACCACACACAACCACACACAACCACACAACCACACACACAACCACACACACAACCAAATACACAACCACACACAACCACATACAAACACACCCAACCACACACAAACACACACAACCACACACACACAACCACACACACAACCACGCACACACAACTGCACAAACACCCACCCACCCACAACCACACCCACAACCACACCCACACAACCACAATCATACAACCACACAACCACACACACAACCACACACACAACCACACAAACAACCACACCCACACAACCAGAACCAACCACACACACAACCACACAGATACAACCACACTGACACACACACAACCACACAGACAACCACACACACACAACCACACACACAACCACACACACACAACCACACACACAACCACACACACAACCACACATACACAACCACACATACCCACAGACACACAACCACACACACAACCACACAGACACAACCACACACACACATAACCACACACACAACCACACACACAACCACACACATAGCCACACACACAGCCACACAAACTACCCCACACACAAGCACACCCACACACAACCACACACACAACCAGAACCACACACATAAACACACACACACAACCACACACACAACCACACACACAACCACACACACAACCACACACACAACCACACACACACCCACACCCACAACCATGCCCACAACCACACCCACACAACCATACCTGCACACACACACAACCACACAACCACACACACACCTACAACCACACCCACACAACCACACCCAACCACAACCATACACAAACACAACTACAGACACAACCACACACACAACCACACATACACAACCACACACATACAACCATACACACAAAACCATACACATAACCACATACACACAACCACACACAACCACACACACAAAACCTCACAAACAACCACACACCCAAAACCTCACAAACAACCACACACATACAACTACACACCCACACACACACACAACCACACACACACAATCACAACCCCACACACACACAACCACAGCCACATACACAACACACACAACCACACACACAACACACAAAACCACACACAACCACACCTCAACCACAATCACACACACAACTACACACACAACCACACACAACACCACACAACGACACACAACCACACACACAACCATACACAACCACACCCACACACGCAACCATGCACACAACCACACACAACCACACACCCACAACCACACACACATAACCACAACCACACACAACCACACACACAACCACACAACCAAACACACACAACCACACACACACACACAACCACTTAAAAACAACCACACACACAACCACAACATACAACCACACACAACCACACACACAACCACATACACACAACCACACACACAACCACACCCAACCACACCCAACCACACACCCACAACCACACACAACCACACAACCAAACACACACAACCACACACACACACAACCACAAACAAACAACCACACACATAACCACAACATACAACCACACACACAACCACACACAACCACACACAACCACACACACAACCACATACACACAACCACACACACACAACCACACACATACACAAATACACAAAACCATACACACAACCACAAACTACCACACATCCACACACACACGCACAACCACACACACACACTACCACATCTACAACCACACAACCACACACAACCACACACATGCAACCACACACACACACAACCACACACAACCACACACATGCAACCACACACACACAACCACACCCACAACCACACATAACCACACACACAACCACAACCATATATACAACCACACACAACCACACACACAACCACACACACACCCACACACAACCACACAAACAACCACACACACAACCACTCCTAGAACCATACCCTCAACCACACCCACACAACCACACACACACACAACCACACACACAACCACAACCACACACACAACCACACACACACAACCACACAAACAACCACACACACACAACCGCACCCACAACCACACACAACGACCCACACAACCACAACCACATACACAACCACACACACACAACCACACACAACCACACAAACAACCACATACACAACCACTCCCAGAACCATACCCTCAACCACACCCACACAACCACACACACACACAACCACACACACACAACCACACTCACACACCCATAACCACAGCCGCACCCACACAACCACACCCACCCACACAACCACACACAACCACACCCACAGAACCACACACACAACCATACACACAACCACACACAACCACATACACACAACCACACACACAACCACACAAACAACCACGCACACACACAACCACACACACACAACTACACTCACATAAACACACACACAACCACACACACTCAACCATACACACACAACCACACACACACATGACCACACACACAGAACCACACACACACAACCACACTTACACAACCATGCACATAACCACACACACACACACAACCTCACAAACAACCACACACATATAACCACACACACAACCACACCCATACAACCCCAACCACACCCACAACCACACACACACACACACAACCACACACACAACCACACAACCACAAACACACACAACCACACACACAACCACAACATACAACCACACACACAACCACACACAACCACACACACAACCACACACACAACCACACACAACCAAACATCCACACACACCCACAACCACACATACCCCCACAACTGCACCCACAACCACACAACTACACACATACCACAACCACACAACTACTCACACAACCACACAAAAAACCACACCCATGCAACCAGAACCAACCACACCCACAACCACACAGCCACACCCACACACACACAACCACACACACACAACCATACACACACACAACCACACACACACAACCACACACACACACACACACACAACCACACACACACAACCACACCTACACCCACACAAAACCACACACACAACCATACCCAACCACACCCAACCACACATCCACAACCACACCTGTACCCACAACCGCACCCACAACCACACAAAACCACACACACACAACCACACACTACCACACGCAACCACACATCCACACACACACCTGCACCCACAACCAAACACACACACAACCAACCATACACACAACCACACACACATACCTAACCATGCACACACAACAATACACACACAACCACACACACAATCACACACACACACACACACACACACACAATCACACACACAACCACACACACAACCACACACACAACCACACACACAACCACACGCACCACCACACAACCACACAACCACACACACAACCACACACACAACCAAATACACAACCACACACAACCACATACAAACACACCCAACCACACACAAACACACACAACCACACACACACAACCACACACACAACCATGCACACACAACTGCATAAACACCCACCCACCCACAACCACACTCACAACCACACCCACACAACCACACAACCACACACAACCACACAACCACACACACAACCACACACACAACCACACAAACAACCACACCCACACAACCAGAACCAACCACACACACAACCACACAGATACAACCATACTGACACACACACAACCACACACACAACCACACACACACAACCACACACACACAACCACACACACACAACCACACACACAACCACACATACAACCATACCCACAACCACACACACAACCAGAACCACACACACACAACCACACACAACCACACACACAACCACACATACCCACAGACACACAACCACACACACAACCACACAGACACAACCACACACACACATAACCACACACACAACCACACACACAACCACACACACAACCACACACACAGCCACACACACACAGCCACACAAACTACCCCACACACAACCACACCCACAAACAACCACACACACAACCAGAACCACACACATAACCACACACACACAACCACACACACAACCACACACACAACCATACACACAACCACACACACAGCCACACAAACAACCACACACACACACCCACAACCATACCCACAACCACACCCACACAACCATACCTACACACACACACAACCACACACACACAACCACACAACCACACACACACCCACAACCACACCCACAACCACACCCACACAACCACACCCAACCACAACCATACACACACACAACCACAGACACAACCACACACACAACCACACATACACAACCACACACATACAACCATACACACATAACCACACACATAACCACACACACACAACCACACACACAACCACACACACAAAACCTCACAAACAACCACACACATACAACTACACACACAACCACAACCACACTCAAACAACCCCAACCACACATACACACACACCCCCACATACACACACAACCACACACACACAATCACAACCCCACACACACACACACAACCACAGCCACATACACAACACACACAACCACACACACAACACACAAAACCACACACACAACCACACCTCAACCACAACCATACACACAACCACACACACAACCACACACAACACCACACAACGACACACAACCACACACACAACCACACACAACCATACCCACACACGCAACCATGCACACAACCACACACCCACAACCACACACACACAACCACAACCACACACAACCACACACACAACCACACAACCAAACACACACAACCACACACACACACAACCACAAAAAAACAACCACACACACAACCACAACATACAACCACACACAACCACACACAACCACACACACAACAACATACACACAACCACACACACAACCACACACAACCACACACCCACAACCACACACACACAACCACAACCACACACACAACCACACAACCAAACACACACAACCACACACACACACAACCACAAACAAACAACCACACACAACCACAACATACAACCACACACACAACCACACACAACCACACACACAACCACATACACACAACCACACACACACAACCACACACATACACAACCACACAAAACCACACACACAACCACACACAACCACACATCCACACACACACCCACAAACACACACACACACTACCACACCTACAACCATGCAACCATACACACAACCACACACATGCAACCACATTCACACAACCACACATACAACCACACACACCCACCCACACAAACAACCAGACACACACACAACCACACCCACAACCACACATAACCACACAGACAACCACAACCATATATACAACCACACACACACAACCACACACACAACCACACACACACAACCACACACACAACCACACCAACAACCACACACCCACAACCACACCCACAACCATACCCTCAACCACACCCACAGAACCATACACACAACCACACACAACCACACACAACCACACACACACAACCACACACCCACAACCACACACACACACCCACAACCACACACACACCCACACAACCACACCCAAACAACCACACACACAACCACACCCACAACCACACACACACACAACCACACCTGCACACACAACCACACACACACACTACCACACCCACACAACCACACATAACCATACACACAACCACAACCATATATACAACCACACACACACAACCACACACACACAACCCCACACACAACCACACACACACAACCACACACACAACTACACAAACAACCACACACACACAACCACACCCACAACCATACCCTCAACCACACCCACAGAACCACACACACAACCACACACACAACCACACACACAACACACAAAACCACACACACAACCACACCTCAACCACAACCACACACACAGCCACACACACAACCATACACAACACCACACAACCACACACAACCACACACACAACCACAACCACAAACGCAACCATGCACACAACCACACACATACAACCACACACAACCACACCCAACCACACACCCACAACCACACACACACAACCACACACACAACCACACACACAACCACACACACAACCACACAACCAAACACACAACCACACACATACAACCACAAACAAACAACCACACACACAACCACAGCATACAACCACACACACAACCACACACAACCACACACACACAACCACATACACACAACCACACACACACAACCATACACAACCACACACAACCACACACCCACAACCACAACCACACACACAACCACACAACCAAACACACACAACCACACACACAACCATACCCACAACCACACCCACACAACGACACCTGCACACACACAACACCACACACACACAGCCACACACCCACAACCACACACACACAACCACACCCAACCACAACCATACACACACACAACCACAGACACAACCACACACACAACCATACATACACAACCACACATATACAACCACACACACATAACCACACACAACCACACAACCACACACACACAACCACACACACAAAACCTCACAAACAACCACACACATACAACCACACACAACCACAACCACACTCAAACAACCCCAACCACAACTACACATACACACACACCCGCACACACAACCACACACAACCACATATCCACTCACACACCTACACCCACAACAACACACACACAACCAACCATACACACAACCACACACACACCCAACCATGCACACACAACCATATACACACAACCACACACACACAATCACACACACACAACAACACACAACCACACACACAACCACACACACAACCACACACACAACCACACCCAACTACACCCAACCACACAACCACACACACAACCACACACACAACCACAAACACACAACCCCACACAACCACATACAAACACACCCAACCACATACAAACACACACAAACACACACACACAACCACCCACACAACCACGCAAACACAACCACACAAACACCCACCCACCCACAACCACACACACAACCACACCCACACAACCACAACCACACACACAACCACAACCACACAACTACACACACAACCACACACACAACCACACAAACAACCACACCCACACAAACAGAACCAACCACACCCACAACAACACAGACACAACCACACCCACACACACACAACCACACACACAACCACACACACAACCACACACACAACCACACATACAACCATACCCACAACCACACACACAACCAGAACCACACACACACAACCACACACACAACCACACACACACAACCACACATACCCACAGACACACAACCACAGACACAACCACACAGACACAACCACACACACACATAACCACACACACAACCACACACACAGCCAAACACATAGCCACACACACACAGCCATACAAACTACCACACACACAACCACACCCACACACAACCACACACACAACCAGACCCACACACATAACCACACACACACAACCACACACACAACCATACACACAACCACACACAGCCACACACACACAGCCACACAAACAACCACACACACACCCACACACACAACCATACCCACAACCACACCCACACAACCACACCTGCACACACACACAACCACACACATACAACCAAACAACCACACACACCCACAACCACACCCACAACCACACCCACACAACCACACCCAACCACAACCATACACACACACAATCACAACCACATACACAACCACACATACACAACCACACACATACAACCATACACACATAACCACACACATAACCACACACACACAACCACACACACAACCACACACACAAAACCTCACAAACAACCACACACATACAACCATGCACACAACCACAACCACACTCAAACAACCCCAACCACACATATACACACACCCCACACACACACACACACACATAACCACACACACACAATCACAACCCCACACACACACACAAAACCACAGCCACATAAACAACACACACACAACCACACACACAACACACAAAACCACACACACAACCACACCTCAACAACAACCACACACACAACCACACACAACCACACACACACCCACACCCACACACGCAACCATGCACACAACCACACACACACAACCACACCCAACCACACACCCACAACCACACACACACACAACCACACATACAACCACACAACCAAACACACACAACCACACACGCACACAACCACAAACAAACAACCACACACACAACCACCCAAACAACCACACACATACAACCACACACACAACCACACACACACAACCACACCCACAACCATACCCACAATTACACCTACACAACCACATCCACCCACACACACCCACAACCACACACACACACACACAACCAAACCCACAACCACACCCACCCAACCACACCCACAACCACACACACACAACCACACACACAACCACACACACACAACCACACACACAACCAGGCACACACAACCACACACACAACCACACACACACAACCACACACATACAACCACACACAACCACATACAACCACACACACACAACCACAACCACACACAACCACACACACATCCACACATACACAACCACACACACACATAACCACACACCCACACACAACCACACACACACAACAACAACACACAACAACACACAACCACTCACACAACCACACACACAACCACACACACAACCACACACATACACAACCACACAAAACCACACACATAACCACACAAAACCACACATCCACACACACACACAACCACACACATACAACCACACACACCCACAACCACACACACACAACCACAACCACACACAACCACACACACATCCACACACACACACAACCACACACACACAACCACACACACAACCACAACACACAACCAAACACAACCACTCACACAACCACACACACAACCACACACACACAATCACACACACACACAACCACACACACAACCACAACACACAACCACACACACAACCACACACACAACCACACACAACCACACACACACACAACCACACACATACACAACCACACAAAACCACACACATAACCACACACAACCACACATCCACACACACACCCACAACCACAACCACACCTGCACCCACAACCACACAGCCACACACAAAACCACAACCACACACACATGCACACACACACATGCACACACACAACCACACACACACAACCACACACAACCACAACCATACACACAACCACGCACATACACAACCACATCTAACTGCACACACCCAACCACATACACAACCACAAACAACCACACACACACAACCACACACAACCACACACAACCACACATCCACACACCCCCGCACCCACAACCACACACACAACCACACACACACACATACACACACAACCACACACTCAACCACACACAACCACACACAACCACAAACAACCACACAACCACACCCACAACCACACACCCACAACCACACACAACCACACACACAACCACACACATACAACCACACACACAAACTCACAAACAACCACACACACACAGCCACACACACGACCACACACACATAACCCCAACCATACTCACACCCACCCAACCACACCCACAACCACACACACACACAACCACACACACAACCACAGCCACACACAGAACCACACACACAACACACAAAACCACACACACAACCACACACGCACAACCACACACACAACCACACACACACAACTACACACACAACCACACACACAAAACTACACACACAACCACACACACCACACAACCACACTGTAGGAGAGTAGGGTCTGCTATCCTATGGTCACCCCAAATTTTTGCTTTTTGCTTCACTGGTTTTTGACATATTGAGGCTGTGGGCCTGCCAATCAGACCCCCAGCCTGCTGTTCTCTCTACTAAATTAAAACTATGCACCCTAGGTGCATAACCAATTGGAAGTGGATCACCCTGTCAGCCCCTGTACCAGTGTACACTAGGTACCCAGGGCATTGGTGTACCCAAGGCCTGCCAGGGGCTGCAGCATGTATTATGCCACCCCAGGCTTGGCCTAACAATCTGACACAACTGGCTGATCACTCAGCTGGGGTAAGTTGGTGTAATCACCTCTTACTTAGGTGTAGTATACCTATACCTAACCTTAAATGGGACACCTGGTAACCTCTAAGTCACTCCTATGGCAGGCCTTAACAATCCTGAAGGCAGAGTGCTTGGTTCCATGTGAGATGGTGCTCTGGCATGAGCTGAGCCTGTCTGCAGTGGTCGGAACAACTTCCTTCTACTGTTTCCAGATATCGTCATACCATATACTCTTAAGTGCATTATGAACCTCGCGGTTAAATGCTATCTTTGGTTTGGCTTTATCAAAACATGTCGAGTAAGGTGTCATACGAATTGGAATACTAACCCCTCGCCAATTCTGGCGACGGGGTTAGCATTCCACCCTTCTAGAGGGACACGACATGTACAGTACCTGAAACCCGGGTAAAATCAGACATAGCCTCAGCTCCACAAAATGGATGCTGCCACCACAGACACAAGTCTGCCCTCCTGCTGCTGGGAGTCCTTCCAGCTTGGGAGGTGTGGACAAAGGGTTTCCTGCCAGGGGAGGTGCATGCACCACCCCAGACAGGATTTTGTGTATTGGTCAGGTAGGGCTTGAAAGAAACCAGACATGCCTGTGGCTCACAAGGAGCCTCGGTGCATATGCCAGTTCAAACCGGTCCTGGGGCACACCAGTCCCGGGCCTGGGGCGAGCTGGACAAAGGATTGGGGGTGTAACCACCCCCCTTCCTGGTCCCACCCATAGGGAGGGACCTAGCAGGTAGTCCGGCCCCTAGAATCCGCTTAAAGGTAGGAGCTGTGTCCTAAAGACTTCAGACATCCTGGAATCAACTTGAAACTAAGAAGAAGACGGGAACTTCGACGCTCTGCCGCACAGAGGACTGAAGCCAATCTCCCCTGTGGTCAGGGAGTGACCACCTTGCTAACGCAAGCACCATCCAGCGAATCAACGTCTGCTTTGCCGCCGCCTCCCGCCGGAGCCCGAGCCCAGAGACTGACAAGACCTGGACCTCCAGACCTCTCACCGCCCGATCCACAGTCCCTGCAAAGAGGAGACCCGTGGAGGCACCGAGACACGTGGAGCCAGCCATCTTGAAACGACTACGACAAGCTGACCAGTGCAACAACCGAGGCTCCCTCCAAGTTGTGCTTTGGGTCCTGAGAAGCCCAACCCTCGAGCAGCATCTGCACCAAAGGTGAGCCCTCCAGCATCTCCACGATCTGCGTGGGGCCCTTCTGCATTTTGCCACTCGACGCGCCTAACCGGTTGCTGGCCCGCTGGCTAGTGGCCATCTTGGCGACGAAATCTACGACAAACACCGCTGGTCTGGTTGCTCCAGACTGGCCCTTGCTCCCCTCCAAAGGAGCGATCCCTCTGACCTTGCTGGTCAGAACCAACAGCTGATTTCCGAATCCTGCTACAATTGCTTTTGCCAAGGCTTGTTTGCTTCGATCAAGTCGCCGACACCGCCGACAGCGAGAGCCTGCGTGGGACAGCTCGTGAGCCGACTCCTGGACGTCGTCGACCTTCAGGGACCACGTGGCTGCGGAGGCAAGCTACCCCTCATCACCTGTTTGCACCCGACATCGCCTGGTACCCACCTGGTGCCACGCTGGTCACTGGCTAGTGACTGTGAACACTGTCCCCTCTGCTTACAGGTCTTCAACATCTCCGATCCACTCTTGGATCCACTGCATCCCTTCCCGACCGACCGCCTGCAGCATCTTTGTCCCAGGCTCAACGGAACAGAGAGAAGAAACCCGACGCACTTTGAGGCCTATGCACCCGCTTCCTGTGGGTGAGGTAAAGCTGGTACTCCGGTGCCCATGTGTAGTAATACATCTCTAGTGCCTGTGTTCCAAATCTTAAGTTCCTAGGTCATCCGGAAGATTCCTTTTGCAGTAACTTTGTACTTTTTACGCACCCATTGAAACCTATGGGAGCACGCGTGTGACTATTTGCTCTGCACACGCCACCCGTGGACCTCCTGGTCACTAACTGACGTTAGCTCCTTGTAGGCCCAGCGATTCTAGAGGCCCTAGGCCTTTTCCCTTTTCTGTTCGTGGTACTTATACCACTATTTTAGTATATGGTTCGAGTGGCCACCAGGGCCTATCCATATAAAGTGCAACTTCTGTGTATTCTACTGTAATCTTGTTTGACGATTTGTGCTCCTGTGCTCATAAAGAGACTAGGGGTTACTTTGATAAATAAATACATATATATTTTGAATATATATCTGTGTGGTGTCCTTTCATTGGTATAAAAGGGGGTTACTATTGGTAAAACAGCTTGCTTAACACGCTTCACGAGTTTAGCCTCAAAGACTGCTTAGCCTACGCTACCACTAGGGCAGCTAGTCCGAAAAGGTTGACTTACAACCACACCATAAGGGTTGCTTGGCATGGTACAAGGTGGTCACTAGAACTAGTGAACAGCATATACCAGGCCAACTTCTCACATTGGTGAGCAGCGGTTGGATTTGAGCTTGCTGTGTTTTACCATTGTAATCTCTTGGTTACCAATTGAAAGATCACATAGGTACCTGTAGGTACATATAAAACAAGATTAGATATACTTAAGTTCTACTGAACTTAGTTGTTGTAGAGAAAAGGGAGTAGCACACCCTGACTACAACTACTAGATAGGTTTAGTAGGTAAACCCAAGTGTAGGTAGATTGCAACACATCCACCCACACTTAAGAGCAATGGCCGGGGCAGAGGGGTCCACTGTACCCATCTCTGTTGAGAGTGACCCCCAGAGGGCACCATCCAGCTTTGCTACCCTTAATCAGAATGAGCTCAGGCATTTGGCAACTCTTAGAGGCCTTAAACAGCCCAAGAACCCAAACTCTGCTGAGCTCAGAGAGCTCTTACAGAATGATGAGAATCAGAAAGCACTCAAGAAAGCTTCCCAGTTAGCCCCCTTAGGGACAGGAACAGGAGGCCCCCCTTCTAAAGATGCCACTGAAGTACCCTTTCCCAATAGTCACCCCTTAGATGGGATGCCTACCACAGAGGATGAGAGTGAAAAGGATACTGACAGTAGTGAGGATGAAGGGAGAACTAGCCCAGTGCCAAGTATTATACTTGGCCCAGCTAAACCAAGGCTATTGGGGACTGACAGTGGGTTCAACCCACTGGATCTCCCCAGTGGACTTAACACAGGGCTTGGAAGGCAAAGGAATCGCTCAGGTGACTCCAATGCTTCCCATGGCTCTAGAGGCTCTCAGGGTCACTCCAGGAGAAGGATGACCACCCCTCAGAGGAGGGAACATGAGGCCAAGATGCAAGAGGCTCAGCTGAGGATCAGGAAGCAGGAGCTAGAAGTAGCCCTGATGGAAGAGAAACTTAGCAAGGCTAGACAGCATAAAGAGAGTGGGTCTATACCCACTGGTGGCAGCATTGTCCCTAAGGACAAAGATAGGGTTTTCGACAATAGAAACCTGTCTAAGGTTGTGCCCCCCTACAAAAGTGGGGATGACATCCACAAGTGGATAACTGCTCTTGAGAGAGCCTGCAAAGTACAGCAGGTTCCTGAAGATCAGTGGGCAGCAATCCTCTGGCTCTCCTTTGAAGGAAGAGGCAGAGACAGACTCCTCACTGTTAGAGAAGAGGATGTCAGAAACTACAGAGTCCTGAAGAGTGTTCTAGTTGATGGGTTAGGCTTAACCACTGAGCAGTACAGGTTAATGTTCAGAGACACCCAAAAGACACAGACTCAGGACTGGTCTGAATACATTGAATGTGCCACTAAGGCTTTGGAGGGTTGGTTGCTGGGAAGTAAGGTATCTGATTTTACAGGATTGTATAATTTGATGATGAGAGAACAGATTTTAAATAACTGTCAAAACCAGCAACTGCATCAACACTTGGTTGACTCTGATCTGACCTCTCCCCAAGAATTGGGAAAGAAGGCAGACAAATGGGTCAGAACCAGGGTTAAGCAAAAGAACCAGAACCAGGGCCAAGGGGGTGATCAGAAGAAAACAGACCAAAAGGGTGGAGATCAGAAACCTAAAGACCAGAAGTCTTCAACAGGGCCCCAAACTACTGCTAAGGAGGGTGGGTCCCAACAGTCCAAGAAGAAGAAAGAAGGTCAGAAGAAACCCTGGTGCAATCATTGTAAAAATACAACTCACTGGACTAGTGATTGCAAAAAGGGTGGAGCCCCCAACACTGTTGCCCCTAAGGCACCTGCTCCCAGTACTACTGTTAGCAGTGTTGGTCCCCAGACAAAGGGTGTAGTGGGAATCACTATGGGAACTGAAGGAGATTCTGACTTAGACAGAACCCTTACACAGGCAGTCTTGATCTGTGATGGGGACATTGATTTGTCCCTGACTGTGAGCCCCAGTAACCTGGGCAAGTACAGACAGACTCCTTTAATTAATGACAAAGTGGCTCAAGCCTACAGGGACACATGTGCCAGTGTCACTATGGTGACACCAGGCTTTGTGGATCCTGGACAGTACATACCAGGTGAGAACTACCTGGTGACCAATGCCAGCAATGCCACTACTTCACATAGTGTGGCAGTTGTTAACTTCTCATGGGGAGGGGTAACTGGCCTCAAAAGGGTTGTGGTTAGTGCAGACCTCCCAGTAGAATGTTTGTTGGGCAATGACCTAGAGAGTTCTCTATGGTCAGAAGTGGAGTACAGGACTCATGCAGAGATGTTAGGTATATCATCACATGTCCTTGCTGTGACCAGGTCACAGGCCAAAAAGTGCCTCACTGAACCTCAGGTCTTGGATCCTGGAACAATGGACCAAGTACCTACCAAGAAGACGAACAGGAGGGTCAAGGCTGTGCCTTCCCCCCTGCCTCAGAGTGATGATCAGCCTTCCCAGGAAGCTGATCTAGAGGACCCTGAAGGAACTGTCCCTGAAGAGCTTGAACCTGATCAGGTTGAGTTTCTGGGGACAGGGGGACCTTCAAGGGCTGACTTGAGGCAGGCTCAGTTATCCTGTCCCTCTCTTGAACCCCTCAGACAGCTGGCTGCTGCTGAGGCTGCTGGGAATGCTCAAGGTACCCATAAAGTGTATTGGGATGAAGGGCTCCTTTATTCAGAGGCTAGAGACCCCAAGCCTGGTGCAACCAGGAGGTTGGTTATACCTCTGCAATTTAGGGGCTTCCTCCTTACCTTGGCCCATGATATTCCTTTAGCAGGACACCTAGGCCAGAACAAGACCTGGGACAGACTTGTCCCTCACTTTCACTGGCCTCATATGAATGAAGATACAAAGGAGTTTTGTCGCTCCTGTGTTACCTGCCAAGCCAGTGGCAAATCAGGTGGCACAACAAAGGCCCCCCTAATACCACTACCTGTGGTGGGGGTCCCCTTTGAAAGAGTGGGAATAGACATAGTGGGTCCCATGGATCCTCCCACTGCATCTGGGCACAGATTTATACTGGTGGTAGTGGATCATGCCACCAGGTATCCAGAGGCAATTCCCCTTAGGACCACTACAGCTCCTGTTGTGGCCAGGGCCCTGCTGGGAGTATTCTCCAGAGTGGGGTTTCCTAAGGAGGTAGTATCTGACAGAGGTACCAACTTTATGTCAGGATACTTGACAGCTATGTGGAAGGAATGTGGTGTCAACTACAAGTTCACCACCCCTTATCACCCACAATGCAATGGGCTTGTTGAGAGATTCAACAAGACCCTAAAGGGTATGATCAAAGGATTACCTGAAAAGCTCAGGCGAAGATGGGATATCCTTCTACCCTGCCTTCTGTTTGCTTACAGAGAGGTCCCACAAAAAGGAGTTGGCTACAGCCCCTTTGAATTGTTGTTTGGGCACCCTGTGAGAGGCCCACTGTGTTTGGTGAAGGAAGGATGGGAGTTACCTCTCAAAAAGCCTAAGCTAGACATAGTGGACTATGTACTTGGTCTCCGCTCCAGGATGGCTGAGTATATGGAGAAGGCATCTAAAAACCTTGAGGCAAGCCAGGCCTTACAGAAAGCTTGGCATGACCAAAAGGCTGTCTTGGTTGAGTATCAGCCAGGACAGAAGGTATGGGTGTTGGAGCCAGTGGCCCCAGCAGCACTCCAAGACAAATGGTCTGGACCCCATACAATCCTGGAAAAGAAGGGAGAGGTCACCTACTTGGTGGACCTAGGAACTCCCAGGAGTCCCCACAGGGTACTCCATGTTAACAGGCTTAAAGCATATGTTGACAGGGCAGACATGGGCTTGCTCATGGCTACAGATGAGGGACAGGAGGAAGAGAGTGACCCTCTCCCAGACCTGTTGTCTCAGAACCCTGAAGATGGCTCAGTTGAAGGAGTGACCCTTGGAGGCAACCTCACTGCCCATCAGCAGACTGAATGTAGACAGGTTCTACAATCATTTTCACATATGTTTTCCTTGATACCTAGTCAAACTGACTGGTGTACCCATGTTGTGGACACTGGCGACAGTCTGCCTGTAAAGAACAAACTTTACAGACAACCTGACCACGTCAGGGACTGTATAAAGGCTGAGGTACATAAAATGCTGGAATTAGGTGTCATTGAACCCTCAGAGAGCCCCTGGGCTAGCCCAGTGGTTCTGGTCCCCAAACCTCACACCAAAGATGGCAAGAGAGAGATGAGGTTCTGTGTGGACTACAGAGGACTCAATGCTGTCACCAGGACAGATGCCCACCCTATTCCAAGGGCAGATGAGCTCATAGACAAACTAGCTTCTGCAAAGTTTTTGAGCACATTTGACTTGACAGCTGGCTATTGGCAAATCAGGTTAGCTGAGGAGTCTAAGGCCAAAACAGCATTCTCAACCCCAGGTGGGCATTATCAGTTTGTGGTGATGCCCTTTGGTCTGAAGAATGCACCTGCCACCTTCCAAAGGCTGGTGAACCAAGTCCTTACTGGGTTGGATGACTTTTGCGCAGCATATCTTGATGACATTGCTGTCTTTAGTTCCACCTGGGAGGATCACCTGATCCACCTGAAGAAGGCTCTTGAGGCTCTGCAAAGGGCAGGCCTCACTATCAAGGCCACTAAGTGCCAGATAGGGCAGAGTAAGGTTGTGTATTTGGGCCACCTTGTAGGTGGGGGCCAAGTTCAACCACTGGAGAGTAAGATACAGTCCATCAAGGATTGGTCCCCTCCAACCACCCAGACTCAAGTTCGAGCTTTCTTGGGCTTGACTGGGTATTACAGGAAGTTTGTTAAGAACTATGGGTCCATTGTGACTCCTCTTAATGATCTGACATCCAAGAAGATGCCCAAAAAGGTTCAGTGGACAGTAAGCTGTCAAAAGGCATTTGATGACCTGAAGGAGGCCATGTGCTCTGCACCTATCCTGAAAAGTCCTGACTACTTCAAAGAGTTTATTGTCCAAACAGATGCTTCTGAGTTGGGTGTGGGAGCTGTGCTGTCACAACTTAATGTAGATGGTCAAGACCAACCCATTGCTTTTATTAGCAGAAGGTTGACCCCCAGAGAGAAGAATTGGTCAGCTATTGAGAGGGAGGCCTTTGCTGTGGTGTGGGCCCTGAAGAAGCTGAGGCCATACTTGTTTGGCACTCACTTCAAGATTCAGACCGACCATAAGCCCCTCTTGTGGCTAAATCAGATGAAGGGTGAAAACCCCAAACTGCTTAGGTGGTCCATTTCCCTACAGGGGATGGACTTTACAGTGGAGCACCGGCCAGGTACTGACCATGGGAATGCAGATGGTCTCTCCAGGTACTTCCACTTAGGACATGAAGACGAGACTGGTCAAGGCTAGTTTAATGTCCCAGCGTTTGGGGGGGGTTGTGTAGGAGAGTAGGGTCTGCTATCCTATGGTCACCCCAAATTTTTGCTTTTTGCTTCACTGGTTTTTGACATATTGAGGCTGTGGGCCTGCCAATCAGACCCCCAGCCTGCTGTTCTCTCTACTAAATTAAAACTATGCACCCTAGGTGCATAACCAATTGGAAGTGGATCACCCTGTCAGCCCCTGTACCAGTGTACACTAGGTACCCAGGGCATTGGTGTACCCAAGGCCTGCCAGGGGCTGCAGCATGTATTATGCCACCCCAGGCTTGGCCTAACAATCTGACACAACTGGCTGATCACTCAGCTGGGGTAAGTTGGTGTAATCACCTCTTACTTAGGTGTAGTATACCTATACCTAACCTTAAATGGGACACCTGGTAACCTCTAAGTCACTCCTATGGCAGGCCTTAACAATCCTGAAGGCAGAGTGCTTGGTTCCATGTGAGATGGTGCTCTGGCATGAGCTGAGCCTGTCTGCAGTGGTCGGAACAACTTCCTTCTACTGTTTCCAGATATCGTCATACCATATACTCTTAAGTGCATTATGAACCTCGCGGTTAAATGCTATCTTTGGTTTGGCTTTATCAAAACATGTCGAGTAAGGTGTCATACAAATTGGAATACTAACCCCTCGCCAATTCTGGCGACGGGGTTAGCATTCCACCCTTCTAGAGGGACACGACATGTACAGTACCTGAAACCCGGGTAAAATCAGACATAGCCTCAGCTCCACAAAATGGATGCTGCCACCACAGACACAAGTCTGCCCTCCTGCTGCTGGGAGTCCTTCCAGCTTGGGAGGTGTGGACAAAGGGTTTCCTGCCAGGGGAGGTGCATGCACCACCCCAGACAGGATTTTGTGTATTGGTCAGGTAGGGCTTGAAAGAAACCAGACATGCCTGTGGCTCACAAGGAGCCTCGGTGCATATGCCAGTTCAAACCGGTCCTGGGGCACACCAGTCCCGGGCCTGGGGCGAGCTGGACAAAGGATTGGGGGTGTAACCACCCCCCTTCCTGGTCCCACCCATAGGGAGGGACCTAGCAGGTAGTCCGGCCCCTAGAATCCGCTTAAAGGTAGGAGCTGTGTCCTAAAGACTTCAGACATCCTGGAATCAACTTGAAACTAAGAAGAAGACGGGAACTTCGACGCTCTGCCGCACAGAGGACTGAAGCCAATCTCCCCTGTGGTCAGGGAGTGACCACCTTGCTAACGCAAGCACCATCCAGCGAATCAACGTCTGCTTTGCCGCCGCCTCCCGCCGGAGCCCGAGCCCAGAGACTGACAAGACCTGGACCTCCAGACCTCTCACCGCCCGATCCACAGTCCCTGCAAAGAGGAGACCCGTGGAGGCACCGAGACACGTGGAGCCAGCCATCTTGAAACGACTACGACAAGCTGACCAGTGCAACAACCGAGGCTCCCTCCAAGTTGTGCTTTGGGTCCTGAGAAGCCCAACCCTCGAGCAGCATCTGCACCAAAGGTGAGCCCTCCAGCATCTCCACGATCTGCGTGGGGCCCTTCTGCATTTTGCCACTCGACGCGCCTAACCGGTTGCTGGCCCGCTGGCTAGTGGCCATCTTGGCGACGAAATCTACGACAAACACCGCTGGTCTGGTTGCTCCAGACTGGCCCTTGCTCCCCTCCAAAGGAGCGATCCCTCTGACCTTGCTGGTCAGAACCAACAGCTGATTTCCGAATCCTCCTACAATTGCTTTTGCCAAGGCTTGTTTGCTTCGATCAAGTCGCCGACACCGCCGACAGCGAGAGCCTGCGTGGGACAGCTCGTGAGCCGACGCCTGGACGTCGTCGACCTTCAGGGACCACGTGGCTGCGGAGGCAAGCTACCCCTCATCACCTGTTTGCACCCGACATCGCCTGGTACCCACCTGGTGCCACGCTGGTCACTGGCTAGTGACTGTGAACACTGTCCCCTCTGCTTACAGGTCTTCAACATCTCCGATCCACTCTTGGATCCACTGCATCCCTTCCCGACCGACCGCCTGCAGCATCTTTGTCCCAGGCTCAACGGAACAGAGAGAAGAAACCCGACGCACTTTGAGGCCTATGCACCCGCTTCCTGTGGGTGAGGTAAAGCTGGTACTCCGGTGCCCATGTGTAGTAATACATCTCTAGTGCCTGTGTTCCAAATCTTAAGTTCCTAGGAGGCCAACTTCTCACACACACACACAACCACACCCAAACCATCACACACAACCACACACACACAACCACACACACAACCACACACACAACCACACACAACCACACCTAACCATACAACCACAACCACACACACACAACCAGACACAATCACACACACAACCACATACACACAACCACACACACAACCACACACACACACAACCACACACACACACATTCAACCATACACACACAACCACACACACAAAACCACACACATGCACAACTACACAAAACCACAAACACACCCAACCACACATACACACACACACACACAACCACACACACAACCACACACACAACCACACACAATACCATACAACTACACACACAACCACACACAACCACACCCACACACACACACACACACACACAACCAAACCACACACAACCACACACACATCCACACACAACCACACCCACAACCACACACACACAACCAAACCACACACAATCACACACACATCCACACACACAACCACACACACAACTGCACACACACACAACCAAACACACAACCACAACACACAACCACACACATAACCACACACACAATCACACACACACACAACCACACACACACAACCACAACCACACAACCACACACACAACCACAACCACACAACCACACACACAACCACACACACAACCACACAAACAACCACACCCACACAACCAGAACCAACCACACCCACAACAACACAGACACAACCACACCCATACACACACAACCACACACACAACCACACATACAACCATACCCACAACCACACACACAACCAGAACCACACACACACAACCACACACACAACCACACACACACAACCACACATACCCACAGACACACAACCACACACACAACCACACAGACACAACCACACACACACATAACCACATACACAACCACACACACAACCACACACACAGCCACACACACATCCATACACACACAGCCACACAAACTACCACACACACAACCACACCCACACACAACCACACACACAACCAGAACCACACACATAACCACACACACACACCCACACACACAACCACACACACAACCACACACACAACCACACACACAGCCACACAAACAACCACACACACACCCATACCCACAACCACACCCATACAACCACACCTGCACACACACACAACCACACAACCACAACCACACAACCACAATCACACACACACACCCACAACCACACCCACAACCACACCTACACAACCACACCCAACCACAACCATACACACACACAACCACAGACACAACCACACACACAACCACACATACACAACCATGCACATACAACCATACACACATAACCACACACATAACCACACACACACAACCACACACACAACCACACACAACCACAACCACACACAAAACTACACATGCAACCACAGGCACCACCACACACAACCACACAACCACACACACAACCACACACACAACCAAATACACAACCACACACAACCACATACAAACACACCCAACCATACACAAACACACACAACCACACACACACAACCACACACACAACCACGCACACACAACTGCACAAACACCTACCCACCCACAACCACACCCACAACCACACCCACACAACCACAACCATACAACCACACACACAACCACACAACCACACACACAACCACATATGCAACCACACAAACAACCACACCCACACAACCAGAACCAACCACACACACAACCACACACACACAACCACACACACACAACCACACACACACAACCACAACCACACAACCACACACACAACCACACAACCACACACACAACCACACACACAACCACACAAACAACCACACCCACACAACCAGAACCAACCACACCCACAACAACACAGACACAACCACACCCATACACACACAACCACACTCACAACCACACATACAACCATACCCACAACCACACACACAACCACACATACAACCACACACACACAACCACACATACCCACAGACACACAACCACACACACAACCACACAGACACAACCACACACACACATAACCACATACACAACCACACACACAACCACACACACAGCCACACACACATCCATACACACACAGCCACACAAACTACCACACACATAACCACACCCACACACAACCACACACACAACCAGAACCACATACATAACCACACACACACAACCACACACACAACCACACACACAACCACACACACAACCACACACACAGCCACACAAACAACCACACACACACCCACACACACAACCATACCCACTACCACACCCACACAACCACACCTGCACACACACATAACCACACACACACAACCGCACACACAACCACACACACAACCACAACCACACACACAACTACACATGCAACCACACGCACCACCACACACAACCACACACAACCACACAACCACACACACAACCACACACACAACCAAATACACAACCACACACAACCACATACAAACACACCCAACCACACACAAACACACACAACCACACACACACAACCACACACACAACCACACACACACAACCGCACAAACACCCACCCACCCACAACCACACCCACAACCACACCCACACAACCACAACCATACAACCACACACACAACCACACAACCACACACACAACCACACACGCAACCACACAAACAACCACACCCACACAACCAGAACCAACCACACACACAACCACACAGATACAACCACACTGACATACACACAACCACACACACAACCACACACACAACCACACACACACAACCACACACACACAACCACACACACACAACCACACACACAACCACACACACAGCCACACACACACAACCACACAAACAACCACACACATAACCATACCCACAACAACACACAACCACACACACAACCAGAACCACACACACAACCACACACACACAACCACACACACCCACACACACACAACCACACACACAACCACACAGACACAACCACACACACATAGCCACACACACAACCACACACACAGCCACACACACAGCCACACAAACAACCACACACACAACCACCCCCACACACAACCACACACACAACCAGAACCACACACATAACCACACACACACAACCACACACACAACCACATACACAACCACACACACAACCACACAAACAACCACACACACAGCCACACACCCACAACCACACACACACAACCACACACAACCACAACCATACATACACACAACCACAGACACAACCACACACACAACCATACATACACAACCACACACATACAACCACACACACATAACCACACAAAACCACACAACCACACACACACAACCACACACACAAAACCTCACAAACAACCACACACATACAACCACACACAACCACAACCACACTCAAACAACCCCAACCACAACTACACATACACACACACCCACACACACAACCACACACAACCACATATCCACTCACACACCTACACCCACAACAACACACACACAACCAACCATACACACAACCACACACACACCCAACCATGCACACACAACCATATACACACAACCACACACACACAATCACACACACACAACCACACACAACCACAACCACACACACAACCACACACACAACCACACACACAACCACACCCAACTACACCCAACCACACAACCACACACACAACCACACACACAACCACAAACACACAACCCCACACAACCACATACAAACACACCCAACCACATACAAACACACACAAACACACACACACAACCACCCACACAACCACGCAAACACAACCACACAAACACCCACCCACCCACAACCACACACACAACCACACCCACACAACCACAACCACACACACAACCACAACCACACAACTACACACACAACCACACACACAACCACACAAACAACCACACCCACACAACCAGAACCAACCACACCCACAACAACACAGATACAACCACACCCACACACACACAACCACACACACAACCACACACACAACCACACACACAACCACACATACAACCATACCCACAACCACACACACAACCAGAACCACACACACACAACCACACACACAACCACACACACACAACCACACATACCCACAGACACACAACCACAGACACAACCACACAGACACAACCACACACACACATAACCACACACACAACCACACACACAGCCAAACACACAGCCACACACACACATCCATACAAACTACCACACACACAACCACACCCACACACAACCACACACACAACCAGACCCACACACATAACCACACACACACAACCACACACACAACCATACACACAACCACACACAGCCACACACACAGCCACACAAACAACCACACACACACCCACACCCACAACCATACCCACAACCACACCCACACAACCACACCTACACACACACAACCACACACATACAACCAAACAACCACAACCACACACACACACCCACAACCACACCCACAACCACAACCACACCCACACAACCACACCCAACCACAACCATACACACACACAATCACAACCACACACACAACCACACATACACAACCACACACATACAACCATACACACATAACCACACACATAACCACACACACACAACCACACACACAACCACACACACAAAACCTCACAAACAACCACACACATACAACCACGCACACAACCACAACCACACTCAAACAACCCCAACCACACATATACACACACCCCACACACACAAACACACACAACCACACACACACAATCACAACCCCACACACACACACAACCACAGCCACATAAACAACACACACACAACCACACACACAACACACAAAACCACACACACAACCACACCTCAACAACAACCACACACACAACCACACACAACACCACACAACCACACACAACCACACACACACCCACACCCACACACGCAACCATGCACACAACCACACACACACAACCACACCCAACCACACACCCACAACCACACACACACACAACCACACATACAACCACACAACCAAACACACACAACCACACACACACACAACCACAAACAAACAACCACACACACAACCACCCAAACAACCACACACATACAACCACACACACAACCACACACACACAACCACACCCACAACCATACCCACAATTACACCTACACAACCACATCCACCCACACACACCCACAACCACACACACACACACAACCAAACCCACAACCACACCCACCCAACCACACCCACAACCACACACACACAACCACACACACAACCACACACACACAACCACACACACAACCAGGCACACACAACCACACACACAACCACACACACACAACCACACACATACAACCACACACAACCACACACAACCACACACACACAACCACAACCACACACAACCACACACACATCCACACATACACAACCACACACACACACAACCACACACCCACACACAACCATACACACACAACAACAACACATAACCACACACAACCACTCACACAACCACACACACAACCACACACACAACCACACACATACACAACCACACAAAACCACACACATAACCACACAAAACCACACATCCACACACACACACAACCACACACATACAACCACACACACCCACAACCACACACACACAACCACAACCACACACAACCACACACACATCCACACACACACACAACCACACACACACACAACCACACACACAACCACAACACACAACCATACACAACCACTCACACAACCACACACACAACCACACACACACAATCACACACACACAACCACACACACAACCACAACACACAACCACACACACAACCACACACACAACCACACACACAACCACACACAACCACACACACACACAACCACACACATACACAACCACACAAAACCACACACATAACCACACACAACCACACATCCACACACACACCCACAACCACAACCACACCTGCACCCACAACCACACAGCCACACACACAACCACAACCACACACACATGCACACACACACATGCACACACACAACCACACACACACAACCACACACAACCACAACCATACACACAACCACGCACATACACAACCACACCTAACTGCACACATCCAACCACATACACAACCACACACAACCACACACACACAACCACACATCCACACACCCCCACACTCACAACCACACACACAACCACACACACACACATACACACACAACCACATACTCAACCACACACACAACCACACACAACCACACACAACCACACAACCACACCCACAACCACACACCCACAACCACACACAACCACACACACAACCACACACATACAACCACACACACAAACTCACAAACAACCACACACACACAGCCACACACACGACCACACACACATAGCCCCAACCATACTCACACCCACCCAACCACACCCACAACCACACACACACACAACCACACACACAACCACAGCCACACACACAACCACACACACAACACACAAAACCACACACACAACCACACACACACAACCACACACACAACCACACACACAACTACACACACAACCACACACACAAAACTACACACACAACCACACACACCACACAACCACACACACAACCATACCCAAACCATCACACACAACCACACACACACAACCACACACACAACCACACACAACCACACCTAACCATACAACCACAACCACACACACACAACCAGACACAATCACACACACAACCACATACACACAACCACACACACACAACCACACACACACACAACCACACACACACACGTTCAACCACACACACACAACCACACACACACAAAACCACACACATGCACAACTACACAAAACCACAAACACACCCAACCACACATACACACATACACACAACCACACACCCACACACACAACCACACACACAACCACACACAATACCATACAACCACACACAACCACACACAACCACACCCACACACACACACATACACAACCAAACCACACACAACCACACACACAACCACACACAACCACACCCACAACCACACACACACAACCAAACCACACACAATCACACACACATCCACACACACAACCACACACACAACTGCACACACACAACCAAACACACAACCACAACACACAACCACACACACAACCACACACACAACCACACACACACACAACCACACACACAACCACACACACATCCACACTCACAACCATACACACATACAACCACACACACACAACCACACACACAACCACACACACAACCACAACACACAACCACACACACAACCACACACACAACCACACACACACACAACCACACACACACACAACCACACACACACAACCACAACCACACACAACCACACACACATCCACACACACACAACCACACACACACACAACCACACACCTACACACAACCACACACACACAACCATAACACACAACCACATACAACCACTCACACAACCACACACACACAACCACACACACACCCACACACTTACACAACCACACAAAACCACACACATAACCACACACAACCACACATCCACACACACATACACAACCACACACATACAACCACACACAACCACACACAACCACACCCACAACCACACACACACAACCACAACCACACACAACCACACACACATCCACACACACACAACCACACACACATACAACCACACACACACAACCACACACACACAACCACACACACAACCGCACACACAACCACTCACACAACCACACACACAACCACACACACACACACAATCACACAACCACAACACACAACCGCACACACAACCACACACACAACCACACACACACACACAACCACACACATACACAACCACACAAAACCACACACATAACCACACACAACCACACATCCACACACAGACCCACAACCACAATCACACCTGCACCCACAACCACATAACCACACACACAACCACACACACATGCACACACACACATGCACACATACAACCATACACACACAACCATACACAACCACAACCATACACACACCCACGCACATACACAACCACACCCAACTGCACACACCCAACCACACACACAACCACACAACCACACACAACCATACACACACAACCACACACAACCATACACAACCACACATCCACACACCCCTGCACCCACAACCACACACACAACCACACACACACACACACACAACCACACACTCACCCACACACACAACCATACACAACAACACCCAACCACACAACCACACCCACAACCATACACCCACAACCATACACAACCACACACACAACCACATACACACAACCACACACACACAACCAGACACACACACACATAACCACACACACACCCAACCACACATCCACACACACACCTATAACCACACCCGCACCCACAACTGCACCCGCAACCACACAAACACACAACCATACACACAACCACAACCACACACACAACCACACACACACAACCACACAAACCACACACAAACAACCACATACACACAACCACACACACACAACCACACACACAACCACACACACACAACCACAACCACACACACAACCACACAACCACACACACACAACCACACACACACAACCACACATATACACAACCACAACACACACCCACACACACAACCATACACAACCACACACACAACCCCACACACACACACACAGCCACACACACAACCACACACACACAACCACACACACACACAACCACACACATACCCAACCACACAAAACCACACACACCCATCCACACATCCACATACACACCTACAACCACACCCAAAACTGCACCCACAACCACATAACCACACACACACACTTAACCACACACACAACCACACACAAAACCACACAAACAACCACACACACACAACCACACATACAACCACACACACAACCACACACACACAACCACACACACAACCACACCTACACAACCACACCCACCCACACACACAACCATACACCCACAACCACACACACACCCACAACCAAACCCACAACCACACCCACACAACCACATCCACAACCACACACACACAACCACACACACACAACCACACACACAACCACACACAACCACACCTAACCATACAACCACAACCACACACACACAACCAGACACAATCACACACACAACCACATACACACAACCACACACACACAACCACACACACACACAACCACACACACACACATTCAACCACACACACACACACAACCACACACACACAAAACCACACACATGCACAACTACACAAAACCACAAACACACCCAACCACACATACACACATACACACAACCACACACCCACACACACAACCACACACACAACCACACACAATACCATACAACCACACACAACCACACACAACCACACCCACCCACACACACATACACAACCAAACCACACACAACCACACACACAACCACACACAACCACACCCACAACCACACACACACAACCAAACCACACACAATCACACACACATCCACACACACAACCACACACACAACTGCACACACACAACCAAACACACAACCACAACACACAACCACACACACAACCACACACACAACCACACACACACACAACCACACACACAACCACACACACATCCACACTCACAACCATACACACATACAACCACACACACACAACCACACACACAACCACACACACAACCACAACACACAACCACACACACAACCACACACACAACCACACACACACACAACCACACACACATACAACCACACAAACACAACCACAACCACACACAACCACACACACATCCACACACACACAACCACACACACACACAACCACACACCTACACACAACCACACACACACACACAACCATAACACACAACCACATACAACCACTCACACAACCACACACACACAACCACACACACACCCACACACTTACACAACCACACAAAACCACACACATAACCACACACAACCACACATCCACACACACATACACAACCACACACATACAACCACACACAACCACACACAACCACACCCACAACCACACACACACAACCACAACCACACACAACCACACACACATCCACACACACACAACCACACACACATACAACCACACACACACAACCACACACACACAACCACACACACAACCGCACACACAACCACACACAACCACTCACACAACCACACACACAACCACACACACACACACACAATCACACAACCACAACACACAACCGCACACACAACCACACACACAACCACACACACACACACAACCACACACATACACAACCACACAAAACCACACACATAACCACACACAACCACACATCCACACACAGACCCACAACCACAATCACACCTGCACCCACAACCACATAACCACACACACAACCACAACCACACACACATGCACACACACACATGCACACATACAACCATACACACACAACCACACACAACCACAACCATACACACACCCACGCACATACACAACCACACCCAACTGCACACACCCAACCACACACACAACCACACAACCACACACAACCATACACACACAACCACACACAACCATACCCAACCACACATCCACACACCCCTGCACCCACAACCACACACACAACCACACACACACACACACACACAACCACACACTCACCCACACACACAACCATACACAACAACACCCAACCACACAACCACACCCACAACCATACACCCACAACCATACACAACCACACACACAACCACATACACACAACCACACACACACCCAACCACACATCCACACACACACCTATAACCACACCCGCACCCACAACTGCACCCGCAACCACACAAACACACAACCATACACACAACCACAACCACACACACAACCACACACACACAACCACACAAACCACACACAAACAACCACATACACACAACCACACACACACAACCACACACACAACCACACACACACAACCACAACCACACACACAACCACACAACCACACACACACAACCACACACACACAACCACACATATACACAACCACAACACACACCCACACACACAACCATACACAACCACACACACAACCCCACACACACACACACAGCCACACACACAACCACACACACACAACCACACACACACACAACCACACACATACCCAACCACACAAAACCACACACACCCATCCACACATCCACATACACACCCACAACCACACCCAAAACTGCACCCACAACCACATAACCACACACACACACTTAACCACACACACAACCACACACAAAACCACACAAACAACCACACACACACAACCACACATACAACCACACACACAACCACACACACACAACCACACCCACAACCACACCTACACAACCACACCCACCCACACACACAACCATACACCCACAACCACACACACACCCACAACCAAACCCACAACCACACCCACACAACCACATCCACAACCACACACAACCACACACACAACCACACACACAACCACACACACACAACCACACACACACAACCACACACACACAACCAGGCACACACAACCACACACACAACCACATACACAAACTCACAAACAACCACACACACAGCCACACACACGATCACACACACATAACCCCAACCACACTCACACCCACCCAACCACACCCACAACCACACACACACACAACCACACACACAACCACAGCCACACACACAACCACACACACAACACACAAAACCACACACACAACCACACACACACAACCACACACACACAACCACACACACAACCACACACACAACCACACACACACAACTACACACACAACCACCCACACTACACAACCACACACACAACCACTCCCAAACCATCACACACAACCACACACACAACCACACACACAACCACACACAACCACACCTAACCATACAACCACAACCACACACACACAACCAGACACAATCACACACACAACCACATACACACAACCACACACACACAACCACACACACACAACCACACACACACAACCACACACACACAACCATGCACACACACAACCACACACATACACAACTACACAAAACCACAAACACACCCAACCACACATCCACACACACCCACAACCACACACACAACCACACACACATAACTACACACACAACCACACACAACACCACACAACCACACACATAACCACACACAACCACACCCACACACACAATCACACACACACAACCACACACATACAACCACACACAACCACACCCACAACCACACACACACAACCAAACCACACATAACCACACACACATCCACACACACAACCACACACACACAACCACACACACACACAACCACACACACAACCACACACACACAACCACACAACCACACACACAACCACAACACACAACCACTGTTGGACAGGCCACATGAAGGGCTTGCTCCCTCCCCGCATGACAGGGCCCGAGCCCCGGCCCTCCAGGTGTTACCCACAGAAACAACCCGCACCCCGTCTCCAGACGGGACTCCTGCCCCCGGACATCTCTGTATCATGGGGCCGAACCACTACCGGCTCCCTCGCCCGGCCCGGCCGCCATCTTGGACACTGCACCACGAGGCCGCGTGGCCTCAGCCCGACCCTAACCCTGGGCCTGGCCAGGCCCCGACATCCCGGCACCACCATCCACCCAGGAGGTGAACGGACCACTTGGCAGGTCGATGGGAGAAAGAAGTGTCGATGGCTCTCCCCCGCCAGGTGCCGATCGCCCCCCAGCTCCCCCGGGCGCTGGCTCCACCCCCCTGCTGGGTGTCTGGACTCCCTCATCCCGGACCTCCCGACCTCCAAGTACGAGGGTCCGGACATCAAAGGGCGCCAGACCTATAACTGGGGCAGCTGCAGAGCAGGAAGGCAGTTGTATCCTGGAGTCGAGAGACACCGAGAAGAACTCATCCTTGACGGACTACCGGCGCTGCCGTAGCCCTGCTTTGTGAACCATCATCCTGCCTGCTGGCGCTGCCGCGGCCTTCTGCATCCTCCATCCTCGTCGGGACCTGCTGGCGCTGCCGCGGACCGTTGTAACTACCACCTTCACTGGGACCTGCTGGCGCTGCCGCGGACCGTTGTAACTACCACCTTCGTTGGGACCTGCTGGCGCTGCCGCGGACCGTTGTAACTACCACCTTCACTGGGACCTGCTGGCGCTGCCACGGCCCGTCCCGCTAGAACACCGAGCTCGAGGATTGTGAGCTATCCATCATATCATCGCATCTACCAGATTGGTAACCAGACTGTCCCGCTACCCCCTTTCCCAACCAAGAGACTAGAATCGAGGGGACCCCTGAGTCCAGACCTCCTTGTACCATTCTATCGTACCTAAGAGAACGCTTATAAAGAACGTTAAAACCTTATCCTTTTGTGGTGTACATCTGTGGGGGGGAATTTACACGTCTGTACGATCGCTGGAGACGGCTCTCCCCGGAGACCTCTCCCCTTGTCCTCGGCCGACCCTCCCGGTCCGTCTAACATTGGTGGCCAGCGGCGCGATCCGAATCAACGAGAGTAGCTCACCCCACGACGAAACCACAATGTCAACCAAAGAGAGCGGATCCACCGAGAAATTCCAGATGGAGAAATTGGAAGAGTACAGCCATCGTGAATTGAAACAATTCTGCATTGAACTAGGCATTGCTACCACCGGCCTGAGTACCAAAGACGATTTCAAGCACGCCATTGAGTCGTGGGCAGAAACCGGGGCCGCCAGATCCCCGGACCAAAACATTGCAGCATCAGAGAGGAACACCACGGCTCCCGAAGAGCGAAGAACGGGCCTCTCGCAGGAAGAGATCCAAGAGAGAGAAAAAAACAGACTACATGAGTTAGAAATGGCACGGCTCAACATGGACGGTGAACTAAAATTAGCCGAACAAAAACTGAACCAAGAGCATCTGCGGCTCCGAGAAGAACGGGAAGAAAAACAGAGGCAGAGAGAGCTCGAAGAAAAGAGATTAGCATACGAACACGAGCGCAAACTGGCAGAGATAGACCTACGGAAGCAGAACAAAGAACTGGAGGTGCCCGAGCGACCGCGCACCCCGGGAGCGACAGAAAAGAAAGTCCACATCCCCAAGGATGTCGTTCGAGAGTATGTCCGAGAGGACGACATACAACAGTTGTTCAAGGCCTACGAGATCGCCATGACCTCCCACCGGATCGATCGAAGTGACTGGGGAGCCGGTCTATGGGGGAGGTTCGTCAATGAAGGCCGCGATGCCCTGTTACAGCTCCCAGACCATCTGATGTCATCCTATGACCACATGAAGGCTGCCCTCCTCACCCGATATGGGCTCACACCCGAAATGTACCGCCAGAGGTTCCGAGACTGCACCCGGATCCCGGGTACAACTTGGGTGGAATATGTCAACTATTTCAGCCGGGCCTTCGAGGGTTGGATCAAGGGAAGCCACGTAACGACCTACGAGCAACTTTTTAATCTCATGGTGTGGGAGCACCTCTCTAACAACTGCTTCGTCGAGCTCAGGCAGCACCTCCTCGACAGTAAATTGACTGACCCACGGCAACTCGCCGCCGAAGCTGACCGGTGGGAAAGCACCCGAGTGGCCCGGAGAGGGCCGCACGAACAGAACCGGAACAACCAAGGTCAGCACCGTCCCCGAGGAGGAGGAGGAGGCCAGGGACGAGGAAGAGACACCGTCCCGGCCGCTCCCGCTGCCAGCACCCCGCCCCCGGCCAGCCGGGGCAACCCCCTGATGCGCCCGGGGTTCCGAGCCAATGTCACGTGTCACCGATGCCAGCGAGTCGGCCACTACGCCAATGACCCGAACTGTCCACAGAACCAAACTCCGAGACCCCGCCAGGTAGCTGCCGCCGCCCTGGGGGGAGAACAAATCTCCGAAGAACAGGAAGAATACGAGCAGGGACAACAAGAGTGGGAACCGGCCGCCATGGTTCTAGCGTGCCTAGGGGGAAGAGACATGGTCCCGCGGGCTCCCCTACCCGCCAACACCAGAAAATATAGTCAGTGGGTGAACATTAATGGACGCCGGGCCGAAGCACTACGTGACACGGGGGCCAGTGTGACGGCCGTCCGCTGTCACCTGGTAAAACCAGAGCAGATCCTGCCGAACATTCTCTGCCCCGTCCGTTCAGCCGACAATTCGGAGAGTCTATGTCGGATGGCCTGCGTCCCCTTCGAATGGGGAGGAGTCTCCGGCATGTTGAAGGTGACGGTCCGAGATGATACCCCCGTGGACTGTCTCCTGGGGAATGATCTTGAGAGTTCCCCGTGGGCCGCCGTAGAAAGAAGAGAGCACCTGGGGATGTTGGGCCTCCCGGACTGGGCGTGCGTAACCACCCGGTCCATGGCCGCCCGTGCCATCCCCCGACCAGAAGAACCAGAATGGCCAGCACCTCCTCCCCCGATCGCTCCAGTAGAGGACACCGACCATACCGACCCCCCAGAGCAAACACCCGAAGGGCTCACTCAGCCCCAGGACCTTCCCAACCTGGCTCAGTGGCGTCAAGAAGGGGGGCCCACCCAGGAACAGTTCCGTCAAGAACAGAAGACCTGTCCCTCCCTCGAGGGACTCCGCCAGCAAGCCCTCGCCCAGAGCGCAGGGGACACCACCGGAGCCCATTGGATCTATTGGGACAACGAACTATTGTACAGTGAACAGAGAATCGCGGAGTTAGGGGCCAGTCGAGTGCTGGTGGTGCCCCTCCGTTTTAGAGACTTCCTGTTAAATTTGGCCCACGATGTCCCTCTGGCTGGACACCTGGGCCAGGACAAAACCTACAGTCGCCTGGTGACCCACTTTTTCTGGCCGAAGATGAGAAACGACGTCCTCAACCACTGCCGGTCCTGCCCCACGTGCCAGGCCAGCGGGAAGAGCGGCCACAAACTCAAAGCACCTCTGCAACCCTTCCCAGTTGTCACCACCCCGTTCGAGAGGGTGGGAATAGACATTGTGGGACCCCTGGACCCCCGTACAGCACAAGGACATCGGTTCATCCTGGTACTGGTGGACCACGCCACCCGCTACCCCGAGGCTGTGCCCCTGCGAACTGTAACAGCCCCGGTGGTCGGCCGGGCCTTAATGGGGATCTTCTCCCGGGTGGGCTTCCCCCGAGAAGTCATCAGCGACAGAGGCACAAACTTTATTTCGAAGTATATGAAGTCCCTCTGGCAACAGTGCGGGGTCACCTACCGATTCACGACCCCCTATCACCCTCAAGGAAACGGACTAGTCGAGCGGTTCAACCGCACGCTCAAGGGAATGATTGGGGGGTTGGAAGAACCCCTCCGTCGCCAGTGGGATTGTAGGAAGGTGGATATCTGACTATGGTTACCCCCAAATTTTTGCCTAGTGTCTAGCTGGTTTTTCGACTTAGTTGGCCTGAGATCCTGCCATTCAGGCTCTCAGGCTATCTGCTCTCTCTGTAAAATGGACTCCATGAACCCTAGGTACATACCCAATTGGTTGGATCACCCTGTCAGCCCCTGTACCAGTGTACACTAGGTACCCAGGGCATTGGTGTATCCAAGGACTGCCAGGGGCTGAAGCATGTATTATGCCACCCCAGGCTTGGCCTAACAATCTGACACAACTGGCTGATCACTCAGCTGGGGTAAGTTGGTGTAATCACCTCTTACTTAGGTGTAGTATACCTATACCTAACCTTAAATGGGACACCTGGTAACCTATAAGTCACTCCTATGGCAGGCCTTAACAATCCTGAAGGCAGAGTGCTTGGTTCCATGTGAGATGGTGCTCTGGCATGAGCTGAGCCTGTCTGCCGTGGTCGGAACAACTTCCTTCTACTGTTTCCAGATATCGTCATACCATATACTCTTAAGTGCATTATGAACCTCGCGGTTAAATGCTATCTTTGGTTTGGCTTTATCAAAACATGTCGAGTAAGGTGTCATACGAATTGGAATACTAACCCCTCGCCAATTCTGGCGACGGGGTTAGCATTCCACCCTTCTAGAGGGACACGACATGTACAGTGCCTGAAACCCGGGTAAAATCAGACATAGCCTCAGCTCCACAAAATGGATGCTGCCACCACAGACACAAGTCTGCCCTCCTGCTGCTGGGAGTCCTTCCAGCTTGGGAGGTGTGGACAAAGGGTTTCCTGCCAGGGGAGGTGCGTGCACCACCCCAGACAGGATTTTGTGTATTGGTCAGGTAGGGCTTGAAAGAAACCAGACATGCCTGTGGCTCACAAGGAGCCTCGGTGCATATGCCAGTTCAAACCGGTCCTGGGGCACACCAGTCCCGGGCCTGGGGCGAGCTGGACAAAGGATTGGGGGTGTAACCACCCCCCTTCCTGGTCCCACCCTTAGGGAGGGACCTAGCAGGTAGTCCGGCCCCTAGAATCCGCTTAAAGGTAGGAGCTGTGTCCTAAGACTTCAGACATCCTGGAATCAACTTGAAACTAAGAAGAAGACGGGAACTTCGACATTCTGCTGCACAGAAGACTGAAGAAAATCTCCCCTGTGGTCAGGGAGTGACCACCTTGCTAACGCAAGCACCATCCAGCGCATCAACGTCTGCTTTGCCGCCGCCTCCCGCCGGAGCCCGAGCCCAGAGACTGACAAGACCTGGACCTCCAGACCTCTCACCGCCCGATCCACAGTCCCTGAAAAGAGGAGACCCGTGGAGGCACCGAGACACGTGGAGCCAGCCATCTTGGAACGACTACGACAAGCTGACAAGTGCAACAACAGAGGCTCCCTCCAAGTTGTGCTTTGGGTCCTGAGAAGCCCAACCCTCGAGCAGCATCTGCACCAAAGGTGAGCCCTCCAGCATCTCCACGATCTGCGTGGGGCCCTTCTGCATTTTGCCACTCGACGCGCCTAACCGGTTGCTGGCCCGCTGGCTAGTGGCCATCTTGGCGACGAAATCTACGACAAACACCGCTGGTCTGGTTGCTCCAGACTGGCCCTTGCTCCCCTCCAAAGGAGCAATCCCTCTGACCTTGCTGGTCAGAACCAACAGCTGATTTCCGAATCCTCCTGCAATTGCTTTTGCCAAGGCTTGTTTGCTTCGATCAAGTCGCCGACACCGCCGACAGCGAGAGCCTGCGTGGGACAGCTCGTGAGCCGACTCCTGGACGTCGTCGACCTTCAGGGACCACGTGGCTGTGGAGACAAGCTACCCCTCATCACCTGTTTGCACCCGACATCGCCTGGTACCCACCTGGTGCCACGCTGGTCACTGGCTAGTGACTGTGAACACTGTCCCCTCTGCTTACAGGTCTTCAACATCTCCGATCCACTCTTGGATCCACTGCATCTCTCCCGGACCGACCGCCTGCAGCATCTTTGTCTTCAAGCTCCACGGAACAGATAGAAGAAACCCGACGCACTTCGAGGCCTATGCACCCGCTTCCTGTGGGTGAGGTAAAGCTGGCACACCTGTGCCCAAGTGTAGTATTACATCTCTAGTGCCTGTGTTCCAAATCTTGAGTTCCTAGTCCATCCGGAATATCCTCTTTGCAGTAACTTTGTACTTTTTACGCACCCATTGAAACCTATGGGAGCACGCGTATGACTATTTGCTCTGCACACGCCACCCGTGGACCTCCTGGTCACTAACTGACGTTAGCTCCTTGTAGGCCCAGCGATTCTAGAGGCCCTAGGCCTTTTCCCTTTTCTGTTCGTGGTACTTATACCACTATTTTAGTATATGGTTTGAGTGGCCACCAGGGCCTATCCATATAACGTGCAACTTCTGTGTATTCTGTGATAATCTTGTTTGACGATTTGTGCTCCTGTGCTCATAAAGAGACTAGGGGTTACTTTGAGAAATAAATACATATATATTTTGAATATATATCTGTGTGGTGTCCTTTCATTGGTATAAAAGGGGGTTACATTTGGTAAAACAGCTGGCTTAACACGCTTCACGAGTTTAGCCTCAAAGACTGCTTAGCCTACGCTACCACTAGGGCAGCTAGTCCGAAAAGGTTGACTTACAACCACACCATAAGGGTTGCTTGGCATGGTACAAGGTGATCACTTTAACTAGTGAGCATCATATACCAGGCCAACTTCTCACATTGGTGAGCAGCGGTTGGATTTGAGCTTGCTGTGTTTTACCATTGTAATCTCTTGGTTACCAATTGAAAGATCACATAGGTACCTGTAGGTACATATAAAACAAGATTAGATATACATAAGTTCTACTGAACTTAGTTGTTGTAGAGCAAAGGGAGTAGCACACCCTGACTACAACTGCTAGATAGGTTTAGTAGGCAAACCCAAGTGTAGGTAGATTGCAACACATCCACCCACACTTAAGAGCAATGGCCGGGGCAGAGGGGTCCACTGTACCCATCTCTGTTGAGAGTGACCCCCAGAGGGCACCATCCAGCTTTCCTACCCTTAACCAGAATGAGCTCAGGCATTTGGCAACTCTTAGAGGCCTTAAACAGCCCAAGAACCCTACCTCTGCTGAGCTCAGAGAACTCTTACAAAATGATGAGAATCAGAGAGAACTCAGGAAAGCTTCCCAGTTAGCCCCCTTAGGGTCAGGAACAGGAGGCCCCCCTTCTGAAGATGCCACAGAGGTACCCCCTTTCAATAGTCACCCCTTAGATGGGATGCCTACCACAGAGGAAGAAAGTGATGGGGATACAGATGTGAGTGGGGATGAAGGGAGAACTAGCCCAGTGCCAAGTGTTATACTTGGCCCAGCTAAACTAAGGCTATTGGGGACTGACAGTGGGTTCACCCCATTGGATCTCCCCAGTGGACTTAACACAGGGCTTGGAAGGCAAAGGAATCGCTCAGGTGACTCCAATGCTTCCCATGGCTCTAGAGGCTCTCAAGGTCACTCCAGAAGGAGACTGACCACCCCTCAGAGGAGGGAACATGAGGCCAGAATGCAGGAAGCCCAGCTGAGGATCAGGAAGCAGGAGCTAGAAGTAGCCCTGATGGAAGAAAAACTGAGCAAGGCTAGGCAGCATAGAGAGAGTGGGTCTATACCCACTGGTGGCAGCAATGTCCCTAGGGACAAAGATAGGGTCTTTGACAATAGGAACCTGTCCAAGGTTGTGCCCCCCTACAAAAGTGGGGATGACATCCACAAATGGATGACTGCTCTTGAGAGAGCCTGCAAAGTGCAGCAGGTTCCTGAAGACCAGTGGGCAGCAATCTTATGGCTCTCCTTTGAGGGGAGAGGCAGAGATAGACTCCTCACTGTTAGAGAAGAGGATGTCAGAAATTACAGAGTCCTGAAGAGTGTCCTAGTTGATGGGTTAGGCTTAACCACTGAACAGTACAGGTTAATGTTCAGAGACACCCAGAAGACACAGACTCAGGACTGGTCTGAATATGTGGAATGTGCCACTAAGGCTTTGGAGGGTTGGTTGCTGGGAAGTAAGGTGTCTGATTATACAGGATTGTACAATTTGATGATGAGAGAGCAGATTTTAAGTAATTGTCAAAACCAGCTTCTCCATCAACACCTGGTAGACTCAGATTTGACCTCTCCCCAAGAATTGGGAAAGAGGGCAGATAAATGGGTCAGGACCAGGATCAGGCCTAAAAACCAGGGTGGTGACCAAAAGAAAGATACCACCAAGCCTCAAGAGAAGGGTGGGGATAAAGAAAAAGAGAAACCTTCCTCAGGGCCCCAAAACTCCACACAGGGTGGTGGGTCCCAAGCTCCCTCCTCTACCACAGCTAAAAAGCCCTACTGCCATGAGTGTAAAACTCCTGGGCATTGGAAAACTGACAGCGGTTGCCCAAGGGCTAAAAACAAAACTGTTCCTCCAATTACTCCTGTCACACCACCTATTACTGTCAGCAGTAATCCCCCAGGTGGTGGGAGTGCCCCCAGAAATCTGGGTGGGTTTACTTGGGGAACACAGGGGGACCCTGGCTTAGCCAATTCCCCTACAGCAACCACTCTTGTCTGTGATGGTGGCATGGGGTTTGCCAACTTCACTGCCTGTCCCAACACTTTGGGTAGGTACAGACAGGAGCCCTACATCAATGGTACAAAAGCTGAGGCCTACAGAGACACTGGGGCTAGCATCACAATGGTGGCCCATTGGCTAGTTCCCTCTGAGCAGCTTTTGCCCGGTTTCTCCTACCAGGTGACTAACATTGATGGCAAACAGAACAGTCATCCCATGGCAGAGGTATGTCTCAGCTGGGGAGGGGTCACTGGCCCTAAAAGGGTAGCAGTGTCCCCAACCTTGCCTGTAGACTGCTTACTGGGGAATGACTTAGAACTCTCAGCTTGGGCTGGAGTTGAACAAGACACCCATTCTAAAATGGTAGGCCTTTCACAAAAGGGTAGGGGGGTTGTGCCATTCACAACCCCTGTCCAAATAGATTTCCTCCCTGAAAAGGTTGGAAGGGCAGTGGTAGCCACAGCCCAGGCACAGACAGACTTCCCTGTAGGGACTGGCAGAGCTGTGACAGTCACAGCTCAAACACAAACTGAGTGCCCCCCTGAAAAGGTTGGCAAGGCTGTAATGGTCTCAGCCTATACTCAGACTGACATAGGTGTAGTGAAGCCTGAAACAATGGATCACTCCACACAAACTGAGAGTAGTGGGGAGGAAGAAAAGTCTCCCTCTCCCCAGACATTAGGAAAAGGTCAGCCTCCTCAGGGATCTGACCTCACCCCTTGTGAAGGAACTGCCCCAGAGGTAGCCAGGCCTGGCCTGGCAGAGCCTCTGATGTCAGTGGCCCCTTCCAAGGTGGGATCCAGTCTGGTGCAGGTAGCCTGCCTCTCTCTACCCTGCCTCAGTCAGCCCAGGGCTGCAGAGGTCAGGGAGGCCAGTGGACCCCCAGAGGGCCCCTGTCCACAAGAACCCCCCCATCAAAAGAATGAGGATTGCCTGGCTAGTAGCCCTAGTCAGGTGATGGGTAAAAACATTCCTGAGGGATCTCCTTTACAGGTAGTTAGGGACCTCCCCCAGGGGGATTCTGTTGGGCACAGGCAAACATGGGACCTTAGGGCCCCAAACCTGACCTGTCCCCCCAGTAAGCCCACAAAAGGGACCCAGCCTCCAGCTTTAGGTAGCCAGAGGCTGACCCTGAGAGCACAGTGCAACTCAGTTAAAGAAAGAAAGGCATCCATGGTGGAGGATGATTGGAGGAAGCTGAGGCCTCACTTTGAGGACACTCACTTCAGTACTCCATCTCAACACCAGCCTTTTACTTTGCCAAGACACACCACAGGTAGAGATTCCCTATGGTGGAGACCCTCTGATACCCTTAGGGTGAGGGATTGCTTAGTGGACCATGAGACAGGGGGTAACTGTGAGAAGTTGGCCTGGTATATGCTGTTCACTAGTTCTAGTGACCACCTTGTACCATGCCAAGCAACCCTTATGGTGTGGTTGTAAGTCAACCTTTTTGGACTAGCTGCCCTAGTGGTAGCGTAGGCTAAGCAGTCTTTGAGGCTAAACTCGTGAAGCGTGTTAAGCAAGCTGTTTTACCAATAGTAACCCCCTTTTATACCAATGAAAGGACACCACACAGATATATATTCAAAATATATATGTATTTATTTCTCAAAGTAACCCCTAGTCTCTTTATGAGCACAGGAGCACAAATCGTCAAACAAGATTATCACAGAATACACAGAAGTTGCACTTTATATGGATAGGCCCTGGTGGCCACTCGAACCATATACTAAAATAGTGGTATAAGTACCACGAACAGAAAAGGGAAAAGGCCTAAGGCCTCTAGAATCGCTGGGCCTACAAGGAGCTAACGTCAGTTAGTGACCAGGAGGTCCACGGGTGGCGTGTGCAGAGCAAATAGTCACACGCGTGCTCCCATAGGTTTCAATGGGTGCGTAAAAAGTACAAAGTTACTGCAAAGGAGATCTTCCGGGTTGACTAGGAACTTAAGATTTGGAACACAGGCACTAGAGATGTATTACTACACATGGGCACCGGAGTACCAGCTTTACCTCACCCACAGGAAGCGGGTGCATAGGCCTCAAAGTGCGTCGGGTTTCTTCTATCTGTTCCGTTGAGCCTGGGACAAAGATGCTGCAGGCGGTCGGTCCGGTAGAGATGCGGTGGATCCAAGGGTGGATCGGAGAGGTTGAAGACCTGTAAGCAGAGGGGACAGTGTTCACAGTCACTAGCCAGTGACCAGCGTGGCACCAGGTGGGTACCAGGCGATGTCGGGTGCAAACAGGTGATGAGGGGTAGCTTGTCTCCGCAGCCACGTGGTCCCTGAAGGTCGACGACGTCCAGGAGTCGGCTCACGAGCTGTCCCACGCAGGCTCTCGCTGTCGGCGGTGTCGGCGACTTGATCGAAGCAAACAAGCCTTGGCAAAAGCAATTGCAGGAGGATTCGGAAATCAGCTGTTGGTTCTGACCAGCAAGGTCAGAGGGATTGCTCCTTTGGAGGGGAGCAAGGGCCAGTCTGGAGCAACCAGACCAGCGGTGTTTGTCGTAGATTTCGTCGCCAAGATGGCCACTAGCCAGCGGGCCAGCAACCGGTTAGGCGCGTCGAGTGGCAAAAATGCAGAAGGGCCCCACGCAGATCGTGGAGATGCTGGAGGGCTCACCTTTGGTGCAGATGCTGCTCGAGGGTTGGGCTTCTCAGGACCCAAAGCACAACTTGGAGGGAGCCTCGGTTGTTGCACTGGTCAGCTTGTCGTAGTCGTTCCAAGATGGCTGGCTCCACGTGTCTCGGTGCCTCCACGGGTCTCCTCTTTGCAGGGACTGTGGATCGGGCGGTGAGAGGTCTGGAGGTCCAGGTCTTGTCAGTCTCTGGGCTCGGGCTCCGGCGGGAGGCGGCGGCAAAGCAGACGGTGATTCGCTGGATGGTGCTTGCGTTAGCAAGGTGGTCACTCCCTGACCACAGGGGAGATTTTCTTCAGTCTTCTGTGCAGCAGAATGTCGAAGTTCCCGTCTTCTTCTTAGTTTCAAGTTGATTCCAGGATGTCTGAAGTCTTTAGGACACAGCTCCTACCTTTAAGCGGATTCTAGGGGCCGGACTACCTGCTAGGTCCCTCCCTATGGGTGGGACCAGGAAGGGGGGTGGTTACACCCCCAATCCTTTGTCCAGCTCGCCCCAGGCCCGGGACTGGTGTGCCCCAGGACCGGTTTGAACTGGCATATGCCCCGAGGCTCCTTGTGAGCCACAGGCATGTCTGGTTTCTTTCAAGCCCTACCTGACCAATACACAAAATCCTGTCTGGGGTGGTGCATGCACCTCCCCTGGCAGGAAACCCTTTGTCCACACCTCCCAAGCTGGAAGGACTCCCAGCAGCAGGAGGGCAGACTTGTGTCTGTGGTGGCAGCATCCATTTTGTGGAGCTGAGGCTATGTCTGATTTTACCCGGGTTTCAGGCACTGTACATGTCGTGTCCCTCTAGAAGGGTGGAATGCTAACCCCGTCGCCAGAATTGGCGAGGGGTTAGTATTCCAATTCGTATGACACCTTACTCGACATGTTTTGATAAAGCCAAACCAAAGATAGCATTTAACCGCGAGGTTCATAATGCACTTAAGAGTATATGGTATGACGATATCTGGAAACAGTAGAAGGAAGTTGTTCCGACCACTGCAGACAGGCTCAGCTCATGCCAGAGCACCATCTCACATGGAACCAAGCACTCTGCCTTCAGGATTGTTAAGGCCTGCCATAGGAGTGACTTATAGGTTACCAGGTGTCCCATTTAAGTTTAGGTATAGGTATACTACACCTAAGTAAGAGGTGATTACACCAACTTACCCCAGCTGAGTGATCAGCCAGTTGTGTCAGATTGTTAGGCCAAGCCTGGGGTGGCATAATACATGCTTCAGCCCCTGGCAGGCCTTGGATACACCAATGCCCTGGGTACCTAGTGTACACTGGTACAGGGGCTGACAGGGTGATCCAACCAATTGGGTATGTACCTAGGGTACATGGAGTCCATTTTACAGAGAGAGCAGATAGCCTGAGAGCCTGAATGGCAGGATCTCAGGCCAACTAAGTCGAAAAACCAGCTAGACACTAGGCAAAAATTTGGGGGTAACCATAGTCAGATATCCACCTTCCTACACAACCCCCCCCCAAACGAAGGGAGATAAGGCTGACCTTGACCAGGTAAGCCTATATTGCCCAAGTGGCCATATAAGGAGGAACCAGCACTGGCATGGTTACCCCCTGTCTCATGGTCCACTAAGCAATCCCTCACCCTAAGGGTATCAGAGGGTCTCCACCATAGGGAATCTCTACCTGTGGTGTGTCTTGGCAAAGTAAAAGGCTGGTGTTGAGATGGAGTACTGAAGTGAGTGTCCTCAAAGTGAGGCCTCAGCTTCCTCCAATCATCCTCCACCATGGATGCCTTTCTTTCTTTAACTGAGTTGCACTGTGCTCTCAGGGTCAGCCTCTGGCTACCTAAAGCTGGAGGCTGGGTCCCTTTTGTGGGCTTACTGGAGGGACAGGTCAGGTTTGGGGCCCTAAGGTCCCATGTTTGCCTGTGCCCAACAGAATCCCCCTGGGGGAGGTCCCTAACTACCTGTAAAGGAGATCCCTCAGGAATGTTTTTACCCATCACCTGACTAGGGCTACTAGCCAGGCAATCCTCATTCTTTTGATGGGGGGGTTCTTGTGGACAGGGGCCCTCTGGGGGTCCACTGGCCTCCCTGACCTCTGCAGCCCTGGGCTGACTGAGGCAGGGTAGAGAGAGGCAGGCTACCTGCACCAGACTGGATCCCACCTTGGAAGGGGCCACTGACATCAGAGGCTCTGCCAGGCCAGGCCTGGCTACCTCTGGGGCAGTTCCTTCACAAGGGGTGAGGTCAGATCCCTGAGGAGGCTGACCTTTTCCTAATGTCTGGGGAGAGGGAGACTTTTCTTCCTCCCCACTACTCTCAGTTTGTGTGGAGTGATCCATTGTTTCAGGCTTCACTACACCTATGTCAGTCTGAGTATAGGCTGAGACCATTACAGCCTTGCCAACCTTTTCAGGGGGGCACTCAGTTTGTGTTTGAGCTGTGACTGTCACAGCTCTGCCAGTCCCTACAGGGAAGTCTGTCTGTGCCTGGGCTGTGGCTACCACTGCCCTTCCAACCTTTTCAGGGAGGAAATCTATTTGGACAGGGGTTGTGAATGGCACAACCCCACTACCCTTTTGTGAAAGGCCTACCATTTTAGAATGGGTGTCTTGTTCAACTCCAGCCCAAGCTGAGAGTTCTAAGTCATTCCCCAGTAAGCAGTCTACAGGCAAGGTTGGGGACACTGCCACCCTTTTAGGGCCAGTGACACCTCCCCAGCTGAGACATACCTCTGCCATGGGATGACTGTTCTGTTTGCCATCAATGTTGGTCACCTGGTAGGAGAAACCAGGCAAAAGCTGCTCAGAGGGAACTAGCCAATGGGCCACCATTGTGATGCTAGCTCCAGTGTCTCTGTAGGCCTCAGCTTTTGTACCATTGATGTAGGGCTCCTGTCTGTACCTACCCAAAGTGTTGGGACAGGCAGTGAAGTTGGCAAACCCCATGCCACCATCATAGACAAGAGTATCTGCTGCAGGGGAATTGGCTAAGCCAGGGTCCCCCTGTGTTCCCCAAGTAAGCCCACCCAAATTTTTGGGGGCACTCCCACCACCTGGGGGATTACTGCTGACAGTAATAGGTGGTGTGACAGGAGTAATTGGAGGAACAGTTTTGTTTGTAGCCCTTGGGCAACTGCTGTCAGTTTTCCAATGCCCAGGAGTTTTACACTCATGGCAGTAAGGCTTTTTAGCTGTGGTAGAGGAGGGAGCTTGGGACCCACCACCCTGTGTGGAGTTTTGGGGCCCTGAGGAAGATTTCTCTTTTGCTTTATCCCCACCCTTCTCTTGAGGCTTGGTGGTATCTTTCTTTTGGTCACCACCCTGGTTTTTAGGCCTGATCCTGGTCCTGACCCATTTATCTGCCCTCTTTCCCAATTCTTGGGGAGAGGTCAAATCTGAGTCTACCAGGTGTTGATGGAGAAGCTGGTTTTGACAATTACTTAAAATCTGCTCTCTCATCATCAAATTGTACAATCCTGTATAATCAGACACCTTACTTCCCAGCAACCAACCCTCCAAAGCCTTAGTTGCACATTCCACATATTCAGACCAGTCCTGAGTCTGTGTCTTTTGGGTGTCTCTGAACATTAACCTGTACTGTTCAGTGGTTAAGCCTAACCCATCAACCAGAACACTCTTCAGGACTCTGTAGTTTCTGACATCCTCTTCTCTAACAGTGAGGAGTCTGTCTCTGCCTCTTCCTTCAAAGGAGAGCCAGAGGATTGCTGCCCACTGGTCTTCAGGAACCTGCTGTACTTTGCAGGCTCTCTCAAGAGCAGTTATCCATTTGTGGATGTCTTCCCCACTTTTGTAGGGGGGCACAACCTTAGACAGGTTCCTATTATCAAAGACCCTATCTTTGTCCTTAGGGACAATGCTGCCACCAGTGGGTATAGACCCACTCTCTCTAGGTTGCCTAGCCTTGTTCAGTTTTTCTTCCATCAGGGCTACTTCTAGCTCCTGCTTCCTGATCCTCAGCTGGGCTTCCTGCATTCTGGCCTCATGTTCCCTCCTCTGAGGGGTGGTCATCCTTTTCCTGGAGTGACCTTGAGAGCCTCTAGAGCCATGAGAAGCATTGGAGTCACCTGAGCGATTCCTTTGCCTCCCAAGCCCTGTGTTAAGTCCACTGGGGAGATCCAATGGGGTGAACCCATTGTCAGTCCCCAATAGCCTTAGTTTAGCTGGGCCAAGTATAATACTTGGCACTGGGCTAGTTCTCCCTTCATCATCACTACTTTCTGTATCCTCACCACTTTCCTCCCCTGTAGTATGGTTCTCATCTAAGGGATGGCTATTGGAACTGGGTACCTCTGTAGTATCTTCAGAAGGGGGGCCTCCTGTTCCTGACCCTAAGGGGGCTAACTGGGAAGCTTTCTTGAGTGCTCTCTGATTCTCATCATTCTGTAAGAGCTCTCTGAGCTCAGCAGAGTTTGGGTTCTTGGGCTGTTTAAGGCCTCTAAGAGTTGCCAAATGCCTGAGCTCATTCTGATTAAGGGTAGCAAAGCTGGTTGGTGCCCTCTGGGGGTCACTCTCAACAGAGATGGGTACAGTGGACCCCTCTGCCCCGGCCATTGCTCTTAAGTGTGGGTGGATGTGTTGCAATCTACCTACACTTGGGTTTACCTACTAAACCTATCTAGTAGTTGTAGTCAGGGTGTGCTACTCCCTTTGCTCTACAACAACTAAGTTCAGTAGAACTTATGTATATCTAATCTTGTTTTATATGTACCTACAGGTACCTATGTGATCTTTCAATTGGTAACCAAGAGATTACAATGGTAAAACACAGCAAGCTCAAATCCAACCGCTGCTCACCAATGTGAGAAGTTGGCCTGGTATATGCTGTTCACTAGTTCTAGTGACCACCTTGTACCATGCCAAGCAACCCTTATGGTGTGGTTGTAAGTCAACCTTTTTGGACTAGCTGCCCTAGTGGTAGCGTAGGCTAAGCAGTCTTTGAGGCTAAACTCGTGAAGCGTGTTAAGCAAGCTGTTTTACCAATAGTAACCCCCTTTTATACCAATGAAAGGACACCACACAGATATATATTCAAAATATATATGTATTTATTTCTCAAAGTAACCCCTAGTCTCTTTATGAGCACAGGAGCACAAATCGTCAAACAAGATTATCACAGAATACACAGAAGTTGCACTTTATATGGATAGGCCCTGGTGGCCACTCGAACCATATACTAAAATAGTGGTATAAGTACCACGAACAGAAAAGGGAAAAGGCCTAAGGCCTCTAGAATCGCTGGGCCTACAAGGAGCTAACGTCAGTTAGTGACCAGGAGGTCCACGGGTGGCGTGTGCAGAGCAAATAGTCACACGCGTGCTCCCATAGGTTTCAATGGGTGCGTAAAAAGTACAAAGTTACTGCAAAGGAGATCTTCCGGGTTGACTAGGAACTTAAGATTTGGAACACAGGCACTAGAGATGTATTACTACACATGGGCACCGGAGTACCAGCTTTACCTCACCCACAGGAAGCGGGTGCATAGGCCTCAAAGTGCGTCGGGTTTCTTCTATCTGTTCCGTTGAGCCTGGGACAAAGATGCTGCAGGCGGTCGGTCCGGTAGAGATGCGGTGGATCCAAGGGTGGATCGGAGAGGTTGAAGACCTGTAAGCAGAGGGGACAGTGTTCACAGTCACTAGCCAGTGACCAGCGTGGCACCAGGTGGGTACCAGGCGATGTCGGGTGCAAACAGGTGATGAGGGGTAGCTTGTCTCCGCAGCCACGTGGTCCCTGAAGGTCGACGACGTCCAGGAGTCGGCTCACGAGCTGTCCCACGCAGGCTCTCGCTGTCGGCGGTGTCGGCGACTTGATCGAAGCAAACAAGCCTTGGCAAAAGCAATTGCAGGAGGATTCGGAAATCAGCTGTTGGTTCTGACCAGCAAGGTCAGAGGGATTGCTCCTTTGGAGGGGAGCAAGGGCCAGTCTGGAGCAACCAGACCAGCGGTGTTTGTCGTAGATTTCGTCGCCAAGATGGCCACTAGCCAGCGGGCCAGCAACCGGTTAGGCGCGTCGAGTGGCAAAAATGCAGAAGGGCCCCACGCAGATCGTGGAGATGCTGGAGGGCTCACCTTTGGTGCAGATGCTGCTCGAGGGTTGGGCTTCTCAGGACCCAAAGCACAACTTGGAGGGAGCCTCGGTTGTTGCACTGGTCAGCTTGTCGTAGTCGTTCCAAGATGGCTGGCTCCACGTGTCTCGGTGCCTCCACGGGTCTCCTCTTTGCAGGGACTGTGGATCGGGCGGTGAGAGGTCTGGAGGTCCAGGTCTTGTCAGTCTCTGGGCTCGGGCTCCGGCGGGAGGCGGCGGCAAAGCAGACGGTGATTCGCTGGATGGTGCTTGCGTTAGCAAGGTGGTCACTCCCTGACCACAGGGGAGATTTTCTTCAGTCTTCTGTGCAGCAGAATGTCGAAGTTCCCGTCTTCTTCTTAGTTTCAAGTTGATTCCAGGATGTCTGAAGTCTTTAGGACACAGCTCCTACCTTTAAGCGGATTCTAGGGGCCGGACTACCTGCTAGGTCCCTCCCTATGGGTGGGACCAGGAAGGGGGGTGGTTACACCCCCAATCCTTTGTCCAGCTCGCCCCAGGCCCGGGACTGGTGTGCCCCAGGACCGGTTTGAACTGGCATATGCCCCGAGGCTCCTTGTGAGCCACAGGCATGTCTGGTTTCTTTCAAGCCCTACCTGACCAATACACAAAATCCTGTCTGGGGTGGTGCATGCACCTCCCCTGGCAGGAAACCCTTTGTCCACACCTCCCAAGCTGGAAGGACTCCCAGCAGCAGGAGGGCAGACTTGTGTCTGTGGTGGCAGCATCCATTTTGTGGAGCTGAGGCTATGTCTGATTTTACCCGGGTTTCAGGCACTGTACATGTCGTGTCCCTCTAGAAGGGTGGAATGCTAACCCCGTCGCCAGAATTGGCGAGGGGTTAGTATTCCAATTCGTATGACACCTTACTCGACATGTTTTGATAAAGCCAAACCAAAGATAGCATTTAACCGCGAGGTTCATAATGCACTTAAGAGTATATGGTATGACGATAGCTGGAAACAGTAGAAGGAAGTTGTTCCGACCACTGCAGACAGGCTCAGCTCATGCCAGAGCACCATCTCACATGGAACCAAGCACTCTGCCTTCAGGATTGTTAAGGCCTGCCATAGGAGTGACTTATAGGTTACCAGGTGTCCCATTTAAGTTTAGGTATAGGTATACTACACCTAAGTAAGAGGTGATTACACCAACTTACCCCAGCTGAGTGATCAGCCAGTTGTGTCAGATTGTTAGGCCAAGCCTGGGGTGGCATAATACATGCTTCAGCCCCTGGCAGGCCTTGGATACACCAATGCCCTGGGTACCTAGTGTACACTGGTACAGGGGCTGACAGGGTGATCCAACCAATTGGGTATGTACCTAGGGTACATGGAGTCCATTTTACAGAGAGAGCAGATAGCCTGAGAGCCTGAATGGCAGGATCTCAGGCCAACTAAGTCGAAAAACCAGCTAGACACTAGGCAAAAATTTGGGGGTAACCATAGTCAGATATCCACCTTCCTACAGTAACCATGCCAGTGCTGGTTCCTCCTTATATGGCCACTTGGGCAATATAGGCTTACCTGGTCAAGGTCAGCCTTATCTCCCTTCGTTTGGGGGGGGGGTTGTGTAGGAAGGTGGATATCTGACTATGGTTACCCCCAAATTTTTGCCTAGTGTCTAGCTGGTTTTTCGACTTAGTTGGCCTGAGATCCTGCCATTCAGGCTCTCAGGCTATCTGCTCTCTCTGTAAAATGGACTCCATGAACCCTAGGTACATACCCAATTGGTTGGATCACCCTGTCAGCCCCTGTACCAGTGTACACTAGGTACCCAGGGCATTGGTGTATCCAAGGCCTGCCAGGGGCTGAAGCATGTATTATGCCACCCCAGGCTTGGCCTAACAATCTGACACAACTGGCTGATCACTCGGCTGGGGTAAGTTGGTGTAATCACCTCTTACTTAGGTGTAGTATACCTATACCTAACCTTAAATGGGACACCTGGTAACCTATAAGTCACTCCTATGGCAGGCCTTAACAATCCTGAAGGCAGAGTGCTTGGTTCCATGTGAGATGGTGCTCTGGCATGAGCTGAGCCTGTCTGCCGTGGTCGGAACAACTTCCTTCTACTGTTTCCAGATATCGTCATACCATATACTCTTAAGTGCATTATGAACCTCGCGGTTAAATGCTATCTTTGGTTTGGCTTTATCAAAACATGTCGAGTAAGGTGTCATACGAATTGGAATACTAACCCCTCGCCAATTCTGGCGACGGGGTTAGCATTCCACCCTTCTAGAGGGACACGACATGTACAGTGCCTGAAACCCGGGTAAAATCAGACATAGCCTCAGCTCCACAAAATGGATGCTGCCACCACAGACACAAGTCTGCCCTCCTGCTGCTGGGAGTCCTTCCAGCTTGGGAGGTGTGGACAAAGGGTTTCCTGCCAGGGGAGGTGCGTGCACCACCCCAGACAGGATTTTGTGTATTGGTCAGTGTGAGAAGTTGGCCTGGTATATGCTGTTCACTAGTTCTAGTGACCACCTTGTACCATGCCAAGCAACCCTTATGGTGTGGTTGTAAGTCAACCTTTTCGGACTAGCTGCCCTAGTGGTAGCGTAGGCTAAGCAGTCTTTGAGGCTAAACTCGTGATGCGTGTTAAGCAAGCTGTTTTACCAATAGTAACCCCCTTTTATACCAAAGAAAGGACACCACACAGATATATATTCAAAATATATATGTATTTATTTCTCAAAGTAACCCCTAGTCTCTTTATGAGCACAGGAGCACAAATCGTCAAACAAGATTATCACAGAATACACAGAAGTTGCACTTTATATGGATAGGCCCTGGTGGCCACTCGAACCATATACTAAAATAGTGGTATAAGTACCACGAACAGAAAAGGGAAAAGGCCTAGGGCCTCTAGAATCGCTGGGCCTACAAGGAGCTAACGTCAGTTAGTGACCAGGAGGTCCACGGGTGGCGTGTGCAGAGCAAATAGTCACACGCGGGCTCCCATAGGTTTCAATGGGTGCGTAAAAAGTACAAAGTTACTGCAAAAGGAATCTTCCGGATGACCTAGGAACTTAAGATTTGGAACACAGGCACTAGAGATGTATTACTACACATGGGCACCGGAGTACCAGCTTTACCTCACCCACAGGAAGCGGGTGCATAGGCCTCAAAGTGCGTCGGGTTTCTTCTATCTGTTCCGTTGAGCCTGGGACAAAGATGCTGCAGGCGGTCGGTCGGGAAGAGATGCAGTGGATCCAAGAGTGGATCGGAGATGTTGAAGACCTGTAAGCAGAGGGGACAGTGTTCACAGTCACTAGCCAGTGACCAGCGTGGCACCAGGTGGGTACCAGGCGATGTCGGGTGCAAACAGGTGATGAGGGGTAGCTTGTCTCCGCAGCCACGTGGTCCCTGAAGGTCGACGACGTCCAGGAGTCGGCTCACGAGCTGTCCCACGCAGGCTCTCGCTGTCGGCGGTGTCGGCGACTTGATCGAAGCAAACAAGCCTTGGCAAAAGCAATTGCAGGAGGATTCGGAAATCAGCTGTTGGTTCTGACCAGCAAGGTCAGAGGGATTGCTCCTTTGGTGTGGAGCAAGGGCCAGTCTGGAGCAACCAGACCAGCGGTGTTTGTCGTAGATTTCGTCGCCCAGATGGCCACTAGCCAGCGGGCCAGCAACCGGTTAGGCGCGTCGAGTGGCAAAATGCAGAAGGGCCCCACGCAGATCGTGGAGATGCTGGAGGGCTCACCTTTGGTGCAGATGCTGCTCGAGGGTTGGGCTTCTCAGGACCCAAAGCACAACTTGGAGGGAGCCTCGGTTGTTGCACTGGTCAGCTTGTCGTAGTCGTTCCAAGATGGCTGGCTCCACGTGTCTCGGTGCCTCCACGGGTCTCCTCTTTTCAGGGACTGTGGATCGGGCGGTGAGAGGTCTGGAGGTCCAGGTCTTGTCAGTCTCTGGGCTCGGGCTCCGGCGGGAGGCGGCGGCAAAGCAGACGGTGATTCGCTGGTTGGTGCTTGCGTTAGCAAGGTGGTCACTCCCTGACCACAGGGGAGATTTTCTTCAGTCTTCTGTGCAGCAGAATGTCGAAGTTCCCGTCTTCTTCTTAGTTTCAAGTTGATTCCAGGATGTCCGAAGTCTTAGGACACAGCTCCTACCTTTAAGCGGATTCTAGGGGCCGGACTACCTGCTAGGTCCCTCCCTAAGGGTGGGACCAGGAAGGGGGGTGGTTACACCCCCAATCCTTTGTCCAGCTCGCCCCAGGCCCGGGACTGGTGTGCCCCAGGACCGGTTTGAACTGGCATATGCACCGAGGCTCCTTGTGAGCCACAGGCATGTCTGGTTTCTTTCAAGCCCTACCTGACCAATACACAAAATCCTGTCTGGGGTGGTGCACGCACCTCCCCTGGCAGGAAACCCTTTGTCCACACCTCCCAAGCTGGAAGGACTCCCAGCAGCAGGAGGGCAGACTTGTGTCTGTGGTGGCAGCATCCATTTTGTGGAGCTGAGGCTATGTCTGATTTTACCCGGGTTTCAGGTACTGTACATGTCGTGTCCCTCTAGAAGGGTGGAATGCTAACCCCGTCGCCAGAATTGGCGAGGGGTTAGTATTCCAATTCGTATGACACCTTACTCGACATGTTTTGATAAAGCCAAACCAAAGATAGCATTTAACCGCGAGGTTCATAATGCACTTAAGAGTATATGGTATGACGATATCTGGAAACAGTAGAAGGAAGTTGTTCCGACCACTGCAGACAGGCTCAGCTCATGCCAGAGCACCATCTCACATGGAACCAAGCACTCTGCCTTCAGGATTGTTAAGGCCTGCCATAGGAGTGACTTATAGGTTACCAGGTGTCCCATTTAAGTTTAGGTATAGGTATACTACACCTAAGTAAGAGGTGATTACACCAACTTACCCCAGCTGAGTGATCAGCCAGTTGTGTCAGATTGTTAGGCCAAGCCTGGGGTGGCATAATACATGCTTCAGCCCCTGGCAGGCCTTGGATACACCAATGCCCTGGGTACCTAGTGTACACTGGTACAGGGGCTGACAGGGTGATCCAACCAATTGGGTATGTACCTAGGGTACATGGAGTCCATTTTACAGAGAGAGCAGATAGCCTGAGAGCCTGAATGGCAGGATCTCAGGCCAACTAAGTCGAAAAACCAGCTAGACACTAGGCAAAAATTTGGGGGTAACCATAGTCAGATATCCACCTTCCTACACAACCCCCCCCCAAACGAAGGGAGATAAGGCTGACCTTGACCAGGTAAGCCTATATTGCCCAAGTGGCCATATAAGGAGGAACCAGCACTGGCATGGTTACCCCCTGTCTCATGGTCCACTAAGCAATCCCTCACCCTAAGGGTATCAGAGGGTCTCCACCATAGGGAATCTCTACCTGTGGTGTGTCTTGGCAAAGTAAAAGGCTGGTGTTGAGATGGAGTACTGAAGTGAGTGTCCTCAAAGTGAGGCCTCAGCTTCCTCCAATCATCCTCCACCATGGATGCCTTTCTTTCTTTAACTGAGTTGCACTGTGCTCTCAGGGTCAGCCTCTGGCTACCTAAAGCTGGAGGCTGGGTCCCTTTTGTGGGCTTACTGGAGGGACAGGTCAGGTTTGGGGCCCTAAGGTCCCATGTTTGCCTGTGCCCAACAGAATCCCCCTGGGGGAGGTCCCTAACTACCTGTAAAGGAGATCCCTCAGGAATGTTTTTACCCATCACCTGACTAGGGCTACTAGCCAGGCAATCCTCATTCTTTTGATGGGGGGGTTCTTGTGGACAGGGGCCCTCTGGGGGTCCACTGGCCTCCCTGACCTCTGCAGCCCTGGGCTGACTGAGGCAGGGTAGAGAGAGGCAGGCTACCTGCACCAGACTGGATCCCACCTTGGAAGGGGCCACTGACATCAGAGGCTCTGCCAGGCCAGGCCTGGCTACCTCTGGGGCAGTTCCTTCACAAGGGGTGAGGTCAGATCCCTGAGGAGGCTGACCTTTTCCTAATGTCTGGGGAGAGGGAGACTTTTCTTCCTCCCCACTACTCTCAGTTTGTGTGGAGTGATCCATTGTTTCAGGCTTCACTACACCTATGTCAGTCTGAGTATAGGCTGAGACCATTACAGCCTTGCCAACCTTTTCAGGGGGGCACTCAGTTTGTGTTTGAGCTGTGACTGTCACAGCTCTGCCAGTCCCTACAGGGAAGTCTGTCTGTGCCTGGGCTGTGGCTACCACTGCCCTTCCAACCTTTTCAGGGAGGAAATCTATTTGGACAGGGGTTGTGAATGGCACAACCCCCCTACCCTTTTGTGAAAGGCCTACCATTTTAGAATGGGTGTCTTGTTCAACTCCAGCCCAAGCTGAGAGTTCTAAGTCATTCCCCAGTAAGCAGTCTACAGGCAAGGTTGGGGACACTGCTACCCTTTTAGGGCCAGTGACCCCTCCCCAGCTGAGACATACCTCTGCCATGGGATGACTGTTCTGTTTGCCATCAATGTTAGTCACCTGGTAGGAGAAACCGGGCAAAAGCTGCTCAGAGGGAACTAGCCAATGGGCCACCATTGTGATGCTAGCCCCAGTGTCTCTGTAGGCCTCAGCTTTTGTACCATTGATGTAGGGCTCCTGTCTGTACCTACCCAAAGTGTTGGGACAGGCAGTGAAGTTGGCAAACCCCATGCCACCATCACAGACAAGAGTGGTTGCTGTAGGGGAATTGGCTAAGCCAGGGTCCCCCTGTGTTCCCCAAGTAAACCCACCCAGATTTCTGGGGGCACTCCCACCACCTGGGGGATTACTGCTGACAGTAATAGGTGGTGTGACAGGAGTAATTGGAGGAACAGTTTTGTTTTTAGCCCTTGGGCAACCGCTGTCAGTTTTCCAATGCCCAGGAGTTTTACACTCATGGCAGTAGGGCTTTTTAGCTGTGGTAGAGGAGGGAGCTTGGGACCCACCACCCTGTGTGGAGTTTTGGGGCCCTGAGGAAGGTTTCTCTTTTTCTTTATCCCCACCCTTCTCTTGAGGCTTGGTGGTATCTTTCTTTTGGTCACCACCCTGGTTTTTAGGCCTGATCCTGGTCCTGACCCATTTATCTGCCCTCTTTCCCAATTCTTGGGGAGAGGTCAAATCTGAGTCTACCAGGTGTTGATGGAGAAGCTGGTTTTGACAATTACTTAAAATCTGCTCTCTCATCATCAAATTGTACAATCCTGTATAATCAGACACCTTACTTCCCAGCAACCAACCCTCCAAAGCCTTAGTGGCACATTCCACATATTCAGACCAGTCCTGAGTCTGTGTCTTCTGGGTGTCTCTGAACATTAACCTGTACTGTTCAGTGGTTAAGCCTAACCCATCAACTAGGACACTCTTCAGGACTCTGTAATTTCTGACATCCTCTTCTCTAACAGTGAGGAGTCTATCTCTGCCTCTCCCCTCAAAGGAGAGCCATAAGATTGCTGCCCACTGGTCTTCAGGAACCTGCTGCACTTTGCAGGCTCTCTCAAGAGCAGTCATCCATTTGTGGATGTCATCCCCACTTTTGTAGGGGGGCACAATCTTGGACAGGTTCCTATTGTCAAAGACCCTATCTTTGTCCCTAGGGACATTGCTGCCACCAGTGGGTATAGACCCACTCTCTCTATGCTGCCTAGCCTTGCTCAGTTTTTCTTCCATCAGGGCTACTTCTAGCTCCTGCTTCCTGATCCTCAGCTGGGCTTCTTGCATCTTGGCCTCATGTTCCCTCCTCTGAGGGGTGGTCATCCTTCTCCTGGAGTGACCTTGAGAGCCTCTAGAGCCATGGGAAGCATTGGAGTCACCTGAGCGATTCCTTTGCCTTCCAAGCCCTGTGTTAAGTCCACTGGGGAGATCCAGTGGGGTGAACCCACTGTCAGTCCCCAATAGCCTTAGTTTAGCTGGGCCAAGTATAACACTTGGCACTGGGCTAGTTCTCCCTTCATCCCCACTCACATCTGTATCCCCATCACTTTCTTCCTCTGTGGTAGGCATCCCATCTAAGGGGTGACTATTGGGAAGGGGTACTTCAGTGGCATCTTCAGAAGGGGGGCCTCCTGTTCCTGTCCCTAAGGGGGCTAACTGGGAAGCTTTCTTGAGTGCTCTCTGATTCTCATCATTCTGTAAGAGCTCTCTGAGCTCAGCAGAGTTTGGGTTCTTGGGCTGTTTAAGGCCTCTAAGAGTTGCCAAATGCCTGAGCTCATTCTGATTAAGGGTAGCAAAGCTGGATGGTGCCCTCTGGGGGTCACTCTCAACAGAGATGGGTACAGTGGACCCCTCTGCCCCGGCCATTGCTCTTAAGTGTGGGTGGATGTGTTGCAATCTACCTACACTTGGGTTTACCTACTAAACCTATCTAGTAGTTGTAGTCAGGGTGTGCTACTCCCTTTGCTCTACAACAACTAAGTTCAGTAGAACTTAAGTATATCTAATCTTGTTTTATATGTACCTACCGGTACCTATGTGATCTTTCAATTGGTAACCAAGAGATTACAATGGTAAAACACAGCAAGCTCAAATCCAACCGCTGCTCACCAATGTGAGAAGTTGGCCTGGTATATGCTGTTCACTAGTTCTAGTGACCACCTTGTACCATGCCAAGCAACCCTTATGGTGTGGTTGTAAGTCAACCTTTTCGGACTAGCTGCCCTAGTGGTAGCGTAGGCTAAGCAGTCTTTGAGGCTAAACTCGTGATGCGTGTTAAGCAAGCTGTTTTACCAATAGTAACCCCCTTTTATACCAAAGAAAGGACACCACACAGATATATATTCAAAATATATATGTATTTATTTCTCAAAGTAACCCCTAGTCTCTTTATGAGCACAGGAGCACAAATCGTCAAACAAGATTATCACAGAATACACAGAAGTTGCACTTTATATGGATAGGCCCTGGTGGCCACTCGAACCATATACTAAAATAGTGGTATAAGTACCACGAACAGAAAAGGGAAAAGGCCTAGGGCCTCTAGAATCGCTGGGCCTACAAGGAGCTAACGTCAGTTAGTGACCAGGAGGTCCACGGGTGGCGTGTGCAGAGCAAATAGTCACACGCGGGCTCCCATAGGTTTCAATGGGTGCGTAAAAAGTACAAAGTTACTGCAAAAGGAATCTTCCGGATGACCTAGGAACTTAAGATTTGGAACACAGGCACTAGAGATGTATTACTACACATGGGCACCGGAGTACCAGCTTTACCTCACCCACAGGAAGCGGGTGCATAGGCCTCAAAGTGCGTCGGGTTTCTTCTATCTGTTCCGTTGAGCCTGGGACAAAGATGCTGCAGGCGGTCGGTCGGGAAGAGATGCAGTGGATCCAAGAGTGGATCGGAGATGTTGAAGACCTGTAAGCAGAGGGGACAGTGTTCACAGTCACTAGCCAGTGACCAGCGTGGCACCAGGTGGGTACCAGGCGATGTCGGGTGCAAACAGGTGATGAGGGGTAGCTTGTCTCCGCAGCCACGTGGTCCCTGAAGGTCGACGACGTCCAGGAGTCGGCTCACGAGCTGTCCCACGCAGGCTCTCGCTGTCGGCGGTGTCGGCGACTTGATCGAAGCAAACAAGCCTTGGCAAAAGCAATTGCAGGAGGATTCGGAAATCAGCTGTTGGTTCTGACCAGCAAGGTCAGAGGGATTGCTCCTTTGGTGTGGAGCAAGGGCCAGTCTGGAGCAACCAGACCAGCGGTGTTTGTCATAGATTTCGTCGCCCAGATGGCCACTAGCCAGCGGGCCAGCAACCGGTTAGGCGCGTCGAGTGGCAAAATGCAGAAGGGCCCCACGCAGATCGTGGAGATGCTGGAGGGCTCACCTTTGGTGCAGATGCTGCTCGAGGGTTGGGCTTCTCAGGACCCAAAGCACAACTTGGAGGGAGCCTCGGTTGTTGCACTGGTCAGCTTGTCGTAGTCGTTCCAAGATGGCTGGCTCCACGTGTCTCGGTGCCTCCACGGGTCTCCTCTTTTCAGGGACTGTGGATCGGGCGGTGAGAGGTCTGGAGGTCCAGGTCTTGTCAGTCTCTGGGCTCGGGCTCCGGCGGGAGGCGGCGGCAAAGCAGACGGTGATTCGCTGGATGGTGCTTGCGTTAGCAAGGTGGTCACTCCCTGACCACAGGGGAGATTTTCTTCAGTCTTCTGTGCAGCAGAATGTCGAAGTTCCCGTCTTCTTCTTAGTTTCAAGTTGATTCCAGGATGTCCGAAGTCTTAGGACACAGCTCCTACCTTTAAGCGGATTCTAGGGGCCGGACTACCTGCTAGGTCCCTCCCTAAGGGTGGGACCAGGAAGGGGGGTGGTTACACCCCCAATCCTTTGTCCAGCTCGCCCCAGGCCCGGGACTGGTGTGCCCCAGGACCGGTTTGAACTGGCATATGCACCGAGGCTCCTTGTGAGCCACAGGCATGTCTGGTTTCTTTCAAGCCCTACCTGACCAATACACAAAATCCTGTCTGGGGTGGTGCACGCACCTCCCCTGGCAGGAAACCCTTTGTCCACACCTCCCAAGCTGGAAGGACTCCCAGCAGCAGGAGGGCAGACTTGTGTCTGTGGTGGCAGCATCCATTTTGTGGAGCTGAGGCTATGTCTGATTTTACCCGGGTTTCAGGTACTGTACATGTCGTGTCCCTCTAGAAGGGTGGAATGCTAACCCCGTCGCCAGAATTGGCGAGGGGTTAGTATTCCAATTCGTATGACACCTTACTCGACATGTTTTGATAAAGCCAAACCAAAGATAGCATTTAACCGCGAGGTTCATAATGCACTTAAGAGTATATGGTATGACGATATCTGGAAACAGTAGAAGGAAGTTGTTCCGACCACTGCAGACAGGCTCAGCTCATGCCAGAGCACCATCTCACATGGAACCAAGCACTCTGCCTTCAGGATTGTTAAGGCCTGCCATAGGAGTGACTTATAGGTTACCAGGTGTCCCATTTAAGTTTAGGTATAGGTATACTACACCTAAGTAAGAGGTGATTACACCAACTTACCCCAGCTGAGTGATCAGCCAGTTGTGTCAGATTGTTAGGCCAAGCCTGGGGTGGCATAATACATGCTTCAGCCCCTGGCAGGCCTTGGATACACCAATGCCCTGGGTACCTAGTGTACACTGGTACAGGGGCTGACAGGGTGATCCAACCAATTGGGTATGTACCTAGGGTACATGGAGTCCATTTTACAGAGAGAGCAGATAGCCTGAGAGCCTGAATGGCAGGATCTCAGGCCAACTAAGTCGAAAAACCAGCTAGACACTAGGCAAAAATTTGGGGGTAACCATAGTCAGATATCCACCTTCCTACAGTCAGGTAGGGCTTGAAAGAAACCAGACATGCCTGTGGCTCACAAGGAGCCTCGGTGCATATGCCAGTTCAAACCGGTCCTGGGGCACACCAGTCCCGGGCCTGGGGCGAGCTGGACAAAGGATTGGGGGTGTAACCACCCCCCTTCCTGGTCCCACCCTTAGGGAGGGACCTAGCAGGTAGTCCGGCCCCTAGAATCCGCTTAAAGGTAGGAGCTGTGTCCTAAGACTTCAGACATCCTGGAATCAACTTGAAACTAAGAAGAAGACGGGAACTTCGACATTCTGCTGCACAGAAGACTGAAGAAAATCTCCCCTGTGGTCAGGGAGTGACCACCTTGCTAACGCAAGCACCATCCAGCGCATCAACGTCTGCTTTGCCGCCGCCTCCCGCCGGAGCCCGAGCCCAGAGACTGACAAGACCTGGACCTCCAGACCTCTCACCGCCCGATCCACAGTCCCTGAAAAGAGGAGACCCGTGGAGGCACCGAGACACGTGGAGCCAGCCATCTTGGAACGACTACGACAAGCTGACAAGTGCAACAACAGAGGCTCCCTCCAAGTTGTGCTTTGGGTCCTGAGAAGCCCAACCCTCGAGCAGCATCTGCACCAAAGGTGAGCCCTCCAGCATCTCCACGATCTGCGTGGGGCCCTTCTGCATTTTGCCACTCGACGCGCCTAACCGGTTGCTGGCCCGCTGGCTAGTGGCCATCTTGGCGACGAAATCTACGACAAACACCGCTGGTCTGGTTGCTCCAGACTGGCCCTTGCTCCCCTCCAAAGGAGCAATCCCTCTGACCTTGCTGGTCAGAACCAACAGCTGATTTCCGAATCCTCCTGCAATTGCTTTTGCCAAGGCTTGTTTGCTTCGATCAAGTCGCCGACACCGCCGACAGCGAGAGCCTGCGTGGGACAGCTCGTGAGCCGACTCCTGGACGTCGTCGACCTTCAGGGACCACGTGGCTGTGGAGACAAGCTACCCCTCATCACCTGTTTGCACCCGACATCGCCTGGTACCCACCTGGTGCCACGCTGGTCACTGGCTAGTGACTGTGAACACTGTCCCCTCTGCTTACAGGTCTTCAACATCTCCGATCCACTCTTGGATCCACTGCATCTCTCCCGGACCGACCGCCTGCAGCATCTTTGTCTTCAAGCTCCACGGAACAGATAGAAGAAACCCGACGCACTTCGAGGCCTATGCACCCGCTTCCTGTGGGTGAGGTAAAGCTGGCACACCTGTGCCCAAGTGTAGTATTACATCTCTAGTGCCTGTGTTCCAAATCTTGAGTTCCTAGTCCATCCGGAATATCCTCTTTGCAGTAACTTTGTACTTTTTACGCACCCATTGAAACCTATGGGAGCACGCGTATGACTATTTGCTCTGCACACGCCACCCGTGGACCTCCTGGTCACTAACTGACGTTAGCTCCTTGTAGGCCCAGCGATTCTAGAGGCCCTAGGCCTTTTCCCTTTTCTGTTCGTGGTACTTATACCACTATTTTAGTATATGGTTTGAGTGGCCACCAGGGCCTATCCATATAACGTGCAACTTCTGTGTATTCTGTGATAATCTTGTTTGACGATTTGTGCTCCTGTGCTCATAAAGAGACTAGGGGTTACTTTGAGAAATAAATACATATATATTTTGAATATATATCTGTGTGGTGTCCTTTCATTGGTATAAAAGGGGGTTACATTTGGTAAAACAGCTGGCTTAACACGCTTCACGAGTTTAGCCTCAAAGACTGCTTAGCCTACGCTACCACTAGGGCAGCTAGTCCGAAAAGGTTGACTTACAACCACACCATAAGGGTTGCTTGGCATGGTACAAGGTGATCACTTTAACTAGTGAGCATCATATACCAGGCCAACTTCTCACATTGGTGAGCAGCGGTTGGATTTGAGCTTGCTGTGTTTTACCATTGTAATCTCTTGGTTACCAATTGAAAGATCACATAGGTACCTGTAGGTACATATAAAACAAGATTAGATATACATAAGTTCTACTGAACTTAGTTGTTGTAGAGCAAAGGGAGTAGCACACCCTGACTACAACTGCTAGATAGGTTTAGTAGGCAAACCCAAGTGTAGGTAGATTGCAACACATCCACCCACACTTAAGAGCAATGGCCGGGGCAGAGGGGTCCACTGTACCCATCTCTGTTGAGAGTGACCCCCAGAGGGCACCATCCAGCTTTCCTACCCTTAACCAGAATGAGCTCAGGCATTTGGCAACTCTTAGAGGCCTTAAACAGCCCAAGAACCCTACCTCTGCTGAGCTCAGAGAACTCTTACAAAATGATGAGAATCAGAGAGAACTCAGGAAAGCTTCCCAGTTAGCCCCCTTAGGGTCAGGAACAGGAGGCCCCCCTTCTGAAGATGCCACAGAGGTACCCCCTTTCAATAGTCACCCCTTAGATGGGATGCCTACCACAGAGGAAGAAAGTGATGGGGATACAGATGTGAGTGGGGATGAAGGGAGAACTAGCCCAGTGCCAAGTGTTATACTTGGCCCAGCTAAACTAAGGCTATTGGGGACTGACAGTGGGTTCACCCCATTGGATCTCCCCAGTGGACTTAACACAGGGCTTGGAAGGCAAAGGAATCGCTCAGGTGACTCCAATGCTTCCCATGGCTCTAGAGGCTCTCAAGGTCACTCCAGAAGGAGACTGACCACCCCTCAGAGGAGGGAACATGAGGCCAGAATGCAGGAAGCCCAGCTGAGGATCAGGAAGCAGGAGCTAGAAGTAGCCCTGATGGAAGAAAAACTGAGCAAGGCTAGGCAGCATAGAGAGAGTGGGTCTATACCCACTGGTGGCAGCAATGTCCCTAGGGACAAAGATAGGGTCTTTGACAATAGGAACCTGTCCAAGGTTGTGCCCCCCTACAAAAGTGGGGATGACATCCACAAATGGATGACTGCTCTTGAGAGAGCCTGCAAAGTGCAGCAGGTTCCTGAAGACCAGTGGGCAGCAATCTTATGGCTCTCCTTTGAGGGGAGAGGCAGAGATAGACTCCTCACTGTTAGAGAAGAGGATGTCAGAAATTACAGAGTCCTGAAGAGTGTCCTAGTTGATGGGTTAGGCTTAACCACTGAACAGTACAGGTTAATGTTCAGAGACACCCAGAAGACACAGACTCAGGACTGGTCTGAATATGTGGAATGTGCCACTAAGGCTTTGGAGGGTTGGTTGCTGGGAAGTAAGGTGTCTGATTATACAGGATTGTACAATTTGATGATGAGAGAGCAGATTTTAAGTAATTGTCAAAACCAGCTTCTCCATCAACACCTGGTAGACTCAGATTTGACCTCTCCCCAAGAATTGGGAAAGAGGGCAGATAAATGGGTCAGGACCAGGATCAGGCCTAAAAACCAGGGTGGTGACCAAAAGAAAGATACCACCAAGCCTCAAGAGAAGGGTGGGGATAAAGAAAAAGAGAAACCTTCCTCAGGGCCCCAAAACTCCACACAGGGTGGTGGGTCCCAAGCTCCCTCCTCTACCACAGCTAAAAAGCCCTACTGCCATGAGTGTAAAACTCCTGGGCATTGGAAAACTGACAGCGGTTGCCCAAGGGCTAAAAACAAAACTGTTCCTCCAATTACTCCTGTCACACCACCTATTACTGTCAGCAGTAATCCCCCAGGTGGTGGGAGTGCCCCCAGAAATCTGGGTGGGTTTACTTGGGGAACACAGGGGGACCCTGGCTTAGCCAATTCCCCTACAGCAACCACTCTTGTCTGTGATGGTGGCATGGGGTTTGCCAACTTCACTGCCTGTCCCAACACTTTGGGTAGGTACAGACAGGAGCCCTACATCAATGGTACAAAAGCTGAGGCCTACAGAGACACTGGGGCTAGCATCACAATGGTGGCCCATTGGCTAGTTCCCTCTGAGCAGCTTTTGCCCGGTTTCTCCTACCAGGTGACTAACATTGATGGCAAACAGAACAGTCATCCCATGGCAGAGGTATGTCTCAGCTGGGGAGGGGTCACTGGCCCTAAAAGGGTAGCAGTGTCCCCAACCTTGCCTGTAGACTGCTTACTGGGGAATGACTTAGAACTCTCAGCTTGGGCTGGAGTTGAACAAGACACCCATTCTAAAATGGTAGGCCTTTCACAAAAGGGTAGGGGGGTTGTGCCATTCACAACCCCTGTCCAAATAGATTTCCTCCCTGAAAAGGTTGGAAGGGCAGTGGTAGCCACAGCCCAGGCACAGACAGACTTCCCTGTAGGGACTGGCAGAGCTGTGACAGTCACAGCTCAAACACAAACTGAGTGCCCCCCTGAAAAGGTTGGCAAGGCTGTAATGGTCTCAGCCTATACTCAGACTGACATAGGTGTAGTGAAGCCTGAAACAATGGATCACTCCACACAAACTGAGAGTAGTGGGGAGGAAGAAAAGTCTCCCTCTCCCCAGACATTAGGAAAAGGTCAGCCTCCTCAGGGATCTGACCTCACCCCTTGTGAAGGAACTGCCCCAGAGGTAGCCAGGCCTGGCCTGGCAGAGCCTCTGATGTCAGTGGCCCCTTCCAAGGTGGGATCCAGTCTGGTGCAGGTAGCCTGCCTCTCTCTACCCTGCCTCAGTCAGCCCAGGGCTGCAGAGGTCAGGGAGGCCAGTGGACCCCCAGAGGGCCCCTGTCCACAAGAACCCCCCCATCAAAAGAATGAGGATTGCCTGGCTAGTAGCCCTAGTCAGGTGATGGGTAAAAACATTCCTGAGGGATCTCCTTTACAGGTAGTTAGGGACCTCCCCCAGGGGGATTCTGTTGGGCACAGGCAAACATGGGACCTTAGGGCCCCAAACCTGACCTGTCCCCCCAGTAAGCCCACAAAAGGGACCCAGCCTCCAGCTTTAGGTAGCCAGAGGCTGACCCTGAGAGCACAGTGCAACTCAGTTAAAGAAAGAAAGGCATCCATGGTGGAGGATGATTGGAGGAAGCTGAGGCCTCACTTTGAGGACACTCACTTCAGTACTCCATCTCAACACCAGCCTTTTACTTTGCCAAGACACACCACAGGTAGAGATTCCCTATGGTGGAGACCCTCTGATACCCTTAGGGTGAGGGATTGCTTAGTGGACCATGAGACAGGGGGTAACCATGCCAGTGCTGGTTCCTCCTTATATGGCCACTTGGGCAATATAGGCTTACCTGGTCAAGGTCAGCCTTATCTCCCTTCGTTTGGGGGGGGGGTTGTGTAGGAAGGTGGATATCTGACTATGGTTACCCCCAAATTTTTGCCTAGTGTCTAGCTGGTTTTTCGACTTAGTTGGCCTGAGATCCTGCCATTCAGGCTCTCAGGCTATCTGCTCTCTCTGTAAAATGGACTCCATGAACCCTAGGTACATACCCAATTGGTTGGATCACCCTGTCAGCCCCTGTACCAGTGTACACTAGGTACCCAGGGCATTGGTGTATCCAAGGCCTGCCAGGGGCTGAAGCATGTATTATGCCACCCCAGGCTTGGCCTAACAATCTGACACAACTGGCTGATCACTCAGCTGGGGTAAGTTGGTGTAATCACCTCTTACTTAGGTGTAGTATACCTATACCTAACCTTAAATGGGACACCTGGTAACCTATAAGTCACTCCTATGGCAGGCCTTAACAATCCTGAAGGCAGAGTGCTTGGTTCCATGTGAGATGGTGCTCTGGCATGAGCTGAGCCTGTCTGCCGTGGTCGGAACAACTTCCTTCTACTGTTTCCAGATATCGTCATACCATATACTCTTAAGTGCATTATGAACCTCGCGGTTAAATGCTATCTTTGGTTTGGCTTTATCAAAACATGTCGAGTAAGGTGTCATACGAATTGGAATACTAACCCCTCGCCAATTCTGGCGACGGGGTTAGCATTCCACCCTTCTAGAGGGACACGACATGTACAGTGCCTGAAACCCGGGTAAAATCAGACATAGCCTCAGCTCCACAAAATGGATGCTGCCACCACAGACACAAGTCTGCCCTCCTGCTGCTGGGAGTCCTTCCAGCTTGGGAGGTGTGGACAAAGGGTTTCCTGCCAGGGGAGGTGCGTGCACCACCCCAGACAGGATTTTGTGTATTGGTCAGGTAGGGCTTGAAAGAAACCAGACATGCCTGTGGCTCACAAGGAGCCTCGGTGCATATGCCAGTTCAAACCGGTCCTGGGGCACACCAGTCCCGGGCCTGGGGCGAGCTGGACAAAGGATTGGGGGTGTAACCACCCCCCTTCCTGGTCCCACCCTTAGGGAGGGACCTAGCAGGTAGTCCGGCCCCTAGAATCCGCTTAAAGGTAGGAGCTGTGTCCTAAGACTTCAGACATCCTGGAATCAACTTGAAACTAAGAAGAAGACGGGAACTTCGACATTCTGCTGCACAGAAGACTGAAGAAAATCTCCCCTGTGGTCAGGGAGTGACCACCTTGCTAACGCAAGCACCATCCAGCGCATCAACGTCTGCTTTGCCGCCGCCTCCCGCCGGAGCCCGAGCCCAGAGACTGACAAGACCTGGACCTCCAGACCTCTCACCGCCCGATCCACAGTCCCTGAAAAGAGGAGACCCGTGGAGGCACCGAGACACGTGGAGCCAGCCATCTTGGAACGAGTACGACAAGCTGACAAGTGCAACAACAGAGGCTCCCTCCAAGTTGTGCTTTGGGTCCTGAGAAGCCCAACCCTCGAGCAGCATCTGCACCAAAGGTGAGCCCTCCAGCATCTCCACGATCTGCGTGGGGCCCTTCTGCATTTTGCCACTCGACGCGCCTAACCGGTTGCTGGCCCGCTGGCTAGTGGCCATCTTGGCGACGAAATCTACGACAAACACCGCTGGTCTGGTTGCTCCAGACTGGCCCTTGCTCCCCTCCAAAGGAGCAATCCCTCTGACCTTGCTGGTCAGAACCAACAGCTGATTTCCGAATCCTCCTGCAATTGCTTTTGCCAAGGCTTGTTTGCTTCGATCAAGTCGCCGACACCGCCGACAGCGAGAGCCTGCGTGGGACAGCTCGTGAGCCGACTCCTGGACGTCGTTGACCTTCAGGGACCACGTGGCTGCGGAGACAAGCTACCCCTCATCACCTGTTTGCACCCGACATCGCCTGGTACCCACCTGGTGCCACGCTGGTCACTGGCTAGTGACTGTGAACACTGTCCCCTCTGCTTACAGGTCTTCAACATCTCCGATCCACTCTTGGATCCACTGCATCTCTCCCGGACCGACCGCCTGCAGCATCTTTGTCTTCAAGCTCCACGGAACAGATAGAAGAAACCCGACGCACTTCGAGGCCTATGCACCCGCTTCCTGTGGGTGAGGTAAAGCTGGCACACCTGTGCCCAAGTGTAGTATTACATCTCTAGTGCCTGTGTTCCAAATCTTGAGTTCCTAGTCCATCCGGAAGATCCTCTTTGCAGTAACTTTGTACTTTTTACGCACCCATTGAAACCTATGGGAGCACGCGTGTGACTATTTGCTCTGCACACGCCACCCGTGGACCTCCTGGTCACTAACTGACGTTAGCTCCTTGTAGGCCCAGCGATTCTAGAGGCCCTAGGCCTTTTCCCTTTTCTGTTCGTGGTACTTATACCACTATTTTAGTATATGGTTTGAGTGGCCACCAGGGCCTATCCATATAACGTGCAACTTCTGTGTATTCTGTGATAATCTTGTTTGACGATTTGTGCTCCTGTGCTCATAAAGAGACTAGGGGTTACTTTGAGAAATAAATACATATATATTTTGAATATATATCTGTGTGGTGTCCTTTCATTGGTATAAAAGGGGGTTACATTTGGTAAAACAGCTGGCTTAACACGCTTCACGAGTTTAGCCTCAAAGACTGCTTAGCCTACGCTACCACTAGGGCAGCTAGTCCGAAAAGGTTGACTTACAACCACACCATAAGGGTTGCTTGGTATGGTACAAGGTGATCACTTTAACTAGTGAGCATCATATACCAGGCCAACTTCTCACAGGGATGTACTACTTCCGTGCCTCCTCTTTGCCTATCGAGAAGTTCCCCAGAAGTCCCTCGGCTTTAGCCCTTTCGAACTCTTGTACGGGCACCCTGTGCGAGGGCCCCTCAGCCTAGTCAAAGAAGGTTGGGAGATGGCCCCCCTCAAGACCCCTCCAGACATCTTCAAGTACCTCCTGACCCTACGCAATCAGACCAGGCGATTCAGAGAAATGGCGAAAGCGAACCTTGAGGCCAGTCAGGAGGACATGAAAAAATGGTACGATCAAAATGCCTCCTCCATCGAATTCGAACCTGGCCAACAAGTGTGGGTGATGTCCCCCACCGAACCATGTGCCTTGCAGGACAAGTGGACGGGGCCCTTCAAAGTGGTCGAACGCAAGAGCCCCGTCACCTATCTCATCGATATGGAATCTCCACGGAACCCCCTCCGGGTCATCCACACCAACAGACTCAAACCCCACTTTGTGCGCTCGGAGCTCAGCCTCCTGATGGCTACAGACAGTGGAGCGGAAGAAGACTCCGAGCCTCTCCCTGATCTCCTGAAGACTCGTGAGAAAGATGGTTCCGTGGACGGGGTCCGGCTCTCCGATGCCCTCACCCCGGAACAGCGCCAAGGCTGCCGGGACCTCCTGCTGCAGTTTGCTACCTTGTTTTCCCTCACCCCAGGGGTCACCCCCTGGTGCTTGCACGACGTGGACACTGGGGACAGTCCCCCTATCAGACACCGGGCGTACCGCGTACCAGATCAGGTACGGGCCTGCATCCAAGAGGAGGTATCAAAGATGCTCACGCTCGGGGTCATCGAGCCCTCGGACAGCCCCTGGGCCAGCCCGGTCGTGCTGGTCCCCAAAGCTGCTGCCCCCGGCACCACTCCTGAGCTCCGATTCTGCGTCGACTATCGGGGCTTGAATGCTGTTACCAGAACCGACGCTCATCCCATCCCCCGAGCGGATGAACTGATCGACCGCATGGGGGCTGCCCGCTACCTCAGCATCTTCGACCTGACAGCGGGCTACTGGCAGATCGGTCTCACACCCCGGGCCCAAGAACGATCCGCCTTTTCTACCCCCGATGGCCACTACCACTTCAAAGTCATGCCCTTCGGCATGAAGAATGCCCCAGCTACTTTTCAGCGACTGGTGAACCAGGTCTTGGCGGGGCTCGAGGAGTTCAGCGCCGCCTACCTGGACGATATCGCTGTGTACAGCCGCCACTGGTCCGACCACCTCCACCACCTCCGAGAGGTCCTGCAGGCCCTCCAACGGGCCGGCCTCACAATCAAGGCCAGCAAGTGCCAAATTGGTCAGGGGTCCGTGACCTATCTCGGACACCAGGTGGGAAGCGGTCTGGTGGCCCCTCTGAAACTCAAAATCGCTGCCATCCAGTCCTGGCAGCCCCCAGTCACGCAGACCGAGGTCCGAGCCTTCTTGGGGCTCACCGGCTACTACCGGCGGTTCGTGAGGGACTATGGCAGCATTGTGGGGCCCCTCACGGGACTCACATCCAAAAACCACCCGAAGAAGATCAACTGGACCCCAGACTGTCAAGCGGCCTTCGAGAAGCTGAAAGCCGCCATGTGCACTGCCCCTGTGCTCCAGGCCCCCGACTACAGTCGGGAATTCATCGTACAAACAGATGCCTCCGACCATGGCATCGGGGCGGTCCTCTCCCAGCTGAACTCCGAGGGACTTGACCAACCGGTGGCCTTCATCAGCAGACGCCTCCTGGCCCGAGAACAGCGATGGAGCACCATCGAGAGGGAGGCCTTCGCAGTGGTGTGGGCCCTCAAAAAGCTCCGGCCCTATCTCTTCGGTACCCACTTCCGGGTGCAAACAGATCATCGACCCCTGCAGTGGCTAATGCAGATGCGGGGGGAAAACCCCAAACTATTGCGTTGGTCCATCTCCCTGCAGGGGATGGACTTCACTGTGGAACATCGACCGGGCCAAGACCACGCCAACGCAGATGGCCTGTCACGCTTTTTCCGCCTCGACGAGGAGAGTCCCCAAGAGGATGGGTGACTCTCCCCGCCTTCAGCTGGGGGGGACGCATGTTGGACAGGCCACATGAAGGGCTTGCTCCCTCCCCGCATGACAGGGCCCGAGCCCCGGCCCTCCAGGTGTTACCCACAGAAACAACCCGCACCCCGTCTCCAGACGGGACTCCTGCCCCCGGACATCTCTGTATCATGGGGCCGAACCACTACCGGCTCCCTCGCCCGGCCCGGGCGCCATCTTGGACACTGCACCACGAGGCCGCGTGGCCTCAGCCCGACCCTAACCCTGGGCCTGGCCAGGCCCCGACATCCCGGCACCACCATCCACCCAGGAGGTGAACGGACCACTTGGCAGGTCGATGGGAGAAAGAAGTGTCGATGGCTCTCCCCCGCCAGGTGCCGATCGCCCCCCAGCTCCCCCGGGCGCTGGCTCCACCCCCCTGCTGGGTGTCTGGACTCCCTCATCCCGGACCTCCCGACCTCCAAGTGCGAGGGTCCGGACATCAAAGGGCGCCAGACCTATAACTGGGGCAGCTCCAGAGCAGGAAGGCAGTTGTATCCTGGAGTCGAGAGACACCGAGAAGAACTCATCCTTGACGGACTACCGGCGCTGCCGTAGCCCTGCTTTGTGAACCATCATCCTGCCTGCTGGCGCTGCCGCGGCCTTCTGCATCCTCCATCCTCATCGGGACCTGCTGGCGCTGCCGCGGACCGTTGTAACTACCACCTTCACTGGGACCTGCTGGCGCTGCCGCGGACCGTTGTAACTACCACCTTCGTTGGGACCTGCTGGCGCTGCCGCGGACCGTTGTAACTACCACCTTCACTGGGACCTGCTGGCGCTGCCGCGGCCCGTCCCGCTAGAACACCGAGCTCGAGGATTGTGAGCTATCCATCATATCATCGCATCTACCAGATTGGTAACCAGACTGTCCCGCTACCCCCTTTCCCAACCAAGAGACTAGAATCGAGGGGACCCCTGAGTCCAGACCTCCTTGTACCATTCTATCGTACCTAAGAGAACGCTTATAAAGAACGTTAAAACCTTATCCTTGTGTGGTGTACATCTGTGGGGGGGAAGTTACTCGTCTGTACGATCGCTGGAGACGGCTCTCCCCGGAGACCTCTCCTCTTGTCCTCGGCCGACCCTCCCGGTCCGTCTAACAACCACACACACAACCACACACACAACCACACACACACAACCACACACACACAACCACACACACACAACTACAACCATACACACAACCAAGCACACACACAACCACACCCAACTGCACACACCCAACCACACACACAACCACACAATCACAACCACACACAACCACACACACACAACCACACACAACCATACCCAACCACATATCCACATACCCCCGCACCCACAACCACACATACAACCACACACACACACACACAACCACACACACAACCATATACAACCACACCCAACCACACCCACAACCACAAACACACAACCACAACCACACACAACCACACACACAACCAGACACACACAACCACACACATACATAACCACACACACACCCAACCACACATCCACAAACACACCTACAACCACACCCGCACCCACAACCGCACCCACAACCACACAAACACACAACCATACACACAACCACACACACAAGCACACACACAACTACACACAACCACACACACACAACCACACATACAACCACACACACACAACCACACACACACAACCATACACACAACCACACACACACAACCACAACCACACACACAACCACACAACCACACACACAACCACACACACACAACCACACACACCATACACATACACAACCACAACACACAACCACACACACAACCACACACATAACCACACACACACACACAACCACACACACACAACCACACAGACACAACCACACACACACAACCACACACATATACAACCACACAAAACCACACACACACCCAGCCACACATCCACACACACCCCCACAACCACACCCACAAGTGCACCCACAACCACATAACCACACACATACACAACCACATACAACCACACATATACAACCACACAAACAACCACACACACACAGCCAGACACACAACCACACACACAACCACACACACAACCACACCCACACAACCACACCCACAACAATACCCAAAACCACAACCACACCCACCCACATACACAACCACACACACCCACAACCAAACCCCCAACCACTCCCACCCAACCACACCCACAACCACACACATACAACCACACACACAACCACACACACAACCACACACACACAACCACACACACACAACCAGGCACACACAACCACACATACAACCACACACACACACTCACAAGCAACCACACACACACAGCCACACACACGACCACACACACACAACTCCAACCACACTCACACCCACCCAACCACACCCACAACCACACACACACAACCACACACACAACCACAGCCACACACACAACCACACACACAACACACAAGACCACACACACAACCACACATATCCAACCGCACACACACAACCCCACACACACAACCACACACACAACCACACACACAACCGCACACACACAACTACACACACAACCACACACAACCACACACACAACCAACCACACACATACACAACCACACAAAACCACACACATAACCACACACAACCACACATCCACACACACACCCACAACCACACCTGTACCCATAACCACAAAACCACATACACAACCACAACCACACACACATGCACACACACATGCACACACACAACCACACACACACAACCACAACCATACACACAACCACGCACACACATAACCACACCCAACTGCACACACCCAACCACACACACAACCACACAACCACAACCACACACAACCACACACACACAACCACACACAACCATACCCAACCACACATCCACATACCCCCGCACCTACAACCACACAAACACACAACCATACACACAACCAAAACCACACACAAGCACACACACAACCACACACAACCACACACACACAACCACACATACAACCACACACACAACCAGACACACACAACCACACACACAACCACACACACAACCACAACCACACACACAACCACACAACCACACACACACAACCACACACACACAACCACACACACACAACCACATACATACACAACCACAACACACAACCACACATACAACCACACACAACCACATACATAACCACACACACACAACCACACACACACAACCACACACACACACAACCACACACATACACAACCACACACAACCACACACACACCCAACCACACATCCACACACACCCACAACCACACCCACAACTGCACCCACAACCACATAACCACACACACACACAACCACACACATACAACCACACAAACAACCACACACACACAACCAGACACACAACCACACACACAACCACACACACAACCACACACACACAACCACACCCACAACCATACCCACAACCACACCTACACAACCACACCCACCCACATATATAACCACACACACAACCACACACCCACAACCACACACACACCCACAACCAAACCCACAACCACTCCCACCCAACCACACTCACAACTACACACACACACAACCACACACACACAACCACACACACACAACCACACACACACAACCAGGCACACACAACCACACACACAACCACACACACAAACTCACAAACAACCACACACACACAGCCACACACACGACCACACACATACAACCCCAACCACACTCACACCCACCCAACCACATCCACAACCACACACACAACCACACACACAACCACACAAACAACACACAAAACCACACACAACCACACATACACAACCGCACACACACAACCCCACACACACAACCACACACACAACCACACACAAAACCACACACACACAACTACACACACAACCACACACACAACCACACACAACCACACACACAACCACACACACAACTACACACACAACTACACACACAACCACACACAACCACACACACAACCACCCACACAACCACACACACATCCACACACACACAACCACACACATACATACACAACCACACAAAACCACACACATAACCACACACAACCACACATCCACATCCACACACACACCCACAACCACACCTGTACCCACAACCACAAAACCACACACACAACCACAACCACACACACATGCACACACACATGCACACACACAACCACACACACACACAACCACACACAACCACAACCATAGACACAACCACGCACACACACAACCACACACAACTGCACACACACAACCACACACACAACCACACAACCACAACCACACACAACCATACCCAACCACACATCCACATACCCCCACACCCACAACCACACACACAACCACACACACACACACACACACAACCACACAAACAACCACACACACAACCAGACACAAAACCAGACACACAACCACACACACAACCACACACACACAACCACACCCACAACCATACCCACAACCACACCTACACAACCACACACACCCACACACACAACCACACACCCACAACCACACACACACCCACAACCAAACCCACAACCACACCCACCCAACCACACCCACAACCACACACACACAACCACACACACAACCACACACACAACCACACACACACAACCACACACACAACCACATACACACAACCAGGCACACACAACCACACACACAACCACACACACAAACTCACAAACAACCACACACACACAGCCACACACATAACCCCAACCACACTCCCACCCACCCACCCACACACACAACCACACATATCCAACCGCACACACACAACCCCACACACACAACCACACACACAACCACACACACAACCGCACACACACAACTACACACACAACCACACACAACCACACACACAACCAACCACACACATACACAACCACACAAAACCACACACATAACCACACACAACCACACATCCACACACACACCCACAACCACACCTGTACCCATAACCACAAAACCACATACACAACCACAACCACACACACATGCACACACACATGCACACACACAACCACACACACACAACCACAACCATACACACAACCACGCACACACATAACCACACCCAACTGCACACACCCAACCACACACACAACCACACAACCACAACCACACACAACCACACACACACAACCACACACAACCATACCCAACCACACATCCACATACCCCCGCACCTACAACCACACAAACACACAACCATACACACAACCAAAACCACACACAAGCACACACACAACCACACACAACCACACACACACAACCACACATACAACCACACACACAACCAGACACACACAACCACACACACAACCACACACACAACCACAACCACACACACAACCACACAACCACACACACACAACCACACACACACAACCACACACACACAACCACATACATACACAACCACAACACACAACCACACATACAACCACACACAACCACATACATAACCACACACACACAACCACACACACACAACCACACACACACACAACCACACACATACACAACCACACACAACCACACACACACCCAACCACACATCCACACACACCCACAACCACACCCACAACTGCACCCACAACCACATAACCACACACACACACAACCACACACATACAACCACACAAACAACCACACACACACAACCAGACACACAACCACACACACAACCACACACACAACCACACACACACAACCACACCCACAACCATACCCACAACCACACCTACACAACCACACCCACCCACATATATAACCACACACACAACCACACACCCACAACCACACACACACCCACAACCAAACCCACAACCACTCCCACCCAACCACACTCACAACTACACACACACACAACCACACACACACAACCACACACACACAACCACACACACACAACCAGGCACACACAACCACACACACAACCACACACACAAACTCACAAACAACCACACACACACAGCCACACACACGACCACACACATACAACCCCAACCACACTCACACCCACCCAACCACATCCACAACCACACACACAACCACACACACAACCACACAAACAACACACAAAACCACACACAACCACACATACACAACCGCACACACACAACCCCACACACACAACCACACACACAACCACACACAAAACCACACACACACAACTACACACACAACCACACACACAACCACACACAACCACACACACAACCACACACACAACTACACACACAACTACACACACAACCACACACAACCACACACACAACCACCCACACAACCACACACACATCCACACACACACAACCACACACATACATACACAACCACACAAAACCACACACATAACCACACACAACCACACATCCACATCCACACACACACCCACAACCACACCTGTACCCACAACCACAAAACCACACACACAACCACAACCACACACACATGCACACACACATGCACACACACAACCACACACACACACAACCACACACAACCACAACCATAGACACAACCACGCACACACACAACCACACACAACTGCACACACACAACCACACACACAACCACACAACCACAACCACACACAACCATACCCAACCACACATCCACATACCCCCACACCCACAACCACACACACAACCACACACACACACACACACACAACCACACAAACAACCACACACACAACCAGACACAAAACCAGACACACAACCACACACACAACCACACACACACAACCACACCCACAACCATACCCACAACCACACCTACACAACCACACACACCCACACACACAACCACACACCCACAACCACACACACACCCACAACCAAACCCACAACCACACCCACCCAACCACACCCACAACCACACACACACAACCACACACACAACCACACACACAACCACACACACACAACCACACACACAACCACATACACACAACCAGGCACACACAACCACACACACAACCACACACACAAACTCACAAACAACCACACACACACAGCCACACACATAACCCCAACCACACTCCCACCCACCCACCCACACACACAACCACACACACACAGCCACACACACAACCACAGCCACACACACAACCACACACACAACACACAAAACCACACACACAACCACACATGCACAACCACACACACAACCCCACACACATAACCACACACACAACCACACACACAACCACACATACACAACTACACACACAACCACACACACCACACAACCACACACAACCACACACAAACCATCACACACAACCACACACACACAACCACACACACAACCACACCTAACCATACAACCACAACCACACACACACAACCACACACAATCACACACACAGCCACATACACACAACCACACACACACAACCACACACATTCAACTACAGACACACAACCACACCCACACAAAACCACACTCACAACCACACACACACACAACCACACACACACACAACCACATAAACACAACCACACACACCCACAACTGCACACATACACAACTACACAAAACCACAAACACACCCAACCACACATCCACACACACACCCACAACCACACACACAACCACACACACACAACCACACACACAATCACACACAATACCACACAACCACACACAACCACACACACAACCACACACAACCACACACACACAACCATACACATACAACCACACAAAACCACACACAACCACACCCACAACCACACACACACAACCACAACCACACACAACCACACACACATCAACACACATACAACCACACACACACACAACCACAAACACACACAACCACACTCACACAACCACACACACAACCACAACACACAACCACACACACAACTACACACACAACAACACACACAGCCACACACACACACACAACCACACACACACACAACCACACACATACACAACCACACAAAACCACACACATAACCACATATCCACACACACACCCACAACCACACCCGTACCCACAACCACACACACATGCACACACACACATGCACACACACAACCACACACACACAACCACAACCATAAACACAACCACGCACACACACAACCACACACAACTGCACACACCCAACCACACACGCTACCACACAACCACAACCACACACAACCACACACACTCAACCACACACAACCATACCCAACCACACATCCACACACCCCCGCACCCACAACCACACACACAACCACACACACACACACTCAACCACACACACAACCATACACAACCACACCCAACCACACAACCACACCCACAACCACACACACACAACCTTTAGCTAGTAACTAAAATTGCAAGATCCCAAACATGTTTAAAAATACTAGACAAGTATCCTCCAAAGCCCTCCCCTGCATCACACCCAATGGGCAATCTGAGACCTGTCAGGGAGAAAATCTGGACTCCTCGAAGTCACTATCTGTCATTGAAATACACTCACCCATTGCTACTCTTGAACTTTCATGCTCAAACAGGTTTGCAATCCTGGAGGGCTTAGATGAGGAGGCTCCTGCTCCTCTAGAATGCCAGGAAAATGGTCTGGTTGACCATAAAGCAGTACAGACACATAACACGCAGGGAGAGACTCTTGAGCGGAAAATTGACCAATTATTGAAAGAGGTAGAATCTTTGAAAAAAATAGTGATGGAATTAAATAGGAGGGTCCCATTAACATCTATGCCTATTGACCCTCTATGTCACTCTGCAAACCCGACACCACTAGCTCCCCCGATACCAGCCCATAATAATTTACCGCCAACATTACATGGGGGGCACATTTAGTTTGCAATAGGAACGAGCCAACACAAAAGTTATTGGCTTCTGCCAGTGGCAAAAGACGTTCATATATGGACATTGTGAAATGCCCAAAAATTCACAATGATTGTCCTAATACTTTAAACACTTTAAAATCTGTAGGCCCCTCGAGATTTAGTCATCAGGAAGCCCAGGCATTTTCCAAAGATAATACCGCATCCAATTTAACCCCTGACCACCCATTGGACAATGCGAAAATAGCTTACATGGTTAAAGTACCCAGACTTACTGGTACTCAAGCCTATGAAAACGAGGAATCTGTTAAAACCAAAGCTATACATTGGCTTAGGCACGTCAGAGGATGCAGGTCAATAATCAGAGAAGACATTGTTAGAGCAAGAAGAATTTCGTTCCACACCAGCCAATTTGATTGTATTGAGCTTTTATTTATTAACACCGCATTAGCTGAGAATCTGTTGCTTTTGGAATTCCGCACATCCTCACCAGATTATTCTTCTATACAGATCAGGCGCTCTCCGCTCTGGGTCTCTTTAGGGCGGGAGCTACAGGGTAAAGCAGGGACCCAGAGAGAAGATTCAAACTTAAATAGGGTGGACTGACTGGATCAAGAATTGTTACAGGGACGTATCATAGATACAGACCCAATCCATTCTGACCCTATTAAAGTGTCTATACTAACTCCTCCTGAGTCATAATCCCCTCTAGAGTCCTTATCTCCTCAAGAGACGTCTCTAACTAATCAGACAACCACAAATTCCCATCTTTCCATGGCATCTCTAAATTTTGTTTCTTGGAACATCGCAGGGCTCCCAAAAAAACTTTTAATTCCGGAATGGCAGGAATTTATTGGAACTTTTGATGTCTGCCTATTCCAGGAAACATGGAGCGTTACCCCCCTTCATAAAACTGGATACACCACCTATTATAAACCAGCTATAAGCCTAGGGAAAGGTCGACCATCGGGGGGGCTACTAGTGTGGGTCAACATAACGCACAATTGGATAGTGGAGGCCCACAATAGTGGCTCCCCCGATCTTTTACATCTGACTATAAAAAGCCCACAAGGGGGGCCAATTCTAGAGCTATTCAACATCTATGCCAGAGGGACTGTGGGTGGACAGGCTTCCCAGACAGTATCTGACCTGGAACACGAAATGACTCTTATTGACCCCCATTCTAACATCATTGTATGTGGGTACTTCAACTGCACATTTGAACCCCTATGTTCCGAAGATCTAATGGGGACCAGTGAGGATGATCTCAGATGGGGCAATCCGCCTCTCGAGCTGCCTCCTATTAAGAAATGGTCCCAAAGGGCAATACAAATGAATGCTATTACTCAGGAGTTCAATTTGAGAGCAGTGAATGGCAGGTCCAGATCAGACACGGGTGGAGCATATACATATAACAGGTTAACCACCCCGTCCCGTATCGATTATATTCTCATCGATATTCACTTCTGGGGGAATGTTGTGGATATGGTCATAAAAAACACTATAGACAGCGACCATAATCCACTGTGCCTACAAATTAATGATGTTTGGTTGTCCCCGGAGTATGAGATCAATAAACCACCCTTGATGTCAACTAAAGAAGTGTTGTTGGCAGGCTGTAACAGACGCCTTAAATGGCATGGGGTTTCACAACATGAGGGGAAGCTGGAAAGCATTAAGGAAATACTGGCCGGGAAAAATGTGGAGCTGGTTGAGGTCCAAAACAAAGTGGGAGACTCTCAATTCGTACCCTCGCTTTACCGGGACACTATAAGCGAGATAGGGAAATTCTTTATCCTAGAGGGGAATCCACCCTGCAAAGGGGCACCACTGAAAGGATGTGAGAAGTTGGCCTGGTATATGCTGTTCACTAGTTCTAGTGACCACCTTGTACCATGCCAAGCAACCCTTATGGTGTGGTTGTAAGTCAACCTTTTCGGACTAGCTGCCCTAGTGGTAGCGTAGGCTAAGCAGTCTTTGAGGCTAAACTCGTGAAGCGTGTTAAGCCAGCTGTTTTACCAAATGTAACCCCCTTTTATACCAATGAAAGGACACCACACAGATATATATTCAAAATATATATGTATTTATTTCTCAAAGTAACCCCTAGTCTCTTTATGAGCACAGGAGCACAAATCGTCAAACAAGATTATCACAGAATACACAGAAGTTGCACGTTATATGGATAGGCCCTGGTGGCCACTCAAACCATATACTAAAATAGTGGTATAAGTACCACGAACAGAAAAGGGAAAAGGCCTAGGGCCTCTAGAATCGCTGGGCCTACAAGGAGCTAACGTCAGTTAGTGACCAGGAGGTCCACGGGTGGCGTGTGCAGAGCAAATAGTCACACGCGTGCTCCCATAGGTTTCAATGGGTGCGTAAAAAGTACAAAGTTACTGCAAAGAAGATCTTCCGGGTTGACTAGGAACTTAAGATTTGGAACACAGGCACTAGAGATGTAATACTACACTTGGGCACAGGTGTGCCAGCTTTACCTCACCCACAGGAAGCGGGTGCATAGGCCTCGAAGTGCGTCGGGTTTCTTCTATCTGTTCCGTGGAGCTTGAAGACAAAGATGCTGCAGGCGGTCGGTCCGGGAGAGATGCAGTGGATCCAAGAGTGGATCGGAGATGTTGAAGACCTGTAAGCAGAGGGGACAGTGTTCACAGTCACTAGCCAGTGACCAGCGTGGCACCAGGTGGGTACCAGGCGATGTCGGGTGCAAACAGGTGATGAGGGGTAGCTTGTCTCCGCAGCCACGTGGTCCCTGAAGGTCGACGACGTCCAGGAGTCGGCTCACGAGCTGTCCCACGCAGGCTCTCGCTGTCGGCGGTGTCGGCGACTTGATCGAAGCAAACAAGCCTTGGCAAAAGCAATTGTAGAAGGATTCGGAAATCAGCTGTTGGTTCTGACCAGCAAGGTCAGAGGGATTGCTCCTTTGGAGGGGAGCAAGGGCCAGTCTGGAGCAACCAGACCAGCGGTGTTTGTCGTAGATTTCGTCGCCAAGATGGCCACTAGCCAGCGGGCCAGCAACCGGTTAGGCGCGTCGAGTGGCAAAATGCAGAAGGGCCCCACGCAGATCGTGGAGATGCTGGAGGGCTCACCTTTGGTGCAGCTGCTGCTCGGGGGTTGGGCTTCTCAGATCCCAAAGCACAACTTGGAGGGAGCCTCGGTTGTTGCACTTGTCAGCTTGTCGTAGTCGTTCCAAGATGGCTGGCTCCACGTGTCTCGGTGCCTCCACGGGTCTCCTCTTTTCAGGGACTGTGGATCGGGCGGTGAGAGGTCTGGAGGTCCAGGTCTTGTCAGTCTCTGGGCTCGGGCTCCGGCGGGAGGCGGTGGCAAAGCGGATGTTGATTCGCTGGATGGTGCTTGCGTTAGCAAGGTGGTCACTCCCTGACCACAGGGGAGATTTTCTTCAGTCTTCTGTGCAGCAGAATGTCGAAGTTCCCGTCTTCTTCTTAGTTTCAAGTTGATTCCAGGATGTCTGAAGTCTTAGGACACAGCTCCTACCTTTAAGCGGATTCTAGGGGCCGGACTACCTGCTAGGTCCCTCCCTAAGGGTGGGACCAGGAAGGGGGGTGGTTACACCCCCAATCCTTTGTCCAGCTCGCCCCAGGCCCGGGACTGGTGTGCCCCAGGACCGGTTTGAACTGGCATATGCACCGAGGCTCCTTGTGAGCCACAGGCATGTCTGGTTTCTTTCAAGCCCTACCTGACCAATACACAAAATCCTGTCTGGGGTGGTGCACGCACCTCCCCTGGCAGGAAACCCTTTGTCCACACCTCCCAAGCTGGAAGGACTCCCAGCAGCAGGAGGGCAGACTTGTGTCTGTGTTGGCAGCATCCATTTTGTGGAGCTGAGGCTATGTCTGATTTTACCCGGGTTTCAGGTACTGTACATGTCGTGTCCCTCTAGAAGGGTGGAATGCTAACCCCGTCGCCAGAATTGGCAAGGGGTTAGTATTCCAATTCGTATGACACCTTACTCGACATGTTTTGATAAAGCCAAACCAAAGATAGCATTTAACCGCGAGGTTCATAATGCACTTAAGAGTATATGGTATGACGATATCTGGAAACAGTAGAAGGAAGTTGTTCCGACCACTGCAGACAGGCTCAGCTCATGCCAGAGCACCATCTCACATGGAACCAAGCACTCTGCCTTCAGGATTGTTAAGGCCTGCCATAGGAGTGACTTATAGGTTACCAGGTGTCCCATTTAAGGTTAGGTATAGGTATACTACACCTAAGTAAGAGGTGATTACACCAACTTACCCCAGCTGAGTGATCAGCCAGTTGTGTCAGATTGTTAGGCCAAGCCTGGGGTGGCATAATACATGCTGCAGCCCTTGGCAGGCCTTGGGTACACCAATGCCCTGGGTACCTAGTGTACACTGGTACAGGGGCTGACAGGGTGATCCACTTCCAATTGATTATGCACCTAGGGTGCATAGTTTTAATTTAGTAGAGAGAACAGCAGGCTGGGGGTCTGATTGGCAGGCCCACAGCCTCAATATGTCAAAAACCAGTGAAGCAAAAAGCAAAAATTTGGGGTGACCATAGGATAGCAGACCCTACTCTCCTACACAACCCCCCCCCAAACGCTGGGACATTAAACTAGCCTTGACCAGTCTCGTCTTCATGTCCTAAGTGGAAGTACCTGGAGAGACCATCTGCATTCCCATGGTCAGTACCTGGCCGGTGCTCCACTGTAAAGTCCATCCCCTGTAGGGAAATGGACCACCTAAGCAGTTTGGGGTTTTCACCCTTCATCTGATTTAGCCACAAGAGGGGCTTATGGTCGGTCTGAATCTTGAAGTGAGTGCCAAACAAGTATGGCCTCAGCTTCTTCAGGGCCCACACCACAGCAAAGGCCTCCCTCTCAATAGCTGACCAATTCTTCTCTCTGGGGGTCAACCTTCTGCTAATAAAAGCAATGGGTTGGTCTTGACCATCTACATTAAGTTGTGACAGCACAGCTCCCACACCCAACTCAGAAGCATCTGTTTGGACAATAAACTCTTTGGAGTAGTCAGGACTTTTCAGGATAGGTGCAGAGCACATGGCCTTCTTCAGGTCATCAAATGCCTTTTGACAGCTTACTGTCCACTGAACCTTTTTGGGCATCTTCTTGGATGTCAGATCATTAAGAGGAGTCACAATGGACCCATAGTTCTTAACAAACTTCCTGTAGTACCCAGTCAAGCCCAAGAAAGCTCGAACTTGAGTCTGGGTGGTTGGAGGGGACCAGTCCTGGATGGATTGTATCTTACTCTCCAGTGGTTGAACTTGGCCTCCACCTACAAGGTGGCCCAAATATACAACCTTACTCTGCCCTATCTGGCACTTAGTAGCCTTGATAGTGAGGCCTGCCCTCTGCAGGGCCTCCAGAGCCTTCTTCAGGTGGATCAGGTGATCCTCCCAGGTGGAGCTAAAGACAGCAATGTCATCAAGATATGCTGCACAAAACTCATCCAACCCAGTAAGGACTTGGTTCACCAGCCTTTGGAAGGTGGCAGGTGCATTCTTCAGACCAAAGGGCATCACCACAAACTGATAATGCCCACCTGGGGTTGAGAATGCTGTTTTGGCCTTAGACTCCTCAGCTAATCTGATTTGCCAATAGCCAGCTGTTAAGTCAAATGTGCTCAAAAACTTTGCAGAAGCTGGTTTGTCTATGAGCTCATCTGCCCTTGGAATAGGGTGTGCATCTGTCCTGGTGACAGCATTGAGTCCTCTGTAATCCACACAGAACCTCATCTCTCTCTTGCCATCTTTGGTGTGAGGTTTGGGGACCAGAACCACTGGGCTAGCCCAGGGGCTCTCTGAGGGTTCAATGACACCTAATTCCAGCATTTTATGTACCTCAGCCTTTATACAGTCCCTGACGTGGTCAGGTTGTCTATAAAGTTTGTTCTTTACAGGCAGACTGTCACCAGTGTCCACAACATGGGTACACCAGTCAGTTTGACTAGGTATCAAGGAAAACATATGTGAAAATGATTGTAGAACCTGTCTACATTCAGTCTGCTGATGGGCAGTGAGGTTGCCTCCAAGGGTCACTCCTTCAACTGAGCCATCTTCAGGGTTCTGAGACAACAGGTCTGGGAGAGGGTCACTCTCTTCCTCCTGTCCCTCATCTGTAGCCATGAGCAAGCCCATGTCTGCCCTGTCAACATATGCTTTAAGCCTGTTAACATGGAGTACCCTGTGGGGACTCCTGGGAGTTCCTAGGTCCACCAAGTAGGTGACCTCTCCCTTCTTTTCCAGGATTGTATGGGGTCCAGACCATTTGTCTTGGAGTGCTGCTGGGGCCACTGGCTCCAACACCCATACCTTCTGTCCTGGCTGAAACTCAACCAAGACAGCCTTTTGGTCATGCCAAGCTTTCTGTAAGGCCTGGCTTGCCTCAAGGTTTTTGGATGCCTTCTCCATATACTCAGCCATCCTGGAGCGGAGACCAAGTACATAGTCCACTATGTCTAGCTTAGGCTTTTTGAGAGGTAACTCCCATCCTTCCTTCACCAAACACAGTGGGCCTCTCACAGGGTGCCCAAACAACAATTCAAAGGGGCTGTAGCCAACTCCTTTTTGTGGGACCTCTCTGTAAGCAAACAGAAGGCAGGGTAGAAGGATATCCCATCTTCGCCTGAGCTTTTCAGGTAATCCTTTGATCATACCCTTTAGGGTCTTGTTGAATCTCTCAACAAGCCCATTGCATTGTGGGTGATAAGGGGTGGTGAACTTGTAGTTGACACCACATTCCTTCCACATAGCTGTCAAGTATCCTGACATAAAGTTGGTACCTCTGTCAGATACTACCTCCTTAGGAAACCCCACTCTGGAGAATACTCCCAGCAGGGCCCTGGCCACAACAGGTGCTGTAGTGGTCCTAAGGGGAATTGCCTCTGGATACCTGGTGGCATGATCCACTACCACCAGTATAAATCTGTGCCCAGATGCAGTGGGAGGATCCATGGGACCCACTATATCTATTCCCACTCTTTCAAAGGGGACCCCCACCACAGGTAGTGGTATTAGGGGGGCCTTTGTTGTGCCACCTGATTTGCCACTGGCTTGGCAGGTGACACAGGAGCGACAAAACTCCTTTGTATCTTCATTCATATGAGGCCAGTGAAAGTGAGGGACAAGCCTGTCCCAGGTCTTGTTCTGGCCTAAGTGTCCTGCTAAAGGAATGTCATGGGCCAAGGTAAGAAGGAAGCCCCTAAATTGCAGAGGTATGACCAACCTCCTGGTTGCACCAGGCTTGGGGTCTCTAGCCTCTGAATAAAGGAGCCCTTCATCCCAATACACTTTATGGGTACCTTGAGCATTCCCAGCAGCCTCAGCAGCAGCCAGCTGTCTGAGGGGTTCAAGAGAGGGACAGGATAACTGAGCCTGCCTCAAGTCAGCCCTTGAAGGTCCCCCTGTCCCCAGAAACTCAACCTGATCAGGTTCAAGCTCTTCAGGGACAGTTCCTTCAGGGTCCTCTAGATCAGCTTCCTGGGAAGGCTGATCATCACTCTGAGGCAGGGGGGAAGGCACAGCCTTGACCCTCCTGTTCTTCTTCTTGGTAGGTACTTGGTCCATTGTTCCAGGATCCAAGACCTGAGGTTCAGTGAGGCACTTTTTGGCCTGTGACCTGGTCACAGCAAGGACATGGGATGATATACCTAACATCTCTGCATGAGTCCTGTACTCCACTTCTGACCATAGAGAACTCTCTAGGTCATTGCCCAACAAACATTCTACTGGGAGGTCTGCACTAACCACAACCCTTTTGAGGCCAGTTACCCCTCCCCATGAGAAGTTAACAACTGCCACACTATGTGAAGTAGTGGCATTGCTGGCATTGGTCACCAGGTAGTTCTCACCTGGTATGTACTGTCCAGGGTCCACAAAGCCTGGTGTCACCATAGTGACACTGGCACATGTGTCCCTGTAGGCTTGAGCCACTTTGTCATTAATTAAAGGAGTCTGTCTGTACTTGCCCAGGTTACTGGGGCTCACAGTCAGGGACAAATCAATGTCCCCATCACAGATCAAGACTGCCTGTGTAAGGGTTCTGTCTAAGTCAGAATCTCCTTCAGTTCCCATAGTGATTCCCACTACACCCTTTGTCTGGGGACCAACACTGCTAACAGTAGTACTGGGAGCAGGTGCCTTAGGGGCAACAGTGTTGGGGGCTCCACCCTTTTTGCAATCACTAGTCCAGTGAGTTGTATTTTTACAATGATTGCACCAGGGTTTCTTCTGACCTTCTTTCTTCTTCTTGGACTGTTGGGACCCACCCTCCTTAGCAGTAGTTTGGGGCCCTGTTGAAGACTTCTGGTCTTTAGGTTTCTGATCTCCACCCTTTTGGTCTGTTTTCTTCTGATCACCCCCTTGGCCCTGGTTCTGGTTCTTTTGCTTAACCCTGGTTCTGACCCATTTGTCTGCCTTCTTTCCCAATTCTTGGGGAGAGGTCAGATCAGAGTCAACCAAGTGTTGATGCAGTTGCTGGTTTTGACAGTTATTTAAAATCTGTTCTCTCATCATCAAATTATACAATCCTGTAAAATCAGATACCTTACTTCCCAGCAACCAACCCTCCAAAGCCTTAGTGGCACATTCAACATATTCAGACCAGTCCTGAGTCTGTGTCTTTTGGGTGTCTCTGAACATTAACCTGTACTGTTCAGTGGTTAAGCCTAACCCATCTACCAGAACACTCTTCAGGACTCTGTAGTTTCTGACATCCTCTTCTCTAACAGTGAGGAGTCTGTCTCTGCCTCTTCCTTCAAAGGAGAGCCAGAGGATTGCTGCCCACTGGTCTTCAGGAACCTGCTGTACTTTGCAGGCTCTCTCAAGAGCAGTTATCCATTTGTGGATGTCATCCCCACTTTTGTAGGGGGGCACAACCTTAGACAGGTTCCTATTGTCAAAGACCCTATCTTTGTCCTTAGGGACAATGCTGCCACCAGTGGGTATAGACCCACTCTCTCTAGGTTGCCTAGCCTTGTTCAGTTTTTCTTCCATCAGGGCTACTTCTAGCTCCTGCTTCCTGATCCTCAGCTGGGCTTCCTGCATTCTGGCCTCATGTTCCCTCCTCTGAGGGGTGGTCATCCTTTTCCTGGAGTGACCTTGAGAGCCTCTAGAGCCATGAGAAGCATTGGAGTCACCTGAGTGATTCCTTTGCCTCCCAAGCCCTGTGTTAAGTCCACTGGGGAGATCCAATGGGGTGAACCCATTGTCAGTCCCCAATAGCCTTAGTTTAGCTGGGCCAAGTATAATACTTGGCACTGGGCTAGTTCTCCCTTCATCATCACTACTTTCTGTATCCTCACCACTTTCCTCCCCTGTAGTATGGTTCTCATCTAAGGGATGGCTATTGGAACTGGGTACCTCTGTAGTATCTTCAGAAGGGGGGCCTCCTGTTCCTGACCCTAAGGGGGCTAACTGGGAAGCTTTCTTGAGTGCTCTCTGATTCTCATCATTCTGTAAGAGCTCTCTGAGCTCAGCAGAGTTTGGGTTCTTGGGCTGTTTAAGGCCTCTAAGAGTTGCCAAATGCCTGAGCTCATTCTGATTAAGGGTAGCAAAGCTGGATGGTGCCCTCTGGGGGTCACTCTCAACAGAGATGGGTACAGTGGACCCCTCTGCCCCGGCCATTGCTCTTAAGTGTGGGTGGATGTGTTGCAATCTACCTACACTTGTGTTTACCTACTAAACCTATCTAGTAGTTGTAGTCAGGGTGTGCTACTCCCTTTGCTCTACAACAACTAAGTTCAGTAGAACTTATGTATATCTAATCTTGTTTTATATGTACCTACAGGTACCTATGTGATCTTTCAATTGGTAACCAAGAGATTACAATGGTAAAACACAGCAAGTTCAAATCCAACCGCTGCTCACCAATGTGAGAAGTTGGCCTGGTATATGCTGTTCACTAGTTCTAGTGACCACCTTGTACCATGCCAAGCAACCCTTATGGTGTGGTTGTAAGTCAACCTTTTCGGACTAGCTGCCCTAGTGGTAGCGTAGGCTAAGCAGTCTTTGAGGCTAAACTCGTGAAGCGTGTTAAGCCAGCTGTTTTACCAAATGTAACCCCCTTTTATACCAATGAAAGGACACCACACAGATATATATTCAAAATATATATGTATTTATTTCTCAAAGTAACCCCTAGTCTCTTTATGAGCACAGGAGCACAAATCGTCAAACAAGATTATCACAGAATACACAGAAGTTGCACGTTATATGGATAGGCCCTGGTGGCCACTCAAACCATATACTAAAATAGTGGTATAAGTACCACGAACAGAAAAGGGAAAAGGCCTAGGGCCTCTAGAATCGCTGGGCCTACAAGGAGCTAACGTCAGTTAGTGACCAGGAGGTCCACGGGTGGCGTGTGCAGAGCAAATAGTCACACGCGTGCTCCCATAGGTTTCAATGGGTGCGTAAAAAGTACAAAGTTACTGCAAAGAAGATCTTCCGGGTTGACTAGGAACTTAAGATTTGGAACACAGGCACTAGAGATGTAATACTACACTTGGGCACAGGTGTGCCAGCTTTACCTCACCCACAGGAAGCGGGTGCATAGGCCTCGAAGTGCGTCGGGTTTCTTCTATCTGTTCCGTGGAGCTTGAAGACAAAGATGCTGCAGGCGGTCGGTCCGGGAGAGATGCAGTGGATCCAAGAGTGGATCGGAGATGTTGAAGACCTGTAAGCAGAGGGGACAGTGTTCACAGTCACTAGCCAGTGACCAGCGTGGCACCAGGTGGGTACCAGGCGATGTCGGGTGCAAACAGGTGATGAGGGGTAGCTTGTCTCCGCAGCCACGTGGTCCCTGAAGGTCGACGACGTCCAGGAGTCGGCTCACGAGCTGTCCCACGCAGGCTCTCGCTGTCGGCGGTGTCGGCGACTTGATCGAAGCAAACAAGCCTTGGCAAAAGCAATTGTAGAAGGATTCGGAAATCAGCTGTTGGTTCTGACCAGCAAGGTCAGAGGGATTGCTCCTTTGGAGGGGAGCAAGGGCCAGTCTGGAGCAACCAGACCAGCGGTGTTTGTCATAGATTTCGTCGCCAAGATGGCCACTAGCCAGCGGGCCAGCAACCGGTTAGGCGCGTCGAGTGGCAAAATGCAGAAGGGCCCCACGCAGATCGTGGAGATGCTGGAGGGCTCACCTTTGGTGCAGCTGCTGCTCGGGGGTTGGGCTTCTCAGATCCCAAAGCACAACTTGGAGGGAGCCTCGGTTGTTGCACTTGTCAGCTTGTCGTAGTCGTTCCAAGATGGCTGGCTCCACCTGTCTCGGTGCCTCCACGGGTCTCCTCTTTTCAGGGACTGTGGATCGGGCGGTGAGAGGTCTGGAGGTCCAGGTCTTGTCAGTCTCTGGGCTCGGGCGTTAGCAAGGTGGTCACTCCCTGACCACAGGGGAGATTTTCTTCAGTCTTCTGTGCAGCAGAATGTCGAAGTTCCCGTCTTCTTCTTAGTTTCAAGTTGATTCCAGGATGTCTGAAGTCTTAGGACACAGCTCCTACCTTTAAGCGGATTCTAGGGGCCGGACTACCTGCTAGGTCCCTCCCTAAGGGTGGGACCAGGAAGGGGGGTGGTTACACCCCCAATCCTTTGTCCAGCTCGCCCCAGGCCCGGGACTGGTGTGCCCCAGGACCGGTTTGAACTGGCATATGCACCGAGGCTCCTTGTGAGCCACAGGCATGTCTGGTTTCTTTCAAGCCCTACCTGACCAATACACAAAATCCTGTCTGGGGTGGTGCACGCACCTCCCCTGGCAGGAAACCCTTTGTCCACACCTCCCAAGCTGGAAGGACTCCCAGCAGCAGGAGGGCAGACTTGTGTCTGTGGTGGCAGCATCCATTTTGTGGAGCTGAGGCTATGTCTGATTTTATTGTCCATGGGTTTGATCCTTTGTAGGAGAGTAGGGTCTGCTATCCTATGGTCACCCCAAATTTTTGCTTTTTGCTTCACTGGTTTTTGACATATTGAGGCTGTGGGCCTGCCAATCAGCCCCCAGCCTGCTGTTCTCTCTACTAAATTCACACTATGCACCCTAGGTGCATAACCAATTGGAAGTGGATCACCCTGTGAGCCCCTGTACCAGTGTACACTAGGTACCCAGGGCATTGGTGTACCCAAGGCCTGCCAAGGGCTGCAGCATGTATTATGCCACCCCAGGCTTGGCCTAACAATCTGACACAACTGGCTGATCACTCAGCTGGGGTAAGTTGGTGTAATCACCTCTTACTTAGGTGTAGTATACCTATACCTAACCTTAAATGGGACACATGTTAACCTATAAGTCACTCCTATGGCAGGCCTTAACAATCCTGAAGGCAGAGTGCTTGGTTCCATGTGAGATGGTGCTCTGGCATGAGCTGAGCCTGTCTGCAGTGGTCGGAACAACTTCCTTCTACTGTTTCCAGATATCGTCATACCATATACTCTTAAGTGCATTATGAACCTCGCGGTTAAATGCTATCTTTGGTTTGGCTTTATCAAAACATGTCGAGTAAGGTGTCATACGAATTGGAATACTAACCCCTCGCCAATTCTGGCGACGGGGTTAGCATTCCACCCTTCTAGAGGGACACGACATGTACAGTACCTGAAACCCGGGTAAAATCAGACATAGCCTCAGCTCCACAAAATGGATGCTGCCACCACAGACACAAGTCTGCCCTCCTGCTGCTGGGAGTCCTTCCAGCTTGGGAGGTGTGGACAAAGGGTTTCCTGCCAGGGGAGGTGCGTGCACCACCCCAGACAGGATTTTGTGTATTGGTCAGGTAGGGCTTGAAAGAAACCAGACATGCCTGTGGCTCACAAGGAGCCTCGGTGCATATGCCAGTTCAAACCGGTCCTGGGGCACACCAGTCCCGGGCCTGGGGCGAGCTGGACAAAGGATTGGGGGTGTAACCACCCCCCTTCCTGGTGCCACCCATAGGGAGGGACCTAGCAGGTAGTCCGGCCCCTAGAATCCGCTTAAAGGTAGGAGCTGTGTCCTAAGACTTCAGACATCCTGGAATCAACTTGAAACTAAGAAGAAGACGGTAACTTCGACATTCTGCTGCACAGAAGACTGAAGGAAATCTCCCCTGTGGTCAGGGAGTGACCACCTTGCTAACGCAAGCACCATCCAGCGAATCAACGTCTGCTTTGCCGCCGCCTCCTGCCGGAGCCCGAGCCCAGAGACTGACAAGACCTGGACCTCCAGACCTCTCACCGCCCGATCCACAGTCCCTGAAAAGAGGAGACCCGTGGAGGCACCGAGACACGTGGAGCCAGCCATCTTGGAACGACCACGACAAGCTGCAAGTGCAACAACCGAGGCTCCCTCCAAGTTGTGCTTTGGGATCTGAGAAGCCCAACCCTCGAGCAGCATCTGCAGCAAAGGTGAGCCCTCCAGCATCTCCACGATCTGCGTGGGGCCCTTCTGCATTTTGCCACTCGACGCGCCTAACCGGTTGCTGGCCCGCTGGCTAGTGGCCATCTTGGCGACGAACTTCAAGAAATACACTGCTGGTCTGGTTGCTCCAGACTGGCCCTTGCTCCCCTCCAAAGGAGCAGTCCCTCTGACCTTGCTGGTCAGAACAATCAGCTTATCTTGTTCTCCACAATAATTGCTTTTGCCAAGGCTTGTTTGCTTCGATCAAGTCGCCGACACCGCCGACAGCGAGAGCCTGCGTGGGACAGCTCGTGAACCGACTCCTGGACGTCGTTGATCTCCAGGGACCACGTGGCTGCAGAGACAAGCTACACCTTTCTTCCTGTTTGCACCCGACATTGCCTGGTACCCACCTGGTGCCACGCTGGTCACTGGCTAGTGACTGTGAACACTGTCCCCTCTGCTTACAGGTCTTCAACATCTCCGATCCACTCTTGGATCCACCGCATCTCTCCCGGACCGACCGCCTGCAGCATCTTTGTCCACAGGCTCCACGGAGCAGATAGAAGAAACCCGACGCACTTCGAGGCCTATGCACCCGCTTCCTGTGGGTGAGGTAAAGCTGGCACTCCTGTGCCCAAGTGTAGTATTACATCTCTAGTGCCTGTGTTCCAAATCTTGAGTTCCTAGTCCATCCGGGAGATCCTTTTTGCAGTAACTTTGTACTTTTTACGCACCCATTGAAACCTATGGGAGCACGCGTGTGACTATTTGCTCTGCACACGCCACCCGTGGACCTCCTGGTCACTAACTGAAGTTAGCTCCTTGTAGGCCCAGCGATTCTAGAGGCCCTAGGCCTTTTCCCTTTTCTGTTCGTGGTACTTATACCACTATTTTAGTATATGGTTCGAGCGGCCACCAGGGCCTATCCATATAAAGTGCAACTTCTGTGTATTCTACTGTAATCTTGTTTGACGATTTGTGCTCCTGTGCTCATAAAGAGACTAGGGGTTACTTTGAGAAATAAATACATATATATTTTGAATATATATCTGTATGGTGTTCTTTCATTGGTATAAAAGGGGGTTGCATTTGGTAAAACAGCTGGCTTAACACGCTTCACGAGTTTAGCCTCAAAGACTGCTTAGCCTACGCTACCACTAGGGCAGCTAGTCCGAAAGGGTTGACTTACAACCACACCATAAGGGTTGCTTGGCATGGTACAAGGTGATCACTTTAACTAGTGAGCATCATATACCAGGCCAACTTCTCACATTGGTGAGCAGCGGTTGGATTTGAGCTTGCTGTGTTTTACCATTGTAATCTCTTGGTTACCAATTGAAAGATCACATAGGTACCTGTGGGTACATATAAAACAAGATTAGATATACATAAGTTCTACTGAACTTAGTTGTTGTAGAGCAAAGGGAGTAGCACACCCTGACTACAACTACTAGATAGGTTTAGTAGGCAAACCCATGTGTAGGTAGATTGCAACACATCCACCCACACTTAAGAGCAATGGCTGGGGCAGAGGGGTCCACTGTACCCATCTCTGTTGAGAGTGACCCCCAGAGGGCACCATCCATCTTTGCTACCCTTAACCAGAATGAGCTCAGGCATTTGGCAACTCTTAGAGGCCTTAAACAGCCCAAGAACCCTACCTCTGCTGAGCTCAGAGAACTCTTGCAAAATGATGAAAATCAGAGAGAGCTCAAGAAAGCTTCCCAGTTAGCCCCCTTAGGGACAGGAACAGGAGGCCCCCCTTCTGAAGATGCTACAGAAGTACCCCTTTCCAATAGCCATCCCTTAGATGAGAATCATACTACAGAGGAGGAAAGTGGTGAGGATACAGAAAGTAGTGAGGATGAAGGGAGAAATAGCCCAGTGCCAAGTGTTATACTTGGCCCAGCTAAACTAAGGCTATTGGGGACTGACAATGGGATCATCCCATTGGATCTCCCCAGTGGACTTAACCAGGGGCTTAGGAGGCAAAGGAATCGCTCAGGCGACTCTAATGCTTCTCATGCCTCTAGAGGCTCTCAAGGTCACTCCAGGAAAAGGATGACCACCCCTCAGAGGAGGGAACATGAGGCCAGAATGCAGGAAGCCCAGCTGAGGATCAGGAAGCAGGAGCTAGAAGTAGCCATGATGGAAGAGAAACTGAGTAAGGCTAGGCAACCTAGAGAGAGTGGGTCTATACCCACTGGTGGCAGCATTGTCCCTAAGGACAAAGATAGGGTCTTTGAGAATAGGAACCTGTCTAAGGTTGTGCCCCCCTACAAAAGTGGGGATGACATCCACAAATGGATGACTGCTCTTGAGAGAGCCTGCAAAGTGCAGCAGGTTCCTGAAGACCAGTGGGCAGCAATCCTCTGGCTCTCCTTTGAAGGAAGAGGCAGAGACAGACTCCTCACTGTTAGGGAGGAGGATGTCAGAAACTACAGAGTCCTGAAGAGTGTTCTAGTTGATGGGTTAGGCTTAACCACTGAACAGTACAGGTTAATGTTCAGAGACACCCAAAAGACACAGACTCAGGACTGGTCTGAATACATTGAATGTGCCACTAAGGCTTTGGAGGGTTGGTTGCTGGGAAGTAAGGTATCTGATTTTACAGGATTGTATAATTTGATGATGAGAGAACAGATTTTAAATAACTGTCAAAACCAGCAACTGCATCAACACTTGGTTGACTCTGATCTGACCTCTCCCCAAGAATTGGGAAAGAAGGCAGACAAATGGGTCAGAACCAGGGTTAAGCAAAAGAACCAGAACCAGGGCCAAGGGGGTGATCAGAAGAAAACAGACCAAAAGGGTGGAGATCAGAAATCTAAAGACCAGAAGTCTTCAACAGGGCCCCAAACTACTGCTAAGGAGGGTGGGTCCCAACAGCAATCCAAGGGAAAGAAGAAAGAAGGTCAAAAGAAACCCTGGTGCAATCATTGCAAGAATACAACTCACTGGACTAGTGATTGTAAGAAGGGTGGAGCCCCCAACACTGTTGCCCCTAAGGCACCTGCTCCCAGTACTACTGCTAGCAGTGTTGGTCCCCAGACAAAGGGTGTAGTGGGAATCACTATGGGAACTGAAGGAAATTCTGACTTAGACAGAACCCTGACACAGGCAGTCTTGATCTGTGATGGGGACATTGATTTGTCCCTGACTGTGAGCCCCAGTAACCTGGGCAAGTCCTTTAATAAATGAAAAAGTGGCTCAAGCCTACAGGGACACATGTGCCAGTGTCACTATGGTGACACCAGGCTTTGTGGACCCTGGACAGTACATACCAGGTGAGAATTACCTGGTGACCAATGCCAGCAATGCCACTACTTCACATAGTGTGGCAGTTGTTAACTTCTCATGGGGAGGGGTAACTGGCCTCAAAAGGGTTGTGGTTAGTGCAGACCTCCCAGTAGAATGTTTGTTGGGCAACGACCTAGAGAGTTCTCTATGGTCAGAAGTGGAGTACAGGACTCATGCAGAGATGTTAGGTATATCATCACATGTCCTTGCTGTGACCAGGTCACAGGCCAAAAAGTGCCTCACTGAACCTCAGGTCTTGGATCCTGGAACAATGGACCAAGCACCTACCAAGAAGAAGAACAGGAGGGTCAAGACTGTGCCTTCCCCCCTGCCTCAGAGTGATGATCAGCCTTCCCAGGAAGCTGATCTAGAGGATCCTGAAGGAACTGTCCCTGAAGAGCTTGAACCTGATCAGGTTGAGTTTCTGGGGACAGGGGGACCTTCAAGGGCTGACTTGAGGCAGGCTCAGTTATCCTGTCCCTCTCTTGAACCCCTCAGACAGCTGGCTGCTGCTGAGGCTGCTGGGAATGCTCAAGGTACCCATAAAGTGTATTGGGATGAAGGGCTCCTTTATTCAGAGGCTAGAGACCCCAAGCCTGGTGCTACCAGGAGGTTGGTTATACCTCTGCAATTTAGGGGCTTCCTTCTTACCTTGGCCCATGATATTCCTTTAGCAGGACACTTAGGCCAGAACAAGACTTGGGACAGGCTTGTCCCTCACTTTCACTGGCCTCATATGAATGAAGATACAAAGGAGTTTTGTCGCTCCTGTGTGACCTGCCAAGCCAGTGGCAAATCAGGTGGCACAACAAAGGCCCCCCTAATACCACTACCTGTGGTGGGGGTCCCCTTTGAAAGAGTGGGAATAGATATAGTGGGTCCCATGGATCCTCCCACTGCATCTGGGCACAGATTTATACTGGTGGTAGTGGATCATGCCACCAGGTATCCAGAGGCAATTCCCCTTAGGACCACTACAGCTCCTGTTGTGGCCAGGGCCCTGCTGGGAGTATTCTCCAGAGTGGGGTTTCCTAAGGAGGTAGTTTCTGACAGAGGTACCAACTTCATGTCAGGATACTTGACAGCTATGTGGAAGGAATGTGGTGTCAACTACAAGTTCACCACCCCTTATCACCCACAATGCAATGGGCTTGTTGAGAGATTCAATAAGACCCTAAAGGGTATGATCAAAGGATTACCTGAAAAGCTCAGGCGAAGATGGGACATCCTTCTACCCTGCCTTCTGTTTGCTTACAGAGAGGTCCCACAAAAGGGGGTTGGCTACAGCCCCTTTGAATTGTTGTTTGGGCACCCTGTCAGAGGCCCACTGTGTTTGGTGAAGGAAGGATGGGAGTTACCTCTCAAAAAGCCTAAGCAAGACATAGTGGACTATGTACTTGGTCTCCGCTCCAGGATGGCTGAGTATATGGAGAAGGCATCCAAAAACCTTGAGGCAAGCCAGGCCTTACAGAAAGCTTGGCATGACCAAAAGGCTGTCTTGGTTGAGTTTCAGCCAGGACAGAAGGTATGGGTGTTGGAGCCAGTGGCCCCAGCAGCACTCCAAGACAAATGGTCTGGACCCCATACAATCCTGGAAAAGAAGGGAGAGGTCACCTACTTGGTAGACCTAGGAACTCCCAGGAGTCCCCACAGGGTACTCCATGTTAACAGGTTAAAAGCATATGTTGACAGGGCAGACATGGGCTTGCTCATGGCTACAGATGAGGGACAGGAGGAAGAGAGTGACCCTCTCCCAGACCTGTTGTCTCAGAACCCTGAAGATGGCTCAGTTGAAGGAGTGACCCTTGGAGGCAACCTCACTGCCCATCAGCAGACTGAATGTAGACAGGTTCTACAATCATTTTCACATATGTTTTCCTTGATACCTAGTCAAACTGACTGGTGTACCCATGTGGTGGACACTGGTGACAGTCTGCCTGTAAAGAACAAGCTTTACAGACAACCTGACCACGTCAGGGACTGTATAACGGCTGAGGTACACAAAATGCTGGAATTAGGTGTCATTGAACCCTCAGAGAGCCCCTGGGCTAGCCCAGTGGTTCTGGTCCCCAAACCTCACACCAAAGATGGCAAGAGAGAGATGAGGTTCTGTGTGGACTACAGGGGTCTCAATGCTGTCACCAGGACAGATGCACACCCTATTCCAAGGGCAGATGAGCTCATAGACAAACTAGCTTCTGCAAAGTTTTTGAGCACATTTGACTTGACAGCTGGATATTGGCAAATCAGATTAGCTGAGGAGTCTAAGGCCAAAACAGCATTCTCAACCCCAGGTGGGCACTACCAGTTTGTGGTGATGCCCTTTGGTCTGAAGAATGCACCTGCCACCTTCCAAAGGCTGGTGAACCAAGTCCTTACTGGGTTGGATGACTTTTGCGCAGCATATCTTGATGACATTGCTGTCTTTAGCTCCACCTGGGAGGATCACCTGATCCACCTGAAGAAGGCTCTTGAGGCTCTGCAAAGGGCAGGCCTCACTATCAAGGCTACTAAGTGCCAGATAGGGCAGAGTAAGGTTGTATATTTGGGCCACCTTGTAGGTGGAGGCCAAGTTCAACCACTGGAGAGTAAGATACAATCCATCAAGGACTGGTCTCCTCCAACCACCCAGACTCAAGTTCGAGCTTTCTTGGGCTTGACTGGGTACTACAGGAAGTTTGTTAAGAACTATGGGTCCATTGTGACTCCTCTTAATGATCTGACATCCAAGAAGATGCCCAAAAAGGTTCAGTGGACAGTAAGCTGTCAAAAGGCATTTGATGACCTGAAGGAGGCCATGTGCTCTGCACCTATCCTGAAAAGTCCTGACTACTCCAAAGAGTTTATTGTCCAAACAGATGCTTCTGAGTTGGGTGTGGGAGCTGTGCTGTCACAACTTAATGTAGATGGTCAAGACCAACTCATTGCTTTTATTAGCAGAAGGTTGACCCCCAGAGAGAAGAATTGGTCAGCTATTGAGAGGGAGGCCTTTGCTGTGGTGTGGGCCCTGAAGAAGCTGAGGCCATACTTGTTTGGTACTCACTTCAAGATTCAGACCGACCATAAGCCCCTCTTGTGGCTAAATCAGATGAAGGGTGAAAACCCCAAACTGCTTAGGTGGTCCATTTCCCTACAGGGGATGGACTTTACAGTGGAGCACCGGCCAGGTACTGACCATGGGAATGCAGATGGTCTCTCCAGGTACTTCCACTTAGGACATGAAGACGAGACTGGTCAAGGCTAGTTTAATGTCCCTGCGTTTGGGGGGGGTTGTGTAGGAGAGTAGGGTCTGCTATCCTATGGTCACCCCAAATTTTTGCTTTTTGCTTCACTGGTTTTTGACATATTGAGGCTGTGGGCCTGCCAATCAGACCCCCAGCCTGCTGTTCTCTCTACTAAATTCACACTATGCACCCTAGGTGCATAACCAATTGGAAGTGGATCACCCTGTGAGCCCCTGTACCAGTGGACACTAGGTACCCAGGGCATTGGTGTACCCAAGGCCTGCCAGGGGCTGAAGCATGTATTATGCCACCCCAGGCTTGGCCTAACAATCTGACACAACTGGCTGATCACTCAGCTGGGGTAAGTTGGTGTAATCACCTCTTACTTAGGTGTAGTATACCTATACCTAACCTTAAATGGGACACATGTTAACCTATAAGTCACTCCTATGGCAGGCCTTAACAATCCTGAAGGCAGAGTGCTTGGTTCCATGTGAGATGGTGCTCTGGCATGAGCTGAGCCTGTCTGCAGTGGTCGGAACAACTTCCTTCTACTGTTTCCAGATATCGTCATACCATATACTCTTAAGTGCATTATGAACCTCGCGGTTAAATGCTATCTTTGGTTTGGCTTTATCAAAACATGTCGAGTAAGGTGTCATACGAATTGGAATACTAACCCCTCGCCAATTCTGGCGACGGGGTTAGCATTCCACCCTTCTAGAGGGACACGACATGTACAGTACCTGAAACCCGGGTAAAATCAGACATAGCCTCAGCTCCACAAAATGGATGCTGCCACCACAGACACAAGTCTGCCCTCCTGCTGCTGGGAGTCCTTCCAGTTTGGGAGGTGTGGACAAAGGGTTTCCTGCCAGGGGAGGTGCGTGCACCCCCCCAGACAGGATTTTGTGTATTGGTCAGGTAGGGCTTGAAAGAAACCAGACATGCCTGTGGCTCACAAGGAGCCTCGGTGCATATGCCAGTTCAAACCGGTCCTGGGGCACACCAGTCCCGGGCCTGGGGCGAGCTGGACAAAGGATTGGGGGTGTAACCACCCCCCTTCCTGGTCCCACCCATAGGGAGGGACCTAGCAGGTAGTCCGGCCCCTAGAATCCGCTTAAAGGTAGGAGCTGTGTCCTAAGACTTCAGACATCCTGGAATCAACTTGAAACTAAGAAGAAGACGGGAACTTCGACATTCTGCTGCACAGAAGACTGAAGGAAATCTCCCCTGTGGTCAGAGAGTGACCACCTTGCTAACGCAAGCACCATCCAGCGAATCAACGTCTGCTTTGCCGCCGCCTCCCGCTGGAGCCCGAGCCCAGAGACTGACAAGACCTGGACCTCCAGACCTCTCACCGCCCGATCCACAGTCCCTGAAAAGAGGAGACCCGTGGAGGCACCGAGACACGTGGAGCCAGCCATCTTGGAACGACCACGACAAGCTGCAAGTGCAACAACCGAGGCTCCCTCCAAGTTGTGCTTTGGGATCTGAGAAGCCCAACCCTCAAGCAGCATCTGCACCAAAGGTGAGCCCTCCAGCATCTCCACGATCTGCTTTGGGCCCTTCTGCATTTTGCCACTCGACGCACCTAACCGGTTGCTGGCCCGCTGGCTAGTGGCCATCTTGGCGACGAACTTCAAGAAATACACCGCTGGTCTGGTTGCTCCAGACTGGCCCTTGCTCCCCTCCAAAGGAGCAGTCCCTCTGACCTTGCTGGTCAGAACAATCAGCTTATCTTGTTCTCCACAACAATTGCTTTTGCCAAGGCTTGTTTGCTTCGATCAAGTCGCCGACACCGCCGACAGCGAGAGCCTGCGTGGGACAGCTCGTGAACCGACTCCTGGACGTCGTCGACCTCCAGGGACCACGTGGCTGCAGAGACAAGCTACACCTTTCTTCCTGTTTGCACCCGACATTGCCTGGTACCCACCTGGTGCCACGCTGGTCACTGGCTAGTGACTGTGAACACTGTCCCCTCTGCTTACAGGTCTTCAACATCTCCGATCCACTCTTGGATCCACCGCATCTCTCCCGGACCGACCGCTTGCAGCATCTTTGTCCACAGGCTCCACGGAACAGATAGAAGAAACCCGACGCACTTCGAGGCCTATGCACCCGCTTCCTGTGGGTGAGGTAAAGCTGGCACTCCTGTGCCCAAGTGTAGTATTACATCTCTAGTGCCTGTGTTCCAAATCTTGAGTTCCTAGTCCATCCGGAAGATCCTTTTTGCAGTAACTTTGTACTTTTTACGCACCCATTGAAACCTATGGGAGCACGCGTGTGACTATTTGCTCTGCACACGCCACCCGTGGACCTCCTGGTCACTAACTGAAGTTAGCTCCTTGTAGGCCCAGCGATTCTAGAGGCCCTAGGCCTTTTCCCTTTTCTGTTCGTGGTACTTATACCACTATTTTAGTATATGGTTCGAGCGGCCACCAGGGCCTATCCATATAAAGTGCAACTTCTGTGTATTCTACTGTAATCTTGTTTGACGATTTGTGCTCCTGTGCTCATAAAGAGACTAGGGGTTACTTTGAGAAATAAATACATATATATTTTGAATATATATCTGTGTGGTGTCCTTTCATTGGTATAAAAGGGGGTTGCATTTGGTAAAACAGCTGGCTTAACACGCTTCACGAGTTTAGCCTCAAAGACTGCTTAGCCTACGCTACCACTAGGGCAGCTAGTCCGAAAAGGTTGACTTACAACCACACCATAAGGGTTGCTTGGCATGGTACAAGGTGATCACTTTAACTAGTGAGCATCATATACCAGGCCAACTTCTCACAAACTCCATTAAAACCACTGTTTTATGATCTAGGCAGACATTCTATTCAGGACATTGCAAGACTTCGACCTTTATTATTTTGGGCAAGACTACGAAGGACTTGCTAAGTATGCTGCAGCCCTAAGCGAACTCACACTAGCTGACACTGGGAAGAGGATAAAATGGATCTCCTATGTAAGACAATTGCTGAGAGAAATTGGATACGAAGACTGTTGGGAATCTCAGACACCCCCTTCAAAATTGGATCTCAAGAAGGCATATTGGAGATGGGTTAATGATAGAGAGTTAAGAAATGCTAATATGGGGAAGCTGACTGAGGCCTATTTTGAGCACAAGACACTTTGCAAATTGGAACCATATCTTGATTTTATCCAGATTCCACTGGATAGATCATTGTATGTGAGATTCAGATTAGGAACCTTACCTCTCAACTCCGTCACGGCTAGTTGGAAGGGTCAGATAAGCACATCATCTGGTTGCCCAAGTTGTGCATCTCCGAAGGAGACTATTCCCCATTTCCTTTTTGCCTGCTATACTTCCAGAAGAGCGAGATCCAAGTGGCTGAGACCAATTTGCAGAATTCTGGGCTCCAGAGACTATGTAACTGTGTTGCGTATTTTAAAAACAGATACCTCGTCTCCTATTGTAGTATGTGGATTGGCCAAGTATCTGGGTTGCGCTTGGCTTTTGAGAAAAAAAAAACTTGCCACTTTTGGACATTGAAATGTTGTTGAGGTCCGATTTTTATCCTTTTCTACCAATCCTCTTACAATGAAATTCGTGTCTCTTTGTATATAATGTCTTATTCTGAGACATAGTCCATTTTTAGATATATTTATGATCAATTCTTTTTATTCGTCAATGTTTTACTTGATCCTTTCTAACTTGTATTGTATGTTGTGCTTTTATGATATTTTTTATCGAATACAGCTTTACCTACCTACCTACCTACCACAACCACACCCACAACCACACACACACAACCACAACCACACACAACCACACACACAACCACACACACACAACCACACATACACAACCAGACACACACACAACCACACACACACATAACCACACACACACCCAACCACACATCCATACACACACCTACAACCACACCCGTACCCACAACCGCACCCACAACCACACAAACACACAACCATACACACAACCACAACCACACACACAAGCACACACACACACAACCACACACAACCACACACACACAACCACATATACACAACCACACACACACAACCACACACACACAACCACAACCCCACACACAACCACACACACACAACCACACACACACAACCACACATATACACAACCACAACACACAACCGCACACACAACAACACACAACCACACACACAACCACACACACACAACCACACACATACAACAACACACACACAACCACATACACACAACCACACACACAACCACACACATACACAACCACACAAAACACCACACACACCCAACCACACATCCACACACCCACAACCATACCCACAACTGCACCCACAACCACATAACCATACACACACACAACCACACACACAACCATACAAACAACCACACACACACACAACCACACACACAACCACACACACAACCACACACACAACCACACAACCACACCCACACAACCACACCCACCCACACACACAACCACACACTCACAACCACACACACACCCACAACCAAACCCACAACCACACCCACCCAAACACACCCACAACCACACACACACACACAACCACACACACAACCACACACACACAACCACACACACACAACCACACACACACAACCAGGCACACACAACCACACACACAACCACACACACAAACTCACAAACAACCACACACACAGCCACACACATGACCACACACACACAACCCCAACCACACTCACACCCACCCAACCACACCCACAACCACACACACACACACAACCACACACACAACCACAGCCACACACACAACCACACACACAACACACAAAACCACACACACAACCACACACACAACCACACACACACAACCCCACACACACAACCACACACACAGCCACACACACAACCACACACACAACTACACACACAACCACACACACCACACAACCACACACAACCACACACACAACCACACCCAAACCATCACACACAACCACACACACACAACCACACACACACACATTCAACCACACACACACAACCACACATACACACAACCACACACACACAACCACACACACACATTCAACCACACACACACAACCACACACACACAACCACACAAAACCACACACACAACCACGCACACACACAACCACACACACACACAACCACACACACACAACCACACACATACACAACTACACAAAACCACAAACACACCCAACCACACATCCACACACACACCCACAACCACATACACACAACCACACACACAACTGTACCCACAACCACATAACCACACACACACACAACCACACACACAACCACACAAACAACCACATACACACAACCACACACAACCACAACCAAACACAACCACAACCAAACACAACCACACACACACAACCACACACACAACCAACCACACACACAACCAACCACACACACACAACCACACCCACAACCATACCCACAACCACACCTACACAACCACACCAACCCACACACACAACCACATACCCACAACCACACACACACACACAACCACACCCACAACCACACCCACCCAACCACACACACAACCACACACACAACCAAACACACAACCACACACACAACCACACAACCACACATACACACACAACCACACACATACAATCAGGTACACACAACCACACACACAACCACACACACAACCACACACACACAACCTCACAAACAACCACACACACAACCACACACGACCACACACACAACCCCAACCACACTCACACACAAACACCCACACACACAACACGCACACACACAACCACACACACAACCCCACACACACAACCACACTTACAACACACAAAACCACACACACAACCACACACACACAACTCTTCACACACAACCACACACAACCACACACACAACCACACACACAACCACACACACTACACAACCACACACACAACCACACCAACACACACAACCACACACACACAACCACACACAACCACACAACCACACCCACAACCACACACACAACCACACACACAACCACACACATACAACCACACACACAACCACATACACACAACCACATACACACACAACCACACACCCACAACCACACACACACACATAACACACAACCACACACACAAACACACACAACCACACACACAACCACACACACACACACAACCACACACACACATACAACCACACACACACAACCACATACACACACAACCACATACACACACAACCACACACCCACAACCACACACACACCCACAACACACAACCACACACACAACCACACACATCCACACACATCCACAACCACACCCGTACCCACAACCACACCCACAACCACACAACCACACACACAACCACAACCACACACACAAGCACACACACAGCCACACACACAACCACACACACACATACAACCACACACAACCACAACCATACACACAACCACGCACACACACACAACCACACCCAATTGCACACACCCACCCATACCCACAACCACACAACCTTAACCACACACAACCACACACACACAACCACACACAACCACACATACACACACACACTCACCCACAACCACACACACAACCACACACACAACCACACACACACAACCAACCACACACACAACCACACACACAACCACACACACACACACACAACCACACACACAACCACACACACACAACCAGAACCACACACACAACCACAACCAGACCCACAACGCACCTGCGCGCCTTGAGTGGTACTTTACCTGAGAATATTTTTTGGCAGCCTACGCAGCAATCCTACACACATACCTACTCCCTGCTGACGAGAGGCTACTACCTCGAAACACGTGTCCAGGGATGGCTAACGCGACACTTATTTTTATTTTAAACTTTTGGCATAGGCGTACCCGCCGACGCTACTTCATGGACCACAATTCTTTGGGGTAACACGCTGGTAGGACTAGGAGAGTGCGGCCAATCGGATTTTTGTTTACATTCAGGCTTCCTTGAGCCGGTGGGGCTGACGAGCCCATGGCTATGCACCTGCGCGCCTTGAGTGGTACTTTACCTGAGAATATTTTTTGGCAGCCTACGCAGCAACCCTACACACATACCTACTCCCTGCTGACGAGAGGCAACTACCTCGAAACACGTGTCCAGGGATGGCTAACGCGACACTTATTTTCATTTTAAACTTTTGGCATAGGCGTACCCGCCGACGCTACTTCATGGACCACAATTCTTTGGGGTAACACGCTGGTAGGACTAGCAGAGTGCGGCCAATCGGATTTCAGACCCACAACACACACAACCACACACACACACGTACAACCACACACACAACCACACAAAACCACACACACAACCACACACACACACAACCACACACACACACACAACCACACGCACACAACCACACACATACACAACTACACAAAACCACAAACACACCCAACCACACATCCACACACACCCACAACCACACACACAACTGTACCCACAACCACATAACCACACACACACACAACCACACAAACAACCACATACACACAACCACACACACAACCACACACAACCACACACACAACCACAACCACACACGCAACCACACACACACAACCACACACACACAAACAACCACACACACAACCACACCCACAACCATCCCACAACCACACCTACACAACCACACCAACCCACACACACAACCACACAGCCACACACACACACACACAACCACACCCACAACCACACCCACCCAACCACACACACAACCACACACACAAAACCACACACCCACACAACCACACACACACAACCACACACATACAACCAGGTACACACAACCACACACACAACCACACACACAACCACACACACACAACCTCACAAACAACCACACACACACAACCACACACAACCACACACACAACCCCAACCACACTTACACACAAACACCCACACACACAACACGCACACACACACAACCACACACACACACAACCACACAACCACACACACAACCCCACACAACCACACACACAACCACACACACAACCACACACACCACACAACCACACACACAACCACACACAACCACACCAACACACACAACCACACACACATAACCACACACAACCACACACAACCACACAACCACACCCACAACCACACACACAACCACACACAACCACACACACAACCACACACATACAACCACACACATACAACCACATATACACACAACCACATAAACACACAACCACACACCCACAACCAAACACACACCCACAACACACAACCACACACACAACCACATACACACAACCAAACACACACACACACAACCACACACACATACAACCACACACAACCATATACACACACAACCACATACACACACAACCACACACCCACAACCACACACACACCCACAACACACAACCACACACACAACCACACAAAACCACACACAACCACACACATCCACAACCACACCCATACCCACAACCACACCCACAACCACACAACCACACACACAACCACAACCACACACACAACCACACACACACAGCCACACACACAACCACACACATACACACAACCACAACCATACACACAACCACACACACACACACACAACCACACCCAATTGCACACACCCAACCACACCCACAACCACACAACCCCAACCACACACAACCACACACACAACCACACATCCACACACACACACACTCACCCACAACCACACACACAACCACACACACAACCACACACACACAACCAACCACACACACAACCACACACACAACCACACACAACCACACACACACACAACCACACACACACAACCACACACACACAACCACAACCACGCACACAACCACAACCAGACCCACAACACACACAACCACACACACAACAACACACAGAACCACACACATTATATTGTGCTGCATAACTAAATACTTAGAAGGTCCCAAAAGCGAGACCTATTGGCTATGCCAATGCTTGTTATTTTTATTTTTTAGATTTAGATCTTACAATGAGATTTACAATATATAAAATACATCAATTAATACAACTTTTAAAAACAGCTAAAACAATGTAAAAATATCACAGCACATTCATTCATTGACAGGACAATTTATCATCTCCATAGCAGCTTTAGCTGTTGTAATTCCACGTTTTTTAAAAAGTGGTATTACAAATTTCTGTTGGTAAACCCTTAAAACAGGACATACAAATACAACACGTTCGATAGTCTGTGTATCATTACAACAGAAAGTGCAAATTCTTTCCTCCCAGACTACATTCTGCCATGCATCCATCAGTTTTTAACAGTAAACATTTCAACCTACAAAGCATTACACACCTTTGCATACTGTGTTCCAGATTCCAATTCAAATATTCTTGGGGTACTGCTGCCTAACATGAAATAGTGACACACTGGAAGTCAGGTTTCGCGCTACATATAATCATATCATTCTCATTGAAGAGGCCATAGTAAGCTTTAAACATTTTTTAAGGTGAACATAGCTCATATCTCTCAATTTCTGATTTAGTCAGGGAAAAGTGTTGAAGTGTAACTAAAATATTAGCTAAAAACAGACCAGCCTTTTTGTAGTTGGAAGGAGACATTCCATGGCCACGAGACTCCTTAAAGACTTTTCCTTGGCATGTAGGATGCAATGATATCATTTTAGAATGGCGGCTGGTCCTCATATGTAACTGCTCACAAATCCTAATTCTATCCTTAACTCTTCTATCGAGACCATGTAATTTAAAGTGCAAATAGTGCGAAGAATCTTCCCCTCCACCTCATGCATAAAGTGCCATAGCTTAACATTTATTGTCTCTATAGCATATAAAAGGGTCAACGTAATCTTCATTTTGCATACTGTTAGGAGATGATTAAAGTGCCTGTGACCTGTTGCTCCAAAAAGTGACTTTAGTGTTTTTCTCATGAGCAAATGCCTGATTTGATATGTATGCAACACGTTCAGTATTGGTCAAATTTGCAGTCATAATTCTTCTGAGATAAGGACAGACCATTACTACTTCTATGACAGAAATATTATAGAACCACTTATATTTTGTATTGGTCTGACACCATTTTGTACAGAACCTCATAATCTTGATATTGTTTATGTTAACCTCCATGAACAGCGTCTGATTAAGATGGCAAAATATCGAGTCGTTTCTGGAGGCCTTTGGGCGTCAAGTCTAGCAGAATGATAGCGTCTGCATAAAGCAGAGTCCCTAAAGGAGAAGAGCCTAGTTTTGGGGCATCACGGCAGCCTTGCTCAGCACATTGGGTAGGTCTGCCACATAACGGCAAAAAAGCAGGGGTGCCTACAGGCATCCCTGCTTCAAACCATTACTGGTCAAAAGTTTCAGCGTCATCCCCCGCCTACCTCCTAACATAACATGACAGCAGGTAGCTGTGTGAAGAGCAATTAAAAGTTTTAGCAGACATCCTGGTATTCCCAAGGCACTCAACTTTTTCCAAAGAGTTAGCCTGTCCATGCGGTCAAAAGCAGTTGGAAAATCTATGAAGGCCACGTAGACCGGCATCCCTCTTTGTTTGACATAGCTTTCAGATAAGAGATGGATTACCATTATATTGTCCAAGGCTGAGTGACGAGCTCTAAACCCTGCTTACTCGAAAGGAATATTTTCCCATTCTAGTAGATTAGATAAAACACATTTGGAACAAATCTTTCCTGTGATGTCCAACAGGGTGATCTGTCCATAATTGGCAGGTAAGTTTGAGGGGCCTTTTTTATGTAACGACATAATACAGCCCCCTGCCCCAAGACCTAGGGACCACCCCGGTAAAGTAACAATAGCGTAAAAGTCCCACTAAATAAGTGGCCCATAAGTCCAGGTCTAATTTTATTATAGAAATATGTAGTTGGTCTGGACCTCGCCCCGGTATTCCTAGCAGCTTTAAGATAATGCAGCACTTACTGTCTCGTAGGGGAGAAAAGGGGAGCACATCTCCCAGCTGAATGCTTATTTAGGAACTCTATAACACTATTACTGGGTGTATTCAAGGAATAAAGGGAGATAATGTAATCTTGCCATTACATGCTAGAAATATGATTTATCTTAGGTTTGGAGAAGGAGTTGCTATTATACCCAATAATTTTTCAAAAGGCTTTTTGATTTTTAAATTTTATTGCTTATGTTATTGTTACCCAGTTGTTATCAGAGCTACATCTCTTTTGGATTCTTACGCATCTAGTTATTTTTTTTAAACCAGAAATTCTATTATTATGTTCCTTAGAATAAAAGGTGAATTGCCTTCTTTGCAGATGATTAATGAGCTGGTTAAAAACAAACAGTTAATTAAAGTTATTCGATTTCCTTATGAGTTTTTTGCAAGGACTACCTGCCGAGTGCGGAGTTATCCTCAATATTTTTCACATGTCTTCCTCAAATACGTTTACTGGTAACCATCCTGATGGGGGAACATGTTCAATAATTTTCCTTAATTCAACTGATAGCGCCTCTTTATCTTTCTTGGTCTGTAAAACCTTCCCATTTGCTATGCTAAGTAACACTACGTCACTTTCCGGGATCTGCCATGAATCCACATCCTCCGGTTTCCCATTAATGGTACGAAGAAGAATATTGTGATCACTCAAAATATTCTTTATAACCTTTAAATCATCTAGATATGGAAAACCATACATGAGCTAATAACATCGTCAATTATCGTGGCTTATTTTGCTGATGTATGGGTAAAATTATCTGACATATCACCCTGTAGTCTCCCATTGAGAACTATTAAGTTATGATCCCTACATGCCTCAAGCAGCAGAGATCCTCCTTTATTGTCCTGGAAGAGGTAGGGAACATGATGGCCAAGATATTAACAGCCTCTTACCGTTTTTTGTCCTCAAAGAGAGCAAGTGAATGAGAGACAGTTGCATTTAGATCTCCCATTATTAGGACCTTGGTGATACCCACTTTACACATAATCATGTTCATATAATGAAAGAACTCACTTAACAAATGAGTATTTTCTTGACCTGGTAGAATATAAAGATTAACCAAAAATAAAGGGAAAAACAGAGTGGTGCCCCAAATTCTGCTCTGGGAAAACAATACAATGTAAATGTTCGATTGGTGCCAATACACTTGATATGTCCTAGCAAAATTTGTAGACAATAGTGTGACTATACTACCACTGCATGGCCTCTTTTTGACTTAAAAGAAGGACAACTAATTACGTAGAAATTTTCAACCTCAAAAGCGTCAGGAGCCCATGTTTCTTGCAAGCAATTTACTGCAGGACGTAAAACAGCCAAAATCTGGATTTTACCCAGATTATTCCAGCAGCCTGCTATATTCCATGAAACAATTTTAAAGGAGGGGGACACACTACTAAACACCCTGCTTCAGCACACATGGGGCGGCCATTTTTCCAGTGTTTAACCATCCAACTAGACAGGCCCATTGGGATACATCATCACTTTTAGGCATCACACCCAATTTATAATCATTGCATAAAACCACCCTAGAACCAGCTTTACAAGAGATTAATGTTAATTCTGCATTGATAGTCATCTCTTCCCGTGAAACAGAACATTCATCAATAGGATTGATTACTGGTAACACCTTATTTTTTAGGGGGGTGGGGCAATTCCTTGATTTATGTAGCGATAATTCTGATGCTGCAGAGAGATTTAGCCCTGACGAGATGTTAATATTAGGAGTAGCACAGAAAAATTCCAAAGTCTTTCTCTTTCTCTGTTTTAATGGTACAGCTCTTTCTGAGCTACTTTTACTTCACGCAGGAGAGGCATCCTTGAACGGGGATCTCTCTGAAAGGGTTTACTCTACCATTAAGGAGGTGTCTCTGCCATAGTCCCTCTGTTGAACTATCTTGCTTTCCTCATATGACCCAGGCACATCTAAAACCAAAGAACCTTGGAATGAGTGCTCTTTAACAACTGGGCCTGGAGCGTTATCGAAAAAGAGCAAAGAACTATCAGGAGTGATCTTACTGCCTAAAGAGCCACGTAGACTACCTTTCAGGACCTCCAAGGGGCCATCCAACGGTAAATCTGTTTGTACTTTTATTTTTGACCCATCTTTCATCAGTAAATAATTGCTTCTGTTTTATGGCGCTCTTCATCAGATCTAATAAAGTAAGTCTGAATAAATGATTTCTCCCTTAAAATACCCACACGTGGGGCCTTATTCCTTAATGGATATTGATTTAGTCTTGTGACAGCACCTTGAGGAGATTAATCTCCCCGATCGTAACCTTTTTTCTGTAATGATAAATGCAGGCAGAAGCACAATAAGTGCAGAAGTATGTATAGGAGGAAGATGACAAAGTGAAATTATTAAGTCGGCTTTTTTCCTGGAGCCAGGAGACCAAGTTTCAAGTTTCTTTATTTCCTGCATAGTTACTTAAAACCATTGCAATATTACTGCATAAAATACAAAAATATATATAAAATTTTCAACAATGTATGTATGATTTCCTCCATTTTCTCTGCCTTTTTGTTTTTTGAATTATGAAAGGCAAGCTTCAGATTAAAACCAAATTAAGACCCATTGTTGGATAAATCTTTACAAATATAAAATCAGAATTAATTGTAGACACCGTATATGTCCTTATATAACTAGATGCTATAAATTGCAGTATCGTGTTCCTTTGGGCCAGCCATGAAATTCTTTTTGCAGGTCATCATGTGTGTATTGTTCCAATTTTTCGACTTGTTGCGAGGATTATCTCTTTACTGCGGGCAGTATGTCCTTAGAGTGGTCTGGTTTAGGACATATTCCTATCAGCGGTGTACTGCGGTGCCAGGCCTGGTTCAGTTTTTGATGTTTTGGGCATTTTTTGTTCAGCCAGCATAAGGAATTTTACCAGTCTACAATTTAGTTTTTGGGTTTAAACAGGCTAGCACCGCTTGCCTCCTGGTGCGGATGCCTTTCTGTTTGAAGGATTCTTTGAGAAACTGTTGCCGTGGTTGGTGCAGTTCCTTGCATAAGCAGATTAGATGTAGTATGTCACCTTGTCTGGTTTTGCACAACCTGCACGGCTCTTGTGCTAGTGTCCTTAGCCATGGTGAAAAATGCTGAGCGCACGGAAAGAGTCCCATCCTATGCCTCAGAAAGTTCATTTTTATGGACTTCGGGTAACCCTGGTTGATGAATATTGTGGAGTCAGGAGATGGAAACAGCGCAATATTTGTGACCAATACAGACTGGCACTCCACTCAGACTACTATCTACTGGTTACAGGCCACGAATGTGTAATCCGTCACTATGCCATCTCAGATACTGGTGTGAAAGTTGCCTAGGATCCAACTCACTGCCTCAGGATATTAAAGAACTAGATCCTTATAAGGAAAGGTCTGGCAACCTGCAAGCCGCAGGCAAGTATTGGCAATGGCAGTGGTATATCAATGGCTTCCCCAGCCATCAAAAGCCAAGTATCCAACTAGGTATCCAGCGAATACATACTATTTTCGCTGATGTGGCTGACACCAGGCCCCCCCACCTGGTGGCCGCAACTGAACCTAGCCGGGCCACTACTGCTGCTTCAGGGGATTTCTCAGCCCATGGAAAATAATTTTTAACTAAAACTACAAGAAACAGCGCTGACACTAAAGCAATGGAGTTGAAACACAGGCCCAAGGGCAGAGAACTGTGGCTGTAGCTATGGCTGAGGCTGAAAAGCCAAGACTGTATCATAATTCTTTAAACCAGGACTCAACTGTTTGTAAAACTCTTTTTATCAGTCTCCCCTGGTATTCTGTTCCTGCTGGTGAAATCGAGAAGGAGGAGCCGGTCAAGGGGGGCGTGGTGCCGAAAGCTGCAACAAGTCCTGGCTTGGCTGCCTTGGCTGCACTTGCGCTTACCCCCCGGTGGGGAACGCCCTACTGAGGGACTCATGCTGTGCAGACCAGCCAGAGCAACAGGCGCTCACCTCATGCCACTCCTCCTGGCGGAGCATAGCACCAACCTAAGCTGCGTTGATGACTACAGGCTGCAAGCGGGCAACTGGCAACGGGTAAACTGGTGGACCAAGGGGTCAGGGCGACTTCCACCTCAGCTACCCACTGCTGGCCCCAGGCTGCGTCTCAAGATCAGAGGCAGCCTGTTGCTCTGCTCCACAGGTTTGCGCTATGCCACACCAAGCCTACCGAGCTTCCTAGTCCGAACATATTCTTGGTTTTGTTGCGTACTACCTCACCAGGATAACTTGTTGCATTTTTCTACATTCTAAAATCTAAAACTAAAATCTTAATTATTTACCCTGACTGTCCAGCTCCTTGTAACTCAGCTGCACTCTCAGGTAATTACGACCAAAGGTAATGATGCTACATTTTTGCGATAGGAATGACCCTGCATGGTAAACGGTCAAGTGCCCCTGCCATGAGTGTGCAACTGCAAGTGAAACTGGTATTCTCACTTTTTGGGTCTCGCCTACGCAGCGCGCATGCGCTGCATAGGAGGAGACCTTTAGGAATCGATTTGCTTTTTCTGCCAAAAACGTCCACGCTTTGCATTGCTTTCAATGGCAACGCGTGTACGTTTGGCGATTCCCTTGCGGGAGCGAGCTTTGGCAACATCTGTTTGTAATTAATTTTTCAACAGATGGTGCCCCAGCTCGCTCCCGCAAAGGAAACGCTGTGTGTGCTCTCGGCCGCACTTCCCCCACCCCTCCCACTGTGGTCCGTGTCACTTAGCTCATGCTTCAAATGCGTATGCTTTTGCCAGCTAGCTCGTTAGTAGCTTTCCTATTGCTGCTTTTAAAATCCCCGTATTTTTTTTCTAGCTCCTCTTGTGGTGAACCAATAAGCTCACTCGAAATGCCCAGAACGTGTACTTGTTGCTGGGAAGACATCTTGGCGGGTAAACACGCCTGAAGCTGTGATGTGTGCGTGCCTGGATTTCTCTTTGCCAGTTAGACGTTTCATCCATATAGGTTCAGAATATTAATGCTCTACTGAGTTCGAGTGCAAGATGAGTGCGTATCTTCAGATGTTGCCTCGGGTACAAACAGCCAGCATTGCCGAGCCGCTGACAGACTGCAGACTTTCTGCCCTGAAACCTCCCTCCGGCTCTAGGATTGACACATTCCACCCCTAAACCCATAGTTGTGTATTTCCCCTCCTTCCCAATGACCCCCCCCAAATCACACACTGCTCTACACTACACGCTTCCACATCATGCCTCCCAGGGCGTCTGAAGCGCTTCGATGCCATCAAACAAGCGCTGCTCTGACTGCACTCCCATTACTTACAGCACTACGAAATGCAGCCTCTCTGTGGCACGCGCTATAATTATCACTCAACTAGAAATGCACGGGCTGAGTGAGCCACGTTGACATGCAAGGGAGTTTGTTTACAGCTGCAGAGAGGAGCGCGGTGGTGAGGGGGGGCTTGGGAGCGCCTGTCAGACTATGCCAGGTTTGCACTTGTATCTTGAAGGGGCTCGCCCCCTCCCGCTTTCTCTCTTTCTACTCTTTCTTTCTCTCTCCCCGTGCTCTTTCTCTCTCTGCTCGTTCTTGCTCGCTCTCTTGCTGCTCTTGCTCACTCTTTCTCTCTCTCTCTTTCTCTGTCTTTTTCTCTATCTTTATCTCTTGCTCTTTTTTTCTCTTTCTCGCTCTCCCTTTCGCTCTCTCGCTCTCCCTTTCGCTCTCTGCTCTCCCTTTCACGTCTGCTCTCTGCTCTCCCTTTCCCGTCCGCTCTCTGCTCTCCCTTTCCCGTCCGCGCTCTGATCTCCCTTCCCCGTCCGTTCTCTGCTCTAGTGTAAAACAGCATACTACACTTCATGTGTCTCACTCGGCGGAGGTTTAAAATCCAGCGAGTGGGGCCCAGCCTAAGAAGACATGTAACAAGGCTTTGCACAGCTGCCAACAGGTTTGCAACTGGAATCCTGAAGCAGCAATACCAGCAGATTTTGTTTGAACCCTACTGAAAGGGCTGGGGTGGTTCGGAGGCCGGCGAGGGACCCCCGCCCCTGCAGTCACAGTCTAAATTCAAAGCCTGTGATACACGAGGCTTTAATGCAGAGTTAATGCCCTACTCTGACTCTTTCATGAGAGGCTGGATGTGGGGCGGGATGAGAAGGCCAGAAAGGGAGACACTGACACACCTCGCACCTTCAATAGTGGGGCAGTGAGGCAGGCGCACTAAGTATAACCGAGTCACTCAGTTATGGGCTCTTTCTCGATATTGCTCGTCTACCCCCCCATCCGTTCCATCTTTTCTTTCTCACTCTCTGTCTCTCTCTCCCCTTCTTTTCTGCTTTCTCCAGTGTACACCTCATGAGTCTCTCACTCGCCCTTCGCCTCTTCAGCCCAGGGTCCACCCTCTGTCTCCTCCTCTCGTGTTTACCCCTCCTCACCCCCATCTCCACTCGGTCTGCCTGCTTCTCGACTCTCGACTCTCTTCCTTTCATGCTCTCTCACTCTCATCCTCCTCTTCCTCCGGGTCTCTCCACTTTCCTCCCCTGCTCACCGCCCCCCCACCCATCCCCACCAGCTCTTTCTTCCTCCACGAACAGTAAAAATGTGTCAGCTAAAAAATACCGAAATAGAAAAAATGAGGGAAATTCTCAAAATAACTCTATAGATAGGGAAGAAAATTAACATTACGTTATTCTTTAGAAATATTGTGGGGGCCGCAGCTCCCACCAGGGTGCGTTCTCTCTCTCTCTCGCTCTCTCTCTCCTCTCACTTTCTCTCTCTTTCTCTCCCGCTCTCTCTTTCTCTCTCTCGCTCTCTCTCCCCCTCTCTCGCTCTCTCTCTCCCCCTCTCTCTCTTTCTCACTCTTTCTCTTTCTCTCTCTCTCTCTCCCTCCCTCTCTCTCTTTATCTCTCCTCACTCTCTTTCTGTCTCTCCCGCTCCCTCTTTCTCTCACTCTCTCTCTCTCCCCCTCTCTCGCTCTCTCTCGCCCCCTCTCTCTCTTTCTCACTCTTTCCTTTTCTCTCTCTCTTTCTCTCCCTCCCTCTCTCTTTATCTTTCCTCCCTCTCTTTCTGTCTCTCTCCCTCTCTGTCTCTCCCGCTCTCTCTTTTTTCTCCCTCCCTCTCTATCTTTACCTCTCCTCTCTCTCTCTCCCTCTCTCTCTCTCTCTCCCTCTCTCTCTCTCTCTCCCTCCCTCCCTCTCTGTCTCTCTCTATCTCTCCTCCCTCTCTCCCTCTCCACTCTCTCCTTTCTCTCTCCCTCTGTTTATCGTCCTCCCCCTGTTTCTTGCCCCCCCACACCCGCCTCGGGATGTCTCTATGTCTCTTTTAATCTTTCCATCGCTTTTCTCGATTCTGTTCAATGCTGCTTTATAGATTTGTTTTTTTAGCTAAATCCACTTGAATTATGTGGCAAAGGACAAAATTATATAGCGGGTGTAGGAGAGTAGGGTCTGCTATCCTATGGTCACCCCAAATTTTTGCTTTTTGCTTCACTGGTTTTTGACATATTGAGGCTGTGGGCCTGCCAATCAGACCCCCAGCCTGCTGTTCTCTCTACTAAATTAAAACTATGCACCCTAGGTGCATAACCAATTGGAAGTGGATCACCCTGTCAGCCCCTGTACCAGTGTACACTAGGTACCCAGGGCATTGGTGTACCCAAGGCCTGCCAAGGGCTGCAGCATGTATTATGCCACCCCAGGCTTGGCCTAACGATTTGACACAACTGGCTGATCACTCAGCTGGGGTAAGTTGGTGTAATCACCTCTTACTTAGGTGTAGTATACCTATACCTAACCTTAAATGGGACACCTGGTAACCTATAAGTCACTCCTATGGCAGGCCTTAACAATCCTGAAGGCAGAGTGCTTGGTTCCATGTGAGATGGTGCTCTGGCATGAGCTGAGCCTGTCTGCAGTGGTCGGAACAACTTCCTTCTACTGTTTCCAGATATCGTCATACCATATACTCTTAAGTGCATTATGAACCTCGCGGTTAAATGCTATCTTTGGTTTGGCTTTATCAAAACATGTCGAGTAAGGTGTCATACGAATTGGAATACTAACCCCTCGCCAATTCTGGCGACGGGGTTAGCATTCCACCCTTCTAGAGGGACACGACATGTACAGTACCTGAAACCCGGGTAAAATCAGACATAGCCTCAGCTCCACAAAATGGATGCTGCCACCACAGACACAAGTCTGCCCTCCTGCTGCTGGGAGTCCTTCCAGCTTGGGAGGTGTGGACAAAGGGTTTCCTGCCAGGGGAGGTGCGTGCACCACCCCAGACAGGATTTTGTGTATTGGTCAGGTAGGGCTTGAAAGAAACCAGACATGCCTGTGGCTCACAAGGAGCCTCGGTGCATATGCCAGTTCAAACCGGTCCTGGGGCACACCAGTCCCGGGCCTGGGGCGAGCTGGACAAAGGATTGGGGGTGTAACCACCCCCCTTCCTGGTCCCACCCTTAGGGAGGGACCTAGCAGGTAGTCCGGCCCCTAGAATCCGAATAAAGGTAGGAGCTGTGTCCTAAGACTTCAGACATCCTGGAATCAACTTGAAACTAAGAAGAAGACGGGAACTTCGACATTCTGCTGCACAGAAGACTGAAGAAAATCTCCCCTGTGGTCAGGGAGTGACCACCTTGCTAACGCAAGCACCATCCAGCGCATCAACGTCTGCTTTGCCGCCGCCTCCCGCCGGAGCCCGAGCCCAGAGACTGACAAGACCTGGACCTCCAGACCTCTCACCGCCCGATCCACAGTCCCTGAAAAGAGGAGACCCGTGGAGGCACCGAGACACGTGGAGCCAGCCATCTTGGAACGACTACGACAAGCTGACCAGTGCAACAACCGAGGCTCCCTCCAAGTTGTGCTTTGGGTCCTGAGAAGCCCAACCCTCGAGCAGCATCTGCACCAAAGGTGAGCCCTCCAGCATCTCCACGATCTGCGTGGGGCCCTTCTGCATTTTGCCACTCGACGCGCCTAACCGGTTGCTGGCCCGCTGGCTAGTGGCCATCTTGGCGACGAAATCTACGACAAACACCGCTGGTCTGGTTGCTCCAGACTGGCCCTTGCTCCCCTCCAAAGGAGCAATCCCTCTGACCTTGCTGGTCAGAACCAACAGCTGATTTCCGAATCCTCCTGCAATTGCTTTTGCCAAGGCTTGTTTGCTTCGATCGAGTCGCCGACACCGCCGACAGCGAGAGCCTGCGTGGGACAGCTCGTGAGCCGACTCCTGGACGTCGTCGACCTTCAGGGACCACGTGGCGGCGGAGACAAGCTACCCCTCATCACCTGTTTGCACCCGACATCGCCTGGTACCCACCTGGTGCCACGCTGGTCACTGGCTAGTGACTGTGAACACTGTCCCCTCTGCTTACAGGTCTTCAACATCTCCGATCCACTCTTGGATCCACTGCATCTCTCCCGGACCGACCGCCTGCAGCATCTTTGTCTTCAAGCTCCACGGAACAGATAGAAGAAACCCGACGCACTTCGAGGCCTATGCACCCGCTTCCTGTGGGTGAGGTAAAGCTGGCACACCTGTGCCCAAGTGTAGTAATACATCTCTAGTGCCTGTGTTCCAAATCTTAAGTTCCTAGGTCATCCGGAAGATTCCTTTTGCAGTAACTTTGTACTTTTTACGCACCCATTGAAACCTATGGGAGCACGCGTGTGACTATTTGCTCTGCACACGCCACCCGTGGACCTCCTGGTCACTAACTGACGTTAGCTCCTTGTAGGCCCAGCGATTCTAGAGGCCCTAGGCCTTTTCCCTTTTCTGTTCGTGGTACTTATACCACTATTTTAGTATATGGTTTGAGTGGCCACCAGGGCCTATCCATATAAAGTGCAACTTCTGTGTATTCTGTGATAATCTTGTTTGACGATTTGTGCTCCTGTGCTCATAAAGAGACTAGGGGTTACTTTGATAAATAAATACATATATATTTTGAATATATATCTGTGTGGTGTCCTTTCATTGGTATAAAAGGGGGTTGCATTTGGTAAAACAGCTGGCTTAACACGCTTCACGAGTTTAGCCTCAAAGACTGCTTAGCCTACGCTACCACTAGGGCAGCTAGTCCAAAAAGGTTGACTTACAACCACACCATAAGGGTTGCTTGGCATGGTACAAGGTGGTCACTAGAACTAGTGAACAGCATATACCAGGCCAACTTCTCACATTGGTGAGCAGCGGTTGGATTTGAGCTTGCTGTGTTTTACCATTGTAATCTCTTGGTTACCAATTGAAAGATCACATAGGTACCTGTAGGTACATATAAAACAAGATTAGATATACTTAAGTTCTACTGAACTTAGTTGTTGTAGAGCAAAGGGAGTAGCACACCCTGACTACAACTACTAGATAGGTTTAGTAGGTAAACCCAAGTGTAGGTAGATTGCAACACATCCACCCACACTTAAGAGCAATGGCTGGGGCAGAGGGGTCCACTGTACCCATCTCTGTCGAGAGTGACCCCCAGAGGGCACCAACCAGCTTTGCTACCCTTAATCAGAATGAGCTCAGGCATTTGGCAACTCTTAGAGGCCTTAAACAGCCCAAGAACCCAAACTCTGCTGAGCTCAGAGAGCTCTTACAGAATGATGAGAATCAGAGAGCACTCAAGAAAGCTTCCCAGTTAGCCCCCTTAGGGACAGGAACAGGAGGCCCCCCTTCTAAAGATGCCACTGAAGTACCCCTTCCCAATAGTCACCCCTTAGATGGGATGCCTACCACAGAGGATGAGAGTGAAAAGGATACTGACAGTAGTGAGGATGAAGGGAGAACTAGCCCAGTGCCAAGTGTTATACTTGGCCCAGCTAAACCAAGGCTATTGGGGACTGACAGTGGGTTCAACCCACTGGATCTCCCCAGTGGACTTAACACAGGGCTGGGAAGGCAAAGGAATCGCTCAGGTGACTCCAATGCTTCCCATGGCTCTAGAGGCTCTCAAGGTCACTCCAGGAGAAGGATGACCACCCCTCAGAGGAGGGAACATGAGGCCAAGATGCAAGAGGCCCAGCTGAGGATCAGGAAGCAGGAGCTAGAAGTAGCCCTGATGGAAGAGAAACTTAGCAAGGCTAGACAGCATAAAGAGAGTGGGTCTATACCCACTGGTGGCAGCATTGTCCCTAAGGACAAAGATAGGGTTTTCGACAATAGAAACCTGTCTAAGGTTGTGCCCCCCTACAAAAGTGGGGATGACATCCACAAGTGGATAACTGCTCTTGAGAGAGCCTGCAAAGTACAGCAGGTTCCTGAAGATCAGTGGGCAGCAATCCTCTGGCTCTCCTTTGAGGGAAGAGGCAGAGACAGACTCCTCACTGTTAGAGAAGAGGATGTCAGAAACTACAGAGTCCTGAAGAGTGTTCTAGTAGATGGGTTAGGCTTAACCACTGAACAGTACAGGTTAATGTTCAGAGACACCCAAAAGACACAGACTCAGGACTGGTCTGAATACATTGAATGTGCCACTAAGGCTTTGGAGGGTTGGTTGCTGGGAAGTAAGGTATCTGATTTTACAGGATTGTATAATTTGATGATGAGAGAACAGATTTTAAATAACTGTCAAAACCAGCAACTGCATCAACACTTGGTTGACTCTGATCTGACCTCTCCCCAAGAATTGGGAAAGAAGGCAGACAAATGGGTCAGAACCAGGGTTAAGCAAAAGAACCAGAACCAGGGCCAAGGGGGTGATCAGAAGAAAACAGACCAAAAGGGTGGAGATCAGAAATCTAAAGACCAGAAGTCTTCAACAGGGCCCCAAACTACTGCTAAGGAGGGTGGGTCCCAACAACAGTCCAAAAAGAAGAAAGAAGGTCAAAAGAAACCCTGGTGCAATCATTGCAAAAATACAACTCACTGGACTAGTGATTGCAAAAAGGGTGGAGCCCCCAACACTGTTGCCCCTAAGGCACCTGCTCCCAGTACTACTGTTAGCAGTGTTGGTCCCCAGACAAAGGGTGTAGTGGGAATCACTATGGGAACTGAAGGAGATTCTGACTTAGACAGAACCCTGACACAGGCAGTCTTGATCTGTGATGGGGACATTGATTTGTCCCTGACTGTGAGCCCCAGTAACCTGGGCAAGTACAGACAGACTCCTTTAATTAATGACAAAGTGGCTCAAGCCTACAGGGACACATGTGCCAGTGTCACTATGGTGACACCAGGCTTTGTGGACCCTGGACAGTACATACCAGGTGAGAACTACCTGGTGACCAATGCCAGCAATGCCACTACTTCACACAGTGTGGCAGTTGTTAACTTCTCATGGGGAGGGGTAACTGGCCTCAAAAGGGTTGTGGTTAGTGCAGACCTCCCAGTAGAATGTTTGTTGGGCAATGACCTAGAGAGTTCTCTATGGTCAGAAGTGGAGTACAGGACTCATGCAGAGATGTTAGGTATATCATCACATGTCCTTGCTGTGACCAGGTCACAGGCCAAAAAGTGCCTCACTGAACCACAGGTCTTGGATCCTGGAACAATGGACCAAGCACCTACCAAGAAGAAGAACAGGAGGGTCAAGGCTGTGCCTTCCCCCCTGCCTCAGAGTGATGATCAGCCTTCCCAGGAAGCTGATCTAGAGGACCCTGAAGGAACTGTCCCTGAAGAGCTTGAACCTGATCAGGTTGAGTTTCTGGGGACAGGGGGACCTTCAAGGGCTGACTTGAGGCAGGCTCAGTTATCCTGTCCCTCTCTTGAACCCCTCAGACAGCTGGCTGCTGCTGAGGCTGCTGGGAATGCTCAAGGTACCCATAAAGTGTATTGGGATGAAGGGCTCCTTTATTCAGAGGCTAGAGACCCCAAGCCTGGTGCAACCAGGAGGTTGGTCATACCTCTGCAATTTAGGGGCTTCCTTCTCACCTTGGCCCATGACATTCCTTTAGCAGGACACTTAGGCCAGAACAAGACTTGGGACAGGCTTGTCCCTCACTTTCACTGGCCTCATATGAATGAAGATACAAAGGAGTTTTGTCGCTCCTGTGTTACCTGCCAAGCCAGTGGCAAATCAGGTGGCACAACAAAGGCCCCCCTAATACCACTACCTGTGGTGGGGGTCCCCTTTGAAAGAGTGGGAATAGACATAGTGGGTCCCATGGATCCTCCCACTGCATCTGGGCACAGATTTATACTGGTGGTAGTGGATCATGCCACCAGGTATCCAGAGGCAATTCCCCTTAGGACCACTACAGCTCCTGTTGTGGCCAGGGCCCTGCTGGGAGTATTCTCCAGAGTGGGGTTTCCTAAGGAGGTAGTATCTGACAGAGGTACCAACTTTATGTCAGGATACTTGACAGCTATGTGGAAGGAATGTGGTGTCAACTACAAGTTCACCACCCCTTATCACCCACAATGCAATGGGCTTGTTGAGAGATTCAACAAGACCCTAAAGGGTATGATCAAAGGATTACCTGAAAAGCTCAGGCGAAGATGGGATATCCTTCTACCCTGCCTTCTGTTTGCTTACAGAGAGGTCCCACAAAAGGAGTTGGCTACAGCCCCTTTGAATTGTTGTTTGGGCACCCTGTGAGAGGCCCACTGTGTTTGGTGAAGGAAGGATGGGAGTTACCTCTCAAAAAGCCTAAGCTAGACATAGTGGACTATGTACTTGGTCTCCGCTCCAGGATGGCTGAGTATATGGAGAAGGCATCTAAAAACCTTGAGGCAAGCCAGGCCTTACAGAAAGCTTGGCATGACCAAAAGGCTGTCTTGGTTGAGTATCAGCCAGGACAGAAGGTATGGGTGTTGGAGCCAGTGGCCCCAGCAGCACTCCAAGACAAATGGTCTGGACCCCATACAATCCTGGAAAAGAAGGGAGAGGTCACCTACTTGGTGGACCTAGGAACTCCCAGGAGTCCCCACAGGGTACTCCATGTTAACAGGCTTAAAGCATATGTTGACAGGGCAGACATGGGCTTGCTCATGGCTACAGATGAGGGACAGGAGGAAGAGAGTGACCCTCTCCCAGACCTGTTGTCTCAGAACCCTGAAGATGGCTCAGTTGAAGGAGTGACCCTTGGAGGCAACCTCACTGCCCATCAGCAGACTGAATGTAGACAGGTTCTACAATCATTTTCACATATGTTTTCCTTGATACCTAGTCAAACTGACTGGTGTACCCATGTTGTGGACACTGGTGACAGTCTGCCTGTAAAGAACAAACTTTACAGACAACCTGACCACGTCAGGGACTGTATAAAGGCTGAGGTACATAAAATGCTGGAATTAGGTGTCATTGAACCCTCAGAGAGCCCCTGGGCTAGCCCAGTGGTTCTGGTCCCCAAACCTCACACCAAAGATGGCAAGAGAGAGATGAGGTTCTGTGTGGATTACAGAGGACTCAATGCTGTCACCAGGACAGATGCACACCCTATTCCAAGGGCAGATGAGCTCATAGACAAACTAGCTTCTGCAAAGTTTTTGAGCACATTTGACTTAACAGCTGGCTATTGGCAAATCAGATTAGCTGAGGAGTCTAAGGCCAAAACAGCATTCTCAACCCCAGGTGGGCATTATCAGTTTGTAGTGATGCCCTTTGGTCTGAAGAATGCACCTGCCACCTTCCAAAGGCTGGTGAACCAAGTCCTTACTGGGTTGGATGACTTTTGCGCAGCATATCTTGATGACATTGCTGTCTTTAGTTCCACCTGGGAGGATCACCTGATCCACCTGAAGAAGGCTCTTGAGGCTCTGCAAAGGGCAGGCCTCACTATCAAGGCTACTAAGTGCCAGATAGGGCAGAGTAAGGTTGTGTATTTGGGCCACCTTGTAGGTGGGGGCCAAGTTCAACCACTGGAGAGTAAGATACAGTCCATCAAGGATTGGTCCCCTCCAACCACCCAGACTCAAGTTCGAGCTTTCTTGGGCTTGACTGGGTATTACAGGAAGTTTGTTAAGAACTATGGGTCCATTGTGACTCCTCTTAATGATCTGACATCCAAGAAGATGCCCAAAAAGGTTCAGTGGACAGTAAGCTGTCAAAAAGCATTTGATGACCTGAAGGAGGCCATGTGCTCTGCACCTATCCTGAAAAGTCCTGACTACTCCAAAGAGTTTATTGTCCAAACAGATGCTTCTGAGTTGGGTGTGGGAGCTGTGCTGTCACAACTTAATGTAGATGGTCAAGACCAACCCATTGCTTTTATTAGCAGAAGGTTGACCCCCAGAGAGAAGAATTGGTCAGCTATTGAGAGGGAGGCCTTTGCTGTGGTGTGGGCCCTGAAGAAGCTGAGGCCATACTTGTTTGGCACTCACTTCAAGATTCAGACCGACCATAAGCCCCTCTTGTGGCTAAATCAGATGAAGGGTGAAAACCCCAAACTGCTTAGGTGGTCCATTTCCCTACAGGGGATGGACTTTACAGTGGAGCACCGGCCAGGTACTGACCATGGGAATGCAGATGGTCTCTCCAGGTACTTCCACTTAGGACATGAAGACGAGACTGGTCAAGGCTAGTTTAATGTCCCAGCGTTTGGGGGGGGGTTGTGTAGGAGAGTAGGGTCTGCTATCCTATGGTCACCCCAAATTTTTGCTTTTTGCTTCACTGGTTTTTGACATATTGAGGCTGTGGGCCTGCCAATCAGACCCCCAGCCTGCTGTTCTCTCTACTAAATTAAAACTATGCACCCTAGGTGCATAACCAATTGGAAGTGGATCACCCTGTCAGCCCCTGTACCAGTGTACACTAGGTACCCAGGGCATTGGTGTACCCAAGGCCTGCCAAGGGCTGCAGCATGTATTATGCCACCCCAGGCTTGGCCTAACGATTTGACACAACTGGCTGATCACTCAGCTGGGGTAAGTTGGTGTAATCACCTCTTACTTAGGTGTAGTATACCTATACCTAACCTTAAATGGGACACCTGGTAACCTATAAGTCACTCCTATGGCAGGCCTTAACAATCCTGAAGGCAGAGTGCTTGGTTCCATGTGAGATGGTGCTCTGGCATGAGCTGAGCCTGTCTGCAGTGGTCGGAACAACTTCCTTCTACTGTTTCCAGATATCGTCATACCATATACTCTTAAGTGCATTATGAACCTCGCGGTTAAATGCTATCTTTGGTTTGGCTTTATCAAAACATGTCGAGTAAGGTGTCATACGAATTGGAATACTAACCCCTCGCCAATTCTGGCGACGGGGTTAGCATTCCACCCTTCTAGAGGGACACGACATGTACAGTACCTGAAACCCGGGTAAAATCAGACATAGCCTCAGCTCCACAAAATGGATGCTGCCACCACAGACACAAGTCTGCCCTCCTGCTGCTGGGAGTCCTTCCAGCTTGGGAGGTGTGGACAAAGGGTTTCCTGCCAGGGGAGGTGCGTGCACCACCCCAGACAGGATTTTGTGTATTGGTCAGGTAGGGCTTGAAAGAAACCAGACATGCCTGTGGCTCACAAGGAGCCTCGGTGCATATGCCAGTTCAAACCGGTCCTGGGGCACACCAGTCCCGGGCCTGGGGCGAGCTGGACAAAGGATTGGGGGTGTAACCACCCCCCTTCCTGGTCCCACCCTTAGGGAGGGACCTAGCAGGTAGTCCGGCCCCTAGAATCCGAATAAAGGTAGGAGCTGTGTCCTAAGACTTCAGACATCCTGGAATCAACTTGAAACTAAGAAGAAGATGGGAACTTCGACATTCTGCTGCACAGAAGACTGAAGAAAATCTCCCCTGTGGTCAGGGAGTGACCACCTTGCTAACGCAAGCACCATCCAGCGCATCAACGTCTGCTTTGCCGCCGCCTCCCGCCGGAGCCCGAGCCCAGAGACTGACAAGACCTGGACCTCCAGACCTCTCACCGCCCGATCCACAGTCCCTGAAAAGAGGAGACCCGTGGAGGCACCGAGACACGTGGAGCCAGCCATCTTGGAACGACTACGACAAGCTGACCAGTGCAACAACCGAGGCTCCCTCCAAGTTGTGCTTTGGGTCCTGAGAAGCCCAACCCTCGAGCAGCATCTGCACCAAAGGTGAGCCCTCCAGCATCTCCACGATCTGCGTGGGGCCCTTCTGCATTTTGCCACTCGACGCGCCTAACCGGTTGCTGGCCCGCTGGCTAGTGGCCATCTTGGCGACGAAATCTACGACAAACACCGCTGGTCTGGTTGCTCCAGACTGGCCCTTGCTCCCCTCCAAAGGAGCAATCCCTCTGACCTTGCTGGTCAGAACCAACAGCTGATTTCCGAATCCTCCTGCAATTGCTTTTGCCAAGGCTTGTTTGCTTCGATCGAGTCGCCGACACCGCCGACAGCGAGAGCCTGCGTGGGACAGCTCGTGAGCCGACTCCTGGACGTCGTCGACCTTCAGGGACCACGTGGCGGCGGAGACAAGCTACCCCTCATCACCTGTTTGCACCCGACATCGCCTGGTACCCACCTGGTGCCACGCTGGTCACTGGCTAGTGACTGTGAACACTGTCCCCTCTGCTTACAGGTCTTCAACATCTCCGATCCACTCTTGGATCCACTGCATCTCTCCCGGACCGACCGCCTGCAGCATCTTTGTCTTCAAGCTCCACGGAACAGATAGAAGAAACCCGACGCACTTCGAGGCCTATGCACCCGCTTCCTGTGGGTGAGGTAAAGCTGGCACACCTGTGCCCAAGTGTAGTAATACATCTCTAGTGCCTGTGTTCCAAATCTTAAGTTCCTAGGTCATCCGGAAGATTCCTTTTGCAGTAACTTTGTACTTTTTACGCACCCATTGAAACCTATGGGAGCACGCGTGTGACTATTTGCTCTGCACACGCCACCCGTGGACCTCCTGGTCACTAACTGACGTTAGCTCCTTGTAGGCCCAGCGATTCTAGAGGCCCTAGGCCTTTTCCCTTTTCTGTTCGTGGTACTTATACCACTATTTTAGTATATGGTTTGAGTGGCCACCAGGGCCTATCCATATAAAGTGCAACTTCTGTGTATTCTGTGATAATCTTGTTTGACGATTTGTGCTCCTGTGCTCATAAAGAGACTAGGGGTTACTTTGATAAATAAATACATATATATTTTGAATATATATCTGTGTGGTGTCCTTTCATTGGTATAAAAGGGGGTTGCATTTGGTAAAACAGCTGGCTTAACACGCTTCACGAGTTTAGCCTCAAAGACTGCTTAGCCTACGCTACCACTAGGGCAGCTAGTCCAAAAAGGTTGACTTACAACCACACCATAAGGGTTGCTTGGCATGGTACAAGGTGGTCACTAGAACTAGTGAACAGCATATACCAGGCCAACTTCTCACAGCGGGGTTGACTTGCTACATCAGAAGGAGGGAGGACAGCAATCTGGTCACCCAACATTGAGACTACAAAGACCTTTAAGAATCATGTTCCCATACAAAGATGGCTGTTATCTTTTGTTAGAGCATTTATCCAGACAACATGCTACGTATAATGTTGTTGCTTGTCCTTTGATTTCCGTGGCACTGTCATTAATCATTGCTCTACAAATGTAGCTTTGCTTGTAAACCTGCGGTCAATGTAACGTTCAGCGCATTTAACGTTGACAAGGCAGTATCCTCACTGTGCGATGGGCAATGAAAAGATAAGAAGAGTCTCTGTTTCCCTTTTGATTTGAAGCATGACTTCTTCTTCCCGCAGGCAGACCAATCAGATGGGCAGCCTGTCTCCACCAATGAGAGCGAGGAGTGCAGCTGACACAGCGTGCCCCCCGCCCCCCATTGCATATCAGGATGCAATGACAGAAACAGCAAAATACAAGTCCGGTGGCACACTATGCCAAGCACACATCTTTCGCTTACGTGTTCTGAAGCCACGCCCTTAATTACATTGGCCACGCCCCTTTGAGAATCGCCCCCCCAGTTTTTTCATCCCACTTAACAGGTCTCGCTTTTGGGACCTTATTAGTATTTAGTTATGCAGCACAATATCCCAACATCAACTGTTGCATGGCTAAACACTTATAAGGTCCCAAAGGCGAGACCTATTGGCTATGCCAATGCTTGTTATCTTTGGCCATGGTGTCAAGCTAATCTAGCATGTGTGCAGGGGCCTAGGCCTGTCCCTAATAAAGCAAGTTTCAGGATGTGTCTTGTGACCAGTGGGTCCTCATGTTAGGCATTGGTCTCATGTCCTTGCCCTGGGTACATTACCCCCTCATGGGTCCTCCCCATCCCAGTCCTTACTACGTGAGGCAGTCCTGCCTCCACCCAGCCAATCAAAACGCTAGAAACCAAAAAGGTTAAAGGTTACATAAGCCCCTACCACCCACCGCCATGCCTGTTTTTTTTCTGCTCTGACGGCGGTCGGAACGCTGGTACTCCGGATTCCTGTCTCTGTTTCCAGTATTTCCTGGGGATTGGTTGCGGTACCGTAAGTGTTTTTTCTGCATTTTGTGTAGCTAATTGCTGTTTGTTTGAACTACCAGCTGTTTGTATGGAGGTGCTCTGTCGTCTTTTTGGCCCTTTCATGGTTGGGGGGCACGTTCCATTTGGTTCCAGGCCTCTGTTGCTCCTGCTGCTACTCCTGGGTGTTAGTCGGATATTGTTGTGCCCAGGGGGAGTCACCGTGGCCTGGTGATTGCGGTTGCGCCTCTTCTGCTTAGGGGTGTGTGTTCCACTTCTAGTGTTTGTCTGGTTGTGGGTTCCCTGTCTCCGTTGCTGTCGTTGTTGCGACTTTGGGGGTTCGGCTCGGTGGTTCCTGGCTCGTTGGTCCGGTCTGATTTCCGACTGGTGGGTCCTGTCGATCGTCACTCTTGGTTCAATCAATCAATCAATCAATCATGGCATTTGTAAAGCGCACTACATACCCGCGAGGGTCTCAAGGCGCTAGGGGGGGAGCTGCTACTGTTCAAAGAGCCAGGTCTTGAGAAGTCTTCTGAAGGTCAGAAGATCTTCGGTCTGTCGCAGGTGGATGGGGAGGGTGTTCCAAGTCTTGGCGGCGAGGTGGGAGAATGATCTGCCGCCGGCGGTCACTCTTCAGATGCAGGGGACGGTGGCGAGGTCTGCGGAGCAGAGCTGGCATGTGGGGGTGTAGAGGCTGAGTCGGCTGTTGAGGTACGTTGGTCCGGTGTTGTGGAGTGCCTTGTGTGCATGGGTGAGGAGTTTGAAGGTTATCCTCTTGTTGACAGGGAGCCAGTGTAGGTCTCTCAGGTGGGGTGTGATGTGGCTGCGGCGAGGGATGTCGAGGATCAGGCGTTCGGAGGCGGTCCAGATGCGTTGAAGCCGTTTCAGGAGTTTGTCCGGGGCTTCTGCATTGAGTGCGTTTCCGTAGTCCAGTCTACTGCTGACGAGGGCCTGGGTGACCGTCCTTCTTGTTTCAGTGGGGAGCCACTTGAAGATCCTGCGAAGCATGCGGAGGGTGTTGAAGCAGGAGGAGGAGACGGCGTTGACCTGCTTCGTCATGGAGAGGGTAGAGTCGAGGATGACCCCTAGGTTGCGTGCGTGGTCGGTGGGTGTTGGGGGTGTTCCTAGTGCAGTCGGCCACCAGGAGTCGTCCCAGGCTGAGGGGGTGTATCCGAGGATGAGGACCTCCGTCTTGTCCGAGTTCAGCTTCAGTCGGCTGTTCCTCATCCAGTCGGCGACGGCCTTCATTCCTTCGTGGAGGTTGTTTTTGGCGGTGTGGGGGCCATTGGTGAGGGAGAGGATCAGTTGGGTGTCATCGGCGTAGGAGATGATGTTGAGGTCGTGCCGTCGTGCGATGTGGGCGAGTGGTGCCATGTAGACGTTGAACAATGTTGGGCTGAGGGATGAGCCCTGGGGTACGCCGCAGATGATCTCGGTGGCTTCAGAGCGGAAGGGGGGGAGGCGGACGCTCTGTGTTCTGCCGGAGAGGAAGGAGGAGGTCCAGTCCAGGGCTTTCTCTTGGATTCCGGCATCATAGAGGCGTGTTCGTAGTGTGCGGTGGCAGACCGTGTCGAAGGCGGCTGACAGGTCCAGGAGGATGAGGGCCGCGGTTTCTCCATTGTCTAGTAAGGACCTGATGTCATCGGTGGCGGCGATGAGGGCAGTTTCGGTGCTGTGGTTGCTGCAGAACCCGGACTGGGACGGATTCCTTTGCGGGGCCGTCCCCCTTTTTGGAGTGTTTTTAGGGTTATCCCGTTGTCCATTGGCCCTTCTTCTGTCGGCCTGTCACTGGGCACTGTTGTGCTGGTTCCGATGGTGGTGCGGGGCTGGGGGTCCTCTTCCTCTCTGTTCCTGGTCCTGGCGCCCGTTGGTTCCTTCTGCTCGGTTCTGACTCCCTGGGTTTTGATCGGGTTGATGCCGCTGGGTCTTTTTTGGTGTTCCCCTTGTGGTTCATCGCTCTCCTCTTCCTGGTGGGTGGTTTTTGGCTTCCCTGGTTTGGTGTTCGCCTGTTTTTCACGTTTCCGTCCTTCCGGCTGGTTGGCAGTTTCCTGCGGTTTGCAGTGGATGGGTTCCTTTCCCTGTTTTCAGGTGTTGCATTCGGCCTCTCTCCTGCTCCCCGAATTTCCACGTTGATGGCTCCTGCTGTGGGTTTTTTTGCTGTCTGGCTTTTGTCTCCTGTTTCTGGGGTTCGTGTTGGATCCCGGAATGTGTACATTTCTCATACCACGTCCCTTCCGGAATCATGTTCTGGCTATTTCTCTTAAGGTTCCTGTTCGGAGTCTTCGGTTTCTCGGGGCCTGTTCGTCTTTTGCAGGGGGCTGTTTTCTCCATCAAACTCGGTTCTCTGCCCTGTTGATTCTTCTGCGGGTCCTACTGGGTCGCCCTTCTGCCCCGGCTTGGGGATGGTTGCCGGTCTGGGGTGTGGTGGCTGCCTCCGGTGCTGTGGTTCCTTGGGCTCGCCTGTTCCTCTTGTCCTTGGTGTTTCTTTTGTTGGCTTGTTGGGTCCTTTCCATGTCTGCTGGTTTTGTGGCTCTGGTTCCTCTTTCCCCTGTTCTGGTTCCTGTTTTAGACTGGTGGCTTTGCTCCCGAGACCTGGTGTAGGGGATGCGTTTTCGGCTCCCTTCTCTCCTTTTGTTGTCCTCGGGTGCCTGTGTTTGCAGTTGGGGGCCACATTGGGGTCCTTGGTGGCCAGCGACTCTGTTGTTCGTGCCGACTTCTGGTGGCTCGTTGTTCCTTGGGTCTTCTTGGGGGGACCCGGTGCATGCCTCTGTTCCTGCTGGCTTCTGTGTTTTGTACCCACGGTGCTATAGCTCGCTGGTATGTCTTGTGCCTCTGATGGCAAAGGCTCCCACAGCATGCTCTGGGCGGCGTCTCCTCTGTTGGCTTTGAGGTTCCATTCGGGAACGTCTGCATTTTCGTTCATAGACACGGCTTGGGCTGCTTCCTCCTGTCCTCTGTTTGTGCCTTCTGGTGCTCGCTTCGGCAGCACTTTCCTTTGTTTCGTTCGATATGGTGCGGATTTGCTTTGCCCCTGCGCATTTCTTGGCCTTAGGGGTTTCTGTGTGCCTTCCCTCCTGTTTTTCTCCTCCCGAGGGTACTGCAGTGGTTTTGGGGGGGCTAGTGGGGGGTGTAGGTGTCTGTTTTGTTGGCCTCACTGTCTTTGGTTTCTGCTTCTGCTGGCGGGGGTCGGGTTTGGCCGGCCTCCCTTGACTCCGGCTCCACTTTTGGGTCCGCAGCTGTTTTTGCCCTGTCTTGTCGCATTTGGTTGTCGCGTCGGCCTTCCGCTCTTTGGAGCTGTGGTGCACGTTGGGGCTCTTTTTTGTCTCCTGGTGCTCTTATCTTGGTCTGGATCCGTGCTTGGGGTTCCTGCTTCTTTGCTGGGTTCTCTGGGTTGGGATTTTTGATGGTCCTTTCCTCTTCCGCTCTGTCTGCTCCTTGGCGGCGGTTTGTGCTTGTCGGGGGTCTGGGGGCTTCCTTGGTGGTTGTTGCCCCTTTGGTGAGTCGGCTTCATCGATGCTTTGGGCTTCGTCGTCCGGTCTCTCCTGTGTTCGTGCCTTCTTGGGTTTTGCCTTCTGTTTTGTGGGGTCTGCCGTTGCCCCTTTTGAGCCCTTGTTGGTGGCGGCCTTGTTTTGGTTGTCTGCTAGGGTAGCTTTTTAGCTGGCCTTCACCTTCGCTCGAAGGTTGGGTGAGTTGGGTGAGTTGGGTGCCTTGCTCGTTTCCTTTTCCTTCTTTGCAGTTCCTACTGGATCGGGTTGTTTTGCAGCTTGTTCCGGCTTTTCTGCCTGAGGTTTCTTCCAGTTTTCATTTGCTGCTGGGGGTGGTACTTCCTGCTGCTGAGGGGGATTCCCTTGTTCCCTCTTCCTTGGATGCTTGGTGGGCTCTCCAGGCTTGCCTCCAACGTTCCCTGGTTTTTCGGATTTCTCCTGCCCGGTTTGCCTCCTGTGGGGGTGTGGCTTTGGGGCAGGAGGTTTTCACTTCTTTGGTCAGTCGATACGGTCTGTCGATCTTCTCAGTTGTTGGATCTGCCACCTCCGTCTCAGGTGCGGGGTCATTCGACACGTTCTCTGTCTGCTTCCTGGGCTGAGGCGGCGGGGGTCTCTATCCAGGTGGTTTGTTGGGCGCCCACCTGGCAGTCCCTTCGCACTTTTGTGCGGCATTATCGGCTTGATTTTTTTACATGCCTCTGCTGACAGTTTTTCTGTTGGCGTCTTGGACGCTGCTGTTCATTGATCATTCTTGATTGCAGTTTTGTGCTTTGCATGGATCCCTGGTGTCCTGCGTTTTTTCTTAGTTCTCTACTTGTGAGTTCCTCACGTAGTAAGGACTGAAACAGGGAGGACCCATGAGGGGTATTGTCTTGCTGCTTACCGGTAATCTTCATTACCCAGATTAGGGTCCTCCCCGTCCCAGTCCACTTCCCTCCCTCCCGCTGTGTTTGTGTCGCAGTCTTGTTGATAACAGGCATGGCGGTGGGTGGGAGGGGCTTATGTAACCTTTAACCTTTTTGGTTGCTAGCATTTTGATTGGCTGGGTGGAGGCAGGACTGCCTCACGTAGTAAGGACTGGGACGGGGAGGACCCTAATCGGGGTAATGAAGATTACCAGTAAGTAACAAGACATTACGTAAAGTGGTGGTGGTAGTATACCGTGTTTTGTGAATTTGTAGTTTGAATCTACTGACCTGTCTCTGGTGTGAAGTTCAGTTGTTATGTGAAACCTAGAGCTGTCATTGTGTGTGTGTAGGTCGAGTATGTGTGTATGTGCAATATATGTGTAGTACCAGTATGATAGTTTATTATATGTGTCTGAGTATTGTGACTAGTGGGATCCATTTTGGATGACCCATTTTACCAAAGCACAAGATAGAAGATGAGAATAGCTTCCCCAGACAGTGCACATGTATCACCCCACCTGCCTGAGTCACTGAAGTAAGGATGATAGGGACAGGGCTACCATTATAATTTCCATAAGATCCTTGCTAGCCAAGGACCGCTGACTCGTTCTTCCTGAACATTACCCTTCGGTAGATGGTATGGGGGGTGAGGTGTGAGTCTTGTAATTTCTGTTGTTCGAAATGATGAGGTTTCTATGCCGGGCCTGCGAATATGTCTGTGCCTCATTACTGCTTCATGAAGATGATGTCAACAAAGTGGAGGAAATTCACATGTTGTTGTGCCCATGTTTTGGATGCTCCAGCTTGGAGTCAGCTTCATTGCTACCTGTTGTGAGAGACCTCACTTTGCACAAAGACTGCGTTAGAAGAGCAGCCTGGAAATGATATTAGAAGGAGAACCAACCCTAACCAGCTATGAAACCTTAGACGGTGCATCTACCCCCTCTCTGCATGTATGTATAAAAGTGGGATCCAGACCACCCCACTTTGTTGCAGTTCCAAGTTCTTCATGACCAGCAATAAATGTTTGTTATTTCAGTGCCAAGAGACAATGATGGGATGAATGTGCAATTTACAGATACATTTTATGTTAAGGGATAAACTGAGCAAAAGTGTAGCAACTTTCTAAAAGTTGCCTTCCCTTAAAAGGCAACTTTCCTTTAAAGTGACATTTAAGTTCGACTTGGGCATCAAGTCGGGTTTAATGCCACAATCAATCAATCAATCAGGATTTATAAAGTGAGGCTGATCACCCAGTAGGTTATCCTGGCGCTTGCAAGTCCCGAACAGCCAGGTCAAAGTCGGGAAGTGAGGTGGTGGTCCGTAATTGCGCAGATAGGCTGTTGCAGGTCTTTGGTGTGATGTGGGAGAAGAAGCGTCCTCCACTTCTGCTTCGGTAGAGGCGGGGAGTATGGGCAAGTGAGAGGGAGGCGGAATGTAGTCTTTTTGATGGTTGGTGGAAGTTAGGTGGTGGGTCATTAATTATGTAGAGCCTTGTGTGCATGGGTCAGCAGCTTAAATTGGCATCTCTTCTGTACCGGGAGCCATTGGAGTTGCCTGAGGTGTGGTGTGATGTGGGTTCATCGGGGAACGCCGAGAATAAGTCTGGCTGCGGCGTTCTGTATGTTCTGAAGTTAGTGGCGGGTCCTCGTAATTAGAAGTGGTGGTGTAACACAAGGGGGGGATAAATAAAAGAGCACTTACCTGCCTCTGCAGCCGCCGCCTTGGTGCTCCGGTCCCAACTCTGGATTCCCTGCACAGGCTCCCAGACTCCAATCCAGATGCTGATCTCATGCTGGTATTGCTATTTACCAATATGAGAGCAGTTGATTGGCTTGAGCTAGCTGATTTAATGCTCTCTCAGGCACAGGGAGCCTGTGCCATTTCTCCACCCAGCTGTGCAACACAGCTGGGATGGAAAAATGTAACTGTGCATGTCCGTTTGGCTGTCTTAAGACGGCTGGCCAAATGGAGCTGCGCACTTACAGTGCCCATACCACTCCTCCTCTCTCCTGCTGAGCCAGTGATGCTCCTAGGATGTGCCCGCTCTCGCCCTAACACTCGGCTGGCTCCGGCTCCATAAGAAAAAGAAAAATATAATAAAATATTATCTTATTATTTTTCACATTTGCCTCTGCTGCCTCTCGGCAGTGGGGTGACGCTCCTCCACCATAACGGAATAGCAACCCCTGTCTGTAGGAGGTGTTTGGCAATTCCCACATAGAAGGTATTGCTGTAGTCCATTCAGCTGGTGATGAAGGCAGGTGTCACGGTGCGTCTCGTGTGTAGGGCTAGCAACTTGAAGATCTTACGTAGCATGCGCAGAGTGACGAAGTAGGCGGAGGAGACAGCGTTGGTCTGTGATTTCATGGTGAGCTTGTTGTCAATTATGATTCTGAGGTTTCTGGCATGGTCGGAGGGAGTGGATGCGGGTCCTAGGTCTGATGGCCACTAGGAGTCGTTCCATGTGTTGCTGCTGTTGCAGAAGATCAGTACTTCTGTCTCGTCTGTGTTCAGCTGCAGGCAGTTGTTCTTCATGCAGTCAGCGATGCTTGTCTTGCATCTGTGGAAGTATCTGGTGGTGGCGGGGTCGTCAGTGAGTGAGAGGATAAGTTGAGTGTCATCTGCGTAAGAAATTATGTTGAGACCATGGGATCTGACGATGTTACCCAGTGGGGTCATATATGCGTTGAAGATCATGGGGCTGAAGGTTGAGCCCTGGGGAACACTGCTGATAATCATTTTTGGGTTCGGAGGTGAAAGGTGGGAGGTGAATCCTCTGGGTTCCTTCGGTGAGGAAGGAGGTGATCCATCTGTGTGCGTCCCCTTGGATGCCGATGTGGTGGAATCTTTTGATCAGCATGTGGTGGGATATGGTGTCGAAGGCTGAGCTTGTTCTTGTCGGAGGCCCATCCAACCCCTGGAATTCGACTTTTTGGCCCCCTTCTCTTGGTCCCTCTCCTTGTCCGGCTGACAAGGTGAAAAGCCTGGGAGTCTACATCTCCCATGATCTTTCAATGAAACACCAGGTCAGTGCCACTGTGTCCTCTTGCTTTTTCCAGCTTAGGAAGATCCGGAAAATAGCTCATTTCTTGACCACCGAGGCCCTTACTCTGGCACTATTGGCATTAGTCATTTCCCGGATTGACTATGCCAATGTTCTGTATGTAGGCATCCCACAATATCAAATTAAAAGATTACAGCTGATACAGAATCAGGCTGCCCACCTGATCTATCATCAACCTAAACATCTTCACGTCCGCCCTCTGCTCAAAGCCCTTCACTGGCTTCCTGTATCGGAGCGTTGCAAGTTTAAACTTGGTTGTTTGACCCATAAATCTCTGGCCGGCATCGGTCCTTCCTTTATTTCTTCTCTCTTGCACCCCTACGTTCCTTCTAGGCACCGCCGATCCTCTTATCATGCGCTTCTCCAGACGCCCAGGTTTAGGCGCAAAAAACATGGAGGCCTCAGATTTTCTTTTCTAGCTCCTTCCTTTTGGAATTCACTTCCGTTGGAACTCAGACTTTCTCCCTCTTACCATCACTTTAGGTCCCTTCTCAAAACCCACCTCTTCCTCAGCATTTATACATAAGCACTCTTTTTTCCTTCTGCGCCTCTTCTCAAGTTAATGATTAGCGCCAAGAAACCGTCCGGTGTAAGTTGCGCTCTATAAGAATTTTTTACATTACATTACAAGCTGCAGAGAGGTCGAGGAGAATCAGAGTTGCTGTTTCTCTTTGGTCAAGGAGGGTTTGGATGTCATTGGTGGTTGCAATCAGTGCGGTTTTGGTGCTGTGATTGCTGCTGAAGCCGGATTGGGAGGCACTGTGTAGCTGGTTCTGCTCCAGGTGTTTCAGCAGTAGATTGTTGATGATCTTTTCCAGTGCCTTCGCTGGGAATGGAAGCAGGGACATTGGCCGATAGTTTTTAAGTTTGCTACTAGCGGCGGAGGTTTTGACTTTGGAGTGTCGGGAAATTTTGCAGTGCTGATAGAGTTGTTGAGCAGGGTGGTGAATTCCAGGTCGATCCATTGGTTTCTGAGGTTGAAGATGTGGTGCGGGCAGGGGTCTGTGGGCGCTCCCAAGTAGACGGGTTTTATGGTGGAGGTGGTATCCTGGGTGGAGAGGAGGTTCTAGGTGGTCAGTTTGTGGTTAGTGTCGGTTGCAGTGGTAGCATATCTGTCAAGGGAGTTCGCAAGTGTGGGTTTGGATTCGAAGTTTCTGTATATGGTTGCGATTTTGTCATGGAAGAAGTCACCAAGGTTGTTGCACAGCTCCTGTGAGGGTGTGGTGGTGATTTTGCTGAAAGTCAGGTTGGAGAGTTCCATGACGATGTTAAAAAGTTCCTTGATGTTGTTTGAACTGGTTTCGATGTGTGCCGTTAGGGCTGTCTTCTTTGTTGCCCTCAGCCGACAGTGGTAGAGGTTGAGGGAGGTCTTGAAGGCTGCCCCGTTGGAGGTGTACTTGCTGGTGCACTATCTCCTCTCCAGCTGTTTGTTGTCTTGTTTTGCTGTGCTGAGTTCTTGAGTGTACCAGCGAGCCATTTTGGAGGATTTTCTCTGGATGTTGCGCTTGATGGTAATGAGGCTGTCAGCGCAATTGGTGATTCAGGTGCTGAAGTTCTTCACTCCCTGTTCTAGGTTGGGGTGATGGCGGAAAAGGAGGTGTTGAGAGCATTCTTCCAGCTGGTCTCTGAGATTTTGTTCCACCTCCGGTGGGGGACGCAGGTCTCCCTGGCTGTGGCTGTGCAGGGGCTGGAGATGCTGAAGTGGATGATGAAGTGATCGGTCCATGTGAGTTCTGTGACGTGGCTGTATTTGACACGGTTGATGGGGTTAAAATGGGGTCCAGTCTGTGTCCTGCGGTGTGTGTAGGGTCATGCTAAATCTCGGTCAATCTGAGGCTGCTCATACTGTCGAGGGGGTGTACGGTGTTGTTGTTGTTGGGGTCGATTAATTTGACACCCTGTAGTGACTATTTTAGTAGTCCCATTCAGAAGTTACCCAGACTGAGAGGTCAGCCTGTAACTCTACTCTAACCAATGGGGCTACTAACTTATCCACAGCGAAACAATAGTTTGGGGGTTTGTTGTTAGAACAAGTTAAAGTATATATCCTACTAAATAATATACAGTTCCCTTCCTTAAGGCATATATTGGTAAGAGAAGTGGCGGCTTTGCCATTGGTTTAAATTGCACAGTCAAACTAGCAGTTTTAAAATTGGTCTTCCAGGCTGCAGTAGCAGGCTGGAAGCCATTTTGTACTTTGTCACACACAGGGTGGCACAATCAGTTCTGCAGACCTAGGCGGACACTTTAACTTCTGTGCCTTGGGTACCCTTGGTACCATACACTTGGGAACATAAAAGTAAGTCAGCTTATGCCAGTTGAGGATAGCCAATTCAACATACATTTTGTAAAGGTTTAGAACACTGTCACTGCGGTCTGGTTAGCACAGAGGTCTTCAAACTTTTTTCGGTTGAGCCCCCCAGCTGAATTTTTTAGATGTCAGGCCCCCCCCCACTACCTGACTTTGGTACACTATATAATCGACCGCTATTTGCATATCCGAAGCCATATCTGGCAAATAATGGTAAACGCAGTAAGAGTGTTTAGTAAACTGCAAGTTTGTGAGTGGGTGTGTTTAAATGACAGAGGCTTATTACACAGTACAAATCAAAAATTTCCAAGATAAAATGTGTGCAAATTGTTTTTACTAGGGGTTTACTGATGCAGTCGAGTCATAATGTTAATCATGTTGTCATTTGTGTCCATTGTCTTTATACTTCTGATTGTATTACTATATAACTGTATGCCACATAAGGTGCAGACATTATTCAGTCAGGCAACAAGTGGCGCTTTACAGAAGTCCTAAAGTAAGAAATAAATATAAGACATGAGTTGCGTACATTGCTAGTAAGCCTTCCGTTCGACACAGGCATGGAAAGGCTGCCAAAATTTCCCATCATTAAACGCTCTCTTCTGCCTTTTCGCAAGACTGGAGACACCCAACCCTCCAAGCACTTTGTTGCGGGATCACGATGAAGCCTTAATTTGAGAGCAAAATGTGACAGCAGCAAATTTTGCGAACTAGCCACACTTGTAATTCACATAACTGCCCATTTGCTGCTGGCACAAAATGAGAATGGCACAATCTGTACATGTAAATGAAAAAAAAATATTGTATCAAATATTTAGGTTCAGGATCACATGCTCAAAGGCTGTCAACCTTGTCACTGACGAGAACGGCCTTCTTCATAGCTCTCACTTTCTTGTATTTGCCTTCTGAGACTCCCAGCACCTTTTCCACTTGAATTCCATTCACTTAATAAAAATAGAATGGTAGTCACTTAATTGATTACACTCTGTCATGTGAGGGAACCTAGGCTGTGAAACCGGACAGTAGCTTTAGCCAACTGCCCTTCATTTGTCCCCTAAGTCATTTGTTTTCAGCCTATTATACAGAAATATCTGTCTTAAAATTGTTCTCCACCATGTGCTGTGAACTGTGGAAGAGTGAGTGGACCTAGTGCCCAGATCACAATTACAAATAGGGCACTTGTAGAGCTGCCAGGTGCCCGGGTCCAGTGGGCCCACAGGATTGTACAAACCAAAGAGAAGTGGAACTACCAGCTTTCACTGAAACCAGGTGTAAATTGCAAACAGTGAAGTGCCTGCTCCTCGTCACTCGCAATATGTTGTAGTCAATGGAGGAGAGATCCATTATACTTGTTTTTCCAGTGATGGTGAACCATATCAGATATTAAACATAGTTCGGGCACATGCCGTGGAGAATAACATTTTTGCTTACATCTCCAAAAGAGCTGAGTGAAAATTCACCAAACCAAGAACTGAATGAACACTGAATGGTCAAAAAGGTGCTTTGCCAATAAAATTTGATGGACTTTTAATTTAGTGGTTTCGGAGTTATGCACGGTGAATCTTTCCTATGAAAATCCCTATGTTAATTTGAGGAAGTGTAAGGTTGTGCACCCCCACCCCATTATAATTTCTGAGCCATTTGAGTATCTGCCCACTGAATGCTGTTTACCCATGACTTAGAGCAAACTGCTCGGAGGAAAAACTTATTAACTGTACAAAATATGAACTACTATGGAGTAAGTTGCCAAACCAACCTAAAGAGTACGTGATGTAATAAACAAGCATGAAAAATGGCTACATTACATATGCACTTTTGTAATTTTTAAATAAAACGGTGTGTATGGCATGCTCATATTTGCGCAATTTAAAGAGAAACTTTACCTCCTTTCTTTGAAAAACTAACTCTCCTGGATGGTTAATTTTAAGAGCTGAAATGTTTCAGCTGCCGTGGGAGGCTGGGAGCCTCCTGTGCTGTGAAACCGAAAGCAAATTGATCCTGTTTTTCTTTCAAAAATACAAAAGTATGGGCAGGTCGTGCCCCATCGATTGTTACAGCGGGAAACAATCTAAAGTGAGATTTAAGGGTGGAGTGCGCGCCCCCCCTGAGATGGTGTCGCGCCCGCCTGGGAAGGGCGCACCCCACAGTTTGAAGAACTCTGGGTTAGCAGGCCTCAGTGCACTCTCAGAGTAAAAAAAACAGCAGCAAAAGCCCTTTACCTCTACCCAGCCCAAATCCTGAAATCGTCCTCACCTCTACCCACCCAAACCCTAAAATCATCCTTATCTCCCTTTCCTCTATCCATCTGAACCCCAAAATCATCCTTACTTCCCTTTACCTCTACCCACCCCAAATCCGTATATCCCCTTTACTTCTGTTACCTCTACCCACTCCTCTGCCCCTGATTGACCCTTACTTCCCGTTATCTGTACCCACGCTGAGCCCTAAAATCACCTTTATCTCCCTTTACCTCTACCCCCCTCAAACCCTAAAATCACCGTACCTCCCTTTACCTCTACCCACTAAATCTAAAATCACCCTCACCTCCCTTTATTTCTACCCACCCCAAACCATAAAATCACCCTTTCCTCCCTTTATCTCTACCCACCCTGCACCCTAAAATCAACCTTACTTCCTTTACCTTTATGCACCCCTGATTGCTAAAATCACCCTTGCCTCCCTTTACCTCTACCCACTCCACACCCTAAATTCACCCTTACCTCCCTTTACCTGTATCCACCGAAACCCTAAATGAACTTTATCTGCCCTGAACTCTGAAATCACCCTTGCATCCTTTTACCTCTAACCAGCGGCGGCTCCACCGCTATGGTAGAGGAGCGTCGCCCCCTCTGCCAGCAGTTTAAAATATGTAAAGATAAAACAATAATAAAACGAGTTTAAAACCCGCTTTTTATCGTTTTATTTTGCTTGTGCTGGGGATTGGGGCGGGCCGTGGTTAGGATAGGCTGGAGGGGGAATGGTGGTTTTTGGCCAGCAGTCTCAGGCCGGCCGAAAACCACATGCGCAGTGACCCCTCTCCAACCTCAGCTGCATTGCTGGGGCTGGAGACAGCAGGCACAGACTCCCAGTCTCTCCTGGAGCGCACATTATCAGCACTGAGGCCAATCCTGAAGCTGCTCCCATGTGAGAGCAGCTTCAGGATTGGCTGCAGGGCAGGCTGGGAGTCTGTGCCTGCCTGCAGTGGCGGAGAGCAGTTGAAGAGCGCGACGGGATGTGGCAGCAGGTAAGTTTAATTTTAAATTCCGTTGTCTTCAGTTGTTGTCTACCCCCCTCCGGCTCTTTTGTAAATATTTTTTGGATCTCCATTGTCCCCCGTCCGTCTCCCCTCCCCGGACCCTCCCCTGCCTCGCCTCTTTCCCCCAATGCGAGCCGCTCCTGCCTCTAACCATCCCTTAACCCTAAAATCACTATTTAAAAATAACGTAAAACGTTTAATTTGAAAAAAATACTTGTGTGGTAAAGTACTGCATGGTAAAGGTACAAATACTTAACTGCATGGCACTTACCTGTGTGGTAAAGGATGCATGGTAAAATCAGTTTCCCCATAGTTAGGAAACATTCCTGCCCCCTCTTTAACCATTCTCTTGTCTTCGCCATAGCACCCTTAAATGTTTTGGGGGCACTATCGGCTGTTTTATGCTCTTTGGTATGCTTGGTGGGCACCTTCACCTCTTTGACAGTTCTCCCCTATGCCTTATACTCCTATAATTTAGGTCTCCTCTAAGACAGCACATGTGCAGTAGATTGCAAGAAATTGTGTTTACTTACAGGGGGCTTAGAACCTGCTCATTGCTTACTATTGGTTGCCTTCATCGTCACTAATAATTTCTTTCATTTTCTTTGGTTGGCGAGTGCCAGTACACTTCCTCTTTCTATGTTTATCCCTTCACTGGAGAATGGCCCAGGTACTGCTTTCCTTGCCTAATGTCATTCCGCTGCTTGCCACTCTCAGAGGTTCTTTTTAGGTCTCGCCTGGCGTAGACTGCGCAGACATGCGCAGTCTCGCTGGCGAGATTTCGTGATTTAGAGTAGCTTTCACTAGCGGGGTTTAAGCCCCCCCCCCCCTCTTTTCCGTTGCCTGGCGTCACCGTTTATGCTAAACGGTAGCCAGCCATTGGATAAGAGCGTCCAGTGACGTACACTTTTCTCTTTTAGAGCCGTCCCAGTTGGACTGGCTCGGTTGCCTTACGTGTGTGGTAAAAGCTTTCTTATCTTTATGGGGCCATGTGTTTCAAACACATGGCCCCATAAAGACAAGATACCTTTCATGGCAGAAGGAAAGCAGGCCGCATGTTTATTTTTGCATCGCGCTTAAAGTGACAGCGCGATGCAAAAATAAACACTGGCTGACTGGCGAGCGCTTTTTTTTGCCTGCGTTTTTTACTTGTTTGGGGAATGTTCTGGTAGTGGAAGGCAATGCTGAAATCTGGCGGCGACGCTGCTCTGACTTTCTATGTTCGTAGACCTCATTAAACATACTGTGACACTGGCGGTGTTTTGTACTATTAACAATGCAGTTTTTTGTTCTTTCAGGGCACCGAAATCCTAGTCGACCTGTATAGTAGCATCTGTGGTTTATTGCCAATGAACGCGACGTTGAGATATTTTCTTTGTTTTTGTAAGTGGCGCTGGCGCTTCATTACCCACAGCAAAAATGAGATGAACAGGGATGTTTTTATAGCGTCACCGACGCAAATCTTTCTTTGGGAAAGTGTAACTGGTGGCATCGTATTCTAAATATCTGAAGCTGCCAATATGAATAAAACACATCTGCCGCCAAGGTAAACAATATCGACAATTCTGAAGGATTTTTTTTTTTTGCACGGGTGGTAGCATGACGCATGTTTTGCATGCTTTTGTTTCACGGAGTCCAGTACGATGCCACTCTATGTATGTGCTTGGTTTTTGAAGGATCTTGAGGGTTATTTTTACAGAAAATGTTTAACTTATTCAAATATCAGAAAGCCATTTCTTCCAAATTGAAAGTGCGTAGTAAAAAGTATGCACGGTTGCCATGATGCAAGCATTTCTCACACATAGCATTGCGCTTTTGCACACTAGTCTAGAGGACTATCGTGTTTATTTTGTATATTTAACGTGCCCGCATTACTTGGAGTTTAAAGAACAGAAGAGTTTTTCAAAATCACTAACCGGTACTACATGCCGTACATACTACCACAGAAACGGACACCCAACGGAGTTCTTTGTTTAATTAAGGTGAGGGGGCATATTTTTACCAAGTGCAGTAATTTTTTTTTTTATCAGCTAGGAGCTGGAACAAACCAGTGGCCATTTAGCTCAGTCATCTTGTCCCTAGGCACCCTTTTTCCTCAGTTTCTTCTGAACTTTCCTTCCCTGTAAAGTAACATTTCGTGGTTGATGAGAGGTCCTTTACTGTGCTCTCTTTATGTCACCGCTGCAGCCCTTGCATGAAGCTGGGTTCCCTGCGCGCTACCTTCCAGTTTATAGTGTAAAGCCAGCAGCGATAGGGAATTACATTAAAAGGGCCTCAATTAGAAGCGATTTATAAACAACAAATGGACTTATTTTTGCAGTAGAGATTGCAGTTTTTTTACACCTGATTTTTGTAGTTTATCTCATCAGAAGAAGCAAGAGACAACGGTTTAAAAATAGAGACCACATATTATACGAGATAAAGTACCCCTGGTGTAAAGAAAGAGTATTTTTAAGTCACCTTTAGACTTGCTGATTGTATAAAGTAATGGCGCCTTGTAGCTTCATTTGTCCATAGAGCTCCTGAGTGATGTGCACTAACCTTATAAAGCCGGTGCACATTTTATGATGTCTGCTCGTCGTTGCTGCTCCAGTTCCTTCCGGTGGCGGTTTGTGGCCAGTCATTCTGACTAGGAAGGAGGCAGCAGATCCTGACAGGGGCATGACGAGGCGGTTCTACTTGTTGCTGCTTCCAGGTGTACCTGGCTCTCCCTCCCTTCCACCCCGCCCGCCCCACCCCAGAGGCCCTTTCTTTCCTTCCCTTTCACCCCGTTCAGGTCACACAAAGGCAGACTGACAGCAGCCTCGCCCAGCGCCTAGCGTCTGAGGCTGGCGGGAGCAGACGCTTGAAATGCTTTATTGAAGAAAGAACAAAATAACACGAATTAACAGCAATTGATAGGACCATGAAAGAGCAGCTCTAAAGTACAGAGAGGCGGCCAAAACATGTTGCATCATTGAAACATTCCAACAAGCAACATAGCAGTTGATTTTTTTTTTTTTAATTACGAGAAAGGGCAAAAAGATGATGGGAAAGAGACAGAAAGCAGAGGAAACGAGAGGTGAAAGGGTGCCCATTAAGGCGTATACAAGTAAAGAATAATTATAAATTCATACTACATAATACACAATGTAAAAAGTTATTTATTAATTCTATGTGCGAGTCATGGAGTTTCCAAATTAGCGATTGCTGCTGTAGAGGTAAGAGATTGTCTAGGTTCGTTGACTTATGAACCGCCTAGAACAAGCATTGGCATAGCCAATAGGTCTCGCTTTTGGGACCTTATAAGTATTTAGTTATGCAGCACAATATCCTTGGTGCAAGAACATCAACTGTTTTATTTATTTATTTATTTATGTTCTTTTATAGCGCAGGAACTCGACCCCCGAAGGGGTATCTCCGCGCTTATGGTTACCAAAGAGCACAGGTCATTATCTTATGCTGGAAGAATACATAACAAGAGCCTAACAGCCGGCGAATAGAAACGTTTTCAGGGATTTTTTAAAATTAGAAAGGTTAGTGATGTTTTTAAGAGCAGGGGGCAGTGAGTTCCAAATAATTGGTCCTTTGTAGGACAGGGCACGTCCTCCCTGCCTGACCTTTTTTATCCTGGGAACTATAAGTTGTTGCTGACTGCTAGAACGCAGGGTACGACTAGGCGTGTAAGGTTTGAAAAGTTCTTTTAGGTATTTTGGTCCATGGCAGAATAAACAACTATGAATAATACAGCAGATTTTAAATTTTACCCGCTGTATGATTGGTAGCCAGTGAAGTTTTGCCAAAAGGGGGATTGACGGAGATCTTGGCTGGGCGTTGAGAACTAGTCTCGCAGCCGTGTTTTGGACTACCTGTAGTCTTTGAAGTTGTTCCTCATTAGCCGCGACCAGCAAGCCATTACAATAGTCGAGTCTGCTGATTATCAAGGCTTGGACAAGGGTCTTCCTGTTGCATGGCTAAACACTTATAAGGTCCCAATGGCGAGACCTATTGGCTATGCCAATGCTTGTTTCCCTTTTACTTTCACCAAAGTCCTCTTTCCCCTCCCACATTGTTGCTTGCCCTGCCCCCACCCTCCTCCTGAGTTACTTGTCCCAACCGCCCGCCCCTCCCTTGTATCTGTTTGCCCTGTCTCTCTCACCTCCTCTCCCTCACCTTTATTGCTTGCCCTCTCCCATCCTGCCAAAATAGTCTTTCAGACGCTACAAAAATGCAGATGGCACAGCGCTCCTTGCTATGTATGGTCTTTTTGGCTCTGTCCTACATGGCAAATTTCAACTCAGAGGTAAGATAATCAAACACATTTGTTTTTGTCCTTGAATGCCTTTTATGTATTTGTGAGCTTAGGATATCGCAGCCATGCCATGATCCTTCTTACTTTTAACAACATCAGACCTCTTTAAGTAGATTTCAGCCTTCACACCTATTTATGGATGGTGGTTATCCTTTATTTTTGTTATTATTGCTTAATTTGGGGCGTCCTCTGAACTTAGCGGTATCCTGCCACGACTTGTGATTATTTCCTTACCTGGTCCCGGTGCTGTTGCTGGCCATCTACGCAGCCCTCCTGCCGCCGCCGCACTCCCATCTCACCGCGGCCGCAGAGCGTAGGAGGGACTACAGCCCCCAGGAGCCTCAGCGGCGGAAGTCCGCTTTCGTCATTATCGCGCACGGAGGCGCTTAAATTCGAACTCAGCCCCGGCAGAGCGGGCGTCCTCTGAACTTAGCGGTATCCTGCCACGACTTGTGATTATTTCCTTACCTGGTCCCGGTGCTGTTGCTGGCCATCTACGCAGCCCTCCTGCCGCCGCCGCACTCCCATCTCACCGCGGCCGCAGAGTGTAGGAGGGACTACAGCCCCCAGGAGCCTCAGCGGCGGAAGTCCGCTTTCGTCATTATCGCGCACGGAGGCGCTTAAATTCGAACTCAGCCCCGGCAGAGCGGGCGTCCTCTGAACTTAGCGGTATCCTGCCACGACTTGTGATTATTTCCTTACCTGGTCCCGGTGCTGTTGCTGGCCATCTACGCAGCCCTCCTGCCGCCGCCGCACTCCCATCTCACCGCGGCCGCAGAGCGTAGGAGGGACTACAGCCCCCAGGAGCCTCAGCGGCGGAAGTCCGCTTTCGTCATTATCGCGCACGGAGGCGCTTAAATTCGAACTCAGCCCCGGCAGAGCGGGCGTCCTCTGAACTTAGCGGTATCCTGCCACGACTTGTGATTATTTCCTTACCTGGTCCCGGTGCTGTTGCTGGCCATCTACGCAGCCCTCCTGCCGCCGCCGCACTCCCATCTCACCGCGGCCGCAGAGCGTAGGAGGGACTACAGCCCCCAGGAGCCTCAGCGGCGGAAGTCCGCTTTCGTCATTATCGCGCACGGAGGCGCTTAAATTCGAACTCAGCCCCGGCAGAGCGGGCGTCCTCTGAACTTAGCGGTATCCTGCCACGACTTGTGATTATTTCCTTACCTGGTCCCGGTGCTGTTGCTGGCCATCTACGCAGCCCTCCTGCCGCCGCCGCACTCCCATCTCACCGCGGCCGCAGAGCGTAGGAGGGACTACAGCCCCCAGGAGCCTCAGCGGCGGAAGTCCGCTTTCGTCATTATCGCGCACGGAGGCGCTTAAATTCGAACTCAGCCCCCGCGTCGCGGGACGCACGCGGGCAGCGCCGGGCTAAGCCCGGGCAAAGGGCGGGCCGTCTGTGGCCGTCAGGGGCCAAAGGAGGCCGGGCTGGGCCGCACCTCTTAGCTGTGGATTTTGGGTCAGTCTGAACTAACCTTCATTGGTCAATGACATTTTTATTGTGTATTTGTCAGTCTTATGCTGTGCATAGAGTGTGTTTCTTTTATCCTATACTGTTTGGATTTTAGGTATTTGTATTAGGGGTTCCTTATTGAAATATACTCGCTGTCGGTTTCATTGGAACCATGGGGAAGCATTCTAAACCTACAGCAAGCCGCCCTATGACTAGACAGCTAGCCAATTCCAATCCGCAGATCCCCAGTCTCACTGCGATAGACAAAATGCTGCAGAAGACAATTGGGGTGGTGGCTACAGCCATTGAAAACACCGAAAGACGGTTGTCGATTACCCCGGCATTTAATATGGCCCCCCCTCCTGATGGATTGGCTGACTTTTCTTCATACCAGGTGGATCCTGATGCTATGTCATCTATGTTGCCCTCGTTTACCCAATTACCGTGCGCTCAGGCACAAATAGATGAGCCTGAACAAGAGGAAGCTGGCCCATCATCATCCTCTTTCGTTTCTATAGTGGCCCCCACGAAGCAGGTAAAGCCAAGAAAAAAAAAACAGAAATTCAGAAAAAGGAGTTTTTTACCAGCCCCCCCTGCAGACAGCCCTGCTCTCTCGGCCTTGACCCATCACTCTCCTACTTCTATCCCTCCGACCTGGGTGACTACTTTATTAACTGACCTACAGTCACACATAGATCAGTCCCTAAACCTCCTTTTAAAAACCCTGTCATCCAAAATCGATAGATTGGTATCTCTAGTTAATACCAAAGGTATCGGGAAGAAGCAGATAAACCACGATCTACTGCATAACTTGGGTAGTACGGAGGGTGCCGGTATTCAAGTAACGCCTAATAACTCTACCCCCCTAAGCCAGACAATTTCACCCTCGCACCATACAGCTACGGTCTCAGTCCAGCCTCCATTGGTGCAGCCAACTGCCCCTTCCCTCCCTGCTGGTCCCCGTATGCCCCCGACTTTGCTCCGAGCCCCTATTGTTGTTTCATCACGAGAACAGTCCCTTAGTTGCAGGGACTCAGCCCTTCGGAGTTCGGACGGGGATAGGATCCTTCCTCCTGGGGGGGGGAACCGAGCCCTACGGAGCCTGGAAGGTTCCCTGCCTCTTGTACAGCTTCCCCCTGAGGCAGCACCCTATGTGACCGTGCTCACTGGAGTTCCTCCTCTAACGAATGGTAGGGGGGAATCTTACTTTGAATTAAAAAACAAAGTCATCCACTGGTTGTCCAAAAATAGACCATTGGAGGGAGCAGGGAGAGGGGAGATCCTCTTTGTTCGGAGGGTTAGCTGGCTGGGGACCCGCCCAAAGGACATTGGTGGGGATTGTGTCCTGATTAATTTTAGGGACCCTAGAGTAGTAGGACACATACTGGAGCAGGGTGGGCACCACAAATCAGGAGCCATTGACACATCGCATTTGGGGTACTTTTACTCCATCCCCAATACTTTGAATCCGGTGGAATTACCGTATTTTCATCAGGCCTCTCACAACACTTACTTTAATATCCCGGTTGAAAACCGTTTCGACGCGCTCAACTCTGTGGACTGACCATCACCCCTGAGGCTCAGCAAGGGAGGGTATATGCCTTCGGGGGGAATCAGGCTAGGGACGATACTGGTGTGGAGACGGCTCTCCCCTCGGCTGCATTTGGCACGGAGAGTGGTCCTGGGCCCACTCCTCCTTCATCCTTGATCTCCAGCGCCATGGAGGGACGCCCCGTGTTGGGCCCCCTTGAGCATTCTGCTTCCCACTGCCCCCCCTCCTCCCTCCCTCTGGCTGATAGCCCTCCCCGCACACTCACTCGAAGACCTCTAGTTGGGTCTTGGAATGTGGCTGGATTGGAGTCCAAACTCTCTGACCCTGAGTGGGGAGAGCTAATGGACAATTACGACATCTGCATATTCCAAGAAACATGGTTACGGTCCATACCATGGAGGGTGGGCTATGCATCGTTTTCGGCCCCAGCAGTCCAAGGGGCGAGAGGCAGACCTTCGGGGGGGTTAGTAGTATGGGTTGCAACACACTTGGGGTGCTCAGTAAAGTTATTAGACTCAAAGTCCCCCGACATTTTGTGTTTGATACTCACTTTCCCTGCTAGTTATTCGCTGGGAGTAATAAATGTCTACCTGCGTCCCCACCCGGTACAGTTGGGTCTGTCGATTTTGGGCGCTCTGGAAGATGTATTACATTCTCTTCCACCTGCGTCCCATAAACTAATTGGTGCAGATCTTAATTGTCACTTCGAACCCCTTTCTGGGATCCCCTCCCCCACCTGTGACGAGGATGAAAGTTATTTAATCCCAGACCCTATTATTTATCCCGCCAAACGTCTTTCCCCTCTAGCCCTCGAGATCAATAAGCTTACCATTGCACACTCCCTGAGGGCTTGCAATGGTAGACTCTGCCCGGACGTGCCGGGGTCTTTTACTTTTAATAGACCCGGGAGCTGTTCGACTATCGACTATCTTCTGGTGAACGTGGAATTTTGGGGCCATTTGGCTGCCTTTTCTGTTATTCCACGGGTTGATAGTGATCACAACCTACTGTCACTGGAATTGGTCAACAAGATCGGTGGCAGTGGAATTCATAAGCTCCAATCACCATCAAATAGTGAGAATCTGGTGTTAGCGGCAGGTGGTAGACGGATCAGGTGGGCAAGGGTAGCGTCCGACGACCTAAAGCTTGCAGCTATATATAGCAGTGTGACTTGCTCTTTGGAAGCAGTCTCCCACCTTCTGAGCCCCACTAGGGACATTCCGCAGACCCGCCTCCTCGATTTCCAGAACATTCATGAGGATCTCCTTGGCAGCTTGGCTGGCTTCTTTTATAGTCCTACTGCCTCAAAACCAAGGCCCCTTAGGCCCGAGCACTGGTTTAATGGTTCTTGTAGGCGGGCTAAGACTGCCCTGATAAAAGAAGTAAAAGTGGGCACTCAGTCTAGTATCCGGGCGGCGAGGGCCACCTACAAAAACCTGATCAAGGAGGCAAAATCCGAGTGGGAGGATCAAAGGTGGCAAAATTTATTGCAAGCTTTAGTAGACCGTGACTCGAGGGCGTTTTGGAACATTGTTCGAACGGGCACGGTAGCCAGCAGCCCTGCAATTATTCCTAATCTCAGCGAGGAGGTCTGGCTTGCCCATTTCCAACCCCTCTTTTCGGTCAGTAATTCCAGGGGTGGCCCCGATCCGGGCACCTCGCGGATTGATATTGCAATGGACCAGTTGGGCCAGGAAGAACTTGAGAGCCGATCCTTTTCTCTTTCAGAAATAGAATTGGCCCTCAACTCCCTATCAGTAGGGAAAGCCCCGGGGCTTGACAGGATCCCTGGCGACTTGTACAGAAGTGATGTAAAAATCTGGGCCCCTTATATTTGTGTGTATTTTAATGCTATTTTGCAGGGCCTTAGAATCCCGGAGACCTGGTTGGGTGCAGAAATTATACCCATTTACAAAAAATCTTCCCCGTTGGATCCAGCCAATTACCGCCCCATAAGCTTGATTGATGTTTTACAGAAGCTGTTTGCCCGAGTCCTTTTATCCAGATTGCAGTCCTGGATGGAGGATCAACAAATTCTAACCTCCCTCCAGGCAGGGTTCCGTGCAAAGGTTTCCACCATCGATCAATTATTTAGATTACTATTGATCTACTGGAAGTCAGTCAGCATGGGTGCTGGTAATCTTTATTTGATTTTTGTGGACCTTCGGTCCGCTTTTGATATGGTCCAAAGGGAAAAACTATGGGCCCTTTTGTTAGAGATGGGTGCTCCCCCCTACCTTTGCCACTTATTTAAACGCCTCCACTCTGGCACCTATGCAAGGGTGAGATATGGGAGATGTGGGGAAATTTCCGGGCCATTCCCGGTTGAAAAGGGTGTGAGGCAGGGCTGTGTCCTGGCCCCCACTCTTTTCTCCCTTTTTATCAATGGGTTGATTGAGTATCTCTTGTGCACCGCTAACTTGGACTCCCCTGTACTGGCGGGGCGTAAGGTCCCGGCCCTAATGTTCGCGGATGATACGCTTTTGTTATCTAAATCTTACATGGGCATCCAGCGTACATTAGAGGCCTTTTGCTCCTTCTGTAAAATCAGGGATTTGGAACTGAATCTTTCCAAAACTAAATTTATGGTTTTCGGTTCCAATTCATTTAATTGCCCCCACCCTAAGCTGGGAGATGTTGAGCTGGATAGGGTTGCCACTTTTGAGTATCTGGGGGTGACCCTTAATGATAAAATGAATTGGGGGTCCCATTTGGCGAAGGCCAATTTGAAACTAGCTCAATCAGTGGGGGGTATCCTGAAGGTGTTTAACAATACCTCTTTTAAACCTTTGGGCCCCCCCATGGAAATTTATAAATCTCAAGCTAGAGGAGGAGCGCTCTATGGCGCTGAACTATGGGGATATTCCATTCCCGCTTCCCTCTCTTCTATTGAGAATTCCTTTATTAGGAGATTGCTGAAACTACCTGTCAGTACTCCATTAACCCCTTTGAGATGGGATCTGGGTCTGGTTCCCATAGAAGAGATTGCCCTGAACCGTCCTCTCCAGTTCTGGAGGCGTCTTTGGTCAACGCCTGAGTTGGTAAGCTATAGGTATGATCTTGGTGATATATTGGCAAGGGGAAAATCGGATAAGATCCCTTGGCTTACCTATATAAAGAACCTCTGCTACTCAATTGGGATGGGGAACTTATGGTCCGCCCCGGAAGAGACCTGCCGTGCACTTTCGAAGAAATCACTGCGGGAGGCTTTGAAATCTTATCGGAAGGGAATTCTATTCCACTCCTCTCTGGGTAGGCTTACTGACACCTTTCTGGATATTAAGTTTAGTCCCCAGTTTGAAGTTTTTCTGGACGTTATCCAACCACCTTTGGCAAAGAAACTCTACATCCAGTTCAGACACGGCTCGCTACCGCTGAGGGATCTCACATATAGATGGTCCAACGTTTCGGATCCCATGAGCACGTGTCCTTTATGTACTGTTACCTGTGAAACAGAGTTGCATGTTGTCCTTTTCTGCCCTTTATATATCATTGCAAGAAAAAAGTGGATCGTCCAGTTATGCAAGTCTAGGGGTCTCAGGGACCACAAGGAGGTGTTTAGAATTTTGAAATATGATACTACTCCATTGATAGTGTTTGCAATGGCCAAATTTCTTCTCTCAATGTGGTTCACAAGGTCCAAATTTATGATTTCTGAGACTCTTTTTCCCTGATTTTAGCATTACCTACATTGCCACTACAGTACTTTGAGGTGTAGTGAGTATATCTTTGGCCCTGGATACAATTTTTAACAATTTGTCTTTGTGGAAAAACCACGTTCCTTCACTGTGTATTTTTTATGTAATAATTTTAATGTTTTAATGGATTACACTCTACACAATGTCTATTTAATCATGTTTTAATGTATATTACTATTTATGTCTTTTTATGGTATTTTACCGAAATAAAAGCTTTGACTGACTGACTGGCTTAATTTGCGTTTTGCCCAGCACCCTCAGCCTTTGCCTCACATTTCCTGCCCCATTAAAAAAACATAGATGCATAAATGTGCATTTTAACTTCTAGTTGGTTTACGTTTGCTGACAAGGTATTATTGTCATTTTATCCTGAAAACGTTTAGTTTTTGTGGAGGCAGAGAATAGTTCCATATTATGAAAACAGATCACTGCTCCTTGTGGTCAGTGCAAGCCGCGTCCTTGCACTTTGTTTTGTAACTTTCACCCATGCCGCACAGCTGCCATGCTGCTGAACAACATGGCTGAAAGACGTTGACAAAGCTGACATCTCTTACATAGGTGAGACCTATTGGCTTTGCAAATGCTTCTCTCTGGGGGAATGAGCATTGGGGGCACAAAGAAGGGACATTTTGGCTTTTAGGTAACAAATAGTAACACAGAAAATTATCAATTTAGCTATCAATTGAGGATTGTAAACTAGTACAAGGAATAAATAAATGTGTTAAAAAAGCACAAAGTATTATCTTGATAAAACTAAAGATACACCTAAAACTAAGCCAAGGTATGAAATTACCTTTCCACTTGGGAGAGTGGAGTTTGGGAAAATGAAGGCAAAGGATGTGAAAATCCTCAAAAACTTTGGAAGGATTGTGGGGTGAGTTACTTATTTGAATAGTATACTGTATATGATTCGCGGACACATACAATTTGAACCTTGTTTATTCTTCTAGCATATGTTATAGTTACTAAAACATCTACTTTCCATGACATTTGTTGCAGACCGAAGTTATGCATTGTTCAAATGGTGGACCAATCAGCTTGAACCAGACTATATTCAGCTCAGAACAAGGGAGTAGTTCCTTACAGGAAAGCAAGGTTTCTCTATACCTTTAATCCTTGTAATCAGTGCTGGAAAGCAGGAGATCACGCGGATCCCGGTACAGGCATCTACTTCTGAGCCGGGTCTGGAATCCCGCTGACAAAGAGAAACATGCTGAAGTAGTCCTGGTATTATGTGTGCAACACCTTGGAACATTCAGCAGTGCCTGCACTTTGTCTGCATTCCGTTCGGAGCAGCAATGTGCATGTGGAGAGGGGGCTTTCTGAATTTAGATTTCAGCTAGCCCAAAACAAAGGCCTGATTTAACACGCTCTCAATCCTCCTTTAGTTCACATAGCTTCCTGGCTGGGAGCCCTCTGGAGCATAACACCTAGATACTGATGCAACGGAATCGCGCAGCTCGTTACAACTTCACAAGTACTCAAGAGATACTACAGGAGGCAGGTTTTTAACTTTGTTCAAATCCCTATGTAAAGGATGTGCTTGCACTATAAGAATGCAAGATTTATCTGCCTGAGTAATTACATAAATATTGATCAAAATGGCACCTACTATTTTTAATTATTTAATTCTTTTATGGCGCTACTTATCCAATTGTAGGGTATCCGAGTGCTTTACATCACACACAGAGGCACAATAAATCATACAAGTGTTGTAATCAATGTACAGGAAATGTTGCATAAGAGAACAAGGGTTATAAATTATAGGAATTGTATATCATCCATACATGTAGACGTTATATGTCAAGAGTAAATGGTCAGGAGAAAAACAAAGTCAGGATATAAAACATAACTCAGTGATTGTAGTTGTCTTTACTAACAAGACTTTATTACTTCCCAAGGAACCCTTATTTGCAATCTTGGAATAATAACAGATTGAGAATAAAACAATAAGGATCTAAGTCCAAGACTTACAGTTTACGTGCTGCTCCTTGATGCCGGTAAATTGATCACTGTGGTATTTTAGAAGGCTTGCAACTATTGCACTGGAAATAACAAAATGATCTCCATGTCAAAAGTAGTAGCCCACTTACCGCTCTAAATAAAACTTCAATCTGTGGTCTGCACGTTACACCATGTATGTATACAACCCTCTATGCTACCCCATGAGTCAAAACTGTGACTGGACAAAACACAGAACTCTCCCGGAGCTGTGTTACCCACTGCAGTTATCTTATTGCGATTATAATCCCTTCAAAATTGCTGGGCACACAATGATGACTGCAGGAGGGGGGCATAACCCTGTAAGATATTTTAAAATACAACCTTTGGGAATAATTAAGTTATCAAGAACAGATTTACTGTCACATATGTCCTAGCCAATGTCTTTGCAGCAGATGTCAACTGACAGACTCTGTTTTTCAAGCCGTGCCCCTCGTGATTCCAACCCCTTTCCTATACCACACTTTGAGTCCCAATTTAAGGGTTCCCGGAGTATATTTTTCCCATTTCCTGTAGTGTTTCTAATGGTGAAAAATATGCTCTGTATCCTGCAGTTTATCTGGAGCCCTGCTTCTTGTACAATTTCCCTGTTTTTCTGTCAATCTTACATGACCTTCTAGAAGAGTGTACCTCAATCTGCAAGTCTTCAAAGTCCTGGTAGACAAAGAACTGTGTACTGGCGTTTTGAAAATTGTGTATGTAGATATGCATTGTGTAAATGTATGATGCTTATCACAAAAACTAACTTAGTGAAAATTATTCTTTTTTATTAATTTGCTTCAATTTTGGACATTTTATTGGAAGAATATCCTCCTATCTAAATGTCTTTTCAGCAAGAAGTAGTGGGAGTAATTCCCCTTGTTCCTTTTACTTGCTAGAAAGATGTACCTCAACTGCCAGTCGCTGCAGGAATACAGGTCTGTCAGGCGTGGGAGGGGGAACTAGGCTGCCTGGATGATGAGGATTGGAGGGAGGCGGTGGAGGCCCCTAGAAAGGCGGTGATAGTTGCCCAGTTTAGATAAATTCAACTCAAGATTCTTCATAGAGGCCAAGCTCCATCGCATGGGCCTGATCCCTTCAGGAAATTGCCTGCGGTGTGATGATCCGAGGGGTGATTTACTTCACACGTTTAGGCTCTTTCTGAGGTTGGCCCATTTCTGAGGTGGTGTGTTGGGACGGCTTGAAAGGGCGCTTTGGTGGGATATTCCCTGGGACCTTAAAACTCATTCTTCCACATGGCACAGATGATCTGGGGGGAACTCACTATCAGAGGGCACTTCTTTGGCTGGGCCTCATTGCCACTAGAGGGATATTACAAGGGCTTGGAAGGCGATGGATGTCCCTCATGTGAACCCTTGGGCCAAGGGCATGTATCATAGTATGGGACTGGAACTCCTGATATACTTGTTACTGGGCTGCCCCCAGAAACATTTTAAGATCTCGAAAGACTGGGCGGAGAACAGAGGGATACGAGTAGAGCCATAGGCTGATGGTGGTGTTCCGGGATAATGTGGGAAGGGCAATATCACTGTACAAGTGGGTTGACTGGGTCCTTTTTTTTTTTTTTTTTTTTAATCTCTTATTCAGTTTTAACATTTTTCCCAGAGATCAGCACCAATTCATAAACAAATGATTAGTATGAGGTTTAGAACAAAACTTCTTAAAAAGCAGACAGAACAAAAAAATATTTTACACACAGAAAGAAGCCATATATCGAGCAAACGCACTAGTATAAATTCCGAAAAGACATTAACTAATACCTGCGTGAATACATACTCAACTAATAAACCTGGATTATTAAATTTCCTATGAATCCTTCCATCTTGATGGGGGGCCCAAATACAACGTCCCAACAGTTTCGATTTTTTCCCCTTCCTCTCATAAATAGATCTACCCATTGTGTAGATTGAAAGTAAGTGCGAGAGCCAGTGTTGAAAGGTGGGCGGTGAAGGGTCGAGCCAAGCAGAAGCGATACTCATCCGTAATACAGCCATAACCATAAAAAGAAATTGATAAGCCATATCTTCCCATTTGCTATTGCTGACTCCCAACAAAACCAGAGCAGGGGTTAGTGAAGCTTTCAGCCCAAGTGACAAATCTAAAAATTTTGTAATGGATTCTAACAAATTTTGAAGGCGTGGGCAAGATGCAAACATGTGCACAAGATCTGCAGCCAAAGCACCACACCGCGGACAGGTAATCCCTGCTAGCCCACCCCACTGTGCTATTCTCTCCGGGGTATAGTATAACGCAAAGACAGTTTTAAAATGTTGCGCTTGAAGCCCAGCAGAGCACAATGCCATCTGAGCTAATTCTAGAGACTCAGAGAGCCTCTCTGGTGCGACCCCCACACGTTCCCCCCATTTGTTCTCATGCTTAGCTAGATCATCCTACTTTAATGCAATCAATTCTGCATACAATAGCCTAATGGTGCCCTTGGTACTGCCCCTGATAGTATCTATAATTTTTATTCTACTAAACCCATTAAGCCCCCCCACCTTTTTACCAAAAAAACTGCGTAGCTGTAGGTATTTAAAAAAGTTACCCCTTTCCAGCCCAAACTCCAACTGAATATCCCCAAACTGGCGAAACCCTTCATTCAAAATAAGGTCCCCAGTCATCCGGACCTCCTTCTTTGACTAAACTGCTATAACCTCATCTGAGAAGATTTCCGGAAGCGTGGGGTTTTCGTAAAGCTGGGTGTAGTGATTAAGTCTCCCCAAACCAATCTTTCTTTTTAATGCCACCCAGATCTGAAAGGCGGCTGTGAGAGTCTTAAACTTTGTCCTTTTATAATAACTGGGCTCCGTAAATTTCATAAAACAATTCTCGGCATGTTCCCCCAGTAGCAACTTGTATACATCGGGAAGCTCTGTTTCCCCTTCCAAATCCTCAGAAGATGCACCAAATAATATACCCATATATTGGAGAGCTGCAGCCCAATAATAATTTCTAAAATCAGGAACAGAAAACCCCCCTCGCTCCTGTAGTAAAGACATAAACCGGAGAGCCCTCCTGGTTTATCCGTGCGCCCATATGAATCGATTAACTATACCTTCCAAAATAACAAACCAATATTTTTCAAATTCCAACGGAATTGCCCTAACCAAATAAAGAATTTTTGGCAAAAACATCATCTTCACCACATTACATCGACCAACTAATGCTAAATGAAGATTGTTTATCAAAATCAGCTCTCGCCTTCCTAATTACAGGATCGATGTTCCTGGCTACCAGATTCCCTAGATCAGGCATAATCGTAATTCCCGAATATACTGCTGATTCTGTGACGTGAGGATCTTCAATATTAGCATACTGATTCTTTATGACTTGAGTTTTGGTTCTGTTTAGAGCATACCCTGAATATCTGCCAAAATCTTGTGCTACTGACTCCACCACCGTCAGTGCAGAAGACGGGTCGGCCGTAACAATGGCCACATCGTCGGAGTAAGCCAAAACTTTAGAATCAACACCCTGACAAATGATTGGGAGGATTCCATTATTGGCCGCAAATAGCCGTAATAAAGGGTCCATATATATAGCAAACAGCAGGGGTGAACAAGGGTACCCATGCCGAGTCCCCCGCTGAATAATAAAAGGAGATGTATGGCCACCATTTAACCTTAGACGAGCTGTAGGTGCCAAATAGAGTACCTGGATGGCTTTAATAAAACCCTCCCCCAACCCAAACCATCTCATCGACTCCCATAAAAAATCCCAGGAGACCCTATCAAATGCTTTCTCAGCATCTAATAACAAAGCGGCCATAGGGTCTCCTGAGATCTCTGTTGCATTGAAGAGTGTTATCACTCGCCGTACACGATGAGTAGTCTCACGGCCCATTATGAATAGTTTTCCTTAAAATATTATTTAGCCTTGTTGCCAAGGCTTTCGAGAACATTTTAACATCATTATTCAGTAATGTAATGGGGCGGTATGAGCCTGGCTCCCTTGGTGGCTTATCCTTTTTTAAGAAGACTATAACATCCGCTCCAGCCCAAGACTCAGGTGCGGGCCCCCCCCCCCTTTGAGCCAGCAGGATAACCTCGATCAGATCCGGTTCAATTATGTCTATAAAGATTTTATAAAACTCTAACGGGATCTGGTCAGGGCCAGCCGCCTTGCCAGATGGTAAATCTTGCAAAGCCCCCATTATTTCATCTTGTGTCAACACCTTCTCGAGTTTCTCCCTATCAGCTGGATCAACCTTATGTAAGAATATTCTGTCTAAATACTTTCGTATTTCCAACGGCGGCTCTGATAATTCTTTGCTGTATAAATGCTGGTAAAAAAGCCTGAACGTCTCTCGAATCCCTAGAGAGTCAGTTATAACCCTCCTATTAACATCGAAAATTTCCGAAATCTCACCAGCCGCCGTTTTTTGTCTTACTCTTACGGCCAGAGTATGCCCGACCCGCTCATTATATTCATGGCAATGCTCTCTTTTTGCCAAATAGATTTCTGCAGCTTTAGCAGCAATACGTTCACCAGCCTCAGCCTTATTTATAGCTAACTGAAGTATTATATCTTCGGTCGGCCCTCCCGTACTAATAGCAGTAGCCAGTGTCTCTTCTAACTTAATTAACTTATCTCTAATCGCCTCCTCCTGCTGTAGCTCCTTCTTCTGACGGTGCAAACTATAGCTGGTGGTTTCCACTCTGACCCCCGCTTTAAAAGCATCCCAAACTATTCCCGCATTGCTACTCCCACGATTAAAATCCCAAAATTCTTTGATCCACCCCTTCATGTGTAAAACAATCTGGATCGTATAACAACCTCCGTTCGAAAGTCCATCCCCGGATTTGCTTATCCCCCCCAGAAAAGCTGACTGTAAGAACTAATGGATTATGGTCCGACAGTATCTATGGGTACCTCTCAATCCTAGAGTTAGAAATAAACTGGTGAGAAACAAAAAAATTGTCTAATCGGGAAATAACCTTGAGCGGCATGGAAAAAAAGTACTTCCAGGATCTGTAGGTTTCATGTATGCCCATACGTCAGTTAAACCATTATTAATGGCTAAATTTGTTAAAACAACACCAACCCTTCTTTTCCTACCAGAATATCTACTTCCTGGAATGCCCCACTGTACCCCCAGACCATTAATATTAAAATCCCCACAAATAATCATTGGTGTGGGCCACATTGCTAAATTAGAATCTAGAAATTCGAGCATTTCCGGGTCATCACATGTTGATCCATAAAGAGAACATAATGTAAATGTATTGCCTCGTAGCAAGCACTCAACCATCACCCATCGACCCCATTGGTCAGCAGACTTTCTTAAAACCTTCACATCACTCTTCCGAGTGAGAATTGCCACCCCCTCTTGTGCAGGTGCCCTGTGTCGTATACACCATCAGCTTATATTCTAATTGTTCCAAGATACGAGCTCTACTGCCTTCTATATGTGTCTTTTGAACACAAAGAAAATCTATACGTAAAGATTTAAACCAAATTGCCGCCCTGTGCCTTTTGTTTTGATTGTTTAACCCACAGATGTTAACTGTCGCAATTTGTAAACTCATGGTTTAAAATTCCCCCTTTCCTTACATAGAACCCTCATCATCCTGCCTTCTTTAAATCTCTCAATGCTTAAGTTTGCTCTCACCACGCTCCTTCGACCACCATTTAGCAACCAAATACAAACATGTTGCCTCCAAATTCTCAGCTCGTTCCTTCCCCTCACAAAACGTGCTAACTCAGATTGTGCTGATCCCAAACCAAACCCCACCTTCTTTTACAGTCCTGTCTCGCCTCCCCCTGCATCTGCTTAAGGGTGGCATACAATAATTCAAGTGTTGGAGGGGGAGTTGCGCTTCCTGAATTGTTAAATCCTCCTATGCCACTTTGTACTGCATTTCCCGGATCCGATCCACTAACAGTGCACGCTGTCAGAGTAGATGCGGAATAATCCCATTCAAGTTTACGAGTGGTCGAGTCTGAAGATCTCTGTGAGAAGTTGGCCTGGCATATGCTGGTCACTAGTTCTAGTGGCCACCTTGTACCAGTCCAATTCGACTCTTAAGGTGATAGGTTAAAGACAATCTTTAAAGAAAGCTATCCTAGTGGTAGCTGTGGAGAGCATCCTTCAGGCTAAGTCTTGAAGGAGTGTTAAGCTTATTGTTTTACCATAGATAACCTCTTGAATAACCAAATGAAAGAGTAGTCCACACAGGTATATATATAAAATATATGTATTTATTCTAGGAATAACCCCACTAGTCTCTTTATGAGGCTAGAGGTGAAGATACAATTCAAACAAGCATTGATAGTTACAATAAATAGCACTGGAATCACAAGGCCCCAGGGGGGGACCAAACCATATATCCAAAAAGTGGTATAAGAACCACGACAATTCTACAGACAATGCCTAGGGCATTTAGGGTCGCTGGCCCCTTGTGAAACCACCCACGGTAGTGAGGAAGGGGACCCAAGGGAGACGCGTGCCGTGACTGAAGTTACTGTCGGGATCTCTATTATAGCCTATGGAGAATGTCGCGGTTTGATTTTACAAGTTTAAAAACACTTCTAGCAGGGGTTCAAGTTCAATACTTTAGAGTTAAGCTTTTGAAGGGCCCACACCCACGAGAGTACCGAGGTACCACTGTTACCTGCCCCAGGGAAGCCGGGTGCATAGGTCGTTTTCGATGTCGGGTCGCAGGCTGATTTTCAATGGCAAAACGTGAAGAACTGCTCCTAGCAACAAGCGTCGTCATCGTTGTCGTGAAGAATGAAGATGTAGATCTTGTAGAGAAGAACCTGAAAGCAGAAGGGACAAAGTCCGGGTCACGGCACAGTGACCAGGGGGCTCAAGAGCAGGAGCCCTTCAATGTCGGGTGCTTCCAGGCGAAGAGGTGTAGCTTGGATCGCCAGCCACGGGGTCCAGGAGGCTTCAAGGAAAGCCAGCTTCTGGAAGGCGACTGTCCCATGAAGGATGAGGGTCGCTGCAGTGTTAGTGTCCAGATTGGATGCACTAAGCCTTGGCAACTGCAACCCACACAAGAAACACAAAGCAGCTACTGGTGCAGACCCACGAGGTCTGAGCAAGGTTTCCAGCAAGGAGACTGAAGAGCAGGCCTGGAGCAACCAGAGGAACTCTTGAAATCGAAGATTGTCCTCCGCTAGGGCCCACAAGTCGAGAGACAAGGGACCGCAGAAGGCAGCAATTTGGTGTGCGTAAAGGTGCGCCCACGGGTCGCCAGAGCGGGCTAGGGCATCGATGCTGCTGAGAGGTTGGCTCAATAATGGGCCACTTGTCGGGGTCAGGTGCTATGCAAGAGGTGGCTGGTGTCCTGGGGTATTGGGGATCTTGGCACCCACGGGGTCCACGGTGCAGAGCTTTGCTGTGCACACTCACTGGCCTCTGGGATGCTTGGAAATCCACCTCAAGGTAGGAAAGAGTCGTCGATGTCCGAAGGAGCAGCGAGGTTCCAACCAGGTCACTTGCAGTGTTTCAGGTGCCTGCCAAGCAGGGGGGTAACTCCTTTACCCCAAGGGAGATTTCTTCAGGTAGCTGTGTGGCAGCAAGTCGAAAGTCAAGACTGTGAAGTTCAAGAATAATCTGAGGCTCTGGGGACCCAATATTCACCTTTATCCAAAGATTAGGGGAGTGTCCAGATCAGGGTCCACCAATGAGAGGGCAGGCATGAAAGGGTGGCTACACCCTCTCCCCTTTGTGTGTTTCCCGCCAGGGCAGGGGACAGGATGCCCCTAAACCAGTTCCAGGCGGTGTATGCAGAATGTAGGCACTGGAGAAGCCTACGTGCAACTCTGAAAGGTATCCTATTGTGCACCCACCCAGTTCCAATCCACATAATCTGTCTGGGGAGGTGGGAACACCTCCCTGCAACAGGATCCCTATTGTCCAGCTGCCGTGGCTGGAGTTCTGCCCAGCAACAGGCAGCCAGAGTCATGTGGGTGGCGGGGAGCATCCATTTTGTACTTCGCGTGCACTTTTAAATTGGTGTCTAAATTCTGCCGCTTTTCCCATATCGCCCCTCTAGCAGGGGGGAATCATGCCCTCAGTCCCATGGCTGGATTGGGGGTATGATTCCTACATGTTTGACACCAAACACGATATGGTTCTGTGTAACCATTCTCAAGTTATCACACTATCGCGATAGACTTATAATGCGGTTAAGAGTATATGGTATGGCTACACTACAAACAACCCAGTAATGATTTTACGAAGGTTGCAGAGGGGCCCTACTCACACATATCTCAGCACCCTGCCTTGTAGGATTAGCAAGGCCTGCTCTAGGGGTGACCTATGAGGATATATGTGATGTATTAAGTGGGATACAGGCTACCTATATTCCTGTAAGATGTGCAAGCACCACCTTACCCAGACTACAGTAGTGGTCTGGTGGTGTCATTTGGTATGGCTGTTCCAGGGGTGGCACAATAAGTGCTGCAGCCCCTGGTAGGCCTCTGAGGGACCCATGCCCTGGGTACCTAGGGTACCATCTACAAGGGGCTGGTAGGGTGTCCTCAGTATCCAATTGAAATGTACCTAGGGTACTCACATCAGTTTTGGGGAGGAAGCAGATAGGCTGGGGTCCTGGATAGCAGGATCCCAGCCAGACTAGTCAAAAACCATCCAAATACCAGGCAAAAAGTTGGGGGCCACCATATAGTCAGATTCCACCTTCCTACAATCTCGCTTTTGTCTTAGCCCGCCGCTTTGAATTCATAGATCGGCTGCGGTGCGTCTTTTGTGTGACAGATGGCTCCCCAGATGCCGTCTCCTGCGATGATTCCAACTCACTAATCTCTGATGTGTCTGAGTCATCATTTAACGGGTTGATTGGGTCCTACACTATTGTCAGATGGTCCAAAGTTTGGCCATGAGATTGGATGTGATGTCTTCCTGCCTTCTTATTGTAGTGTAATATATTCTTATCTTCCGCATTCTGCATTGGTAGCACGGCTAACTGTGCTGCTTTCTCATTTGAAATTGTAAAACGTATTAAACATTTTTTTACGTTGTTTCTGCTTTTTCCTCCACTTTCTAGAAGCGTTGGTTACCTTTGCCCTTGATGGATTGCATCTTAGTTGTCAGAGAGCAGACTTTTGTTACTGCTGTAGCTTCTGTCAGCAGGCTGTCTGAAGTTGCTACTGAGCGACACCTCTCTCATATATTCTAAATTGAACCTTGAGGAACTGCTTCCTTTTCTCCAATTCCTCTGACTTCAAAGTCCCAAGCTTACTTTTAATTTTCTAATTTCCTTTACTTGCAAGGGATCCAAAGAGCGTGCTCCCAAACAAGCCGCGTTTTGCTGGGTTTTTTTTGTTTTTTTGCTGGGGTGATGTGCAGCCTTGAAGGATGGCTGAAGACTCTACCGTACCAATGCGCATGATTGACATTTCCCTTGAGAGCATTTGTGGGAGCCTATCCCCTGATCTAAATTGATCATTCCCCTTTTAATGTTTCACAGAACATGTTTCTGAGATCCCAGGGATGAGGTTTGTACATTTTCCAACAAATGCCATTGGGCATAGTCATTAATGAGTGAAGACCATGGAGCTGGCTGAGAAGAGTTGCTGCTGTCTAACACAGCCTCTGTCTTGAGAGAAACCATACAACGATTACATTTGTCCATTGGAACCAATGACTAACAGCATAATATCTCTTGTGAACTGAAATATCTACAAGGGTTACCATCAGAAACAGATGAATTGTGTAGGAAATGCCCATCTTTTCCATGACGTCCCTCCAGATAATTGCCCTATCTGTCTTTCTCGCTTTACCTCTTCTAATCAGTGGTAAAGTGCTTGTGCCCCCTCCCCCTTTAAACATAATCGATTTGCAAACTCCTAATCGATATATATAACTTGCCTATTAGTCCATAGTATATGGTACAAAATGGAGTCCCAATTCTTGTACAAGGTCTGTGTTTTTCTATAAATCCTCCTTTATCTCTTAGAAGAATGTACCTCGTCCTGGTAGACAAAGATTTCTGAAGTCTCAGATTAGCTTCCTATATTGCTAGGCACTTGAAAAATGCATACAGGGCTGCCTTCAGACCAAAGAACACAACTCTGTACTACCTTTTTAAAGATTGTGTATGTAAATATGCATTGTGTAAATGTATGGTTACCTTTGCCCTTGATGGATTGCATCTTAGTTGTCAGAGAGCAGACTTTTGTTACTGCTGTAGCTTCTGTCAGCAGGCTGTCTGAAGTTGCTACTGAGCGACACCTCTCTCATATATTCTAAATTGAACCTTGAGGAACTGCTTCCTTTTCTCCAATTCCTCTGACTTCAAAGTCCCAAGCTTAGTTTTAATTTTCTAATTTCCTTTACTTGCAAGGGATCCAAAGAGCGTGCTCCCAAACAAGCCGCATTTTGCTGTTTTTTTTTTGTTTTTTTGCTGGGGTGATGTGCAGCCTTGAAGGATGGCTGAAGACTCTACCGTACCAATGCGCATGATTGACATTTCCCTTGAGAGCATTTGTGGGAGCCTATCCCCTGATCTAAATTGATCATTCCCCTTTTAATGTTTCACAGAACATGTTTCTGAGATCCCAGGGATGAGGTTTGTACATTTTCCAACAAATGCCATTGGGCATAGTCATTAATGAGTGAAGACCATGGAGCTGGCTGAGAAGAGTTGCTGCTGTCTAACACAGCCTCTGTCTTGAGAGAAACCATACAACGATTACATTTGTCCATTGGAACCAATGACTAACAGCATAATATCTCTTGTGAACTGAAATATCTACAAGGGTTACCATCAGAAACAGATGAATTGTGTAGGAAATGCCCATCTTTTCCATGACGTCCCTCCAGATAATTGCCCTATCTGTCTTTCTCGCTTTACCTCTTCTAATCAGTGGTAAAGTGCTTGTGCCCCCTCCCCCTTTAAACATAATCGATTTGCAAACTCCTAATCGATATATATAACTTGCCTATTAGTCCATAGTATATGGTACAAAATGGAGTCCCAATTCTTGTACAAGGTCTGTGTTTTTCTATAAATCCTCCTTTATCTCTTAGAAGAATGTACCTCGTCCTGGTAGACAAAGATTTCTGAAGTCTCAGATTAGCTTCCTATATTGCTAGGCACTTGAAAAATGCATACAGGGCTGCCTTCAGACCAAAGAACACAACTCTGTACTACCTTTTTAAAGATTGTGTATGTAAATATGCATTGTGTAAATGTATGATGCCCCCTCTTTAAACATGGTCGAATTGGCATACTCTTAATTGGCATATTTAACTTGCCTATCAGTCCCTAGTATATGGTACAAAATGTACCCATGGCATGGAAGTTATATGGCACTAGTAATTTTTTTCTAATCCCAGCGCTGCTTGTAATGGTGAAAAAACACACTTCAGTTTCCTGTAGTTTATCTAGAGCCCCAAATCTTGTACACTTTTCACGCAAGTGCCAAGTATATGGTACAAAGTGTACCCAGAGGCTGGAAGTTAACTGGCACTAGTGGACTGCAGCACCTGTTGTGCCATCCACTGGAGCTCAGTAGTGGACCAAGTACACAGGTCCTCCCCAGCAAAAAGTGAGGAGAACACACCCGTGGAAGTTCTCATCGGTATGGTGGAAAGAGCATTGGCAGGTCAGTTCCAAAGCACTATTCCACGATTAAGTCCATACCCTGTAGGGAGATGGATGACTACCACAGTTTTGGGCTCTCTACCTGGATTTGCATAGCTACCTGAGAGGGCTGTGGTCTGCCTGAACCCGGAAATAAGTACCAAAAAGATTTGGCCTCAGTATCTTCGGAGACCATGCTACTGCAAATGTTTCTCTTTCAATAGTACTCCACTTCTGGTCCCTGGGTAGCAGCCGTCTGCTGATGAAGGCTACAGGTCGGTGTAGGCCCTCATTGTTAAGCTGTAAGAGAACAGCCCAATGCCATGCTCTGAAGCATCTGTCTGCACCACAAATTCCTTGCTGAAGTCAGGCGCCTTGACGACGTGTGCTAAGCACATGGCCTCCCTCAGGGTGTCAAACGCTTTTTGACAAGCTTCTGTCCAGATCACATTTCTGGGTTATTCTTGGATGTAAGTTCAGTCAGGGGTGCAACAGTTCTCGTACATCTCTTCCCAAACCTCCTGTAGTAACTTGTGAGCCACAAGAAGACTTTCACCTGTGTCTTGAATTTGGGAGGCTCCCAGGCCATTCTGGTCTAAATCTTTGGCTGATGGGGCTGCCCTGTCTGTCACTTCCTTGTGTTGCTAGTCAGGCAAATCTGCTGGAAGGCCTGGAGCACTTATTTGAGGTGGTTTTCCCAGCTGGAGCTTGTAGGAGAGTAGGATCTGCACTTATGTTGCCCCCACTTTTGTTCTGATGTATACACTGGTTTCTGACTATAGTCTGGCTGGGTCCCTGCTAATCAGGGCCCCAGTCTCACTGATCTCTCTAAAACAACTTGGTGTGCATATTAGATGCACTAGTGATTGGATACTGTGGTACCTTATGAGCCCCTAGTATATGGTACCTTAGGTACCTAGGGCATTGGTACTTCACAGGCCTACCAGGGGCTGCAGCATGTATTATGCCACCCCTGGGAAGCATTCACAATCTGACACCACAGGCCTGCTACTGCAGCCTGTGTGAGGTAGTGTTAGCACTCCTCACTGAGGTATAGGTTCCTATATCTCACCATACACACACATATAAACCTATCAGTCACCCCTCTTGCAGGCCCTAACAATCCTGAGGGGAGGGTGCTTGGTTTACTATGTGAGGGGGTGCTTCTGCATGAGCAGGACCCCTCTGCAGCTGGCAGAGTCTATTCTCTGCTGCTGTTTGTGGATGCGGTTAAACCGTATACTCTTAAGTGCATTATAACCTCGCGGTAAGTGCTAACTTTGGAATGACTGCATCAAAACATGTCGTGTTTGGTGTCAAGCAACTTGGAATCATACACCCACACCAGTAACTGGTGTGGGAGTATGATCCCACCCTTCTAGAGGGGACGACATGTACCCACTGTACTAAACGGTAGAAATCTTATAGAGCCCTGGCATCACAAAATGGATGCCACCAGCACAGACACCGGGCTGCCCTCCTGCTGCTGAACGAAACTCGCAGTGGAGGAAGCCCAACAAAGGGTATCCTGTCACAGGGAGGTGTTACCACCTCCCAGACAGGATTTAGTGAATTGGAGCTGGGTGGGTGCACTCTTAGAGTGCCTTCGAATTCCTGCACTGGGGGAGCAGTAGGCTCCTCTGTGCATATGCCAGCTCAAACCGGTTCAGGGGCTACCTGCCCCTGCTCTGGCTCGAAACTGGACAAAGGGAAGTGGGTGTAATCACCCACTACCCTGACCCTCCTAGAGGAGTGGTCATAGAGCTAGTCCCTCCCCTATCTTCACTATAAGATACCAAGGATTGCCAATGCAATTCAGATAACACCTGGACGACGCTCTACAAAGAAGAATCCTGGCCCTTCGACGTTCCAGTATCTCTGGAAGACTGAAGAATCTCCCTTGGAGTCAAGGAGTGACTCCCCTGCTTGGCAGGCACCAGTAACTTGATCAACGGTTGCAAACTTCACTGCTCCCGCCGGAGTCTGAAGTCCCTGCGTCCCCTGAAGCAGATTTCCTGACCTCTTGACAGCCATTTTGAGTCCCCAGCAAAGCTGTGGCATCTGGACCCCACGAGTGATGAGGAACAGCAATACCAGGGAACCATGCACTGATTTCGAGTGCAAACCCTAAACAACGTTCTATGAATTTGTGCTTTGGACCATCTGTAGTCCAAGTCCCTAGCAGGTCTGGTATCAAAAATCAGCAGCCTACACCATTCCAAGTGACCGTGGGCTCCTGTGGAACTTTTCCTGCAAAGGCGTCTTCGCGGTTGCTTGCCTGTTGGCTAGTGACTCACCCAAAGACTTTCTCATCAACTTCAAGGGCTCTCCTGGTTGTTTCAGGCCTGCCCTCACTTACCCTTGCTGGGTAAGCCCATCAGACCTTGCTGGTCTGCATCACTGTCAATATTCACTCCACACAAGACTTGCAGTTGCCAAGGTTTGTTGGCTCCAATCCAGTTGCCGACACCGTCATCAGCTGCAGACATTGTGGGACCCTCCGAATCCAGCTGCTGGTCATCATCGACCTCTCCTGGACCTCGTGAGCGAAGAGACAAATTACCATCGACGACCTGAAGCGACGCGACATCAGTGGTCATCCATCCTGCTGGCCACCGGTCACTGGCAAGTGACTTGGAACTCTGTCCACTCAATTTTCAGGTCCTCTTCAACTTCAATCCATCTTCGGATTCCAGCGGACACCTCTCCAGTCGTCACAAGCAGCAAGTCTTCAGTGATCTCCATTGAAAACAGCATCGCAACTCGACACCAAAAGACACCTATGCACCCGGCTTCCGTGGGTGAGGTAACTCATGCACTCTGGTGCCCAAGTGTGTGTTGGCCCTCGAAATACTTACCCTGTAAGTGGCTTGCTTGTTGACTTCTCCGAAGTGCCCTAAAACTTTAAATTACAAACCGCGACTTGTGCCATTGAAACCAATACGAAACCCGCAGCTGTGTTTAGACACTGCACGCGTCTCCCGTAGGCTGATTACTTACCTGCTAACACTGCAGAAGTGAAGCCCCAGCGATTCCCAAGGCCCTAGGCCTTTTCATTTTGCAAGTCGAGTTTGTTAAACCATTTTCTTAGTATATGGTCTGGTACGCCCCTAGGGCTACAGCCATATTTGTGCTTAATTTATTGAGAAGTGTTGACATTTGAATGTGTATCTGGGTTCTAATCTCATAAAGAGATTAGTAGAGTGTATCTAAGAAATAAATACATATATATTTGATATATATATACCTGGGTGGTGTCCTTTTCATTTGGTAATTCAAGAGATTATAAGATAAAACAAGCTGCTTTACATTCCTCAGAGACTTAGCCTGAAGGCTGCTCTCCACAGCTACCACTAGGATAGCTTTCTTTAAAAGGTTGTCTTAAACCTATCTACCATAAGAGTCGAATTGGACTGGTGCAAGGTGGCCACTATAACTAGTGACCAGCATATGCCAGGCCAACTTCTCACATTGGTGGGCAGCGTGTGGGATTCCAGCTTGCCATTGTTTTACCAGAAAATCTCTATTTGAATTACTAACTGAAAACCACTAAAGGTACATATAAAGTCAAGTTAGTATCAATAAGTTCTACTGAACTTAGAGCTGTTTGTGAAGGGATAAGCACACCCTTGCTACAGCTCAAGCTAAGTCCAGTAGGCCTCAACTAGTGTAGGTAGTACAACACTGCACAACACTAGTATGTCTCACCAAGGTGGAGCCAGTGGGTCCACCCCATCTCAGTACAAAGATATAGCCTACACTGAACTGAAGGCCTTATGCTTTGAAAGACAACTGAGGGTGGGCAGGAGTCCCTCATCACAACACCTGATAGATCTGTTAGTAGCAGATGACCTGAAACAAGCTCTAGGAGCAAGTGGGTCTGCATCAGGGAGTGGGTCAGCCATAGGCTCTGGGTCTGATGATGAAAATCAAGATGACCTGGAGTCTGTGATTGAAGGGCCAGGCCCAGAAGGGTCTGAAAAGAACAGAGGAATTCTCCCTAAGAGAACTGACAAAGTGGGAGAGAGGCCTAGGTCCCTCTAAAGGGACTCTGACCATTCATACCACTCTGGAAGAGAATCTGTTCACCAGAGGAACTCCACCTATCCCAGGGAGTCCTCCTCTGAAAGAAGGTTCAAGATGCTCCAGTATGAGGAAGCTTGGCTTGCCCTCAGAACCAAGCAATTGGCCTTAGATAGGGAAGCCTTCGAGCTCCAAAGAGCTTCAAAGAAGGAGGGGTTAGATACCCCTGGTGGCAGCAACAGTGTCCCTAGAGGCAGAGATTACATTCCAGACCATAGGAACCTGTCCAAGGTTGTTCCTCCCTACCAGAGTGGGGATGATATCCACAAATGGATAACTGCTATGGAGAGGGCCTGTAAAGTTCAACAGGTCCCCCAGACACAGTGGGCAGCAATCGTGTGGCTCTCCTTTTCAGATAAAGGTAAAGACAAGCTCCTCACTGTTAGAGAAGAGGATGCTAATGATTATGAAGCCCTGAAGAGTGCTTTGATAGATGGGTTTGGCTTAACCACTGAACAGTACAGGTTGAAGTTCAGAGACACCCAGAAAACACAGACTCAGGATTGGACTGACTTTGTTGATTGTGCAACCAAGGCTCTAGAAGGTTGGCTGGTTGGTAGTAGAGTAACTGACTTTAAGGGATTGTATAATCTTATAATGAGAGAACAGATCCTTAATAATTGCCAGAACCAGTTGTTGCATCAGTACCTGGTGGACTCTGATCTGACCTCTCCCCAAGAATTGGGAAAGAAGGCAGACAAACGGGTCAGAACCAGGGTGAGACAGAAAAACCAGAACCAAGGTGGTGACACTAAGACGCAAGATCCTAAAGGCTCAGAGAAAGGTGGGGATAAATCTAAAGATCAGAAGTCTTCACAAGGGCCCCAAAAATCTGCAACTGGTGGGGAGTCACAATCTGCAAAGGGAAAAGGCCAAAAGAAGCCCTGGTGCAAATTCTGTAAACAGAAAGGGCACTGGACTTCTGACTGTACAAAGTCCAAAGACCAAACCACCACCACTCCAGCCCCTAAGGCAACTGTTCCCCCTAGTGCAGTCATTGGTGGAGGTAATACTCAGAATAAGGGTGTAGTAGGGTTGACCCTGGGTTCTGATGTGGACTCTGGCCTAGTCAGAGTACCAACACAGGCATTGCTAGTTTGTGAGGGAGACCTTGATATGTCCTTCCTAGTGAGCCCCAGTAATCTGGGCAAATACAAACAGCAGCCTATCATAAATGGCAAACAGGCTTTGGCATTTAGGGACACAGGTGCTAGTGTCACCATGGTGGCAGAGGACCTAGTGGACCCTACACAGATCATCCTGGGTGAAATGTACCAGGTAACCAATGCAAGCAACACCAGGACCAACCATAGCCTGGCAGTTGTGAATTTCTCCTGGGGAGGGGTAACTGGCCTCAAAAAGGTAGTAGTCAGTGCAGACCTCCCTGTCGAATGTTTGTTGGGCAATGATCTGGAGACTTCAGCCTGGTCTGAAGTAGAATTATGGACTCATGCTGAGATGTTGGGCATACCTGCAGAGGTATTTGCTGTGACCAGGTCACAAGCCAAAATGCATAAAGCTGAACCAGCTCTGGATCCTGAAACTATGGACCAGGTGCTACCCAAGAGGAGGAGCAGTAGGGTTAAGGCTGGGCCTTCCCCTCTGTCTCAGATCTCAGATTCCCCTCCTGAGGGAGGAGAAGCAGAGCCTGAAGAAGGAACTTCCCCAGAGGAACTTGGTCCTGGTCAGGTTGAGTTCTTGGGGGCAGGGGGACCTTCCAGGGAAGATCTGAGCAAAGAGCAACAGTGCTGCCCCACTCTTGAACCCCTCAAACAGCTGGCTGCTGCTGAGGCTGCTGGGAGTGCTAGTGGGTCCCATAAGGTTTCTTGGGATGAGGGGCTCCTATATTCTGAGGCTAGAGATCCTACCCCTGGAGCCACCAGGAGGTTGGTAATTCCTCAGAAGTTTAGGGGGTTCCTCTTGACCCTAGCACATGATATCCTATTGGCAGGACACTTGGGCCAAAACAAGACCTGGGACAGGCTTGTACCACATTTTCATTGGCCACACATGTCTGAAGACACAAAGGAGTTTTGTCGCTCCTGTGTCACTTGTCAAGCCAGTGGCAAGACAGGTGGCACCACAAAGGCCCCCCTGATACCACTACCTGTGGTGGGGGTTCCCTTTGAAAGGGTAGGGATTGACATTGTTGGTCCCCTTGACCCACCAACAGCATCAGGGCACAGATTTATACTGGTGGTAGTGGATCATGCCACCAGGTATCCAGAAGCTATACCCCTAAGGACTACCACAGCTCCTGTGGTAGCAAGAGCCCTCATTGGAGTCTTCTCCAGAGTGGGTTTCCCTAAGGAGGTAATCTCTGACAGAGGTTCTAACTTTATGTCAGGATATCTAACTGCAATGTGGAAGGAGTGTGGTGTAAACTACAAATTCACTACTCCCTATCCCCCACAATGCAATGAGTTAGTTGAGAGATTCAACAAAACCCTAAAGGGAATGATTAAAGGACTCCCAGAGAAGCTTAGGCGAAAATGGGACCTTTTACTTCCCTGCCTTCTGTTTGCATACAGGGAGATTCCACAGAAGGGGGTTGGCTACAGCCCTTTTGAACTTCTGTTTGGGCACCCTGTTAGAGGACCATTATGTCTAGTGAAGGAGGGATGGGAGTTACCTCTCAAACCTCCCAAACAGGATGTAATGGACTATGTACTTGGTCTCCGCTCCAGGATGGCAGAGTATATGAAGAAGGCCAATAAAAACCTTGAGGCAAGCCAAGAACTCCAAAAAGCTTGGCATGACCAAAAGGCTGTCCTGACTGTTTACCAGCCAGGCCAGAAAGTGTGGGTGTTGGAGCCCGTGGCCCCAGCAGCTCAAATGGAGTGGCCCCCATACAATTGTTGAAAAGAAGGGAGAGGTCACCTACTTGGTAGATCTTGGCACTCCCAGGAGCCCCCTTAGGGTGCTCCATGTCAACAGACTTAAGCGGGTTTTAGGGCTGGCACCGGCACTATAGAGCAGGCTTTCAGGTTATTGTCGATTTATTGGAAAGTGGTTGTCATAGGCAAAGGCAGTCTTTATCTTGCATTCATCGACTTAAAGACTGCCTTTGACCTTGTGCCCAGAGGACAACTATGGAGTGTGCTGGCAGATATGGGGATTCCACCTAATATCTTGTCTATTCTAGTGAGGCTACATGAAGGTAACTTCGCGCAAGTGAGGTGGGGCACCGAGGGGCAGAAAACGAACAGGATACCGGTGGGGAGAGGGGTCCGCCAGGGATGTGTTCTTGCTGCAACCCTTTTCTCACTATATATGAATAGGGTTGTTGAGCATCTACTCGAAAAACCATCAGATGCACCATCCCTGGCAGGGGAGCGAATCCCCACCCTCTTATTCGCCGATGACAAGCTCCTAATATCAAAGACTCCGGTAGGCCTCCGAGGCCTCCTAGATCATTTTCAGGCCTTTTGTGACCAACGTGGCCTTGTCATAAATACTGACAAGACCAAGTTTCTAGTGCTAAATCCCCCGAAAAAACTTGGGCGACCCCCCGTACTTAACAATGTATCCCTGGAGAGGGTCACTGTATTCGATTATTTAGGTATCCGTATCTCAGATACCATGCAGTGGACCCCTCATCTCCATAAAATGCTGCTAAAACATAAGAGGGTTACAGGGGCGCTGTATAAGGAGCAGCGATCTGCCACGACCCGACCTATTGCACCTGTTATTGACATTTATAAGGCTAAGGGTGTTAGTTCTGCCCTCTACGGTGCAGAGCTTTGGGGCACCTCTAACACAGATCTATTGACAAGGTCTGAGAATACATTTTTGAGGGGCATTATGTCACTTCCGCAGAGTACCCCAATGATACCCCTGTTGCTTGACCTAGGTTGCCAACCCATCAATGATCTGGCAAAACTCCGGCCGTTGCTTCTATGGGCTAGACTGTGGCGAGTCCCAGAACTGGCCAAGTATGCGAAGGGCCTAGCGGAAGTAATGTCAATGGTGGGATGGCATAAAATAAAATGGCTTAAAGATGTTAAACATCTCCTTGGTAAGCTAGGTCTTAGTGAAGCCTGGGATAGTCGGTCCTCTCCCCAGAAAGCGACTATAAAGACCCTCTATTGAAACTGGGTTACCAATAGAGTTAGTACTGACCCAACTCTTGGCAGGCTAACGGAAGAGTTCCTAAGACATAAGGATGTTCCATCTCGGGAACTCTACCTAGATCTGGTATGGAAATCCCATGATAGGGCCCTATATTTTAGATATAGGGTAGGGTCTCTTCCAGTGCGCGCTTTAACTGCCCATTGGAAGCCCCCGTCCCAGACAAGTCCTTTTTGTCCCTTTTGTCAAATTAGTGTAGAGACTGTAACGCATATTCTGTTTGTCTGTCCGGCCTATGTGCGCCCAAGGCAAGCGTGGCTCAAACCTATATGTTGTGTATGGGCACTAGGCACTCAAGTGAGGCACTCCGTATTCTAACATCGGACACCCGGACATTGTACGTTTGTGGTCTTTCAAAAATGTTATCGTGGACATGGTCCATTAGAGCCAAAAGGCTAGCATCTAATGTTTAATTTGCTTTTTAATTGAAGGATCAACTTTAAATCTTAAATTTTTAACTTTGTTTTTATTCTCTTTGATATGTTTTGGAAAAAATGTCCATAATTAACGGTTAATTTAAATTTGTTTTTGTATAAATGTCTTTTTGTGTTAATGTGATGCTTTTATGATTTGATTTATCGAAATAAAGCCTTTGACTGATATGTGGACAGGGCTGACATGAGCTTGCTCATGGCAACTGATGAGGACCAGGAGGAGGAGAGTGACCCTCTCCCTGACCTGCTCTCACAGAACCCTGATGATGGATCAGTTGATGGTGTTGCTTTGGCAAGCAGCCTCACTGAACATCAACAAACTGAATGTAGACAAGTGCTACATCAGTTTAGGTGGTCCATTTCCCTACAGGGGATGGACTATACAGTGGAACATAGACCTGGGACCCAACATGCGGATGCAGATGGCCTCTCGAGGTATTTACACTTAGAACATGAATACTCAACTGGTCAAGGTTAGTTTAATGTCCCTGCGTTTGGGGGGGGGTTGTGTAGGAGAGTAGGATCTGCACTTATGTTGCCCCCACTTTTTTTCTGATGTATACACTGGTTTCTGACTATAGTCTGGCTGGGTCCCTGCTAATCAGGGCCCCGGTCTCACTGATCTCTCTAAAACATCTTGGTGTGCATATTAGATGCACTAGTGATTGGATACTGTGGTACCTTATGAGCCCCTAGTATATGGTACCTTAGGTACCTAGGGCATTGGTACTTCACAGGCCTACCAGGGGCTGCAGCATGTATTATGCCACCCCTGGGAAGCATTCACAATCTGACACCACAGGCCTGCTACTGCAGCCTGTGTGAGGTAGTGTTAGCACTCCTCACTGAGGTATAGGTTCCTATATCTCACCATACACACACATATAAACCTATCAGTCACCCCTCTTGCAGGTCCTAACAATCCTGAGGGCAGGGTGCTTGGTTTACTATGTGAGGGGGTGCTTCTGCATGAGCAGGACCCCTCTGCAGCTGGCAGAGTCTATTCTCTGCTGCTGTTTGTGGATGCGGTTAAACCATATACTCTTAAGTGCATTATAACCTCGCGGTAAATGCTAACTTTGGAATGACTGCATCAAAACATGGCGTGTTTGGTGTCAACAGTAACTGGTGTGGGAGTATGATCCCACCCTTCTAGAGGGGACGACATGTACCCACTGTACTAAACGGTAGAAATCTTCTAGAGCCCTGGCATCACAAAATGGATGCCACCAGCACAGACACTGGGCTGCCCTCCTGCTACTGACCGAAACTCGCAGTGGAGGAAGCCCAACAAAGGGTATCCTGTCACAGGGAGGTGTTACCACCTCCCAGACAGGATTTAGTGTATTGGAGCTGGGTAGGTGCACTCTTAGAGTGCCTTTGAAGTCCTGCACTGGGGGAGCAGTAGGCTCCTCTGTGCATATGCCAGCTCAAACCGGTTCAGGGGCTACCTGCCCCTGCTCTGGCGCGAAACTGGACAAAGGGAAGTGGGTGTAACCACCCACTACCCTGACCCTCCTAGAGGAGTGGTCATAGAGCTAGTCCCTCCCCTATCTTCACTATAAGATACCAAGGATTGCCAATGCAATTCAGATAACACCTGGACGACGCTCTACAAAGAAAAATCCTGGCCCTTCGACGTTCCACTATCTCTGGAAGACTGAAGAATCTCCCTTGGAGTCAAGGAGTGACTCCCCTGCTTGGCAGGCACCAGTAACTTGATCAACGGTTGCAAACTTCACTGCTCCCGCCGGAGTCCGAAGTCCCTGTGTCCCCTGAAGCAGATTTCCTGACCTCTTGACGGCCATTTTGAGTCCCCAGCGAAGCTGTGCCATCTGGACCCCACGAGTGATGAGGAACAGCAATACCAGGGAACCGTGCACTGATTTCGAGTGCAAACCCTAAACAATGTTCTACGAACTTGTGCTTTGGACCATCTGTAGTCCAAGTCCCTAGCAGATCTTGTACCGAAAATCAGCGGCCTACCCTGTCCCGAGTGACCGTGGGCTCCTGTGGAACTTTTCCTGTAAAGGCGTCTTCGCGGTTGCTTACCCGTTGACTAGTGACTCACCCGAAGACTTTCTCATCAACTTCAAGGTCTCTCCTGGTTTCTCCGGGCCTGCCCTCACTTACCCTTGCTGGGTAAGTCCATCAGACCTTGCTGGTCTGCATCACCGTCAATCTTCACTCCACACGAGACTTGCAGTTGCCAAAATTTGTTGGCTCCCATCCAGTTCCGACACCGTCATCAGCTGCAGACGTTGTGGGACCCTCCGAATCCAGCTGTTGGTCATCGTCGATCTCTCCTGGACCTCGTGAGCGAAGAGACAAATCACCATCGACGACCTGAAGCGACGCAACATCAGTGGTCATCCATCCTGCTGGCCACCGGTCACTGGCAAGTGACTTTGAACTCTGTCCCCTCAATTTTCAGGTCCTGTTCAACTTCAACCCATCTTCGGATTCCAGCGGACACCTCTCCAGTCGTCACAAGCAGCAAGTCTTCAGTGATCTCCATTGAAAACAGCATCACGACCCGACACCAAAAGACACCTATGCACCCGGCTTCCATGGGCGAGGTAACTCGTGCACTCCGGTGCCCAAGTGTGTGTTGGCCCTCGAAATACTTACCCTGTAAGTGGCTTGCTTGTTGACTTCTCCGAAGTGCCCTAAAACTTTAAATTACAAACCGCGACTTGTGCCATTGAAAACAATAGGAAACCCGTGGCTGTGTTTAGACACTGCACGCGTCTCCCGTGGGCTGATTACTTACCTGCTAACACTGCAGAAGTGAAGCCCCAGCGATTCCTAAGGCCCTAGGCCTTTTCATTTTGCAAGTCGAGTTTGTTAAACCATTTTCTTAGTATATGGTCTGGTACGCCCCTAGGGCTACAGCCATATTTGTGCTTAATTTATTGAGAAGTGTTGACATTTGAATGTGTATCTGGGTTCTAATCTCATAAAGAGATTAGTAGAGTGTATCTAAGAAATAAAGACATATATATTTGATATATATACCTGTGTGGTGTCCTTTTCATTTGGTAATTCAAGAGATTATAAGGTAAAACAAGCTGCTTTACATTCCTCAGAGACTTAGCCTGAATGCTGCTCTCCACAGCTACCACTAGGACAGCTTTCTTTAAAAGGTTGTCTTAAACCTATCTACCATAAGAGTCGAATTGGACTGGTGCAAGGTGGCCACTATAACTAGTGACCAGCATATGCCAGGCCAACTTCTCACAGAGCTGAAGACAGCAATGTCATCTGCATAAGTGCCAGCTGAATTCCTCTAAACCAGCCAAGATCCGGTTGACCAAGCTGTGGAAGGTGACTGGGGCATTCTTTAATCAAAAGGGTAATAACCAGAATTGGAAATGTCCCTCTGGAGTGGAGAATGCTGACCTCTCTTTGGCACCCTAAGCTATGGCAATTTGCCAGCACCCAGGTGTCATGTCAGAAGTACTTAGGAACTTGGCAGCCCTTAACATGTCAATCAGCTCAGGGTGAGCATCAGTCTTGGTGACTGAGTTAAGTCCCCTATAATCCACGCAGAACCTGAGTTGTGGAGTACTACCCTGTGGGGCAGCTTTTGGTACCAAAACCTACTGGGCTGGGTCAGAGACATCTGGAGGTCTCAATCTCCCCAAACTCAGCATCTTGGGCACCTCATCCTTTTTTTAAAAATATGTCTTTATTAACATTTTAGACAGTTATTCAGTATTACAAAAACATATGATGGCTATAGCAGGCATCTCCAATGATCGTGTACAAGGGTAAATTACAATATGCTCTGCATTCAAAGGAGGTAAGCTCGGCATGGTGTGTGGGGGGGCAGAGAATAGGAAGTCTATGGCATCAGGATGAACAAACACAGTATATCGATCAATTGATGGGGTGATCTAGAATCCCAGCCAGGGTAAAGAGGCTCACCCAGGAACTCAAAATGTCCAATGCCACCCACACCAATCTGTGGCCTTTGGGCAGAGCAGCGCCACTGTCCCACTCCTCATTCCATCATAGCATGCACCATCCTACTGTCTCCCCTAGGCGTATACTCGCTGCAATATGGCATGAGTCACCCATTTACCACACTCAGTCCCGGTCTGGAGGAGGTGCAGGGTTGGGAGTCTGATGAGGCACAGGAGAGATCTGCGACAGAGTCTATCTTCAATCTGCTGTGATCGCCTCCTATACGGTCAACCATCTCATCCCATATATCAAGATCTATCTCCGCATGTTCATTCAAACGGGCTCTTTGGAGATCCACTACCTCTGCAATGGCCCATTCAATAAGTCTTTTTGCCATTTTTCATGGGTCGGAGGTGCTGCCTGTGCCCAGTGAATGGCTATCCAGTGTCTGGCAAGTACCGGGCCGGGTGGGCACATTTTTAACACCTCTTACGTCCCTCCTTAGGGAGGGGTAAGAGGCCCAGTAGGCAGTGTTTGATGGTCAGGTCCAAGCAGATCCTAGTTATCTGGGCAACCGAGGATCTGACCCCTGTCCAATACGACTTTAAAAGCCTGCAGTCCCATGTGATGTGGGCAAATTTCCCACCTTCCCCCCCGAGTAAACACATCAAACCACAACTCGTGTCTTCCCAGTTGGACTGAACTTAACTGGTCCATCAAGCTACAACAAGAACTTAAAAATAGAGTCACGTATCACACCCACCCTATGGTCTACTTTATCTCCCAAGGGCACAAAGCTGAGCACAGGTCAGCTGTAGCCGGCCCTGGCTTCAGGAAGCGACTGTGGTGTCCTTACCACTCACGCCCTGATATCCATACAACCTTACATTCTTCCATTCACACACATTAATTCGGCCCACGTCTCTCACCACTCAGAGTTGAACGGGACACAATCCCTCGTGCAGGAGAACCCACACAGCTTTAGTATTCTGCTCCTGGTAGGTCAGCCTCAGTGGGTGGGGAGTCGACCAGTCGTTCCAAGCTGGTGCCAGCCGATTCAGCCAATGTCACTGACTCCACTAAGGCCCTGGATTGTTTGTACTCCCGTCTCCACTGCTCTAGGTCCAATGTGCTGTCTTGTCGGACCACGACTCGAGACCCGGATCCAGACCTTCGCCTCCGCCTACTTTGCCTCCTGCTTTTCGCTGACATTCTCCAGGTATTCCCCAAGCCCTCCCTGGCCCGCTCCGCCATCCCCACTTATCTCTAACCCATCCCACACAGCCTCCGGTGAGGTGAAAAATATGAGTGCAGCCATCATGTAAGACTCAGTTTAGCTGGATACAATAACATTTACTGGAGACACATGGCCCTTAGTTTCTGTTTAACTCCAGAGAATGATTGTCTTTGTTGCTCTGCAGGCTTCTGCATGTCTTGTGGTGCCCATTCGTAGGCAGATTGGTCTGAGCCAGACCCACCGTGAATGCGCATACACAGGGCAAGCGAACAAGACATGAGCAATTGATTCCTTGGAGATGTTGCAGGCGGGCAGGACAGGGATAGTGAAATAGAGGATGGCTATTTAGCTGTAAACGTGCTCAAGGGCAGGGTTCCAACCCTAAACTGAATATGCAGCTTCCTATCAATGGGATCAGTGATGAAATCAAGATTGAGTTTAAGCTTACTACAGATTTTGAACATGATCAATTCTAGGGTCAGAGAGCACCCAGCCATAATATTAGCAGTGCTCCTGACGACCCAACACCAGTAGATCCCTTTGACTTTCTCCTTAGAGGGGAGCCAGGGGGTTAGAGAAAAATCCCAGAGATCAGATAACCCCAACTGGCATAGCCATTTCTTAGTGTTGTTACGCCACTCAATTTTGTGAAATCTGCCCAATTCCACAAGTTCATGGAAGTTCAGTAGTGGTAGGTGACCCTCAACAGCGGAGGGGCGTAGAGTGGGTGGAGAGCCAAATGCAGTGACAGGCATTGTAATACATCACAATGCCTTCAGGCTCAAAGGCCAAAGCTCTCAATCATGGCTCATTAACAGATTTAAAATGGCCATGACTGAGATCTCTGAAGTTGAGGCTAAAGGCAATGTGAATTTCTCACAGTGCCTGTCAGTGGGCCAAAAAGATAAGAAAATAAAAAATGCACTTACCTACGATTCTTCCTCTTCCTGTTTTCTTCTTGAATGCCGTTAGCGTAACGGCACCTCATGGAGCTTCAGTCAACCCTCTCATGCAACTCCAAATGTTACTCTTTTGCTGCAGATGAGCAGCATGAGAGCAGCACCAGGATTGGCTGGAGCGGGTTGCCTCTATGCTCCTGCAGGCAGTGGGTGCCTGTGGCTTCTCTCCACCCAGCTATCTAAGACAGGTAGGTGGAGAGGTTTTCACTGCACACGTCAGGCTGGCCATCGCAAGACAGTGGGCCAAAGTGACTTGTGCAGTTTAAACAGGTGGAATGAACACCACTCCACTGTTACCAGTCAGCAGCAATGGCCCACCCACAAACACTGCTCGGACTGGGAGCAGTGAAAAATAAAATGGAAATTCAGTTTATTACCATTGTTTTCACCCTTGCTTCACTGGCATCAGGGGGTGGCTGCTGGGTTGGCATACAATGCTAGTTCAGGTATGGCTCATCCTCCTCCAGAACAAGATAGGTCTTTGTCTGATATTGTCGACATTCCTGTGTCCAGATTCAGTGGGTGGGTCAGGGCGCTGGCAGGGGGTCTCACTAGACTCCTCAGAAACTTGTTTTCAGTTTTGGTTAGGCTAGTTATATTGTGAAAACCCCAAACCTCAGCCCCATTAAGTGCTGTTCCCACTGCTTTGGTGTCGTAGAGTTGTAACGTCAGAGCTATAGGTTTGGTCAGTGATACAGAATGCTTTTTTAGAATGCTCCGTGCACTTTGCTAATGTTTAAGAGCTGCCTTGTCTAGCGTGCTTTCTATGTAAATTTGGGAGTTTATCTGTCACTTAAATAATCGAAGGCCTCCACTCTCAATTTCGTCAGCCCCTAAGTACATCTTCCATTTGAAGTGTTTGTGATGGTAAATAGTCAAACTTAATTTTGTCAGTGTTTACTAGCAATCCTCGTAGCATGCAGAATTAATCACATTTATTTAGTAGACACTAAAGACCACTTAGGGTCCGTGAAACAAGTAGACTGTCTTCAGTAAAGAATAGAATAGGTGTCCTCACACCTCCAATACTAGGTGCATTATGTTGGCAGGGCGGCAAAAACAGCACAACATCATTTAGGTATAGTAAGAATAAAGTGGGTGCCAAAACATGCCTTTGCCTGACTCCCTTCTTGATGGGTATGCGGTCTGTGAGATTACCCTGATCTCCCCAGCGTACTTCCTCATGGTTCCCCTCATGGAGTCGAGCAAGGATAGTTAAAATATTCTCTAGCATACCCATGTTCTTAAATACCAACCACAGCTTATTTTGCAGGACCAGGTTGAAGGCTGATTTCAAATCGACGAAGGCCACGTACTAGTGCCCTTCGCCGATGTGCTCCATCTTCTAGCAGATTAAGAGAAACTTAAAGGTCTGATCAATGGTGCTTGTTTCCTTTCTAAAACCTGCCTGCATTATCAAGAGTATGTAATTCTCGATGTTCCATTCATTGACTGAGCTTAGAACCATCCTGCAGAACACTTTTCGAACTGAGTCTATTAAACTAATGGGCCTGTAATTTGTGGGCGAGCTCTTACCTCCCTTTTTAGGTCGAGCCTAGAGCAGCGCGCATGAGCTCCTCTATGGGAGGCTTCATGTAATCAGTATAAACTTTTCAGTGTGGCTCCGACTCCCCCCCACGCATTTGGTTGGCTGTTGCCTGTGACATTGTGTTTTTTTAGCCTGCCAATGGCTAAACGCGGGCGCATGTCCTACCTTTTAGACAAATGTTCACTCCCACAGCCTTTGCCTTGCGGGAGCGAGCAGGGCACCAGCTGCATTCCTCGTGTGTCAGGTTACACACAAGGCGCCGCGCTTTCACTTTTGCTTTTTTCCCTTTTAGTGCGCGTGCTCACACCACTCGCGGGTTAGTTTTTCTCTGGGCATTCTTAAAAGGCTTTATAGATTTCTGAGAAGCCGCTGCCCAAATTGCTGGATGTTTCCCGGTGTCTGCACGCATTGATTGCAGCGCTGGTCCACAGGTGGCAACCGGAGCACCGGCCTGTTTCTCTGCCGCGACGCACGTGCCCTCATTCTAAGTGGATTCCTCCGAGAAGCTCGGCGCGCGCCAGCCTGCAGCAGGCATGTTCGTTTGCATATTCATTGCGGCTTTATTATGTCTCTCAGCCAGGCTGCTTGATGTTTGCATATTCTGTCAATTCCGAGCCTCAGCCTTCCCATCACAGGAAAATCAACTTAGCAGTGAGAAGACATTTTCCCTCAAACTGTTTTCGTCATTTTCAGTTCATCGGCATATATTTCCAACTTATTATAAAAACAGAAATAGAAATCGTCTAGCTCTTTGGCGTGAAGGCAGCGCCGCAACCTAGTTTGTGAGTCTTTCAACATCAGTGGCTCGAACCTGCCACAGAGGCACGGTTTGCTTACTGGGCATTTAATAACTACTCTACACCATAGCTGGCATGATGGCTGACCGAGTTACACGCTCCCTGCTGACTTCTCCGGTGATCTAAACATCACAATGTTGACTTAGCATGGCTATATCAGCAAACGGAGCACAAAGTAAAAGAAGCAGCTGCTATATATAGCACTAGAAATGGCAAAAATGCAATATGAAGTGAGCGCTATTTAAAACGTTTTAGAAACACCTATATTTAGTTAATTTGTTATTGGACGAAGGAGGCAACTGCTGAGAGCATCTGCTTTAGGGATTTCTTCAAACTCTGCATCATTTGCCTCTTGTTGCACACATATTCAGCCGATGGATGGTAGATGCTTTTTTTAGGGCATGTTTTCTTATGTCTTAGCTTGATTTCTACCTTTCGTGTTTCAATTTGCTCCCGCCCCCCTCCCGTTGTCCTATTCCGTTTGCTCCCACCCCGTCCCCTTTGTCCGTGTTGTCTTAGTTCCCGCCCCCCTTCCTCGGTATGTGTGCTGCTTATTTCAACCCGCACCCCCTCCGATTCTCACCCGTGCCCGTGCAGCTGTAACTGCCTAGGGAAGAGGTGAGGCTATTGCAAGAGGAGCAGCAAGACGAGAGGCTGCTGTTGCCATTCATTAATAGTGAAGTAAAAGTGAAAGTGGTTTTCCTCCTACATTCACTGCTGATCTGGGTCCCTAGCTACTCGGGTGCCGCTGAGGTAAAAGAGTTCCAGACCTCGGCTCAGACATGGGGCAGGCACATCTCGAGATGCTGCTCAAGCGCCTTATGAACTTGCAGGAGCGGCGACCCAGAAACACCTAAATCCAGATAGTGGACGACCTGCTCGTCTTCACATACGCTGAGATCGGTAAGCTTCTCTTTTCAACACCAACCCAGACTCCCTGCACATAAGTTTTATTAATTTGCTTCGGGCCATGCACAACACTTCCTTTTTAGGTCTCGCCTGGCGTTGCAGCGTGCATGCGCTGCTTGCTCTGCGAGGGCTTCTTGGAATCGATACAGTTTCCGAAGTGGGCTTTCAGCTCTGCCCGTTATTCTGGTTGGTTCGCTTCATAACATATGCTGTGATGATTGTAAGTGAGGCTTTTTAGACCTTCCTGGTTACCACCCTGTCCACTCTTGGCCCTGCCCACAGGGACTGGATGGTTTATTGGCAGAGTTACACGGTCATCTTGAAAAGCCTGGAAGCACTCTTTCTTTTTCATTGTCATCGCGGTCAGCTTCAATTGCACAAGCGCGATCCGCTTCGGCTGCACTTGTTTATTTATTTATTTACTTCATTGCACAAGCGCGGACCGCTTCGGCCGCGCTTGTTTATTTATTTATTTACTAAATTGCACAAGCGCGGTCCGCTTCTGCCGCACTTGTTTATTTATTTACTTAGTTGCACAAACACGGTCCGCTTCGTCCGCGCTTGTTTATTTACTTAATTAAACAAGCGCGGTCCGCTTCGGACGTGCTTTCTTATTTCCTTAATTTTAATTGCACAAGCGCGGCCCGCTTCACTCTCTTGTCTCTTTCCTTCTCTCTCGCTCTCTCGTAGTTCTGTGTACTATCCGTCTCTTTATGTCTTGCTCCTCCGTCTCTTTAAGTCTTGCTCCCCCCTCTCTTTCTCGCTTCTTTCTGTCTCTCTTCCAGTCTTGCTGTTCTCTCTCTCTCTCTCTTGCTGTTCTCTCTCTCTCTCTTGCTGTTCTCTCTCTCTCTCTTGCCCTCCTCTCTCTTTCATTCTCACTCTTTCCTCTCTTTCATCTTGTTCTTCTCTCTCTTTCACTCTCGCTCTTCTCTCGCTCTTTCATTCTTGATTTTCTCTCTTTCTTTCTCGTTCTTCTCCCTCTCTGTCATTCTTGCTTTTCTCTCTTTTATTCTCTCTCTTCTCTCTCTCTCGCTCTTTTCTCTCTCTCTTTCTCTCCCTTTCAGCCTCGCTCTTCTAACACTCACTTGATCTCTTAAACCCACAGACGAGCGCCGTCTCCAGCCCATGCATTTAACGGGCGAGTGAGGGGAGGACCATGCCTCAGCGGGCTGTAACCACCAGTGCCTCCACCGAGCGGCACCGCCTCTTTAGTAGCTCATATCGTCCACGACCGATTATTAGATTAATTATCTGGCAACAATGCAGTTTGTGTTTATTCTCATAAGTATTGCATAGTTATCGACATTGCCGCGCAGACCTTATTATGTTGTGTTTTATTCCTAAATTTAGGTAGGGGGGCAGCATATGAGTGATATGTAGCTATCATTGGGTCCCGATGCCCCGCTCATAACTCGTTTGTGGAAACTATTAGTGCCCGCCACACTTCGGGTCACTGAAGACACTGTTTTCAGTCCAGGGCTTTTCTTTCACATGCAGAGAATTGATCTTGTGTATGTTGGTCTAATGAAGCCAATGGGCGCTAACCGAGACTGCAGCCAGTCTGTCCCAATGAATACTTTGGAGCAAACCAACCCTCAGCATTGCGACGTGCACACCCTCAGCGCCGTGTTTACAATAATATCAACATCTCTTCATCTGGTGTCTCTCCGCCCTTCCCTCTCTACCCTTTTCTAGTTCCCCTATTACTTTTTACTATTCCACCTTTTTTTCACACTGGTGATGCATTTAATCAAGCAACATTGAAAGGCAACATTTCTCTCTCCCATACCTGGCGTGTCAAGCAGTTTGGTGCTTACTTTCCCTCCATGTTAAAGAACAGTAGATGTTTCAGCACCCAGGCTAATGTGCTGCATAGCTAAATACGTATAAGGTCCCAAAGGCGAGACCGATTGTATTGCAAATGCTTTTTTTCTGATGTATGTCTGAACCGTGTTTCTCATGTCTGCTGTCTCATACCACTGTGTGTCGCGTGTCTCTTTATATCTGCTGCCCATCGCCTCCGATCGGATTCAGGTCCCAGAGGTCATAGATCTCTGCAGTCTTCAGTCTATCGGATAATTGTGTTTGTGTCCAGTCTCTTTCTGGGCCTGCAGTCTGCAACGTTTGATATTTGTGCCTGCAATCGCCTATCTTTGAACTTTGTCGCTGTCTCTAGTCTAGAGTATGTCTCTGATCTTTGTCTCTACCCCCTGTCTCCACATCCCTCATTTGTGCCTTTATCTCTACAGTCACTTAACACGATCTGTCTCCGCAGTCTCTGGGCCCCTTGTCACCGCAGTCTCCTGTAGTGACCTGGGGAAAGGGGGCACTAGGACCCTGTACCCGACTGGTGGGGAGGGGACAGGAACCACACACCACTCCGGTCAGGGGAGTGGGGAGGGCATTCTGTACACGAGGGCAGAGGGGACGGATGTATGGGTGGGCACAGCTACAACCTGAAGAAATAAAGAATCAAGTAACCACTTACCGGTCTCAGCGTGTAGTACTTCACAGACACAATAACTGGCGACGATCCGGTGGGATCAAGAATCGACATCCAAGGCGTGCGCTCCTCGACAACGTCCAATCGGAGCCAGCAGTCCACCCTGGTACGCCAACCCCCTGAACGAAAATCGCACCGTCGGGAGCCCATTGGACTCCAAGAAGACGAAACCAGGAGCCTACCCTGGTCCGTGTGCCCCGAAAAGAAGAAGACAAGAAATCGGGAGCCTACCCCGATCGCAAGAAAAGTGGAGCCAGGAACCAACCCTGGTCTGCTTGCTGGCGCCTACAGCGACAGCAGGAGCCCACCCCGGCCGCATCAAGTGAGGTGAGGAGTGAGGGAGGCAAGAAAACACCCGACCTAGAGAGAAGCCGACTGCCAAGACAGATTTGAACCTCCCGCGTAAAGATTTCAAGCCGAAATCTCGCGAGAGCTCGGCAGCCATCTTGGAGTCAAGCAGAACAACCAATGGGAAGCTAAGGAAGATTGGGCGGCCATTTTGAGGTCAGGCCAAACAAAGAATACCTAATCTCACCCGCTGAAATTTCGGGGGCCATCTTAGGGTCAGGCAAGAGAGCCAGTAAGAGGCAGGAAGGAAGAAGAGGCCATTTTGGAGTCAGGCAAACAGAAATAAAGCACCAGAAGGAGGAAAAAGTGGGAATTAAAAGGAAATGACGACAACAAAGAGTGAAATGAAAGGAACAAAAAGGAATACAAAAGAAAATAAATAAATAGGAGAGAATACAACAAAGGAATTAAACACCACATAGAGACGAAGACCTGCACGTCAACAAAATGACGGATGCTGCAAGTGACAAGAATAGCGCACAGGCCATTTTTTGCAGGCCACTTCCATTCAGCTTATCGGAACCATAGATAGGTATCAGGTGGGAAATATGTATTCGACAGTTTGAACAATACATGCGTGCCACAGACATCGCCAAAGTCAAACACACATATATTTTTAAACTTCGTAGGGGATGAAGTGGAAGACCTGCTAATAACATTTCCCCAAGATCAAACAGCAACATAGAAGGGACTGATAAAGTGCCTCACAGATAAGTTTGACCCGCAAAGAAACATTGATTTCGAAAGGTACACCTTCAACACCACGTGTCAACGAGCAGAGGAGTCCCTCGACGACTTCGCAACAAGTCTGCGAAATCTGGTCACATATTGCAAATTCGCTAAGTTTGACAATAAACAGGCAATTCGACTGCGCATCATTGAAGGCTGTCAGTCTGTGGAGTTCCGCACACGAATTTTGAAAGAACCGACCTCGCTAGAGAAAATACTGACCATGGCCCGGGCGGAAGCGAGAGCAACACCACATGCAAGACAGATGGAACTGGGAAAAGAAAGAACAGTGGAGCAAACAAACCGCATGACTGTAAACAATAGGAAGGAAGAGAACACTGTGCCACTGCCAAGAAAAATGCATGAAAGAACATGTTATTGATGCGGACTCGAGTTTCCACATGTCGGCGCATGCCCGGCGATGCGTCAGAAATGCAGGAAATGCAATAGAAACAATCATTTTGCAAGCGCCTGCATGGGTGCACAGTTTAAAAGTGAGCGAGGAAGACCAGCAAGATCATGGACGGTAACGAGCAGGTATGCCAGGCACATGGAAACGGCAAATCGCAGTTCCTCGGCTGAATCAGAAGGAACAGCAGTGTCCGAGTCTGTGGAACAACTATATCTGATGTCTGATTCCCCTGCGGAAGACAGAGGGCCCGAGCACATTCATCTCATAGAGAAACATCAGATAAAGAAAACAGCGACAGTGGACATTGAAGTAGGAAGACACAGCACATGTTTCATGCTAGATAGTGGGGCCACATGCATGTCAGAGTATGAGAAGATGAAAGTAAGACCACCACTATCACCATCCACTGTTGATGTATTCACCTGGTGCTCGAAGAAACCAGTGGTCAACATGGGGAAGTTTACAGAGACACTGACGTACAAAGACAAATCAAGCAAAGAAGAAATAAATGTGCTACGGGGAGACATTCCAGCACCATGTCTGCTAAGCAACGTCACGGCGAAGGTGATGGGTCTCCTCGCAATGACATACCACATGGCAGAGAAACTGAACATTCTGCGAGACTATCCGGCAATACTACAAGGCCTAGGCAAACTAAAAGGAAGACAAATAACACTACACATCAATGAGGCAATCTAACCTGTGGCTCAGCATCACCGATGAGTGCCCATACACCTGCAGCCACAGGTAGAAGAGGAAATACAAAGCCTGCTGAGCCAGGACATAATAGAGCCTGCAGACGGGTCGACCCCATGGGTGTCTCCAATAGTGGCAGTTCCAAAAAGAATACATCCAAGATTCGCATATGTGTAGACATGAGGATACCAAATACAGCGATTGAAAGGGAAAGACACCCTGGGCCACACCTCAATGACATGATCAGCTGTCTCACTGGAGCATGCCGATTCTCAAAGCTGGACCTGTGTAAAGGGTATCATCAACTAGAGCTTGACCCACAATAAAGGTACATTACCACATTCTACACACACATGGGCCTGTTTTGCTACAAACGACTGAGTTTTGGCATCTCATCGGTAGCAGAAATATTTCAGGATACCATAAGGCAGGTAATAAGGCCAGTAAAGAACAGTTTGAACTACAGTGACAACATTTTGGTGTTTGGTCAGTCAGATGAAGAGCATGACAGAGCTTTGCAGGAAGTATGCCTGCATCTGGAAAAAGCAGGACTAACACTGAATGAAGACAAGTTCGAACTGGGGAGAAATAAACTGGTATTCTTCGGACATATCTGCTCAAAGAAAGGAATGAGACAGGACTCAAGCAAGGTAGAGACGTTGGAAAAGGCGAGTCCTCCAACAGACGTCGCAGAAGTGAGGTAATTTCTTGGGCTTGCCAGCTACTGTGCTCGATACATAAAAGACTCCGCCATGGTGAGCACAACGCTTCGAGAACTAATAAAGCAGGGTCAGAAATTCATCTGGACACAAGAATGCAATCGGGCATTTGAGGCCATCAGACATGCTGTAATAGCTGTGGATCATCTTGCCTATTTCGATCCACTACTATGCACAGAGCTGACGGTGGACTCCAGCCCGGTTGTATGAGGAGCAATTTTAGTGCAACATCTGCCGGGCAGTGACTCTCCACGAAAGATTGTTGCATATGCAAGCAAAAGTCTGTCTGACATTGAAAGGGCATACTCGCAGCCAGAAAAGGAAAGCCTAGCAGTGGTGTGGGCATGTGAACACTACCACATGTTCATGTACGGGAAACCATTCACCATCGTAACTGACCGTCAGATCCCGGTGTCAATATATGGCAATCCAAATGCACAGATACTGCCTCGCATTGAGCGATGGAGTATGAGACTGATGGACTATGATTTCAAGATCGTGCACAAGCCGGGAAAAGAACACAACCCGGCTGATTACATGTCACGGCTCCCTTACCGCAGGCACCTGAGAACACATCAATAGCAGAAGAGTATCTAAACTTTGTGCTAAAACAAAACACTCCGGCATCAATAACGATATCAGAACTAGAGCAAGAAACAGGGAGGGATGCCACAATGCAAGCAGTGAAAGTGGTGACAAGACAGCAGACACGTCAACAACAACAGCACCATGGAAGAAGGAGTCAACAAGGAGGAGATGTTAGCATTCAAAAAGATCCATGAAGAACTATCAGAGACTGTAAACGGAATAGTAATGAGAGGAACAAGGATAGTCATGCCAAGTGCACTACGTAGACAAACTGTAAACTTGGCACACGAATCACACAGAGGCATGGTCGCAACAATGAAATTACTACGGGAGAAAGTATGGTTCCCTGGCCTAGATAAAATGGTAGAGGACACTATCATAAATTGCCACATCTGCCAAACAACAGGGCAGCCAGCAAAGCCTGAACCATTACAAATGTCGGAACTTCCAGCGGCAGTGTGGACAATTTTGGCAGCAGACTTCTATGGACCTCTAGACACGGGCAACTACTTGCTCGTGATCATTGACAAATATTCAAGATTCCCCGTAGTGCGACAAGTCTCATCGACATCAGCAAGCACAACACTGCCAATACTGGATGACATATTTGCAGCCTAGGGCTCCCCACAAACATTTAAAACAGACAATGGTCCTCCATTCTCAAGGGAGGAGTTTCGAAAATTCATGGACTACCTAGGCATTCATCACAGGAAGATAACACCTCTGTGGCCACAAGCAAATGGCATGGTGGAGAGGTTCATGGGGAACATAAAGAAGATATCAATAGGGCAAGCACTCTGTCAAGTACTAAGAGATTATCGAAACACCCCTCACAGCTCCACGGGACGATGCCCCGCTGAACTAGTGCTGGGAAGAACAAGCAGGATGAGGCTACCACAACTAGAAGCAATGGTGCTACCAGAGCACAGCAGCATTGCTGTCAGAGACCATGAGGCCAAAGAGAAAATGAAAGCGTATGCCGACGCCAGGCGACAAGCCACTCCGTCGCACCTCAAGCAAGGGGACTCAGTGGTGGTGCATCAGAGGCAACTGAGAAAATCAGACAGTCCGTTCTCAAAGGAACCGTTAACAGAGACACATGTCAAGGGGCCTATGATAATGGCGGCAACAGCCCCTACCGAATCATAAGGAACAGTTCTCACTTCAAGGGACTGAAGATTGTGGATGAAGACGGAGAGGACACAGCAGCAGTGAACACAGACACAGATGAGAGACATGAAGCTATGGCCAACAAAGGAAGAAGATCAGACCACGGTGAGGGACAAAAAGAGGGATCGCAGAAATACAAGGAAGGACCTTGTCCAAGAAGAGTGAGCAAAAGACTAAAAAGATTGATTGAAGAAATGTAATGATGGGGACAACGAAACGTCTCTCTCTCTTTTTCTCTCTCTCTCTCTCTCCCTCTCGCTCTCTCTCTCTCTCTCTCTCTCTCTCTCTCTCTCTCTCTCTCTCTCTCTCTCTCTCTCTCTCTTTCTCTCTTTCTCTCTCTCTCTCTCTCTCTCTCTTTTTACCTCTATCTCTCTCACCATTTTCTCTTGTCATTTTCTTGCAACAAAAGGGGAGATGTAGTGACCTGGGGAAAGGGGGCACTAGGACCCTGTACCCGACTGGTGGGGAGGGGACAGGAACCGGACACCACTTCCGGTCAGGGGAGTGGGGAGGACATTCTGAACACGAGGGCAGAGGGGACGGACGTATGGGTGGGCACAGCTACAACCTGAAGAAATAAAGAATCAAGTAACCACTTACTGGTCTCAGCGTGTAGGACTTCAGAGACACGACATCTCCGTCTCTGATCTGTGGCTGCAGTCTCTGATCTTTGCCTCTTCCGCCGCCTTATCAAGCATCAGTGTGCACTCCCTGCACGTCTCTTACCACAGTGTCTACTGTCTATAGCCCATGTCTTTGCAGTCACCTGTCTTAACACAGTCTGTGCACCGGCTGTCTCTGGGCTGTCTGGTCCATGTCAGTGGCGTTGTTCTCTCTGGTCCGTGTCACTGTCACAGCGATCTCTAATCTGTGCTACTGTCCCAGCAGCCTCTTGTCTGTGTCACTGTGCCAGTGGTCTCTGGTCCACGTCTCTGCTCCTCTACCATATAGTTTAAAAACATTTTCAAAGCCAATAGCTCTAGCTAAGCACTTATAAGGTCCCAAGTGCGAGACCTATTGGCTATGCCAATGCTTGTTTGGCAGTGTAATAGAGAGCCAACTCAGCCCAAAGGCATTGCAGTGCTGTACATGAGCTACGCTAAAGTGCTGATTGTTTACACACTTGGTGGTGTCATGTTCAACGTTGGCACGTGACACCTTTTATAACTGGATAGGCGCTGCCCACAACACCGGTTTCCTTTGAACTTTTTCTTAGCTGTCAGCTCCTGAACTTTTCAAAGGAAAACATTCCCATGCTCCATTGCTGCTGTTTCTGCAGTCTTGCAACAAAATTGCTGGAGTCCAAGACGTATGTGTGCTCCTCTCCCGTGTATTTCTCACATTGTAACATGATGCTCCGTTCAACGACCAGCCTTTTAAAGCCTCTGTCGTAGAAGTAAGCTCCAGGACGCAAACTGGGAAAGGTTTAGCGTTTATTGTCTTGTCAAGGTTGAGTTATTTAATTGCAGCAATTGTGTTGTATAGAGTATCCCGCTTTGTTTTGTTCTGTCTTTAAAATAACTCGGGCATGTCAATCATCCCCCTGGCATACACTTCCTGGGACAATGTAAACAAGACCCTTTGCCTGGAAAGTACCTCTGCTGGTAAATGCCTACTGCTGACACATTCTTCAGTATAAGCAAAATAAATCTTGTACATTTACTGGCACGGCTGTCTATACTGTGACCATTTGCTGTAGCGTAATGTGATGGACAGATTTATTTAGCGTATACTTCTGGTCGGACTGCTCTTGTTTTTATAAAACAGTATAGTTCCTTGCATTATTTTGAAGATAGGGTGCTTAATTATAGAAATTGCATGTTTATCCCTGGAAAAACTACAGCTTGACACTTGCATGGATTCTTTTATAACCGACTATACACTGCAGTGATTATACAGTGGGTGGTTCTCCAGGCACCACACGATATGAACACTTGTGCCAAGTGTATCAGGTCTGCACCTCATGCACACATTAATTTTCTTCTGGGTACCCGGACAATCTGTGATCTTTACATGAACTGCCTTCCTCTTCACCAGGCTGCATACTTCTTTGGCTGCTGGGCTGCCTCTTATTTTACTTAAAGTAGTACACACTTTGAAACAGTATACAAGGCTATGCTGCTTTCAAGTAAAGAGTTACAGCTGCAGGCTAAGATTCTGATGGTCAAGGATATTCTGCTGAGCCTTAGGATAAATCTCTTTCAAATCAACCACCGGAGAACTCTCCTTCATCCGAGAGGGTGTAAACCTCAACCAGGGAACCCTATCTTTAAGCATCATCAAAAAAGGAGAGAACCTGGTAATAGAATGAGGAGATGTATGATAAGCCCATATTTTCTCTGCAACAAATTTTTTTAACATCAACTCTGTTGGCACGCGCAGATTGAATAGAATCAACAATGACTCTATTAAATCTTTCCACTTGACCATTCATGTGTGGTGAGTATAAGGCAGTTTTAAGGTGTTTAATATTTCTGACACGCAAGAAACTTCTAAAGTCATCAGAGGTAAATTGCATTCCATTGTCAGAAACAATGCAATCAGGAAGTCCCGCTCAGGGCCGGACTGGCCGTAGCGGGCACCGGGCAATCCCCCGGTGCGCCGCAGGGGTGGGGGCCGTTTTTGGGCCCCTGGGGGTCGTTTTTTGTTACAGGGCCGTTTTTGCAGCATAGTTGCAAAATCGGCCCTGTAACAAAATCGGCCGAAAACCGGCCCTGGCAAAGAGCTCGGCAGCACCCCCGAGCCCCGGAGGGGGAGTGGGTGGGGCCAGCCGAGCACTTTGCCAGGGCCGGTTTTGGTTCCCAGTCCGGCCCTGGTCCCGCTCTATGAAACCATTCTCCAAAAAATTCTGTAACAACTTTAGAGGTATGTTGGGAAATCCATTTATACTCCACCCACTTTGTAAAATAATCAATAAGTACAACCACATACAACTTGCAAGAAGAGATGTTATCATATGATCCAAGGAGGTCTAGAGCTCATTTTTGCCAAGATCTTGCAGGAAAGTTAAAATATTTTATATCAGTCTTGGAGGTGATAAGGGATTTGTCAGAATTGGCACACAACGGACACGATTTAACAAAAGAAGAAACATGATAATCTAAGTAAGGCCACCAAAAAGGCTCTCTAACCCTTATTTTAGTGTATGTTTCTCCCAGATGACCTTCATGAGACAGTTTTAAGATTGACTCTCTGAGACCTCTGGGTGGCACAAGACAACTATCTTTGGTAACAACCCAACCCTCAACGGTAATGGCATCCTTGACCTCCCAGAAAACTTGCAATTCAGCCAACAGCATTTTCTCCCTAGGCCAGCCTTTATTTACAAACTCCACAACTTGGGACAAATCTTTATCCTGATGAGTAGCTTCTAACCAAGCTGTTTTGGAAAGATTACCAGACCACTTCCCCAAAACATCCTCAACAGTAGCCACAACACACTCCTCAACCAACTCAGTATCACTTGAGAGACTGGGTTCAGGCAATCTAGATAAGCATCATTACAAAAATGACATGGGTATGCTACTTGATCTGCACATCCATTTAAATTATTAATTCTCGACTTTATGTAATGCAAAACAAATATTCCGGGTGCTCCTATGATGTTAGTATACCTACCCACCAAGGTATAAAAAAACTAAGATTCCAAAAGGATCTATAGTACAATCATATTATAAACACATCTGGGCACAAAGAAAAATGACACACAGTCTATACTAACCAAATACTTTTGAAGCTCTTTCTCCCTTTTTATCGATTAACACAATGGTGTGTAGTCGGAGTGGACAATTGATTTTCACTAAGAGTAAGCAAATGCACGTTTTTATTTAGGGGACATTCTCAAGCTTTGCCTCTATACTCCAAACTAGTCCTATTGGCCTTAATAAATGTTAAGGATATATATTACAACAATGACAGGAGTATATCCTATACTGAAATAGGTTTGGCGTATAAAGGCGTCAACGGTTTTTGGGTGAAATATCACAAGATTGGATATGATAATCGCATGCCTTTTATTTAATTATAATCTAAACATCCTGTAAAAAGGGCATTTAAATTGATGGATGATGTTCAATTTGTGACCATGGAGTGCTAATAGTTTTATACAATGGCATTATAATATCCTTTTGCAGCCTTGAAAAAGCCCAGGGGGGCGAAACGTACGTCGGCTGCCGTTGCTTTTCATGCCGTTATGAACCGAAAATAAAATATAAAAGAAGAACCTGATTTAAGACCTTTCTTCAAGAAAAACCTTTTCCGAATGCAAAGGATGATATGATATGTGGCTCTTTGAACTATAATTGTCCTTGAATATTGTAAATCTCTTTTCTCACCCTGTGACGGTTATTTGCCTTTGGATGACAGATATAGCGAACTGGTGTGCCCAGATGTGTTTATAATCTAGATAAGCAGTGAGCCACAACATTATACACACCCGGAATATAATTGGCCTTGAAATTGTATTCATACATTTTACATAAAATTCTCACCAAACGAGCCGATGCTTTACCAGTGCCATTACTGTTCAGGAAGGACAAAAGAGGTTTGTGGTCAGTTTTAATGATAAAAACTTTTAGCCCACAGATAAGTTTTGAAATGTTCAATACCCCAGGCACATGCTAAAGCCTCACGCTCAATGGTGGAATATCTTCTTTCAGCTACAGAAAGTGGTCTGGAGGCAAATGCCACAGTTTTGACCATATTGTTAGATTTTCGGCTTAAGATGGCACCCACACTCACAATACACTGTTCCCTAAAATTAAAGGGAGCTAAGGGAGAAGCATTGACAATGGAGGCCTTGATCTTTTCAAAAGATTACTGCTGAGTGTCCACCCAGACAACCCGCTCACCATTCTTAAGCAACAACCTGAGGGGTGAAGCAATCTGAGAAAACTGATAAACACATCTAGAATAGAACCCACAAAGACCTAAAAATGATCTTAATTGGTCTTTGTCCTTGGGAGCAGACATAGACTCAATTGCCTCCATCAATTTGCTTTTAGGAGAAATACCTTTGACAGAAATTGAATGACCCAAATATTCAACTTCTTGGGTGAGAAATGTACACTTTTCCAGCTGGAGAATCATCCCCTTGTCCTGTAACACTTGCAAAACCTTAGATAGCCTGGCATTGTGAGGCCCCTCATTTTCAGCAAAAATCAGGATGTCGTCCTGAAATGCAACCACACCTTCCATTTCACCAAAAAGAGAAAACATGAGTTTTTGGAAAACGGAAGCTGCGGATGCAAGTCCAAAAGGTATGCAAATGTATCTTAAGGCCCCATCAGGAGTGATGAACGTAGTCAGATGTCTACAGCCCTTCTCCAACTCTATCTGACGATAGGTGGATTTTAGATATAAAGAAGTGGTAAATTTGGCTCCACCAATATGGGCAAGTAACTCCTGAATCTTGGGAAGAGGGTGACAATCAACCACAATCTGTCTGTTGAGGGATCTCAAGTCCACACACAACCTCAAGAGGCCTCAGCTTTTTCTAACAAGAACAATGGGAGACACCCGCTCAGACGCAGTAACTTCCTCAATCACACCCTTGAGGAGCAATTGTTTGAGTGAAGAAGAGAGTTCCCCTCTGGTACTCAATGGAACATCTCTAAGTTTGTGGCGAACAGGAACTGAATTAGGTTTGAGAATAATTACAATGAAATGTCCCCTGGATTTGGTAATAAAGGAGGTGGTGGAGTGCGACTGCGGCATGACGAAAACAATTGCAGAAAAACAAAGTACAGCACTTGAAGCGTGAAATTAAACAGCGAACCTGCAAAACCCCAGAACGTTTTGAGGAAAAGACAAATGTTTCATGAAAACAGCAGGCTCTTGTTGCATAAAAAGGATTGCTATAAATAACAGCACTGGCACAAACATGCAGGTGAAACAAAAGTTTTGAAAAGCAGTAGGCTTCTACAGAGCTGAAACAGATGCTGTGTTAATGCCAACACAATTTTGACCAGTAGATGGCAGCAGGAGCCCAAAGAAACAGTAGAGTTAGCTGGAAATCTTGCCTTGAGGAAAGATAGGTGTTAACCCCGGAAAGGAAAGATGCTTACGTGACCACAGCAACAGGGTAACGATAGTTCTTAGCTCTCACTTCGATTTTTCCTCCCTGGGGGAATGAAATGAGACGGAGAAGTGTCCAGCACGTTTTGTCTCGAAGTCTTCATGTGTGGTAATGACAGAACTGATAAGGGAAGAGCAAGAGACGACCTGCCACAGTCGGGAACTGCAAGAGGATCGTCGTCAAATGAAAAGATCAAACCACAGAGGTACAGTGTGAGAAGTTGGCCTGGTATATGCTGTTCACTAGTTCTAGTGACCACCTTGTACCATGCCAAGCAACCCTTATGGTGTGGTTGTAAGTCAACCTTTTTGGACTAGCTGCCCTAGTGGTAGCGTAGGCTAAGCAGTCTTTGAGGCTAAACTCGTGATGCGTGTTAAGCAAGCTGTTTTACCAATAGTAACCCCCTTTTATACCAATGAAAGGACACCACACAGATATATATTCAAAATATATATGTATTTATTTCTCAAAGTAACCCCTAGTCTCTTTATGAGCACAGGAGCACAAATCGTCAAACAAGATTATCACAGAATACACAGAAGTTGCACTTTATATGGATAGGCCCTGGTGGCCACTCGAACCATATACTAAAATAGTGGTATAAGTACCACGAACAGAAAAGGGAAAAGGCCTAGGGCCTCTAGAATCGCTGGGCCTACAAGGAGCTAACGTCAGTTAGTGACCAGGAGGTCCACGGGTGGCGTGTGCAGAGCAAATAGTCACACGCGGGCTCCCATAGGTTTCAAAGGGTGCGTAAAAAGTACAAAGTTACTGCAAAAGGAATCTTCCGGATGACCTAGGAACTTAAGATTTGGAACACAGGCACTAGAGATGTATTACTACACATGGGCACAGGTGTGCCAGCTTTACCTCACCCACAGGAAGCGGGTGCATAGGCCTCGAAGTGCGTCGGGTTTCTTCTATCTGTTCCGTGGGGCCTGTAGACAAAAGTGCTGCAGGCGGTCGGTCGGGAAGAGATGCAGTGGATCCAAGAGTGGATCGGAGATGTTGAAGACCTGTAAGCAGAGGGGACAGTGTTCACAGTCACTAGCCAGTGACCAGCGTGGCACCAGGTGGGTACCAGGCGATGTCGGGTGCAAACAGGAAGGAAGGTGTAGCTTGACTCTGCAGCCACGTGGTCCCTGAAGGTCGACGACGTCCAGGAGTCGAGTCACGAGCTGTCCCACGCAGGCTCTCGCTGTCGGCGGTGTCGGCGACTTGATCGAAGCAAACAAGCCTTGGCAAAAGCAATTGTTGTAGGCAAGGAGTTTAAGCTGTTGGTTCTGACCAGCAAGGTCAGAGGGATTGCTCCTTTGGAGGGGAGCAAGGGCCAGTCTGGAGCAACCAGACCAGCGGTGTTTGTCGTAGATTTCGTCGCCAAGATGGCCACTAGCCAGCGGGCCAGCAACCGGTTAGGCGCGTCGAGTGGCAAAATGCAGAAGGGCCCCACGCAGATCGTGGAGATGCTGGAGGGCTCACCTTTGGTGCAGATGCTGCTCGAGGGTTGGGCTTCTCAGGACCCAAAGCACAACTTGGAGGGAGCCTCGGTTGTTGCACTGGTCAGCTTGTCGTAGTCGTTCCAAGATGGCTGGCTCCACGTGTCTCGGTGCCTCCACGGGTCTCCTCTTTTCAGGGACTGTGGATCGGGCGGTGAGAGGTCTGGAGGTCCAGGTCTTGTCAGTCTCTGGGCTCGGGCTCCGGCGGGAGGCGGCGGCAAAGCAGACGGTGATTCGCTGGATGGTGCTTGCGTTAGCAAGGTGGTCACTCCCTGACCACAGGGGAGATTTTCTTCAGTCTTCTGTGCAGCAGAATGTCGAAGTTCCCGTCTTCTTCTTAGTTTCAAGTTGATTCCAGGATGTCTGAAGTCTTAGGACACAGCTCCTACCTTTAAGCGGATTCTAGGGGCCGGACTACCTGCTAGGTCCCTCCCTATGGGTGGGACCAGGAAGGGGGGTGGTTACACCCCCAATCCTTTGTCCAGCTCGCCCCAGGCCCGGGACTGGTGTGCCCCAGGACCGGTTTGAACTGGCATATGCACCGAGGCTCCTTGTGAGCCACAGGCATGTCTGGTTTCTTTCAAGCCCTACCTGACCAATACACAAAATCCTGTCTGGGGTGGTGCACGCACCTCCCCTGGCAGGAAACCCTTTGTCCACACCTCCCAAGCTGGAAGGACTCCCAGCAGCAGGAGGGCAGACTTGTGTCTGTGGTGGCAGCATCCATTTTGTGGAGCTGAGGCTATGTCTGATTTTACCCGGGTTTCAGGTACTGTACATGTCGTGTCCCTCTAGAAGGGTGGAATGCTAACCCCGTCGCCAGAATTGGCGAGGGGTTAGTATTCCAATTCGTATGACACCTTACTCGACATGTTTTGATAAAGCCAAACCAAAGATAGCATTTAACCGCGAGGTTCATAATGCACTTAAGAGTATATGGTATGACGATATCTGGAAACAGTAGAAGGAAGTTGTTCCGACCACTGCAGACAGGCTCAGCTCATGCCAGAGCACCATCTCACATGGAACCAAGCACTCTGCCTTCAGGATTGTTAAGGCCTGCCATAGGAGTGACTTAGAGGTTACCAGGTGTCCCATTTAAGGTTAGGTATAGGTATACTACACCTAAGTAAGAGGTGATTACACCAACTTACCCCAGCTGAGTGATCAGCCAGTTGTGTCAGATTGTTAGGCCAAGCCTGGGGTGGCATAATACATGCTGCAGCCCCTGGCAGGCCTTGGGTACACCAATGCCCTGGGTACCTAGTGTACACTGGTACAGGGGCTGACAGGGTGATCCACTTCCAATTGGTTATGCACCTAGGGTGCATAGTTTTAATTTAGTAGAGAGAACAGCAGGCTGGGGGTCTGATTGGCAGGCCCACAGCCTCAATATGTCAAAAACCAGTGAAGCAAAAAGCAAAAATTTGGGGTGACCATAGGATAGCAGACCCTACTCTCCTACACAACCCCCCCCCAAACGCTGGGACATTAAACTAGCCTTGACCAGTCTCGTCTTCATGTCCTAAGTGGAAGTACCTGGAGAGACCATCTGCATTCCCATGGTCAGTACCTGGCCGGTGCTCCACTGTAAAGTCCATCCCCTGTAGGGAAATGGACCACCTAAGCAGTTTGGGGTTTTCACCCTTCATCTGATTTAGCCACAAGAGGGGCTTATGGTCGGTCTGAATCTTGAAGTGAGTGCCAAACAAGTATGGCCTCAGCTTCTTCAGGGCCCACACCACAGCAAAGGCCTCCCTCTCAATAGCTGACCAATTCTTCTCTCTGGGGGTCAACCTTCTGCTAATAAAAGCAATGGGTTGGTCTTGACCATCTACATTAAGTTGTGACAGCACAGCTCCCACACCCAACTCAGAAGCATCTGTTTGGACAATAAACTCTTTGGAGTAGTCAGGACTTTTCAGGATAGGTGCAGAGCACATGGCCTCCTTCAGGTCATCAAATGCCTTTTGACAGCTTACTGTCCACTGAACCTTTTTGGGCATCTTCTTGGATGTCAGATCATTAAGAGGAGTCACAATGGACCCATAGTTCTTAACAAACTTCCTGTAATACCCAGTCAAGCCCAAGAAAGCTCGAACTTGAGTCTGGGTGGTTGGAGGGGACCAATCCTTGATGGACTGTATCTTACTCTCCAGTGGTTGAACTTGGCCCCCACCTACAAGGTGGCCCAAATACACAACCTTACTCTGCCCTATCTGGCACTTAGTAGCCTTGATAGTGAGGCCTGCCCTTTGCAGAGCCTCAAGAGCCTTCTTCAGGTGGATCAGGTGATCCTCCCAGGTGGAACTAAAGACAGCAATGTCATCAAGATATGCTGCGCAAAAGTCATCCAACCCAGTAAGGACTTGGTTCACCAGCCTTTGGAAGGTGGCAGGTGCATTCTTCAGACCAAAGGGCATCACCACAAACTGATAATGCCCACCTGGGGTTGAGAATGCTGTTTTGGCCTTAGACTCCTCAGCTAACCTGATTTGCCAATAGCCAGCTGTCAAGTCAAATGTGCTCAAAAACTTTGCAGAAGCTAGTTTGTCTATGAGCTCATCTGCCCTTGGAATAGGGTGTGCATCTGTCCTGGTGACAGCATTGAGTCCTCTGTAATCCACACAGAACCTCATCTCTCTCTTGCCATCTTTGGTGTGAGGTTTGGGGACCAGAACCACTGGGCTAGCCCAGGGGCTCTCTGAGGGTTCAATGACACCTAATTCCAGCATTTTATGTACCTCAGCCTTTATACAGTCCCTGACGTGGTCAGGTTGTCTGTAAAGTTTGTTCTTTACAGGCAGACTGTCACCAGTGTCCACAACATGGGTACACCAGTCAGTTTGACTAGGTATCAAGGAAAACATATGTGAAAATGATTGTAGAACCTGTCTACATTCAGTCTGCTGATGGGCAGTGAGGTTGCCTCCAAGGGTCACTCCTTCAACTGAGCCATCTTCAGGGTTCTGAGACAACAGGTCTGGGAGAGGGTCACTCTCTTCCTCCTGTCCCTCATCTGTAGCCATGAGCAAGCCCATGTCTGCCCTGTCAACATATGCTTTAAGCCTGTTAACATGGAGTACCCTGTGGGGACTCCTGGGAGTTCCTAGGTCGACCAAGTAGGTGACCTCTCCCTTCTTTTCCAGGATTGTATGGGGTCCAGACCATTTGTCTTGGAGTGCTGCTGGGGCCACCGGCTCCAACACCCATACCTTCTGTCCTGGCTGATACTCAACCAAGACAGCCTTTTGGTCATGCCAAGCTTTCTGTAAGGCCTGGCTTGCCTCAAGGTTTTTAGATGCCTTCTCCATATACTCAGCCATCCTGGAGCGGAGACCAAGTACATAGTCCACTATGTCTAGCTTAGGCTTTTTGAGAGGTAACTCCCATCCTTCCTTCACCAAACACAGTGGGCCTCTCACAGGGTGCCCAAACAACAATTCAAAGGGGCTGTAGCCAACTCCTTTTTGTGGGACCTCTCTGTAAGCAAACAGAAGGCAGGGTAGAAGGATATCCCATCTTCGCCTGAGCTTTTCAGGTAATCCTTTGATCATACCCTTTAGGGTCTTGTTGAATCTCTCAACAAGCCCATTGCATTGTGGGTGATAAGGGGTGGTGAACTTGTAGTTGACACCACATTCCTTCCACATAGCTGTCAAGTATCCTGACATAAAGTTGGTACCTCTGTCAGATACTACCTCCTTAGGAAACCCCACTCTGGAGAATACTCCCAGCAGGGCCCTGGCCACAACAGGAGCTGTAGTGGTCCTAAGGGGAATTGCCTCTGGATACCTGGTGGCATGATCCACTACCACCAGTATAAATCTGTGTCCAGATGCAGTGGGAGGATCCATGGGACCCACTATGTCTATTCCCACTCTTTCAAAGGGGACCCCCACCACAGGTAGTGGTATTAGGGGGGCCTTTGTTGTGCCACCTGATTTGCCACTGGCTTGGCAGGTAACACAGGAGCGACAAAACTCCTTTGTATCTTCATTCATATGAGGCCAGTGAAAGTGAGGGACAAGCCTGTCCCAAGTCTTGTTCTGGCCTAAGTGTCCTGCTAAAGGAATGTCATGGGCCAAGGTAAGAAGGAAGCCCCTAAATTGCAGAGGTATGACCAACCTCCTGGTTGCACCAGGCTTGGGGTCTCTAGCCTCTGAATAAAGGAGCCCTTCATCCCAATACACTTTATGGGTACCTTGAGCATTCCCAGCAGCCTCAGCAGCAGCCAGCTGTCTGAGGGGTTCAAGAGAGGGACAGGATAACTGAGCCTGCCTCAAGTCAGCCCTTGAAGGTCCCCCTGTCCCCAGAAACTCAACCTGATCAGGTTCAAGCTCTTCAGGGACAGTTCCTTCAGGGTCCTCTAGATCAGCTTCCTGGGAAGGCTGATCATCACTCTGAGGCAGGGGGGAAGGCACAGCCTTGACCCTCCTGTTCTTCTTCTTGGTAGGTGCTTGGTCCATTGTTCCAGGATCCAAGACCTGTGGTTCAGTGAGGCACTTTTTGGCCTGTGACCTGGTCACAGCAAGGACATGTGATGATATACCTAACATCTCTGCATGAGTCCTGTACTCCACTTCTGACCATAGAGAACTCTCTAGGTCATTGCCCAACAAACATTCTACTGGGAGGTCTGCACTAACCACAACCCTTTTGAGGCCAGTTACCCCTCCCCATGAGAAGTTAACAACTGCCACACTATGTGAAGTAGTGGCATTGCTGGCATTGGTCACCAGGTAGTTCTCACCTGGTATGTACTGTCCAGGATCCACAAAGCCTGGTGTCACCATAGTGACACTGGCACATGTGTCCCTGTAGGCTTGAGCCACTTTGTCATTAATTAAAGGAGTCTGTCTGTACTTGCCCAGGTTACTGGGGCTCACAGTCAGGGACAAATCAATGTCCCCATCACAGATCAAGACTGCCTGTGTAAGGGTTCTGTCTAAGTCAGAATCTCCTTCAGTTCCCATAGTGATTCCCACTACACCCTTTGTCTGGGGACCAACACTGCTAACAGTAGTACTGGGAGCAGGTGCCTTAGGGGCAACAGTGTTGGGGGCTCCACCCTTTTTGCAATCACTAGTCCAGTGAGTTGTATTTTTACAATGATTGCACCAGGGTTTCTTCTGACCTTCTTTCTTCTTTTTGGACTGTTGGGACCCACCCTCCTTAGTAGTAGTTTGGGGCCCTGTTGAAGACTTCTGGTCTTTAGGTTTCTGATCTCCACCCTTTTGGTCTGTTTTCTTCTGATCACCCCCTTGGCCCTGGTTCTGGTTCTTTTGCTTAACCCTGGTTCTGACCCATTTGTCTGCCTTCTTTCCCAATTCTTGGGGAGAGGTCAGATCAGAGTCAACCAAGTGTTGATGCAGTTGCTGGTTTTGACAGTTATTTAAAATCTGCTCTCTCATCATCAAATTATACAATCCTGTAAAATCAGATACCTTACTTCCCAGCAACCAACCCTCCAAAGCCTTAGTGGCACATTCAATGTATTCAGACCAGTCCTGAGTCTGTGTCTTTTGGGTGTCTCTGAACATTAACCTGTACTGTTCAGTGGTTAAGCCTAACCCATCTACCAGAACACTCTTCAGGACTCTGTAGTTTCTGACATCCTCTTCTCTAACAGTGAGGAGTCTGTCTCTGCCTCTTCCTTCAAAGGAGAGCCAGAGGATTGCTGCCCACTGGTCTTCAGGAACCTGCTGTACTTTGCAGGCTCTCTCAAGAGCAGTTATCCATTTGTGGATGTCATCCCCACTTTTGTAGGGGGGCACAACCTTAGACAGGTTCCTATTGTCAAAGACCCTATCTTTGTCCTTAGGGACAATGCTGCCACCAGTGGGTATAGACCCACTCTCTTTATGCTGTCTAGCCTTGCTAAGTTTCTCTTCCATCAGGGCTACTTCTAGCTCCTGCTTCCTGATCCTCAGCTGAGCCTCTTGCATCTTGGCCTCATGTTCCCTCCTCTGAGGGGTGGTCATCCTTCTCCTGGAGTGACCTTGAGAGCCTCTAGAGCCATGGGAAGCATTGGAGTCACCTGAGCGATTCCTTTGCCTTCCAAGCCCTGTGTTAAGTCCACTGGGGAGATCCAGTGGGTTGAACCCACTGTCAGTCCCCAATAGCCTTGGTTTAGCTGGGCCAAGTATAATACTTGGCACTGGGCTAGTTCTCCCTTCATCCTCACTACTGTCAGTATCCTTTTCACTCTCATCCTCTGTGGTAGGCATCCCATCTAAGGGGTGACTATTGGGAAGGGGTACTTCAGTGGCATCTTTAGAAGGGGGGCCTCCTGTTCCTGTCCCTAAGGGGGCTAACTGGGAAGCTTTCTTGAGTGCTCTCTGATTCTCATCATTCTGTAAGAGCTCTCTGAGCTCAGCAGAGTTTGGGTTCTTGGGCTGTTTAAGGCCTCTAAGAGTTGCCAAATGCCTGAGCTCATTCTGATTAAGGGTAGCAAAGCTGGATGGTGCCCTCTGGGGGTCACTCTCAACAGAGATGGGTACAGTGGACCCCTCTGCCCCGGCCATTGCTCTTAAGTGTGGGTGGATGTGTTGCAATCTACCTACACTTGGGTTTACCTACTAAACCTATCTAGTAGTTGTAGTCAGGGTGTGCTACTCCCTTTGCTCTACAACAACTAAGTTCAGTAGAACTTAAGTATATCTAATCTTGTTTTATATGTACCTACAGGTACCTATGTGATCTTTCAATTGGTAACCAAGAGATTACAATGGTAAAACACAGCAAGCTCAAATCCAACCGCTGCTCACCAATGTGAGAAGTTGGCCTGGTATATGCTGTTCACTAGTTCTAGTGACCACCTTGTACCATGCCAAGCAACCCTTATGGTGTGGTTGTAAGTCAACCTTTTTGGACTAGCTGCCCTAGTGGTAGCGTAGGCTAAGCAGTCTTTGAGGCTAAACTCGTGATGCGTGTTAAGCAAGCTGTTTTACCAATAGTAACCCCCTTTTATACCAATGAAAGGACACCACACAGATATATATTCAAAATATATATGTATTTATTTCTCAAAGTAACCCCTAGTCTCTTTATGAGCACAGGAGCACAAATCGTCAAACAAGATTATCACAGAATACACAGAAGTTGCACTTTATATGGATAGGCCCTGGTGGCCACTCGAACCATATACTAAAATAGTGGTATAAGTACCACGAACAGAAAAGGGAAAAGGCCTAGGGCCTCTAGAATCGCTGGGCCTACAAGGAGCTAACGTCAGTTAGTGACCAGGAGGTCCACGGGTGGCGTGTGCAGAGCAAATAGTCACACGCGGGCTCCCATAGGTTTCAATGGGTGCGTAAAAAGTACAAAGTTACTGCAAAAGGAATCTTCCGGATGACCTAGGAACTTAAGATTTGGAACACAGGCACTAGAGATGTATTACTACACATGGGCACAGGTGTGCCAGCTTTACCTCACCCACAGGAAG